>NC_053396.1:6576983-7182094 GCF_905171765.1 Bufo bufo | reverse complement strand
TGAAGGTCTTTCACAGACTAGTGTCACATAGATCCATGTATAATTGTACCAGTGCAGTTACAACCACAGACACTGGTATCTGTGAAGATGCATCAACTGAGGGTGGAATTGGCAATAAAGTAGAGGAAAGTAAGAATAATGATGATTTGAGAACTCAGCAGAATGAGATGAAACACATATATATGATCTCTGATGAAAGTGACCTTAATTGTATAACTAGAGAAGACATTGCAGATCTCTGCTGAAGGTGACTTTGTTTCAGTAGACAATGAAAGGTCTATACACCAGCAGACATTGCATATTAAAGAGGCCAGCTTACAATTAAAATTGCAGAAGCAATTAATCAAAATATGCAAAGAAATCCGCACATATGATGCAAACCTCCATGTGTGCAAGAACTCTGAGATTTTTGAGAGCTATGCAGACAGATTTGAATTATCAAATGAACAAAGGAATTGATTATTTAGATTGTGTCTTCCTGTGAATTTTGAGCACCCGAGCACAATGTAAGTCAATGAGAGAACCCCAGGCACCCCCTGCTCAGAAGAGAAGAGGATGTCTGGTTCATAAAAAAAGGTTAGAAATTGATTAAAACCCCATAAAAATGGTTTGGAAACAACAACATACAATAGACAACCACACAAAGGCTATATGCCAAAAGCCAGGTATGTGCAAGCCCTCAATCTATCCATGAGACAGATAACAGCCAGCATACTTTACAATGGCAGCCTTGTGCACTATGAGTTATTCCAAACCAGCTCTCATCTGACTAAGAACCAGTAAACCTCAAAGTTATTTAGCATCTATTGGATGGCTTGGGTGGACCTGCACACCTAGATCAATATCACTAGGGCGACAAAACGTTTTCTGATTGTCCTAACATAATATTCAATAACCTTTCTATACAGTTTTGTCATTTAAAAACTCATTTGCATAAACATTGGCATATGGGAAAGACATGCCTTTTTTTTTTTTAGCTGTCATAAGACTATGAAAACCACTAGATTGCGCTATTGAGTTATAAACAGCGCCATCTATTGGTTTCACAGTCTTATGACAAGAGTAGACTAATAGTTTTGTCAGAAGATTATGAAACCAATAGATGGCGCTGTTTATAACTCAATAGCGCCATCTATTGGTTTCATAGTCTTTTGACAAGAATATTACACTATGAGTCTTATGACAAGCCTATTAGTGCAGCCTTTTGCATGGAAAATTCGCGATTAGAATATTCGTGATCTACACTGAGTTATTACCCAGCTTTCCCAGTGTCAGATATCTGCACTGAGTTATTACCTAACTTTTCCAGTGTCAGATTTTATGACTGAGTTATTACCCAGCTTTCCCAGTGTCAGATATATTCACAGAGTTATTACCCAACTTTCCCAGTGTCAGATTTTATCACTGAGTTATTACCCAGCTTTCCCAGTGTTAGATTTTATCACTGAGTTATTACCCAGCTTTCCCAGTGTCAGATTTTATCACTGAGTTATTAACCAGCTTTCCCAGTGTTAGATTTTATCACTGAGTTATTACCCAGCTTTCCCAATGTCAGATTTTATCACTGAGTTATTACCCAGCTTTCCCAGTGTTAGATTTTATCACTGAGTTATTACCCAGCTTTCCCAGTGTCAGATATCATTCACTGCCCTGAATATTGTAGGCTTAAGTAAGTCCAAAGTGAGGCAGTATATTTAGTGACAGGGACCCATCTGCGGAAGCCACCTTGACGCCTGGTAGATGGGCCCGACACGTATGTGCGCTAAGAGCTTCCATTATTCATTTATAGTCGGTATTGTACCACTTTTATCTAGAATGACCCCATTTCTTAGCTCTATTGTTTTTAATAATGTTTGCTTCATGGATATGCACCTGTGATTCTGAAGGTTCTAGTCTAAATTTTCTTGCAACATAACTCAATAGTGCCATCTATTGGTTTTCATAGTCTTATGACAGCTGAAAAACAAGGCAGATTCTGCTCATTTGCATGTCTTTTCCATATGCCAGGCATGCTCAACCTGCGGCCCTCCAGCTGTTAGAAAACTACAACTCCCATAATTCCCGGACAGTCTACAGCTATCAACCTACAGAAGGGCATGGTGGGGGTTGTAGTTTTACAACAGCTGGAGGGCCGCAGGTTGAGCATCCCTGCCATATGCCCATGTTTATGCAAATGAGTTTTTACATGACAAAACTGTATAGAAAGGTTATTGAATATTATGTTAGGACTATTAGAAAACTTTTTGTCTCACTAATGATATTGATCTAGGTGTGCAGGTCCACCCAAGCCATCCAATAGATGCAAAATAACTTTGAGGTTTACTGGTTCTCAGTCAGATGAGAGCTGGTTTGGAATATCTCATAGTGCACAAGGCTACCATTGTAAGGTATGCTGGCTGTTATCTGTCTCATGGATAGATTGATGGCTTGCACATACCTGGCTATTGGCATATAGCCTTTGTGTGGTTGTCTATTGTATTTCGTACATAATAGGAGTCTAAGATGCATCCAGCTATCTTCTTAAAGGGGTATTCCCATGGCGCCTTTTCATACTAACCTGCTGCCAGCACGCTGTTCACTTCCTGGATTCTGGTCGGGGGCAGGCTTCATCTTGATTGACGTCTTCTCCCGGCCGGGCCATGCGCTGGACTGAATGCACACGCCAGCGTGCATGCACCATGGTGACTTTTTCCTGGCCAGTATAGTACAGAGCCGGCATGCGTGTTCGCAGCTCTGTACTATTCTGGCCAGGAAGAAGTCACCATGGCGCATGCGTGGCGGTGTGCACGTTCAGGACAGCGAGTGGCCCGGCTGGGAGAAAAGAAGGCTTCTTCTGCGCAAGTGCGGCCACAGGGATTCTGGAGAAGAGCGGTGGCCGTAACCAGGGGAGACCAAATGACAACAATGAGGTAAGTGGGGATGAATTTTCTCCTAAAGGGTGGGAATTGGTTAATCAAATATATTTTCAAAAATGATTACTGTCAAATGATTAACAGATTTAACAGTGATCATTATGATGGGAATACCCCTTTAATGCTGTTTCCAAACCATTTTGATGGGGTTTCCATCAATTTCTAACCTTTTTTTGTGAACCAGACACCCTCTTTTCTTTAGAGCAGGGGTTGCCTGGTTTGATGCTCGGGTCTCCCATTGACTTTGAGTGTATTAAATCGTACTCGAGCATCCAAAGTATTCGGCCGAGCACTCAGATCTGCCGAGCATAGCGATGCTCGAGCCGAACAGCAGTTCGGCCGAGCATGCTCGCTCAACACTAATAATGATTCAAACGTGTGGATTTTTCATAGTGATGCTCAAAGATTAAAAGAGCTGATTTGGTGCACTAGAAGTCACAGCATGCCCACATATGAAATTCTAAAGGAATAAAAAATTGGCAGAAAGGAATCGACGTTTGGATTTATGTCCATGTTTTGAACGGACATACAAAGTGGTTATTGAGAATGCCAAACGTTTACATATCATTCACATGTTTGTCAGAAAGTTCACATTTTTAAAGCCTTCTGTATTAGTGTAGGCATCAAAGAAACCATCATTATTTCAGGCTACAAAGTTTTTGGATATTATGAGTTCAAAATGAAGCAAAACATGTCTCCATCACATATCAGAAGTGTAGAGGGAACAGAGGCAGATGTAAAAATAGACAAAATCCGGCCTAAAAAGACTAAAATATCAGATACATGTAAAAGGATCAAACATACTCTTTTTTTTTTTGTTGTAAACAAAGTTTTATTGTTTTATCTTAACATATAATAGTGTATACATTTGATCCATTGGTACAGTAATTTATATAATATGTTACACAAAAAACAGAGGTATTAACAATAACAACCTCCCTTTCCCTTCTGACCAATCCAGTCCCCAATCACCAAGTCCCTCCTATCATAGCTCTTTTGTTATAACAGATCATGTATCCTTGTTTGCTTATTAACTTATTAATCTGTTTGTATTTCATGGTATTGCACCAACTTTCCGAATGTACCCCTCAACTGTTCTGTCAAACACCATGTTGTTGATCTATACAGGTTTATTACCACTTGGATTTCTTCTTCGTCAAGTACTTTTGTTATAAAGCTCCTCCACTTTTTCATGAGCCCTTTTACTAAGTTATCTTTCGCATGTTCTGCCGCTAGTAATTCCATTCTCATGCACCATTTGACTTGGTTTATTATGTTTTTTAAATGTGGTGTTGATGGTTTTAACCAATATTGCAATAAACATCTTTTTGCTGCTTATATGCGTCATTTGCGTGATATGTGCATTTTCTGGATGATAGTGGAATAAAATGAATTCCGGTGATAATGGAACCTTGTTCTTCAGTACTTCCTCCGACCATTTTATGAATGTTTTCCAGTAAAAGACTGACTGCGGGTATACCCATAGTGTGTCATTTTGGACAGTGTGTTATTCTACCTTGCTGTAGATTATTCTGGGTTTCATAGAAGCCGTAAATCGCCCTGTGATTGATTCTGAACTGTGATTCACGCCAGATTTCACTTGGGGTTACTTTCTTGACTACTAGCCATCCCCGAAAATATATTTTTGTCCTGTAAATTGGGAACTTTCAGATCTTTTTCCCAGGATTTAAAGGGTCTGGATGGGGACTTTTCTGACAGGGCTTTCCATATCCTAAACACGATATCCGAGAGTGACAGGGAGGAATTGTTTTATTGTTTTAATAAATCAAATTGGTTTGACGGGAATTCTTGTGAGAAATCCCTCAATTGCACTTTTAGAAAGTTCGGTACTTGTAAATATGCCAGAAAATGATTGGATGCAAGTCCATATTTAGAACACACCTCTCGGAAGAGGAGATACCTGTTTTCCAGGACGTCCTCCATGACAGCACTACATGGAGGTTGTCTCCCCCGCACACTATTGGGACAGGAAACAGAGAGGTTAAAAGCTCCCCCCCCCACCCACCATCACCAGTGTTTTTTCCTGTCCCAATAATGGACAGGGCAGAGAGTGGTCTCTTGTAGACCTGCAGAAACCTTTTTCTTTTTTTATTTCGCCGGGCTAAAACCCCTATGCTGGGGTCCCTTAGCCTCCCAGCCCTCTCCAGTACCTGTGGGTCACGCGACTCACGGCTGGAGGCGGGTATACCAGGGGCTGGGAAACGGTAGCCGCAACCCCGCCGGGGCTCTGGGCTGCAGGACGCTCCTCCAGGAGGGATCGCGCGGGAACCGGAGCGCTTCTCTTCTCACTTCCGGGTTCGGCGCTGAGCCGGAAGTGACGACTAAGCGCCGGCAGAGGAGTGCGCATGTGCGTGACCTCCGACGCCGGATCCAGTATGGCGGCGCCCTGCGGACGATCCCCAAGCGGCGAGGGACGCTGGAGGCCTAACGAACGGCCTCGCGTCCATCCAGAATCTGTGGGAGGAGCATCCACGTCAGGAGGGGTAAGTGCCAGTGGCATTTAAAAATCTGGTGGGCTAGGTGTCAGTCCCTCAGTCATGGACTCGTCCGGTGTGAGAGAGCAGTCCCCAGACCCTCCTGCCCAGGGACATGTGAGTAACCCAGCACTACATGTGGTGAAGCTGGCGTAGGGATAGTGATAGGCTCAGGGATTTATGGCCTGTTTTTCTATCATCATGTCTCCTAGGGAGAGAAAGATCCTACCCTAAAGGTGGACATCAAAAAGAAGCCCAGGAGATGCGCTATTTGCAATAAAAGGCTTCAGGAGTCATATACAAAGAAGCTTTGTACCGATTGTATTAACAAAATGATGAAAGAGGAACAGTCGTCCCTTTTAACGGACATTAGAGCCATCATTAAAGAAGAGGTCAAAGCGTCAGTTTCCTCCTTAATAACGCCTAAGGTGGCTGAACAGACCACCGGGATTAAAAGACCTAGGGAGATCTTGGAGTCAGACACAGAGGTCATAGAGGTGGAATATTCAGGGGGGGAGGAAGAAGAGGAGTCTTTACCTTCCTCATCCCATGAGGAGAAACGCAAGTACTGCTTCTCAACTGAGGATATGGATTCCCTCCTAACTGCAGTTAGACAGACTATGGATATCTCAGACGAACCAGCTAAGAGATCCATTCAGGAGGAGATGTTTGCTGGCCTGATTACAAAACAGAGGAAGGTGTTCCCTTTAAATTCTAGCCTAAAACAAATGATCCTGGATGAATGGGAGGATGTAGAAAAAAGGCTGTTTATTCCTAGAGAGTTTAAAAGCCGTTTATCCTTCGACAAAGAGGACACTAAAATTTGGGAAGAAATCCCCAAAATCGACGCCCCGGTCGCAAGGGTAGCTAAAAAAACAGCAATCCCATTCGAAGACTCCTCCCAGCTGAAAGACCCCATGGACCGCAAAGCCGATGGTCTCCTGAGGAAATCTTGGGAAGCTTCTGCGGCCTTAATGTCTACTAACGTGGCAGCTACTTCAGTGGCTAGGTCCCTTTTATTGTGGTTATCTCAGCTGGAGAATCATTTGTCAATGGGAACTCCCAGGGAGGACATTTTGGAGACTATCCCGCTCCTAAAGATGGCGACAGCCTTTACAGCGGACGCCTCAGCAGAGTCAGTCAGGTTCGCAGCTAAAGGCGGGGCCCTTCTGAACATCGCAAGAAGGGCTTTGTGGCTGAAGAACTGGTCTGGTGATCTCACCTCAAAGAATAAGCTATGTGCAATCCCCTTCTCAGGATCATACGTGTTCGGCCCTAGTCTGGACAAAATTCTGGAAAAGGCCTTAGATAAAAAGATAGGTTTTCCTGAGACTAAAACTAAGAAGACACAGTTTTTTCGTAAAAAATTCCAGCCAAAAAACCAAACGTATAAGGATAAGGGGAAGTCGGGGAGATGGTCCTATCCTAAAGGGGGTAGGGGCAGAGGATTTCTGCTTAACCCCAACACTTCCCAGGACAAACAATGACGCCAGACCAGTCGGGGGGAGATTAAGATCCTTTCTCCCAGCATGGAGCCAGGTAACTCAGAACCCTTGGGTGCTCCAAATTATTCAAGAAGGGTACAAGATAGAATTCATATCTATTCCGCAACACAAATTTGTGCTAACAGGGTACGGAGGAGGTACACAACAGGAAAATCTTTTAAAAGACGTCGCAAAACTAAAAAATCTAGGTGCAGTGACTCGCGTCCCTGCGGGTCAGGAAGGCAGGGGCTTCTATTCAA
Organism: Bufo bufo; assembly: GCF_905171765.1. NCBI lineage: Eukaryota > Metazoa > Chordata > Amphibia > Anura > Bufonidae > Bufo > Bufo bufo. The sequence goes on along the minus strand of NC_053396.1, from coordinate 7,174,943 downwards.
GGTTATTCCTGGTCAAGAAGCCAGATGGTTCTTTCAGAACTATAATCAACCTAAAACCTCTAAACGTCTTCATAAAGTACCGTCGTTTCAAGATGGAATCAATAAGATCAACAACACCCCTCATTTCTCAGGAAGCGGTAATGTGCACCTTAGACTTAAAAGATGCATATTACCATGTACCAATACATCCGGACCATCAAAAATTCCTAAGATTTGCAGTAAGGGAAGCAGACAGAGTAAACCATTATCATTTTAAGTGCCTGCCCTTTAGGATATCAACAGCCCCCCGGGTGTTCACAAAATTGATAATAGAGATAGTGGCCTTCCTCAGACTGAAGGGAATAAAGATTGTACCTTATCTAGACGATCTCCTCCTAACCGCAGACTCTGCACCAGTTCTAGCGTCACAAGCACAGACAACAATATCCCTCTTACAGGATCTCGGCTGGATCATAAATTGGGAAAAATCGGACCTAGTACCAGAGACCAAGAAGATCTTCCTGGGAACACTACTAGATTCGAACCTACAGAGGTCTTTCCTTCCACCTCAAAAACAACAAAGCCTTGTCAAGAAATTGAGAGCATTTCAGGGGAAATCAGTGTGCACCATCAGAAATGCCATGAGCATTCTGGGCCTGATGACATCTTGCATATTTACAGTACCGTGGAGTCAACATCACACGAGAGTCCTGCAGAAGATGATTCTATCAGTCTGGGACGGAGACCACCGATCCATAGACCGGAAGATCCTTATAAAGGAGAATGCTCGAAGATCCCTGGATTGGTGGCAGACATCAAGCAACCTATCAAAAGGCGTCTCCTGGAATCTAAATCCGTACGTCGTAGTAACTACAGATGCCAGCCAACAAGGTTGGGGGGCAAAGGTTGGAATCTACTACTTCCAAGGAACCTGGAGCAAGACCATAAAAAACAGGTCTTCAAACTTCAGAGAACTTCAGGCCGTTTGGGAAGCTCTCAGACAGAGTCAGGATCTTCTGAGTGGACAGAACATACGAATCCTGTTGGACAACATGACAGCAGTCTCTTTCCTCAAACATCAGGGAGGAACAAGATACCCTCTCCTCCAGAATCTAACAAACAGGATTTTTTCCTGGGCAGAGGAGAATGTGCTGTCAATCTCAGCAGTACACCTACAAGGTTCAAAAAACCAGTCGGCAGATTTCCTCAGCAGACACTTTATAGATCCAAACGAGTGGACTTTAAACAGACAGGTGTTTCTAGAGTTGACAGCCTCATGGGGATATCCGGACATCGACCTCTTTGCTTCAAGGGAGAATACTCAAACAACCTCCTTCTTCTCCCGGAATCCTGCCGATCACCCCGCGGCCGTAGACGCTCTATCTCAATCCTGGAACATGAAGCTGGCGTATGCGTTTCCGCCTTTCCCTCTGATTTCAGTAGCCCTAAAGAAGATCAGCAGGGAATCGGCCAAAGTGATCTTCATAGCTCCCTTTTGGCCAAAACAAGCCTGGTTCCCGGTCCTGTCCTCTCTGAGTCAAGAAGAACCGATTCCCCTCCCTCTCAGGCCAGACCTGTTGCATCAGGGTCCAATATGGAATCCGGAAATAAACAGCGTGGCTTCTGAAAGGGACTTGTTAAGATTACAGGGGTTCTCAGAAGAAGTAATAGCCACTATTCAGAGAGGCCATAAACAGGTGACCTCGGCGATTTATAATAAAATCTGGAAAAAATTCTGCTCCTGGATGGCGCTGAGAGGGAAGAATCCCCTACTCCCGAGTGTGGGAGATATTCTTGATTTCTTCCAGGAAGGGTTTAACATGGGGCTCAGGCCCAGTACCCTTAAGGTCCAAACTGCAGCCTTAAGTTGGTTTCTAAACTACTCCCTGTCAGAAAATCGATGGGTAAGCAGGTTCTTAAAGGCAACCACACGGATTAGGCCAACACTAAGGTCCCAGGTCCCTCCCTGGGATCTGTCGCTAGTTCTTAATGCCTTAACAAAATCACCTTTTGAACCCCTACACGAGAGTAGCCTAAGAAACCTGACCTTAAAAATGATGTTCTTAGTGGCTATCACATCAGTCCGTAGGCTAGGGGAGATCCAGGCCCTCACCATCCGTGAACCGTACCTTACAATCTGTGAAGACAGAGTCATATTAAGGCTAGACCCGTCCTTTATACCGAAGGTAGCTTCTTCCTTTCATCGTAACCAGGAGATAGTACTACCAACTTTCTTCACAGACCCAAAGACCGAAAGGGAGAAGGAGTTCCATCTTCTAGACGTCAGACGTTCTCTCCTTTTCTACCTAGACGTTACCAGTACCTTTAGAGTGGACTCAAATCTGTTTGTTCAATTTTCAGGCCACAATAAAGGCAAGAAAGCTTCTAAAGCAACCTTAGCTAGATGGATTAAGATAGTCATTAAAGAGGCTTATCAGAGCCAGGAGCTTCCCTGTCCCCAGGAGATTAGGGCTCATTCAACGAGAGCAGTCTCGGCTTCATGGGCCGAACATGCGAATGCTTCTATCGACCAGATATGTAGAGCAGCCACCTGGGCAAGCTCCCAAACCTTTTGTAAGCATTACTGTAATGCAAGGCACCAACAAACAGACCAGTGATGAAAGCAAAAAGGTGTTTATTCACCAGAAACATAAACGTCCAGGACACTTGCTGGTAACAAGGAATAATAACAAAAACCAGGCAAGGAGATTCCAGGAATAGTCCCAACCAGTGCTGAATGATGCTGTGCACTTGGCAGTCGAGTCACTCCAGATCTTGGGTCCGCTGCAAAGGACAAAGTTCCTGGCAGTCTTCAGTCACTAGCAGTTGTGACCTATACCTGGTTGAGGGAAAATAACAGTGGGCACTGATCACCCTGAGAGACCTCCTTTTAAATGCCTGCTGACCAATCCCAGGGTGCCAAGTGTCCACTACCATAGGTGAACAAATTGCCCTGCACCTGAGTACATGGCCTAAGGCAATCACAAGTTGATTAACCCATGGCTGGCTCCCTAATCCACTTTGCTCTTGTGAGTCAGTATATTATGCGCCACTGGTCGACGAAGCGCATAAGAAGCGCGTACTCGCGACCGTGTATCCCTTTGCGAACCTGCCCTCGTGCGTACGCACGGACGCATGATTGACTCAGCGCGAGTATGCGAGCGCGTGGACCCAGATGCGGAAACGGAAGTCGCAGGAGACACCGGAGACAACCCTGGCCGCGGCGTCTTGTCACTCGCCTGGCCACTCTGTCCCCGGGACTCCGACGGTCCTCCCCTCCGATGTCCACGCGAACGCATCCCCGCACTGGTTCGCAAAGGGGTCAGCGCTGGTGCATCAGAGACACGCATAACCTGTCCCTCAACTCCACGAGGACCCCTCTTGGTTCCCCTGGAGTGCAAAGCAGGTGAGGATCTTACAATTACAGATTAAATGTGTCAGGGAATATTGACCAGTCTTTTGGACGTAAAGTTCTTCAGGCTGCGGTCCCTCCCTAGTTATTGGATTAATTTGGTATTCCTACTCCATGTAGTGCTGTCATGGAGGACGTCCTGGAAAGTAAGAATTAGTCTTACCGGTAATGATGTTTCCAGGAGTCCGACATGACAGCACTGGTAGTTCCCTCCCTAATGATTAGAGTAATCTTCCTTTTACTTTTTTTGTACTATGTTACCCATTATTGTGTGATAATCTATAAAACACTGGTGATGGTGGGTGGGGGGGGAGCTTTTAACCTCTCTGTTTCCTGTCCCAATAGTGGGCGGGGGAGACAACCTCCATGTAGTGCTGTCATGTCGGACTCCTGGAAACATCATTACCGGTAAGACTAATTTTTACTTTCTGATTCATGCCACATATCACCTACTGTTTTTATCCCCTTATTTCTCCATTCAGTGAATTGTTTGTTTCGATTCCCTTCTAAAAATTCCGGATGTTCCCATATAGGCATGTGTTTGGATAAGAAAAAGGGCAGACCGTATTTTTTTCGGACTACCTTCCAAGTTGCCACTGTGTCTTTTATTAGTAAGCTTTTCTTCATCAATGGGGGTAAATTAGCATATTTTGTGTGTAATAAGGCCGTTAGTGACCACGGGTGGGCTAATTGAGATTCTATATCATAGTTAGAATAATGGCTCGAATGAGATAACCAGTCTATACAATTACGAAGGTTGCTTGCTAGATTGTATCTCCGTATGTCGGGGAAATTTATCCCTCCTTCTTCCCTTCCTAGTTGTAATTTCTGTAATGATATCCTTGGACGTCGTCCTTTCCATAGGAAGTATCTAAATGTCGTTTCTAATGTTTTGATGTCGGAGTGTTTGAGCAGCAATGGAATCGTCTGCATGGGGTATAGTAATCTGGCGAAACTGGTCGCTCCATCCCATAAATGACAATGGGAGGTGTAGCCATTTCTCTACATCCTGTTGTATTTTTTGAATCAGCGGAGGGTAATTGTGGTTATATATAGATTCTTGGGTCTTTCCTATGTTGATGCCTAGGTATCTTATGTTTGATTTGGCTATTTTAACTGAGGAGTTTCGTAAGTCCGTACCTAAGATGTGTTGCCCCTGTGTTAGGAATAATAGTTTACTTTTAGTAGCGTTAATTTTAAATCCTGATGCCTGGCCAAATTCTACAAGGTGTTGCAAGAGGGTAAACAGATCCCTCTGTGGGTTTTCGAGGAAGACTAAAAGATCATCTGCGAAAAGGGCATGTTTTATTTCTTTCGATCCTACCTTTATCCCCTCCAAATCTTGCGTTGCCTGCAGAAAACATGAGAGAGGCTCTAGGGATAGATTGAATAGTAATGGCGACAAGGGGCAACCTTGTCTTGTCCCCTTAAATATTGTAAAGTTAGGAGATAAAAAGCCCAGCGTATTAATTCTGGCTCGAGGGTTTGCATATAATGTGGTTAGATAGTTTCTGAAGTGGCCTTTCAGTCCAATTTTATCTAGTACTCTTCCCATCCATCCCCAGCCCACATTATCAAACGCTTTTTCTGCGTCAGTTGTCAGTAGGGCTGAGGATGGATGTGCTGCCGGTCTCAGTTTCACTTAATCTAAAACTGCCAATACCCGTCTTATATTAGTAACGGCCGACCTTCCTTTTACGAATCCCACCTGTGTGGCTGAGACCAGTCTGGGGACTACGTCCACCAGCATATCTGCCATGATCTTTGAAAGTATCTTGATATCAGTATTAATTAGGGAGATTGGCCTGTATGAGGAAGTTAATTGGGGCTTTCTGCCTGGCTCTGGTAGTAATTTTATGTGTGCTGTATTTGCTTCCGGGGGGATGGCGATCCCATCCATATAGCTATTATATAGCGTTGCTAGAAGCGGTGATACCCTCTCCCCTAGAATTTTATAGAATTTTACTGAATATCCATCCGGTCCCGGGGCCTTTCTCAAGGATAAATTAGATATATAACTTTCTGTATTTCCTGTCTTGAGAGCGGGGCATTCAATGTATTTAGCTCTTCAGGCGAGATTTGGTACATGTGAATATTTTCAAAGCATCTTTCCCCTATTTCAACATTTTCATCTCCTACTTTGTATAGGTCACTATAGAAGTCTCTCAGGATTGTGTTTATGTCTTTGGGGTCGTTTTTTAAAGTGCACTTTCTATCTCTCAAAGCCAAGATGGGGGCAGAAAGTCTGTAACCCTTCGCTAATTTGGCCAGTAGGTTATCCGATTTATTCCCAAATTTGGTAATGCTGGGCAATTGTATGTGATTGAAACACTTGCTTCTTTCTTTGGAGCCAGGTTTAGTAGTCTTGTTTCTCCCTCTTCCAGGCCTGTTCTGTCTCTGTTGAAGGCCATGTTGTGAATGTCATGTATGCTGTTCTCAGTGCCTTACTATGTACTTCTAGCTGCCCTTCTATTTTTTTCTTTAACCCTGATACATATGATATTAGTCTGCCTCTTAACACTGCTTTATCTGCGTCCCACCTTAACTGAGCATTGCCAGGAATCTCATTTATTTCTATATATTCGTCCCACCACCCCGTTAGAAGCTTGTGGAATTCCTCTTTCTCATACAAATCAGAAGGAAAATGCCATATTTAATCTAGGCCTCTCGGTATTGAATCTTGTAATGATAGTGACATAGGGGCATGATCTGATATCACCATGTCTTCTATAGTGGATGACCTATATCTCCCAAAAATGTTCTGCGACACCATTATGTAATCTATGCGGGACCATGATGAGTGTGCTCATGAATAGTGAGTGTAGTCACGCTTTTCCGGGTTTTATGTTCTCCAAGTGTCTACAAGATCTGACGAGGACATCAAGTTTTTCAGGACTGTAGTTTTGCGTTTTATTGGTAAGCTATTCCTTCTGTCTGATCTCCTATCCTCATCTCAATCGGCTACCACATTCATATCTCCCGCAACCACCTTGTTTTCTATCCGGTCAGACAAGAGCTTTCTGGCTATTGTTTGGAAGAAATGTTCACTAGCTTCATTGGGGCCATATACACTCACATAAAGAATTATTAGGAACACCTGTTCTATTTCTCATTAATGGAATTATCTAGTCAACCAATCACATGGCAGTTGCTTCAATGCATTTAGGGGGGTGGTCCTGGTCAAGACAATCTCCTGAACTCCAAACTGAATGTCAGAATGGGAAAGAAAGGTGATTTAAGCAATTTTGAGCGTGGCATGGTTGTTGGTGCCAGACGGGCCGGTCTGAGTATTTCACAATCTGCTCAGTTACTGGGATTTTCACGCACAACCATTTCTAGGGTTTACAAAGAACGGTGTGAAAAGGGAAAAACATCCAGTATGCGGCCGTCCTGTGGGCGAACATGCCTTGTGGATGCTAGAGGTCAGAGGAGAATGGGCCGACTGATTCAAGCTGATAGAAGAGCCACGTTGACTGAAATAACCACTCGTTACAACCGAGGTATGCAGCAAAGCATTTGTGAAGCCACAACACGCACAACCTTGAGGCAGATGGGCTACAACAGCAGAAGACCCCACCGGGTACCACTCATCTCCACTACAAATAGGAAAAAGAGGCTACAATTTGCACGAGCTCACCAAAATTGGACTGTTGAAGACTGGAAAAATGTTGCCTGGTCTGATGAGTCTCGATTTCTGTTGAGACATTCAAATGGTAGAGTCCGAATTTGGCGTAAACAGAATGAGAACATGTATCCATCCTCTGATGGCTACTTCCAGCAGGATAATGCACCATGTCACAAAGCTCCAATCATTTCAAATTGGTTTCTTGAACATGACAATGAGTTCACTGTACTAAAATGGCCCCACAGTCACCAGATCTCAACCCAATAGAGCATCTTTGGGATGTGGTGGAACGGGAGCTTCGTGCCCTGGATGTGCATCCCTCAAATCTCCATCAACTGCAAGTTGCTATCCTATCAATATGGGCCAACATTTCTAAAGAATGCTATCAGCACCTTGTGGAATCAATGCCACGTAGAATTAAGGCAGTTCTGAAGGCAAAAGGGGGTCCAACACCGTATTAGTATGGTGTTCCTAATTCTTTAGGTGAGTGTATGTTATATATACACTGCCTGTCCAAAGAAAAGGTACCACCAAGAAAAAAGCCTTTGGCTTTGATTACGGCACACAATCACTGTGGCATTGTTTCGATAATTTTCTGCAATGTCACAAGATTTATTTCCATCCAGTGTTGCATACATTTTTCACCAAGATCTTGCATTGATGATGGTAGAGTCTGACAACTGCGCAAAGTCATCTCCAGCACATCCCAAAGATTCTCAGTGGGGTTAAGGTCTGGACTCTGTGGTGGCCAATCCATGTGTGAAAATGATGTCTTATGCTCCCTGAACCACACTTTCACAATTTGAGCCCGATGAATCCTGGCATTGTCATCTTGGAATATGCCCGTGCCATCAGGAAAGAAAAAATCCATTGATGGAATAACCTGGTCATTCAGTATGTTCAGGTAGTCGGCTGACCTCATTCTTGGAGCACATGTTGTTGCTGAATCTAGACCTGACCAACTGCAGCAACCCCAGATCTTAGCACTGCCCCCACAGGCTTGTACAGGAGGCACTAGGCATGATGGGATGCCCCATCCCTTCATCTGCCTCTCTTCTTACCCTGATGCGCCCATCACTCTGGAACAGGGTAAATCTGGACACATCAGGCCACATGACCTTCTTCCATTGCTCCAGAGTCCAATCTTTAGGCTCCCTAGCAAATTGAAGGGTTTTTTTCTGGTTTCCTCACTGATTAGTGGTTTTCTTACGGCTACACAGCTGTTCAGTCCCAATCCCTTGAGTTCCCTTCGCATTGTGCGTGTGGAAATGCTCTTACTTTCACTATTAAACATAGCCCTGAGTTCTACTGTTGTTTTTTTTAAATTTGATTTCACCAAACGTTTAAGTGATCGCCGATCACGATCATTCAGGATTTTTTCCCCGCAACACTTCTTCCTAGAATATGATGGGTCCCCACTATCCTTCCAGTTTTTAATATTGCGTTGGGCAGTTCTTAACCCAATTTTAGTAGTTTCTGCAATCTCCTTAGATGTTTTCTCTGCTTGACGCATGCCAATGATCTGACCCTTCTTAAACAGACTAACATCTTTTCCATGACCACGAGATGTGGCTTTCGACATGGTTGTGTAAGAAATGAGAAGCAGCTCATTGCACCAGTCGGGGTTAAATAACTTGTTGTCAGATGAAAGATAATCGCCCATGCAGTATTTATCCAATAGGAGGCTCAGAACTATTTGTTTAGTTAAATCCAGGTGGCAACTTTTTTTGGGGTCAGGCAGTGTACTTAATGTCCTTGATGTGGATTTTAAGCTGACTTGTACCACCATCCCTTCATTGTCATTTGAATGTGATGTCACAGTATAGTTCAGGTTTTTTCTTAACACAAGAACCCCTGCCTTCCGAGCTTCTGACTTTGACCCATATACCTCCCCCACCCATAGTCTCCTCATGCGGGCAAAGAAACAGCAAAAAACAAGGGTTAAGAGCAGCAGCCAAATCAGGTTTACCAGAGCTAGGGTTGTGGAATGCAGCAGCTGAGCCGAAAGACCCCAGATCCAAGGTGGTCAAGATGAACGTAGTAAAAAGATGTAGGCTACAGCAGCATCTCCATCAACTTCTTTATTCAGATTTCCAAGGTGCGGTACAAAATTGCAACGTTTCGGCTAGTCGTTCTCCTCCAGGTGTACGCCTGAAGAAAAGCGATACCAGCGTGTAATCCGTTAAGGTGGCGTAATACCATCAATAGTTTCTGTGGAAAGCGGAGCCCCTTAACATTCCAAGATACTATTATTACCATGGTGATGTATGATCAGATATAACCTTTCCCTAAGACAATTGCCTGGTGACTGGAACCTATTGTTCTCATCTTCCCTTCTCTCTACTTTTCTGTCCCTCCCATCCCAACTTAAAAGTACACTGAGAACTAACAATACATCAATACAACATAACCCACATCAATACAACATAACCCACTTTTATTCAACCAGCAAGTAATTTTTTGATGGGAAATGACATAGGTGTCTCCCAAAAGATAATAAGACGATGTACAAGAGGCATTATTGTGGGAAAAAATTCTCAGCTTTTATTTACATTTGAGCAAAAAATACAAGATGTTCCGCACTGTGGAAAATTTCAGAGGATGTGGTCGGAAGCCAAAAGTGACACCTGTGCTGCCAGGAGGATAGTTAGAGAGGTGAAAAAGAATCCAAGGATCACCACCAAGGCCGTCCTGATGAATCTGGGCTCTGCTGGTCGCAATGTCTCAAGGCAGACAATCCAATAGACACTGCACACTGCAGACCAAGGAGGACGCCACTTCTCCAGATAAGGCACACAAAAGCTCGCTTGGCCTTTGCAAAAGCTCATCTGGACAAAGAAGAAGACTCCTGGTCTTCTGTGTTATGGTCAGATGAAACAAAAATTGAATTGTTTGGTCACAAAGATGTTTCCTTCATTTGGCGTAAAAAAGGAGAAGCCTTCAACCCAAAGAACACCATCCCCACTGTCAAACATGGTGGTGGGAACCTAATGCTTTGGGGGGGGGGGGAAGGGTTCAGCCAATGGACCAGGGAACCTAATCACAGTAAACTACACCATGAAAAAAGAGCAATACATGAGGATTCTCAATGATAACATCAGGCCGTCTGCAGAGAAACTTGGCCTTGGGCACTGGTGGACATTTCAGCATGACAATGACCCAAAACACACAGCAAAAGTGGTGAAGAAATGGTTAGCAGACAACAACATTAACGTTTTGGAGTGGCCCAGCCAGAGTCCAGACTTGGATCCAATTGAGAATCTGTGGAGGTAGCCAAAGATCAGCGTGATGGCAAGAAGACCCTCCAACCGGAAAGATTTGGAGCTCATTGCTAAAGATGAATGGGCAAAAATACCTGTGGAGACCTGCAAAAAGCTGGTCTGCAATTATAGGAAGCGTCTGATTGCTGTAATGGCCAATAAAGGCTTTTCTATTGATTATTGAGAAGGGGATGAATAATTTTGGACTGGACACTTTTTGCACAAATGTAAATAAAAGCTGAGAAATGTTTTTCCCCCACAATAATGCCTCTTGTACATCGTCTTTTTATCTTTTGGGAGACACCGATGTCATTTCCCATCAAAAAATTACTTGCTGGTTGAATAAAAGTAACTAAGTCAAAATTTGCCTGGGGTATGAATAATTATGGGCAGCACTGTAATATATTGGCATGTTACTCTTGTCATGTGTCACTTGCCACATCTGCGACCTCTACAGTTCATGTCACACGTCGCATAGACGATCTTAATTAATATAGACAGAGGGGCGGCTGTGGATGTAGTTAGGTGAGTGTTAGCCTGGACAGAGGGGCAGCTGTAGATGTAGTTAGGTGAGTGTTAGCCTGGACAGAGGGGCAGCTGTAGATGTAGTGAGGTGAGTAGAAGCCTAGATAGAGAGTCACAGCAGGAACAGTAGACAGTTTTAAAAAGGATTTTGATGAATTCTTAAAAGTAAACAACAATAATGCTTATGAAAACATGTCTCACTTTCTTCTGGGATTCGCATCCCCACCTTTACCTTGGTTGAACTTATAAGACATAAGTCCATCAAGTTCAACCAAGGTAAAGGTGGGGATGTGAATCCCAGAAAGAAGTGAGGCATGTTTTCATAAGCATTAATGTTGTTTACTTTTATAAATTCATCTAAAGAATTTATCAAAACCCTTTTGTCAACTGTATCAACTATGTAACTTTATGCTTTGTATCCTAAGTATGGTAATCTATGGGAGTGGCAGAGTTAACCAACTATGATATGGCCTCAAGGGAAGCTGATGTGTGGATGGTTAGCTCCACCCTAGCTCAGTCTAGTAGGGGAGTCTGGTGTTAGCAGTGAAGGAGGGAGAAGGCAAAGTCCATGTGCTCCACTCCTCAGTACTAAGTCTCAAGCTACAGAGAATAACCATCTCTGCGTGATCTACCGAGAGAGAATTATCTTTACATTGAAATACTCCTGAAGAGGGAGCGAGAGAGAGAAAGGAAATTCTAGAATCTGTAATGGTCAAGAATAGTGATGAGCGGCAGGGGCAATATTCAAATTTGCGATATTTTGCGAATATTTTGTAGAATATTCATCATATATTCGCGAATTCGAGATTCCGAGATTATATTCTTGATTGAGAAAATCGGCAATGTAATATTCGCGTAATGCGCGCAAAATACAGGCGTGGGTCACTTATGCTACATTTTTCAAGCTGGAATAAGTTTCCTGAGACTGGAGAAAATGGGTGACACGGCAGAACATTAGAATAGCTTTATATGCAAGATAGAGTGCTCCCACATATTTGCGCTTGCAAATTTTCGGCAATTAATGGTGCGCATATTTTTTCGCAATACGTGCAACTTGTGACATCACAGCACTATATCTGTAGCATGTATGTATGGACAGCAGAACCTATCAGCTCCATTATAGATCAATCTAACCTGCACTGACTATCTCCCACTAACTATCTGTATTATATATATGAGCGAACTAACTGTCTAATGTAATACAACAAAGCCCAGAGCGCAGCAATCACACTGCTCTCTCTTTCATAACTGCAATAAACTTTAGAAAATGGCTGCTGGGGAGGTTCTTATACAGTAAGAGTTGGGGCCACTTTTCTATTGGTTGCTTGGGATGTTGCTAAACTGTGACAAAGCCTTCTGATTGGCTCACAAGCTAGAAGAAGGGAGGGATGATCAACTGTACTGTTAAAAAATAAAATAAAATGAATATTCATCGTTCCGAATATATAGCACTATATTCTAAATATTCGAGAATTCTCGAAGTGCCGATGTTCGCATAAAAAATTTGCTTTTTGAATATTTGCGCTCAACACTAGTCAAGAAAACAGAGTCAGTAAGGGATACCTCCCAACAAAGAGGAACAATAGTAGCACGCCACAGCAAATTCTTTAATTCTGTGTTGTCTCCTCCCGATGCCTATTTTACATGCTCAACCCCAGTCCCCTTAGTGCCCCCACATGGTAATTTCTCCTTCTTTTGTGCCCCCCACACAGTAATTATCACCCCTTAGTGCCGCCTTGCAGAAGTATGTATGCCCCTTTAGTGCCATCACACAGTATGTATGCCCCCTTTGTGCCCCCACACAGTAGTTATACCCATATTGTGCCCCCCACACAGTAATTATCACCCCTTAGTGCCGCCTTACAGAAGTATGTATGCCCCTTTAGTGCCATCACACAGTATGTATGCCCCCTTTGTGCCCCCACACAGTAGTTATACCCATATTGTGCTCCAACACAGTAGTAATGCCAACATTGTGCCCCTACACAGTAGTAATGCCGACACTGCAGGGCTCCAGATGGCGACCAAAACGGTCGCCAATGCGCCTTAAAATTTGCAGATGGCGACAAGACTTTTTAGTCTTGTCGCCATTTGCGACTGTACCGCCGCGATCCTGCGCAGCCTAAGTTCAGTAGCACACTGCACAGTGGAGAAGGAAGGAGTCCCTCCCTCTCCACTGTGACGCTGCCGCCACTACCACCAATGGGGAGATAGCAGGGAGGAGGAGGGGAGGAGCTGTCGCCACTGCGCCGCCAATGAAATGAATGTAAAACATAAGTGTCTGCGACTCTGCAGCGGTATCAAGGACCCGGCACCCGGCCTCAATAACAGGGCATGCGATCCGCGGCCATTAACCCCTCAGGTGCCCCAGATCGCATGCCCTGTTATTGAGGCCGGGTGCCCGGTCTGCGATACCGCTGCAGACAATTGTATGGAGTCAAAGAGGACCTTTCGTGGGTCCAAAGAATCTGAACTTATCAGCAGGCTGCATAGAGCGGCGCCCAGGGATCTAAGTGCACTTACTATTATTCCTGGGCGCCGCTCCGTTCGTCCGCTGTGGCCCCCGGTCTTTTCAGCATTCAGAGGAAGGAGGAGGAGACGCCAGTGTCTGTCCTTCTCCCTGACAGCAGCGCTGTCCAATCACAGCGCAGAACTCAGAGCCAGGGAGGTTTTTTCTCCCTGGCTCTGAGCTCTGCGCTGTGATTGGACAGCGCTGCTGTCATGGAGACGGAGACACACTGGCGTCTCCTCCTCCTTCCTCTGAATGCTGAAAATACCGGGGGCCACAGCGGACGAACGGAGCGGCGCCCAGGAATAATAGTAAGTGCACTTAGATCCCTGGGCGCCGCTCTATGCAGCCTGCTGATAAGTTCAGATTCTTTGGACCCATGAAAGGTCCTCTAGTGCGCTCTCCCAAAGCCTCTCCCCCCCCCCCCCCCCATTATCACTGGCCACAAGTCGTCCCCGTCTCCCTCCCATTGTTATATGGTGGCCACAGTGTCCCCATCCCCTTCATTGGTGGCAGTGGCAGATTACACTGCTGGGGCTCAGATAGTTACCATGGCAGCCAGGAAGCTACTGAAGCCCTGGCTGCCATGTTCAGCTCCCTGCTGCTGTGTGTACTATGCACAGGGCAGCAGGGAGAGTGTGAGGTCCTATTCACCCTGATAGAGATCTATCAGGGTGAATAGGACAAGGGATGAAAAGATCCAGGTTCTAGTCCCTAATGGGAGAAATGGTTGTCAAATAAAAAGTAAAAAAAAAAACTAAAAAAATACTAAAAGTTTAAATGGCCCCCTTCCCAGTTTTACATATAAAATTTACAAACAAAGAACATATTACATATCGCCACGTCCCAAAAAGTGTGAGCTATTAAAATATTAAAAAATATTCCCGCTCGGTGAAGGCCGTAACAGAAAAAAAAAAACTCTAAACCACGCAATTCGCCATTTTTAGTCACCTTGTTCCCCAGAAAATGTCCCTGGATGTGAGAGGCATGTGGTGCTGTTTTCTCCTATATGTAGTGCACCTGCGTCTCATCTTCTCAAAGTCCTTTTTTTAAAAATGATATGCATTTTAAATTTGGCGACTAAAAAATGTAATTTGGCTCCTAAATTTTTTAGTTTAGGAGCCAATGGCTCCTGGTCATTTTTTTTTGTCTGGAGCACTGCACTGTGCCCCCATACAGTAGTAATGCCCACAGTGCCCCCACACAGTAGTAATGCCCACATTGTGACCCCACACAGTAATAATGCCCACATTGTGAGCCCACACAGTAGTAATGCCCACATTGTGACCCCACACAGTAATAATGCCCACATTGTGAGCCCACACAGTAGTAATGCCCACATTGTGACCCCACACAGTATTAATGCCCATACTGTGCCCCCACACAGTAGTAATGGCCACATTGTGACCCCACACAGTAGTAATGGCCACATTGTGACCCCACACAGTAGTAATGGCCACATTGTGACCCCACACAGTAGTAATGGCCACACTGTGCCCCCACACAGTAGTAATGCCCACACTGTGCCCCCACACAGTAGTAATGCCCACATTGTGACCCCACACAGTAATAATGCCCACATTGTGCCGCTATCTGAGAGAAGACTTGCACTGTACGTGTTCTGAGACTGTTGGAAGTACTACAACCCTCATTTTGCACTACAGTAACGAGAGATGTTTATTCTGTTAACCAGGCCAGATGTTACTAACTCCTACACCATACTCCAGCCATTGCACACCCTACATAAACATTAACACCAAGGGCACCCCAAACTACCATCAGGCAGATGCCCGAACACCGGGTTGTGCCAAAAGGGAAGAAAAGATGCACCTTACTTTCACTGCTTTGGCCCTTAGGAGAAATGGTGTGAGGAAAGCCACTGTGATAGAATTTCTGCAGCCAGAGCCACTACCACTCCCATCCTCTGCTCCAGCTCCTCAGGGACTTGCTGCGCATGTTCTGTACTTTATGGATGCGGCGGTCTGCCAACCTACCATCATGTTCTGTACCATATGGTGGCTGCTCCCGCTAAAGCTGTTATTGCCACTTCCATTACAGCTACACAGTCGCCACTACTGCTACCTCTAAACAGCCACACACATACATTTACTACCTTGCCTGTTTCATTCATGTGTTGCTTTTGCTGCTGCCGCTACTATTGTGGCCACGTGCCACTATTACCCTACCCTTTCCACATCCACACTGCACTACTGCTGCTCCTAATCAAAAGAGAGAATTTTTCTAGGCTCGTTCAGGACAGTTAACGCTTGTGCATGTATAAATATGGGCAGGCATTCTGACCCCTATAGGGCACAATTTTTGGATGCTTGTGCAGAACAAGCCACTCTTCTGACCTTAATATGTGTGTGTATAAACAGGGCCAGGGATTTGCCCCCGTTGAGGCATACTTTTTGGATACTTGGTCTCAACAAGTCACAGTTTTTTCCCCATAACACTGTGTATGTGTAAACACCATATGCTCCTGATAAAGAACAATTGAAAAGCATGACATATGTGACGGCGCGGTGTGTTTTTTTTACACAATGCTTGCCCACAGCTATATATGTCAGTGACATTATTTGCTATTGCCATCATTGCGTTCAAGAACTTAGGGAGGAGGAAGAGAGCATAAATAAATTTTAAAAAAATTACAAAATGGGATAACTTCCTTTCATTAAAAAATAAATCTGAATCCAAGGAGACTACAGGGTGTTAGGTACCAATTTTCAGTGCAACTGGAGATACCTTGATTCATGTAGAATCGATACAGACACAAATCAAATTTTACAAATAATTCAACAAATCGGACACAAAATTAATTTCAAGAAATGTACTCATCTCTGTTTTATAACCTGTTAGACCAGCAAGGATTATATTAGTCCTGAAGCACAAGGGTCATAGTTACCCATTAGACTAGTAAGGATATTATATAACCCACTAGACCACCTGGGGTTATTTTAATAATTGGATCATTATCCACTAGGCCACCATGGATATAATTACCCATTAGACTAGTAAGGATATGATTTAACCCTCTAGATTGTCAGGGATTATACTACACATCATTTATAAGACTAGTAAGAATATGATATAACCCACTAGACCACCAGGGTTATAATTTCTCACTAGATTAATAAGTATACTATATAACCTACTAGACCACCAGGGATTTTATTAGTCATTGGATCACCAGGGATATAATTACCCACTAGATTAATAAGTATATTATATAACCCACTAGACCACCAGGGATATTATTTTTTTTTATTTATTTTACTCACTTATATAACGCTACTATATTCCGCAGCGCTTTACAGACATTAACATCAAGCTATCCCCAATGGGGCTCACAATCTATATAATTTACCACTAAATTAATAAGTATATAATAATAACCCACTAGACCATAAGGGATTTTAATAATCACTTGATCACCAGGGTCATAAATACCCACTAGACTAACAAGTATATGATATAACCCACTAGACCACCAGGGATTTTT
Source organism: Bufo bufo (assembly GCF_905171765.1). Taxonomy (NCBI): domain Eukaryota; kingdom Metazoa; phylum Chordata; class Amphibia; order Anura; family Bufonidae; genus Bufo; species Bufo bufo. Next base: position 7,158,131 of record NC_053396.1, on the reverse strand, counting down.
TTAATCACTGGACCACCAGGGATATAATTTCTAACATAGTACATAACATAGTAACATAGTACATAAGGCCGAAAAAAGACATTTGTCCATCCAGTTCGGCCTGTTATCCTGCAAGTTGATCCAGAGGAAGGCAAAAAAACCCTGTGAGGTAGAAGACAATTTTCCTCACTTTAGGGGATTAAAAATTCCTTCCCGACTCCATTCTCACTAGATTAACCCCTTCACGCATTTGGACGTAACTGTACATCCAAATCGCAAATAATTTACTGCATTTGGACATACAGTCACATCCAAACTGCTTACTGGGGCTGTGACACTATAAAGTGTCACAGCTCCGGAGTCTCCGCTCTCCCGGAGAGCAGAGACACCGGGGAAGCCAGCAAGGGACCAATCAGAGTGGTCCCTTGTCGACAAGCGCTCCGATTGGTTAGTCTTTGCAGACTAACCAATCAGAGCGCTTTAGTGTTAAAATGCTAGTTTCAGGCTGTGATCTCCCCCAGTGCCCCTGATCAAGTCTGTGGCCCCCCAGTGCCTCTGATAATGCCCCTCATATGCCTCCAGATGCCCCCATTGCCCCCTGTAAAAAAAAGTGTAAAAAAAATAAGTAAAAAATAAATAAAAATTTAAATAAAAATAAAAATTGTCCTTTCTCATATCCATTCATTTAGGTCATTAAAAAATGGAAAAAAAAAATTATAAAACGACACATAATTGGTATCACTAATGTCCGTAATGACCTGATCTATAAAAGTATCATGTTACTAATCCCGCACAGTGAACACCGTAAAAAAAATTATGTAAAAAACAATGATGGAATTGCTGTTTTTGTCACCTCACCTGCACATAAAAATAAATAGCAAGTGATCAAAAAGTCATATGTACCCCAAAATGATACCAATAAAAACTACAGCCCATACCTCAAAAACAAGCCCCCAAATAGCTACATTGTTAAAAAAATAAAAGTGTTATTGATGTTAGCATATTGTGATGCAAAATATCATTTATTTTAAAAACAAAAGTGATTTTATGCTGTAAAAGTAGTAAAACATAAAAAAAACTATATAAATTTGGTATAGCCAACCCACAAGTAAAATTATCATATTTAACGAAAGAGGAACTCCATAAAAAATAAAAATAGAAAGCACTGACACAATTGCTATTTTTACCTACTTTACCTCCACACAATAAATGGTATAAAAAGTGATCAAAAAGACTTATGTAACCCAAAATTATACCAATAAAAACTACAGCCCGTCCCCCCAAAAAAAAACAGACAGCTACATGGTGAAAAAAATAAAAAAGTTATGGACTTTAGTATATGACGATGCAAAATATAATTAATTTTTTAATAGAAAGTGATTTTTTGCTGAAAAAGTAGTAATACATAAAAAATATATAAATTTGGTATCACCATAATCATATCAACCCACAGAATCAAATTATCATATCATATTTACCGCAAGAGGAACCCCATAAAAAAAAAACACTGACAGAATTACCATTTTTACACACTTCACCTCCACAAAAATTTGTTATAAAAAGTGATCAAAAAGACATATGCAGCGTACCAGACCGCAGGGGCAACACATGAGTTATGGTGGGCCGATGGTGGTAGTAGTTCACTTACTCCCTGGGTCGGCGTGCAGTGGGGGGAAGGACAGCACTAGATCCTCCCGGGCACTCTCTATTGCAGGGAACACCAGCCAGATGGAAGTTGAGGTGCCCTTGATGGTGTAGGTGTTTAAGGTGCTTTGGTGGCTGGGCCCCTGTGTTCGTGACGCCAGCACCGTAAGGTGCAAATGTTGAGAGTAGTAGAAAGGATGAGGAGTCAGTTGTAAAACAGTTGAACATTTACTGAATCAATATTCTCAGGACAGTTGGTACAGTTCATTTATACAGTGGATACTTTGATTCATGTAGAATCGATACAGACACAAATCAAATTTTGCAAAAAATTCAACAAATCGGACACAAAATTAATTTCAAGAAATTTGCTCATCTCTGTAATATAACCTGTTAGACCAGCAAGGATTATATTAGTCCTGGAGCACAAGGGTCATAGTTACCCATTAGACTAGTAAGGATATTATATAACACACTAGACCACCTAGGGTAATACTTGGATCATTATCCACTAGGCCACTATGGATATAATTACTTATTAGGACTAGTAAGGATATGATTTAACCCTCTAGATTGTCAGGGATTATACTACACATCATTTATAAGACTAGTAAGAATATTTGATAACCCACTAGACCACCAGGGTTATAATTACCCACTTGATTAATAGGTATAATATATAACCCACTAGACCACCAGGGATTTATTTTATTTTATGTATTTTACTCACTTATATAACGCTTCTATATTCCACAGCGCTTTACAGACATTAACATCAAGCTGTCCCCAATGGGGCTCACAATCTACATAATTTCCCACTAGATTAATAAGTATATGATATAACCCACTAGACCATAGGGGTTTTTATTAATCACTTGGTCACCAGGGTCATAAATACCCACTAGACTACCAAGTATACGATATAACCCACTAGACCACCAGGAATTTTTATTAATCACTGGATCACCAGGGATATAATTTCTTACTAGATTAATATTTATATTATGTAACCCACTAGACCACCAAGGATTTGATTAATCACTGGATCACCAGGGACACTTTCTATGAATCTACTAGAAACGCTATTATTTTGCATTGCTATAACCATAGGCAATCTCTCATGCAGAGAGGCAGTGACGCCGTATAAAGCGCCCCTTCAGTTTTAAAATAATGGTTGAATTCCCCTTCACGGGCTGAAGATTTCAGTACTGGAAATTTTTGAGCAGCAAGGTTGCCCTTGAGACATCAGAGAAGGACATTCTTCTGACACGTCAGCTCAAAGCATAATTTCTATTCTTTTAATTAATAGGTTGCATTAGTCTTCAACCTCCTAGAAAGTCAACTGACTTGTTCTGTTCCACCATATTATTTTATCAGAAGCTTTTGTGTGTTCTCAGGTACTGATCGGCCCCAATTGTTACCATTGCAAATTTAATTTAATTGCGCAAGTTGCCGATTAGAGTGAAATCAGGCACATCATGTTCTAGTAAATTCCTTGCTGCCCTTCAGCAAATCATTTGTTCTTTCAGGCATTAATTACATTGTGCAACCCGGGGTTATTATACGTCCTGTACAAGCGCTGCCCTGGAATCATCCTTCTCTCCGGTTCAGATTTATTTTTTTAATCTTTTTGTTGTCTTTTTTGATAATGTAACTAATAATGTGTTAGGGCTCATGCACACAAACGTATTTTCTTTCCGTGTTCGTTCTTCTTTTTTTGCAGACCGTATACGGAACCATGCATTTCAATGGGTCCGCAAAAAAATTACTCTGTGTGCATTCCGTTTCCGTATGTCCGTATTTCTGTTCCGCAAAAAAAGTCCTATTATAGTCTGCACAATGGACAAGGATAGGACTGTTCTATTAGGGGCCAGCTGTTCGGTTCCGCAAAATGTCGAATGCACACGGACGTCATTTGTATTTTTTGCAGATCCGTGTTTTGCTGGACTGCACAATACATACAGACGTGTGTGTGAGACCTTTGGTATAATATAGTAGATGTCGTAAGCTGTCATAGTAAGGCTACTTTCACACTGCGCTGTCTGAGAGTGAGCTGCAGCAAGTGACTGTCCCTAGAGCCGCAGACATGGCTCCCTGAGGGGAGAGAAGCAAATTTCTTCCCTCTGCTGCCCCCATTTTATTCCCGGCCGGCAATGAGGGCGTGGCTCCGCGGAAGCGTGGATTCACTTATGCAGGCGTGGTTTATCAGTTGGGGGTGTGGTCGGTGAGGTTCGGCTTTCTTGAGTGAAGGCAGTGGCCACCCTAGTCACCATTGACTTGCATCGTTTTCAGTGCCAGATCCGTTTTTTTTTCCGTTTTCATGACCGTAGTTTGCAGCGCTTTTGCGTCCGATCGCAATACGGAATGCTGACGGAAGGGAAGACACCCTGACGCATCCTGAACAGATTTCTTTCCATGCAGAATGCATGAGAACCAAACGGAAACGTTTTTTTTTTCGGTATTGAGATTCTCAACGCAAGTGTGAAAGTAGCCTAAAGCTTATATTTAACCACCTCCGGACCGCCTAATGCAGATTCGCGTTCCGGAGGTGGCAGCCCTGCGCAGAGTCACGCATATATGCGTCATCTCGCGATGGCCGAGATTTCCTGTGAACGCGCGCACACAGGCGCGCGCGCTCACAGGAACGGAAGGTAAGAGAGTGGATCTCCAGCCTGCCAGCGGCGATCGTTCGCTGGCAGGCTGGAGATGTGATTTTTTTAACCTCTAACAGGTATATTAGACGCTGTTTTGATAACAGCGTCTAATATACCTGCTACCTGGTCCTCTGGTGGTCCCATTTGTTTGGATCGACCACCAGAGGACACAGGTAGCTCAGTAATATGTTGCACCAAACACCACTACACTACACCCCCCCCTGTCACTTATTAACCCCTTATTCACCCTTGATCACCCCTGATCACCCCATATAGACTCCCTGATCACCCCCCTGTCATTGATCACCCCCCTGTAAAGCTCCATTCAGATGTCCGCATGATTTTTACGGATCCACTGATAGATGGATCGGATCCGCAAAACGCATACGGACGTCTGAATGGAGCCTTACAGGGGCGTGATCAATGACTGTGGTGATCACCCCATATAGACTCCCTGATCACCCCCCTGTCATTGATTACCCCCCTGTCATTGATCACCCCCCTGTAAAGCTCCATTCAGATGTCCGCATGATTTTTACGGATCCACAGATAGATGGATCGGATCCGCAAAACACATACAGGCGTCTCCCTGGAGCCTTCCAGGGGGGGGTGATCACCCCATATAGACTCCCTGATCACCCCCCTGTCATTGATCACCCCCCTGTCATTGATCACCCCCCGTCATTGATCACCCCCCGTCATTGATCACCCCTCTGTAAGGCTCCATTCAGACATTTTTTTTGGCCCAAGTTAGCAGAAATTATTTTTATTTTCTTACAAAGTCTCATATTCCACTAACTTGTGTCAAAAAATAAAATCTCACATGAACTCACCATACCCCTCACGGAATCCAAATGCGTAAAATTTTTTAGACATTTATATTCCAGACTTCTTCTCACGCTTTAGGGCCCCTAGAATGCCAGGGCAGTATAAATACCCCACATGTGACCCCATTTCGGAAAGAAGACACCCCCAGGTATTCCGTGAGGGGCATATTGAGTCCATGAAAGATTGAAATTTTTGTCCCAAGTTAGCGGAAAGGGAGACTTTGTGAGAAAAAATAAAATAAAATCAATTTCCGCTAACTTGTGCCAAAAAAAAAAAATTTCTATGAACTCGCCATGCCCCTCATTGAATACCTTGGGGTGTCTTCTTTCCAAAATGGGGTCACATGTGGGGTATTTATACTGCCCTGGCATTTTAGGGGCCCTAAAGCGTGAGAAGAAGTCTGGGATCCAAATGTCTAAAAATGCCCTCATAAAAGGAATGTGGGCCCCTTTGCGCATCTAGGCTGCAAAAAAGTGTCACACATCTGGTATCGCCGTACTCAGGAGAAGTTGGGGAATGTGTTTTGGGGTGTCATTTTACATATACCCATGCTGGGTGAGATAAATATCTTTGTCAAATGCCAACTTTGTATAAAAAAATGGGAAAAGTTGTCTTTTGCCGAGATATTTCTCTCACCCAGCATGAGTATATGTAAAAAGACACCCCAAAACACATTGCCCAACTTCTCCTGAATACGGAGATACCACATGTGTGACACTTTTTTGAAGCCTAGGTGGCAAAGGGGCCCACATTCCAAAGAGCACCTTTAGGATTTCACAGGTCATTTACCTACTTACCACACATTAGGGCCCCTGGAAAATGCCAGGGCAGTATAACTACCCCACAAGTGACCCCATTTTGGAAAGAAGACACCCCAAGGTATTCCGTGAGGGGCATGGCGAGTTCCTAGAATTTTATATTTTTTGACACAAGTTAGCGGAATATGATGATTTATTTTTTATTTATTTTTTTCCTTACAAAGTCTCATATTCCACTAACTTGTGACAAAAAATAAAAACTTTCATGAACTTAATATGCCTATCACGAAATACCTTGGGGTGTCCTCTTTCCAAAATGGGGTCACTTGTGGGGTAGTTATACTGCCCTGGCATTCTAGGCGCCCAATTGTGTGGTAAGAAGTTTGAAATCAAAATGTGTAAAAAATGACCGGTGAAATCCGAAAGGTGCTCTTTGGAATATGGGCCCCTTTGCCCACCTAGGCTGCAAAAAAGTGTCACACATGTGGTATCTCCGTACTCAGGAGAAGTTGGGGAATGTGTTTTGGGGTGTCATTTTACATATACCCATGCTGGGTGAGAGAAATATCTTGGCAAAAGACAACTTTTCCCATTTTTTTATACAAAGTTGGCATTTGACCAAGATATTTATCTCACCCAGCATGGGTATATGTAAAATGACACCCCAAAACACATTCCCCAACTTCTCCTGAATACGGAGATACCAGATGTGTGACACTTTTTTGCAGCCTAGGTGGGCAAAGGGGCCCATATTCCAAAGAGCACCTTTCGGATTTCACCGGCCATTTTTTACAGAATTTGATTTCAAACTCCTTACCACACATTTGGGCCCCTAGAATGCCAGGGCAGTATAACTACCCCACAAGTGACCCCATTTTGGAAAGAAGACACCCCAAGGTATTCGCTGATGGGCATAGTGAGTTCATGGAAGTTTTTATTTTTTGTCACAAGTTAGTGGAATATGAGACTTTGTAAGAAAAGAAAAAAAAAAATCATCATTTTCCGCTAACTTGTGACAAAAAAATAAAAAGTTCTATGAACTCACTATGCCCATCAGCGAATACCTTAGGGTGTCTACTTTCCGAAATGGGGTCATTTGTGGGGTGTTTGTACTGTCTGGCCATTGTAGAACCTCAGGAAACATGACAGGTGCTCAGAAAGTCAGAGCTGCTTCAAAAAGCGGAAATTCACATTTTTGTACCATAGTTTGTAAACGCTATAACTTTTACCCAAACATTTTTTTTTATCAAAGACATGTAGAACAATAAATGTAGAGCAAAATTTATATATGGATGTCGTTTTTTTTGCAAAATTTTACAACTGAAAGTGAAAAATGTCATTTTTTTGCAAAAAAATCGTTAAATTTCGATTAATAACAAAAAAAGTAAAAATGTCAGCAGCAATGAAATACCACCAAATGAAAGCTCTATTAGTGAGAAGAAAAGGAGGTAAAATTCATTTGGGTGGTAAGTTGCATGACCGAGCAATAAACGGTAAAAGTAGTGTAGGTCAGAAGTGTAAAAAGTGGCCTGGTCTTTCAGGGTGTTTAAGCCATGGGGGCTGAGGTGGTTAAGGCAAACTACGGTATTTAACTGTTACTATGTACTAAATTTAAAAAAATTGTCACGCACACACATAAATATTTAGAATTGTGTACTGTATATAGCTTTTAGATTTATAATTTGCAGATCTAGATGTTTATATTGATATTTCTTGTATTTATAAATCTTTTATATTTGTATGTTTTTGTTTATAGATATGGAATATTTTTTACATATACATATATATCTGTGTATTTATTTTATTTATAAATTTTATGGTCTTTAAAACATTTTTAAAAAAATAAGTGGCTAGGAATATACACCTCTAGCGTCATAAATACCAAATGCTCCCATGATATATTTCTTACGTTACTAAATGACGAGACGTTTTGCTCCAATCCTCTGGCTTCCAGGTTTATCAGCAAAGGACCCTCCCTTACACAGTGATTGGAGTCGGGAAGAAATATTTTTTTCCCATAAAATGAGAAAAATTTGGTTTTACGTCACAGTTTTTTTTTTTTTTGCCTTCCTCTCGATCAACTTGCAGAATAAGAATATTTTTTTCAGCCTTACAAACAATTTTAATATGTTACTATACATTGTAATTACATATATCTGATAATTATACAATATGCCCCGGCTCAGAACATTAGATCTCTGATTTACAGATGTAGCAGAGCTGCATGGTGATAGTTCAGTATTAGTAGCATGTAGGGGTTTTCCTGCAATCCTAGGTAAAAAATTATAAGTGATATCACGATGAATTACACCAAACTCAGCTCTGCTACATTTGTAGACCCCTATCCCCCAGTTACAGCTCTGTATAGATGTACTTACATTTCTCCTGCTGCATTCTGCCGGGCTGGGATGTTCATGGATCTGCTTAGGTGACTGCACTGGACTGAGAGGCTGCACAGGGACACATCAGGTGTGGGGCAGGCTCCGTCTCCAGTGTCATATGGGGAGTAACACTATACCTCCTCTGTAATATGTAAGCCTCTATTCAGCTCTCAAACAGATGGTCTTTGGAGCCGCACGCAATACTGCACAATACCTGTTCTGTCCTTTATTAGGCTACTTTCACACTAGCGTTGTTTTAATCCGGCGTTCAATTCCGACACCGGAACTGCCCGCATGATCCGGAAAAACTCGTGAAAACGGATTATATTTGAATCCTGATCAGGATTTTGCTCACAATGAAAAAATGCATTGGAAAAAACGGATCCGCCATTTATGGACTTTAACTTTTTTTTCACATTTTTCGGGTTCAACATGCAAAAAACCGGATCCGGTTTGACTGAACACACAGCGCCGGATCCGGAGTTAATGCAAGTCAATGGGAAAAAGACCGGATCCGGCGTTCAGTCAAAGTGTTCAGGATTTTTGGCCGGAGGTAAAAATACAACATGCTACGTTTTTCTGAAAAGCCTGATCAGTCAAAAAGACTGAACTGAAGACATCCTGATGCATCCTGAACGGATTACTCTCCATTCAGAATGCATGGGGATAAAACTGATCAGTTATTTTCCGGATTTGAGCCCCTAGGACAGAACTCAGCGCCGGAAAAGAAAAACGCTAGTGTGAAAGTACCCTTAGAACCTGATCAAAGCAAGTAATTCCCACCCAAATTCTTGTTTAGGTTGCAACAGGAGGACTTTCTTCGCCTTTCATCCAGACAGCAGACAGGTTGTATAGCAAATGCCTCCATTTTGGGGTACATACATTTTATTGGTGGGGAGAGAGGAACAAATTTTTATATAATTTTTTTTTTTTATGTGTTTCTATTTTTGCACAATAAAAATTGAAATTTGAAAACAATTAGTTTTTCTATTGCTGCATTCAAGGACCCATACCATTTACATGTTTCTGCGGTTTAGCCATTTTGGTGTACATACAACTTTTTGATTACTCTTTTTGTTGTATTTTTTTTTGCTTTGTTCACTGTGATCATTTTATCATCTTATATATATATTTTTTTGTGTGTGTTTTGACTTTTTTACTTATGTTTTGAAATCTTTTTCTGAACATGTCAATACATACGGGGCGGGGGGGGGGACAAAGTCAGCGGGTTCTGGCTTGTACATGCGTGATCTCTTTCATTGAATGTTTATGGCTGGCTTCTTATTTCTTTACCTTTCAGCAGAATACATTTATAGACTTTTTAGTCTGGAGAGAAATAGATTGAGCCTTGCTGTTGTAATGACCGGCGTCACACACAGGGAGGATAAAAGGGAAAGCCCTGCCCAAGGGAGAGGGAAAGGTGGTGACCCCTAACTCACCTTGCGGCTGGCACCTGACTGCCCTGACGTCCCTAGACGGGTTCCTCACCCGTGCGGCGATCACGTGCCTAAACCCTGGCTTTCCCTAAAATGAGCCCTAGATAGTGAACGGGCCGGTGGGATCGCTAGTCCGCACCACTGTCACTAAGAGGGAAACACCAGGGAGAGGACAGACAAAACAGACAAACACATACAACCAGGTGGGCGACCACAGCAGACCACAAAGGTCCAACAGGGATCCGGAGGGTAGCGTTCTGGACCAACTACCAGAGAACGCAGCAACACAGCTCCAGAGGGTCAGAATAGATGTCCAGGCAGGAAGCTCTATATCTGGCAACCAGAGAAGTGTGAGAGGGGAATATAAGGAGGTTGGGAGTGCTGGACAATAAACAGCTGAGGAGAAGGAGCTACAGATCCCTGAGTGAGCCAAAAGGGTTTGCAAAGCAAACCCAGAAAGCTACCATAAGGAAAACAGCCCTATCTTAAATAGAGCGTGCAGCCAACCGCTGCGACTTCCTGACCCCGGGTATAACGGAGTCAGGTGTGGTTCTCGATACCCTCGTGACAGTACCCCCCTCTCTACGAGGGGCCTCCGGACACTCAGGACCAGGTCTCTCAGGATGAGAGGCATGAAAAACCCGAACTAGCCTGTCGGCGTTTACCTCAGATGCAGGAACCCACATTCTTTCCTCGGGACCGTAACCTCTCCAATGCACCAGATATTGAAGAGAGCGGCGGACCCGACGAGAATTAACAATTTTGGATATCTGAAATTCTAGATTACCATCCACGACAACAGGAGGGGGTGGCAGCGGTGACGGTTCTAGAGGTGGAACATATTTTTTGAGTAACGACTTATGAAAAACATTATGAATTTTAAAAGTCTGAGGTAACTCCAGGCGAAAAGCCACGGGGTTGATGATGGCTACAATTTTGTAAGGGCCAATAAACCTAGGACCCAGTTTCCAAGAGGGAACCTTCAATTTAATATTCCTAGTAGACAACCACACATAGTCATTCACTCCTAGGTCCGGACCTGGCGACCGTCTCTTATCAGCCATGCATTTGTATTTACCTCCCATATTTCTCAAGTTAGCTTGCACCTTCTGCCGTACCGATGACAGAGATGACGAAAACCGTTCCTCTTCGGGAACCCCAGAAGACCCCCCCTCTTTGAAAGTACAGAATTGGGGATGAAAACCATATGCACCAAGAAATGGTGACTTGCCAGTGGATTCCTGACGACGATTATTTATGGCAAACTCAGCTAACGGTAAATATGATGACCACAACTCTTGGTTTTCAGACACAAAACATCTTAGATATGTCTCAAGGTTTTGGTTGGTACGCTCAGTCTGTCCATTCGACTGAGGATGGAAAGCTGAGGAAAAGGACAAGTGTACCCCCAAACGGGAACAAAAAGCTTTCCAAAATTTAGAAATAAACTGGGTACCCCGATCCGAAACAACATCGGAGGGGACCCCGTGAAGCTTCACGATTTCACTGACGAATACCTGAGCAAGAGTCTTAGCATTAGGTAGTGCGGGTAACGCAATGAAGTGTACCATTTTGCTAAACCTGTCCACTACTACCAAAATAACTGTTTTACCCGCAGACAAAGGTAAGTCAGTGATAAAATCCATTGACAGATGTGTCCACGGTCTATTGGGAATGACGAGTGGTCATAGAGACCCTGCAGGACGTGTATGTGAAACTTTTGCGCGCGCACAGGTAGAACAAGAAGACAAAAAATCCAATACATCCTGACGCAACCTTGGCCACCAAAAACGACGAGACAATAGCTCCAAGGTTGCTTTACTACCCGGGTGCCCAGCAAGTGCCGAACTATGATGTTCCTTTAATAATTCGAAACGTAGGTTCAACGGTACAAACAATTTCTCTGAGGGGCAAGAGACCGGGGCGTCCCCCTGGGCCTCTAACACCTTCCCCTCCAGAACAGAGTGTACCGCAGAGACAACCACTCCTCTTTGTAGAATGGGTACCGGATCACTCACATTACCCCCTCCAGGGAAACAACGAGATAGTGCATCAGCCTTGGTGTTCTTTGCCCCAGGACGATAGGTAATCACAAAGTTAAACCTGGTAAAAAATAGCGACCACCTAGCCTGTCTAGGGGTGAGACGCTTAGCTGATTCGAGGTACAGAAGATTTTTGTGGTCCGTAATCACAGTGACGGGGTGGACTGCCCCCTCTAAGAAGTGACGCCACTCCTCAAACGCAAGTTTAATAGCTAATAGTTCCCTATTGCCAATATTGTAGTTCTTTTCTGCTGCAGATAGTTTTTTAGAAAAGAAAGCACAAGGACGCCATTTGCCAGGAGACGGACCCTGAGACAGCACCGCCCCCACTCCCACCTCTGACGAATCGACTTCAACAATTAAAGGCTGGGAGACATCAGGTTGGATTAGTACAGGTGCTGAGGTAAACCTCTCTTTAAGGGCTCATTCAGACGGCCGTATGCTGTCCGCAAAAATACTGAATGCTATCCGTTTTTTTGCGGATCCGCAAAAAAACGGATCTGCAAAAAAACGGATAGCATTCAGTATTTTTGCGGACCCATAGACTTCAATGGGGCCATGTCCTGATTTTCACGGACAAGTATAGGACATGTTTCATTTTTTTTGCGGATCCGCAAAAAAACGGATAGCATTCAGTATTTTTGCGGACAGCATACGGCCGTCTGAATGAGCCCTTAGGGAGGAAAAAGCAACTTTAGCGGCGTCAGACCATTTAGAAAAATCAGTCCCCTTCCTAGTCATGTCAGTAAGGGGTTTTACAATAAGTGAATAATTTTTAATGAATTTCCTATAGAAATTCGCGAAGCCCAAGAACCGTTGCAGAGCTTTGAGGTTCTCAGGAAGATCCCAATCTAAAATTGCCTGGACCTTCCTAGGATCCATACGGAAACCTGACGCAGATAAAAAATAACCTAGGAATTGTATCTCCTGAACGGCGAAGACACATTTTTCAATTTTAGCATATAATTCATTCGTCCGTAGGACCTGCAGTACTTGTCTGACATGCACCTCATGTGTTTTCAGATCAGACGAATAAATTAAAATATCGTCTAGGTATATTACCACAAACCTGTCGATTAGATGACTAAAAATGTCATTAACCACCTCCGGACCGCTGTACGCACAGACGCGTCCTGGAGGTGGTTGATTCATTCCGAGTGGACGCGCCGGCGCGTCCTCTCGCGAGACGCGAGATTTCCTGTGAACGCGCGCACACAGGCGCGTGCGTTCACAGGATCGGAAGGTAAGCGAGTGGATCTCCAGCCTGCCAGCGGCGATCGTTCGCTGGCAGGCTGGAGATGTGATTTTTTTAACCCCTAACAGGTATATTAGACGCTGTTTTGATAACAGCGTCTAATATACCTGCTACCTGGTCCTCTGGTGGTCCCCTTTGTTTGGATCGACCACCAGAGGACACAGGTAGCTCAGTAATATATTGCACCAAGCACCACTACACTACACCCCCCCTGTCACTTATTAACCCCTTATTCACCCTTGATCACCCTTGATCACCCCATATAGACTCCCTGATCACCCCCCTGTCATTGATTACCCCCCTGTCATTGATTACCCCCCTGTAAAGCTCTATTCAGACGTCCGCATGATTTTTACGGATCCACTGATAGATGGATCGGATCCGCAAAACGCATACGGACGTCAGAATGGAGCCTTACAGGGGCGTGATCAATGACTGTGGTGATCACCCCATATAGACTCCCTGATCACCCCCCTGTCATTGATTACCCCCCTGTCATTGATTACCCCCCTGTAAAGCTCCATTCAGATGTCCGCATGATTTTTCCGGATCCACTGATAGATGGATCGGATCCGCAAAACGCATACGGACGTCTGAATGGAGCCTTACAGGGGCGTGATCAATGACTGTGGTGATCACCCCATATAGACTCCCTGATCACCCCCCTGTCATTGATTACCCCCCTGTAAAGCTCCATTCAGACGTCCGCATGATTTTTACGGATCCACTGATAGATGGATCGGATCCGCAAAACGCATACGGACGTCTGAATGGAGCCTTACAGGGGGGGTGATCAATGACTGTGGTGATCACCCCATATAGACTCCCTGATCACCCCCCCTGTCATTGATTACACCCCTGTCATTGATCACCCCCCGTAAAGCTCCATTCAGACGTCCGCATGATTTTTACGGATCCACTGATAGATGGATCGGATCCGCAAAACACATACAGGCGTCTCCCTGGAGCCTTCCAGGGGGGGTGATCACCCCATATAGACTCCCTGATCACCCCCCTGTCATTGATCACCCCCCCTGTCATTGATCACCCTCCCTGTCAGGCTGCATTCAGATGTCCGTATGATTTTTACGGATCCACGGATACATGGATCGGATCCGCAAAACACATACGGACATCTGAATGGAGCCTTATAGGGGGGTGATCAATGACAGGGGGTGATCACCCCATATAGACTCCCTGATCACCCCCCTGTCATTGATCACCCCCCTGTCATTGATAAACCCCCTGTCATTGATCACCCCCCCTGTCATTGATCACACCCCTGTCATTGATCACCCCCCCTGTCATTGATCACCCCCCTGTCATTGATCACCCCCCTGTCATTGATCACCCCCCTGTAAGGCTCCATTCAGACATTTTTTTGGCCCAAGTTAGCAGAAATTATTATTTTTTTCTTACAAAGTCTCATATTCCACTAACTTGTGTCAAAAAATAAAATCTCACATGAACTCACCATACCCCTCACGGAATCCAAATGCGTAAAAATTTTTAGAGATTTATATTCCAGACTTCTTCTCACGCTTTAGGGCCCCTAGAATGCCAGGGCAGTATAAATACCCCACATGTGACCCCATTTCGGAAAGAAGACACCCCAAGGTATTCCGTGAGGGGCATATTGAGTCCATGAAAGATTGAAATTTTTGTCCCAAGTTAGCGGAAAGGGAGACTTTGTGAGAAAAAAAATAAATAAAATCAATTTCCGCTAACTTGTGCCAAAAAAAAAAAAAATTCTACGAACTCGCCATGCCCCTCATTGAATACCTTGGGGTGTCTTCTTTCCAAAATGGGGTCACATGTGGGGTATTTATACTGCCCTGGCATTCTAGGGGCCCTAAAGCGTGAGAAGAAGTCTGGGATCCAAATGTCTAAAAATGCCCTCATAAAAGGAATGTGGGCCCCTTTGCGCATCTAGGCTGCAAAAAAGTGTCACACATCTGGTATCGCCGTACTCAGGAGAAGTTGGGCAATGTGTTTTGGGGTGTCATTTTACATATACCCATGCTGGGTGAGATAAATATCTTGGTCAAATGCCAACTTTGTATAAAAAATGGGAAAAGTTGTCTTTTGCCGAGATATTTCTCTCACCCAGCATGAGTATATGTAAAAAGACACCCCAAAACACATTGCCCAACTTCTCCTGAATACGGCGATACCACATGTGTGACACTTTTTTGCAGCCTAGGTGGGCAAAGGGGCCCACATTCCAAAGAGCACCTTTCGGATTTCACAGGTCATTTACCTACTTACCACACATTAGGGCCTCTGGAAAATGCCAGGGCAGTATAACTACCCCACAAGTGACCCCATTTTGGAAAGAAGACACCCCAAGGTATTCCGTGAGGGGCATGGCGAGTTCCTAGAATTTTATATTTTTTGTCACAAGTTAGCGGAAAATGATGATATTTTTTTTTCCTTACAAAGTCTCATATTCCACTAACTTGTGACAAAAAATAAAAACTTCCATGAACTCACTATGCCCATCACGAAATACCTGGGGGTGTCTTCTTTCCAAAATGGGGTCACTTGTGGGGTAGTTATACTGCCCTGGCATTCTAGGGGCCCAAATGTGTGGAAGAAGTTTGAAATCAAAATGTGTAAAAAATGACCAGTGAAATCCGAAAGGTGCTCTTTGGAATATGGGCCCCTTTGCCCACCTAGGCTGCAAAAAAGTGTCACACATGTGGTATCTCCGTACTCAGGAGAAGTTGGGGAATGTGGTTTGGGGTGTCATTTTACATATACCCATGCTGGGTGAGAGAAATATCTTGGCAAAAGACAACTTTTCCCATTTTTTTATACAAAGTTGGCATTTGACCAAGATATTTATCTCACCCAGCATGGGTATATGTAAAATGACACCCCAAAACACATTTCCCAACTTCTCCTGAGTACGGCGATACCACATGTGTGGCACTTTTTTGCAGCCTAGGTGGGCAAAGGGGCCCATATTCCAAAGAGCACCTTTCGGATTTCACTGGTCATTTTTTACAGAATTTGATTTCAAACTCCTTACCACACATTTGGGCCCCTAGAATGCCAGGGCAATATAACTACCCCACAAGTGACCCCATTTTGGAAAGAAGACACCCCAAGGTATTCGCTGATGGGCATAGTGAGTTCATGGAAGTTTTTATTTTTTGTCACCAGTTAGTGGAATATGAGACTTTGTAAGAAAAAATAAAATAAAAAATCATAATTTTCCGCTAACTTGTGACAAAAAATAAAAAGTTCTATGAACTCACTATGCCCATCAGCGAATACCTTAGGGTGTCTACTTTCCGAAATGGGGTCATTTGTGGGGTGTTTGTACTGTCTGGGCAATGTAGAACCTCAGGAAACATGACAGGTGCTCAGAAAGTCAGAGCTGCTTCAAAAAGCGGAAATTCACATTTTTGTACCATAGTTTGTAAACGCTATAACTTTTACCCAAACCATTTTTTTTTTACCCAAAGATTTTTTTTTTATCAAAGACATGTAGAACAATAAATTTAGAGCAAAATTTATATATGGATGTCGTTTTTTTTGCAAAATTTTACAACTGAAAGTGAAAAATGACATTTTTTTGCAAAAAAATCGTAAAATTTTGATTAATAACAAAAAAAGTAAAAATGTCAGCAGCAATGAAATACCACCAAATGAAAGCTCTATTAGTGAGAAGAAAAGGAGGTAAAATTCATTTGGGTGGTAAGTTGCATGACCGAGCAATAAACGGTGAAAGTAGTGTAGGTCAGAAGTGTAAAAAGTGGCCTGGTCTTTCAGGGTGTTTAAGCCATGGGGGCTGAGGTGGTTAATGAAATGTTGAAAGACGGCAGGAGCATTGGTCAGACCGAAAGGCATAACTAGATTTTCATAATGCCCCTCAGGGGTGTTAAAAGCTGTCTTCCACTCATCCCCCTCCTTAATACGAATCAGATTGTAGGCCCCCCTAAGATCAAGTTTGGAGAACCACCTAGCACCCGCAATCTGGTTAAACAGGTCAGGAATGAGAGGAAGAGGGTATGGGTCTCGGATGGTTATCCGATTTAATTTGCCAAAATCTAGGCAAGGACGCAGGCTCCATCTTTCTTTTTAACGAAGAAAAACCCTGCAGCCACGGGTGAAGAAGAGGGTCTGATGTGTCCCTTAGCCAAGCTCTCGGAGATATAATCTTTCATGGCTTGTCTCTCTGGACCCGAAAGATTATATAACCTGGTCTTGGGTAATTTTGCGCCGGAAATAAGGTTAACTGGGCAATCATAAGGACGATGAGGTGGTAACTTCTGACAACCCTTTTCAGAAAAAACATCCTCAAAATCCGAAATAAATGTAGGTAGGGTAGTTATGGAGGCGACTAAGCAATTGCTATTTAAGCAATTTTCTCTGCACTGCTCACTCCACTCCAATATCTCCCTGGCCTGCCAATCCACCACTGGATTGTGCGTTACCAACCAGGGAAGACCCATCACTACCGGAGTGGGAAGCCCCTCCAGAACATAACCTGAAAGCATCTCGTTATGGTGGTCCCATACCCGAAGGTGTAAATTATGAACAATGTGGGTGAGGTTTCTCTGAGACAGGGGAGCAGAATCAATAGCGAATATGGGAATGGGTCTCTGTAACGTACAGAGAGACAAACCCATAGTGCGGGCAAAATGGGCATCTATCAAATTTACCCCTGCTCCACTGTCTAGAAAAAAAGAAATAGTCTCTGTCTTATCACCAAAAATAATAACCGCTGGCAACACAAATTGCGATGTACGTATGGAGGAAACGTATACCCCCCGGCTGACATCCTCCACACAGCCTGGGGTTAGTAGTTTTTCCGACGGTTTTTTGTTTCTGAGGAAAGAAGGACAGACATTAATGAAATGACCCCTCTCCCCACAAAAAAAAAAAAACCCTCAGGAGGACGGACCTGACGAGTAGTTCCTCCTAGCTGCATAGGCTCGTCTAAGTCCGTACAGACTAACTGCTGCTTGGGAGGGGTTACCAATTGCTCCGGTTTTTTCAACCTGACCCTAAGGCGTCTCTCTATACGGATAGAAAGGGACATAACCGCATCAAGGGAAAAGGGGGTCTCATATAATGCAAGCGCATCCTTAACCCTTTCGGATAACCCAGAGCAGAACTGACTCCTGAGAGCTGGGTCGTTCCATTGGGTATCCGTAGCCCACCTACGGAATTCAGAGCAATATTCCTCTACCGGCCGCTCTCCTTGTAGGAGTCTCCGTAATTTTGATTCAGCCAGTGCGACTCGGTCAGGGTCGTCATATATGAGAAAAACTCATCCACTGACCGGAGAGCCTGGGAATCAGTAGGTAAAGAGAATGCCCAGGACTGCGGGTCCCCCTGCAGCAGGGAAATAACAACCCCCACCCGCTGTTCTTCATTACCAGAGGAGTAAGGGCGCAGTTTAAAATATAACTTACAGGCCTCACGGAATGTCAAAAACTTGTCCCTTCCCCCAGAAAATCTGTCAGGGAGAGGGACCTTGGGTTCCGCAACAACCTGGTTACCAGTAGCAACCGCTGGGCTTGCGGTCAGTTGTAATCGCTGCTGTTGCTGGAGGACCGACGCCTTCAATCCTGCCACCTCCAAAGACAGGCCATGAAATTGTTTGGACAGAGCAGCAATTTGATCCATACTGGATTCTAAGTAGGTAAATTTTTTTTTTTTTTTTTTACCTACACAAAATAAGGGCCAGAGATAATGTAATGGCCGGCGTCGCACACAGGGAGGATAAAAGGGAAAGCCCTGCCCAAGGGAGAGGGAAAGGTGGTGACCCCTAACTCACCTTGCGGCTGGCACCTGACTGCCCTGACGTCCCTAGACGGGTTCCTCACCCGTGCGGCGATCACGTGCCTAAACCCTGGCTTTCCCTGAAATGAGCCCTAGATAGTGAACGGGCCGGTGGGATCGCTAGTCCGCACCACTGTCACTAAGCGGGAAACACCAGGGAGAGGACAGACAAAACAGACAAACACATACACCCAGGTGGGCGACCACAATAGACCACAAAAGTCCAACAGGGATCCGGAGGGTAGCGTTCTGGACCAACTACCAGAGAACGCAGCAACTCAGCTCCAGAGGGTCAGTATAGATGTCCAGGCAGGAAGCTCTATATCTGGCAACCAGAGAAGTGTGAGAGGGGAATATAAGGAGGTTTGGGAGTGCTGGACAAGGAACAGCTGAGGAGAAGGAGCTACAGATCCCTGAGTGAGCCAAAAGGGTTTGCAAAGCAAACCCAGAAAGCTACCATAAGGAAAACAGCCCTATCTTAAATAGAGCGTGCAGCCAACCGCTGCGACTTCCTGACCCCGGGTATAACGGAGTCAGGCGTGGTTCTCGATACCCTCGTGACAGCTGTGTAATCTTATCATGACAGTGTATGTAGCTGCTGCCATGTTTGTCTCGTGTTTTTTGGTTAAATCAAATTTTATGCACCACTCCAGAAACGTGACAAAAAGTACATTAGTCGTCTGAAGTAATATAGTTCAATACAGCGCACCGCAATGTGGAATGTGGACAGACAATCCACATTAAGTCTGGATTTACACGTCCGTGGACTGGCATCCTGCTTAGTGCAGGAGCGCATGGCGTTATTGGTTGCTATGACGCCATGCGCTTCCTGCTGCCGCCGCAGTACAGTAATACACTGGTATAGATCATATCGAGTGTATCACTGTGCAGTGGCGGCAGCAGGAAGCTTTTATATCAATGTTTATAACGCTTATGACGTGTATTCAGCAGAAGAATGCTCATCATGTGTGTATATATTAATATAACCTGTGTGACGTATTCCTATATCCTGTGAATAATGCCCCCTGTTTAGGTGTTACATATAGTAGTTTTTTCATGTGAGATCCGGCGCTGCACTGGGATAGTGCGCGCCTATGCCCGGCGTATTCATGTTCCGACTGTGCATGGGCCGGACTCGGCGCGCGATAGGAGCGCTTATGGCCAATAGAAAAAAATAAACTGATGACATCCACTGTTGCTAGGGGAAGGGGGCGATCCCATAGAAGGCTGAATCGCTCCCCATTCGCAGCACAGGGACATCGCGAACCCCCATACTCCTGCTGGCATGGATTTTAAATAGACAATAAAGACGATAAAAAGAAAAGACTGTGGCCAAGCTGAGGGGGGGAGCTGAATGGATGGTTGGGTGCTGAAAAAGGGGGTCTCAATTTGACTGGTATCGTCATTTAGGCGACTCACAGTCATATCATAAGTCCCCTAAGTGAGCCATGACCTTTATAGGGATGGGATCAGCATTTAGCTGACCCTCAGTCCTTAAAATAAGGGGTCACAGTGACCATTATTTTCTTCTCAGGTAGTATTCCATGTAAAAACCTTATTTAGGCCCATCAACTCTTCCGACTACGCCTGTGCTGAATTCGACAAGTTTTGATCGTCTGTTCCTCGATTACTCCTCCTGGAAATGTGTAACGACTGCTGTGAGCATGTTAGGGGTGAGTTTTTTACTTTGAGGTTGGATTAAACTGCTGATTAGAATATTGGGATTTGCACCCTGTATCTGTTATGTGGGATTGTCATCTTAATAATGACCCCTCAGGAGATATAGGGGTGTGACCCGCTAATCCCCCCATTTTGTGCACCTTAGTGCAAACATGCTTACTAAAGTACGCTGCCCACACTATGTTCACAGGGAAATATGAATGCTCACTGTGACCCCTTATTTTATGGACTGAGGGTCAGCTAAATGCACACTTAGGGGACTAATGATATGACTGTGAGTCGCATAAATGACGATACCAGTCAAATTCAAGTCCCCTTTTTCAGCACCCAACCACCTATTCAGCTCCCCTCTCAGCTTGGCCACAGTCTTTTCTATTTATAGTCTTTATTGTCTATTTAAAATCCATTCCAGCAGGAGTATGGGGGTTCACGATGTCCCTGTGCTGCGGATGAGGAGCGACTCAGCCTTCTATGGGATTGCCCCCTTCCCCTAGCAACAGTGGATGTCATCAGTTTCTTTTTTTTACTTTTGGCCATAAGCGCTCCTATTGCACGCCGAGTCCGGCCCATGCGCAGTCGGAACATGAGTACGCCGGGCATAGGCGCGCACTATCCCAGTGCAGCGCCAGATCTCACATGAGAAAACTACTATATGTAACAAATACACAGGGGGCATTATTCACAGGATATAGGAATACGTCACAGAGGTTATATTAATATGTACACATGATGAGCATTCTTCTGCTGAATACACGTCATAAGCGTTATAAACATTGATATGCATTTATTATTGTTACAACCTATGATTTTTGGAAGCATATAAATCAAGTGTAAATGTGATGTATTTGCATGTTACCATTGGGTTCACACCCACACCTGTGGGGCGGTGAGGGACACACCCACATTAGCACGATTTAAAGGCACATTTTATATTGCGATTTCACTGCTTGATAAAGACGAGCGGTGGTCGAAACGTCGCTTTAATTATGCTGCTGGTTTAATAAAAGACCGGATTTGGTTAGTGGTGGCCGAATAGAAGGTTTATGCACAGTTGCAAGACTCTGGAGGACTCCACACCTTGATGTCCGTTGGACTCCAAAGGCACCAGCAGCTTCAAATATCTGTTTGCTGCTATATAATGGTATTTTAGCAGCTGCTCTCTGGCAGAAACCTTCCTCAATGTGCCTTTATCTGCACAAACCCGTCTGTGCTCTGAATCAGCCACAAATCTCTTAATAGTCCGATGATCACGCTTAAGTTTTCGTGAAATATCTAATGTTTTCATACCTCGTCCAAGGCATTGAACTATTTCTCTCTTTTCGACAGCAGAGAGATCCTTTTCCTTCCCCATATTGCTTGAAAATGGTGCTCTGCTTAATAATGTGGAACACCCTCCTTTAGTAGTTTTTCCTTAAATTGGGCTCACCTGCCAATCTAATTATCACAGGTGTCCGAGATTGTTCTCAGTGATCAAAAGAGCCCTGAGACACAATGCCTTCCATGGGTTAAACTGAAAAACAACAAATTTAATCTTTATGACATTTAAATATAATTTGCATAATAATTTGGAACAGGGTGTAGTTACATAGTTAATGCGGGTGAAGTCCATCAGTAGAAATGCGGGTGAAGTCCATCAGTAGAAAAAATACCCCCTTATAATGTGTTCCACTAGAAAAAAAAAATACCCCCTTTTAGTGCCCCCGGTAGAAACAATGTCCCCATAGTTCACCCCTCAGTTATAATAATGATCCCCCCTCTCCATAAAGGCCCAACAGCCCAAACATAACAAGCTCAAATACTTACCTCCATGTCACTGTCAGGATGTGGTGCAGGACACAGAGCTCTTCCTGAGGACAGCGATACAGTTGAATATCGAGAGATGAGCGCTTCCACAATGGAGGCGCTTTTATTGTCCATGGCCCTGCCACCGCCCCCCACATTTCTCTAGATGGCCTCGCCTGAGGCAATCACCTCACATTGCCTCCATGGCCGTGCGCCCCTTTCTCTATAAAGTCACGTTGGTAATTTCAGATTTTTGGGAAGTTATCCAACTTCAAGATCAATGTCCAGAAGTCTGAACTTTTAAATATTTCTCTCCCTTCTCGAGATGTCACTGCACTCAGAGATTCATTCGCTTTTAAATGGGCCTCAAGTAAGCTTAAACACTTGGGAACTTACATCTCTTCTGATACTTCCCACCTGTTCAAACTCAACTTCCTCCCTATACTTTACACCATTGAAAATAACTTACAAGCTTGGTCAGCTTTAAATATTTCATGGTTTGGCAGAATAAACACCTTAAAAATGGACGTTCTACCCAGACTTCTTTATTTATTCCAGACAATCCCCTGTCGGATCCCAGCCTCTTACTTCACACGTTTGAGGAAACTCACTTCTCGCTTTATATGGGGTAGATCCAAAGCCAGGTTGAGCTACAATCTTATGATCAAGTCCAAGGAACACGGAGGCACGGGTTTGCCTAACTTCCTATCATACTACAGAGCAGCGGTCGCCAAATGCGTGATTGACCTTACCCATAATCTGGAGGGAAAACTTTGGGTTGAATTAGAACACACTCTAGCCCCTGGTCTTATCCCAGGCGTCTTCTGGTATCCGACAAGTACACTGACCCAAATGCCTATTCAAAGGTTATCACCTTTTTTATCTTCTCTAGTACACATTTGGACCAGGTTCGCCCCTACAACTCGATTGGTTACGACCCCTGGCCCTCTCACAAACATATCTGGTCATCCGTTGATGCCAGCCGCACTGTTGGCTCTACCAGCCCTCAGCTTACATTCTGGACCCCAGATTAGAGTCAAAGATATATACTCAGTTAGAGGGTTGAAAGATCTTACAGATCTAGGCCATATTATACCTAACTCACCAGGGCGATGGTTTCACTACCTACAATTACGCAGTTTCACTGGATCTCTGGCACCCGGTATGCAACTTCAATCCTCAGTGACTGATTTTGAGAAACTATGCCTAGCTTCCTCTGCTCCTGGGCATTCCATATCTCTTATATATGCCATTCTGAACTCGGGAGAGATCGGGGATGACACAGAAGAGTTCCCTCCCCCAACTAAGAAAATTATGCTATCATGGGAATCTGAGTTGGGATACCCTCTTACACCTGATCAATGGAAAAGATCTCTCCTTTTCACCCATAAATCTTCAATTTCCTGCAAGATTGAGGAACTTAATTATAAGATTTGGTCTAGATGGTATAGGACCCCGGTTAAACTTAACCAGTTTTATCCTTCAGTACCAGACACGTGTTGGAGGTGTTCGAAAGATAGAGGCACTATGCTACACATCTGGTGGGAGTGTACGGGAGTAGCAACACTGTGGAATGACATCTTCAAGCTACACGAATATTTGTACAAAATCCATATCCCTATGTCGCCCCAGATAGCTCTCCTTTCAGTTTACCCGGGCAGAATTAAGATAGTCAAGAAGGGCATTCTTAGATTTTTTGTTATAGCAATGCGTCAAATAATTCCCAGAGCCTGGAGATCATCGGATAGTCCCCTTAGGATCACTTGGGTTAATGCTTTGGATTCTCTAGCACGTCTAGAGGAGCTGGGAGCCGAAGATCAAGGTCTTGGAGTTGCTCACTCTAAACAATGGGAGGCCTGGTACCAGTTCCGTGCATCAGCAGGTTTCTCGGGTTGGTTGTCCTCAGGATCTACCACTTAAAATATTCTGTCCAGTCTGACTGCAGTCATATCTTGTATGGACTGCCAGTTCAATCTCATCCCCCCCCCCCCCCTCCCTCCTTACCCTTCCCCCTGGATCCCTTGTCTTGTCTTCCCCTGTTCTACTTCATCCATCTAATATTGATGTTTGATAACTCTTTTTTCTATGTACTGACTTGATATGTACTATTGTAATGCCCACATAATACATATACTCAAATGTAACTAGCTCATACTATATGTTTTCAAATGTATATGGTTTTTCAATAAAAACAAATTGAACCATAAAGTCACGTTGGTATAGGACCCCGACACGTTTTAAACTCACTTTCCCTAATTGTTCTGATATTTCTTGGAACAAATCTGATGGGAATGATCCCTGATAAGGAAGCTTTGGGAAGATATAACAAACTTACAAGTAGGGTTGTCCCGATACCACTTTTTTAGGACCGAGTACAAGTACCGATACTTTTTTTCAAGTAGTCACCGATACCGAATACCGATACTTTTTTTAAATGTCATGTGACCGTTTTGGGGGATCTGTGGATGACGCACTGTCATGTGGGGGATCTGTGGATGGCACTGTTATGGGGGACCTGTGGATGGCACTGTTATGGGGGACCTGTGGATGGCACTGTTATGGGGGACCTGTGGATGGCACTGTTATGGGGGACCTGTGGATGGCACTGTTATGGGGGATCTGTGGATGGCACTGTTATGGGGGATCTGTGGATGGCACTGTTATGGGGGATCTGTGGATGGCACTGTTATGGGGATCTGTGGATGGCACTGTTATGGGGATCTGTGGATGGCACTGTTATGGGGATCTGTGGATGGCACTGTTATGGGGGATCTGTGGATGGCACTGTTATGGGGGATCTGTGGATGGCACTGTTATGGGGGATCTGTGGATGGCACTGTTATGGGGGATCTGTGGATGGCGCTGTTATGGGGATCTGTGGATGGTGCTGTTATGGGGGATCTGTGGATGGCACTGTTATGGGGATCTGTGGATGGCACTGTTATGGGGATCTGTGGATGGCACTGTTATGGGGGATCTGTGGATGGCACTGTTATGGGGATCTGTGGATGGTACTGCTATGGGGTGGGATATCTGTGGATGGCATTGTTATGGGGTGGGGGGATCTGAGGATGGCATTGTTATTTGGTGGGGGATCTGTGGATGGTGCTGTTATAGGGGATCTGTGGATGGAACTGTTATGGGGAGGATCTGTGGATGACACTGCTATATGTCATCCACAGATCCCCCTCATAACAGTGTCCCCCAATACACCGGGCCCCGCCGCTCACCGAAGTATTTATAAACGTGAATCCTTATCCTGTTATTAAGTTGAACTAACGCTGCCCTCTCCCATGTTCCCCTGTATCCCCACAGCACTTACTTAAGCTTCCATAGCAGGCAGAGCGGACGGCACCAGTAACGTCACTCACTGACGTCGCGCGTCTGCTCCGCCTGCTTCACTCATAAAGTGGGCGGAGCAGGCGCTCTACGTCAGTGAGTGACGTTACTGCTGCCGTCTGCTCTGCCTGCTATGGAAGCTTAAGTAAGTGCTGTGGGGATACAGGGGGGACATGGGAACATGGGAGAGGGCAGCGTTAGTAAACAGGATAAGGATTCACGTTTATAAATACTTTGGTGAGCGGCGGGGCCCGGTGTAAGAGTACAGTGACTGCACCGGGCCCCGCCCATAGTTACGCCCATAGTATTCTATTTATGTATCGGGGCGGGGTATCGGCGGCTGAGTACCGCCGAGAAAACTCGGAATCGGTCCCGATACCGATACTAGTATCGGTATCGGGACAACCCTACTTACAAGAGAAATGTCCAAATTACAACGGAGGTCACGTTGCTCTCTCTGTTCTTGGGCCCCAACCTCTAAAATCTAGTAAAATGTACAAACCGGATTCCAAAAAAGTTGGGACACTAAACAAATTGTGAATAAAAACTGAATGCAATGATGTGGAGATGGCAAATGTCAATATTTTATTTGTAATAGAACTTAGATGACAGATCAAACGTTTAATCCGAGTAAATGTATCATTTTAAAGGAAAAATACGTTGATTCCAATTTTCACGGTGTCAACAAATCCCAAAAAAGTTGGGACAAGTAGCAATAAGAGGCTGGAAAAAGTAAATTTGAGCATAACGAAGAGCTGGAAGACCAATTAACACTAATTAGGTCAATTGGCAACATGATTGGGTATAAAAAGAGCTTCTCAGAGTGGCAGTGTCTCTCAGAATCCAAGATGGGTAGAGGATCACCAATTCCCACAATGTTGCACAGAAAGATAGTGGAGCAATATCAGAAAGGTGTTACCCAGCGAAAAATTGCAAAGACTTTGCATCTATCATCATCAACTGTGCATAACATCATCCGAAGATTCAGAGAATCTGGAACAATCTCTGTGCGTAAGGGTCAAGGCCGTAAAACCATACTGGATGCCCGTGATCTCCGGGCCCTTAAACGACACTGCACCACAAACAGGAATGCTACTGTAAAGGAAATCACAGAATGGGCTCAGGAATACTTCCAGAAACCATGGTCAGTGAACACAATCCACCGTGCCATCCGCCGTTGCCAGCTGAAACTCTACAGTGCAAAGAAGAAGCCATTTCTAAGCAAGATCCACAAGCTCAGGCGTTTTCACTGGGCCAGGGATCATTTAAAATGGAGTGTGGAAAATGGAAGACTGTTCTGTGGTCAGACGAGTCACGATTCGAAGTTCTTTTTGGAAATCTGGGACGCCATGTCATCCGGATCAAAGAGGACAAGGACAACCCAAGTTGTTATCAACGCTCAGTTCAGAAGCCTGCATCTCTGATGGTATGGGGTTGCATGAGTGCGTGTGGCATGGGCAGCTTGCATGTCTGGAAAGGCACCATCAATGCAGAAAAATATATTCAGGTTCTAGAACAACATATGCTCCCATCCAGACGTCATCTCTTTCAGGGAAGACCCTGCATTTTTCAACAAGATAATGCCAGACCACATTCTGCATCAATCACAACATCATGGCTGCGTAGGAGAAGGATCCGGGTACTGAAATGGCCAGTCTGCCGTCCAGATCTTTCACCTATAGAGAACATTTGGCCCATCATAAAGAGGAAGGTGCAACAAAGAAGGCCCAAGACGATTGAACAGTTAGAGGCCTGGATTAGACAAGAATGGGAGAGCATTCCTATTTCTAAACTGGAGAAACTGATCTCCTCGGTCCCCAGACGTCTGTTGAGTGTTGTAAGAAGAAGGGGAGATGCCACACAGTGGTGAAAATGGCCTTGTCCCAACTTTTTGGGGATTTGTTGACACCATGAAATTCTGATTCAACATATTTTTCCCTTAAAATGGTACATTTTCTCAGTTTAAACTTTTGTTCCGTGATTTATGTTCTATTCTGAATAAAATATTAGAAGTTGGCACCTCCACATCATTGCATTCAGTTTTTATTCACGATTTGTATAGTGTCCCAACTTTTTTGGAATCCGGTTTGTATTCCATTATAATGTTGTACGTAGGTTCAGGAAATCTGATGTCCCTTCTTCTCGGGTCTATTGGGCTGAGGAACTACATAAAATTATGCGGTTAGAGGATACGATTGCTGCCAAGACGTGAGATATGATACGCTTTGTGGCTCTCTGGCTGCCTTGGACAACTTCCCTTGAATCCTCACAATGTCATATTTGGTTTGATGGTGGTTCACATCCAATTCAACTGCTTAGTTGCCTTAAGCTATGTACACTCGTAAGTGTTCAAACAATGTATTCACATTGGAGTGACTTTATATTGTATAACCAGCCTGAACTTGGTGCATACTCAAGGGTATTACTTAACCTCATAGCCAATAAAATCTTGCACCATTAATCAGGACATCTCATTAGAAACCAGCACAATACAAGAGGAAGCTGAATCTGACAGCGAGAAAAGGCCAGTGCCACGTGCACGACGAAACAACAAGCCAAACACTACACGCCGGGAGGCACGGTAGTCAGACACGAGCCACTGCCACCTGCATACTGGAGCAACAACCTGACCACTATACGCTAGGAGGTGGTCGGGAGCGCCGCTTATATGATATATAGACCGTATATTTACAACAATCCAGTAATATATATATATATATATTGTGGGGATTCGCTCTGGTAGGCAGGGTAAGCGGACGCAGTACAGAGGCAAAAACAAGGTTGTAAACCAAAGTTCAGTGTTTATTCTCACACAGAAAGGAAACAAGCCAAAAGTAAACGTTCATTTTTTGGTGCCTGTTCACACCACACAAAGTTCACAGTGTAAAAAGACTTCACCTGGTCAGCAGATGATTTTCACCCACAGTCCGCAGCAGGCTTTAGAGGCCTGTTTCCCCAGCCTATGGCTCTCACAAATAAATGTCTGTGTCTCAAACCACAGACTCCTCAGCTCCTCTGCCATGGAGGATAATCCACCCACAGCTGAGCTGCTGGCTGGGTTTTTAAACCCCAGCCCAAAACCTGGCCTGGACGTGGGGAACAGCCACCCACCCTGCTCTTTGGCTGCTCCCAATAAGAACCGGCCCGGATCGGCTTTTCAGCCACACTAAGAATAAACAGTGTCAGCAAGCACTAGCTGCGGCTGACACATTAAATAACCGGTTCTTATCTCACCGAGGCCAGGAACCTCGGTGACACGTACCTTCCGTCAATGACGGACCCTTGCGCCTTCCTACATACCTCCCCCCTTTGTTCAACCCTGAGGGGGTGAACACACACCAGACAGTGTACTCGGGACAGGGCATCCGCGTTTCCCTGTAACCGGCCTGCCCTGTGTTCTACTGTGAACTTAAAGTTTTGCAGCGATAAGAACCACCTGGTGACCCGAGCATTCCTCTCTTTGGCCTGGCTCATCCACTTGAGAGGGGAGTGATCGGTCACCAGACGGAATTTCCTCCCCAACAGATAATAGCGGAGAGACTCGAGTGCCCACTTGATGGCCAGGCACTCTCTCTCCACTATACTGTACCGGGTCTCCGCTGGAGTGAGCTTACGGCTGAGGAAGACAACGGGATGCTCCTCCCCGTTGACTTCCTGAGACAGTACCGCACCGAGGCCCACTTCGGAGGCATCAGTCTGTACCACAAATTCCCTCTTGAAGTCGGGCGTCACCAAAACCGGGGACCCACACAGTGCCGACTTCAAAGCGGAGAAAGCCTCTTCCGCCTGGTCATTCCAGCGGACTATCACGGACTTACGTCCCTTTAAGAGCCCTGTCAACGGAGCCGCTAAAGTGGCAAAATGGGGGACAAACCTCATGTAATAGCCCACCATTCCCAGGAACGACTTTATTTGTCTAGAGGTGGCAGGTCGGGGCCAATTCCGTATCGCCTCTATCTTGCTCACTTGGGGTTTGATGACTCCGCGCCCAATGACATACCCAAGGTATTTAGTCTCCTCTAACCCTATCGCACATTTCTTTGGGTTAGCCGTTAGCCCCGCCTTTCGAAGGGAGTCCACTACGGCCTGTACTTTGGGCAGGTGACTTTCCCAGTCTGTACTGTGGATGATAATATCGTCCAGGTAAGCCGAGGCGTACCGCCGATGTGGACGAAGCACAATGTCCATTAGACGTTGGAAAGTGGCGGGGGCGCCATGCAGGCCAAAGGGTAACACTTTATACTGGTACAGCCCCTCTGGTGTAATGAAGGCAGTTTTCTCTTTGGCAGCCTCCGTCAAGGGTACCTGCCAGTACCCTTTGGTGAGGTCCAGAACAGAAAAATACCTGGCTTGACCTAATTTCTCAATTAGTTCATCCACCCGAGGCATTGGATATGCATCGAACTTTGATATCTCGTTTAATTTCCGAAAATCGTTACAAAATCGTAACGACCCGTCTGGCTTGGGGATTAAGACTATAGGACTAGCCCACTCACTTTTAGACTCCTCAATGACATCCAGCCGCAACATGAGTTGCACTTCCTCCGAGATGGCTTTTCGCCGAGCCTCGGGTACTCGGTATGGCTTTAACCGGATTTTTGCCTGAGGCTCAGTGACAATGTCATGTTGGATTAAGGAAGTGCGTCCAGGGAGGTCTGAGAACACATCCGTGTTCCGACTAACGAACTCCCTGGTTTCCTGAGCCTGTTTAGAGGAGAGGCTGTCAGCAATTTTTATGTTGGCAACCGCTTCCCTCACATCAGACCTAGGAGCCGGAACCTCTTGTCCAAGAAAGCCCGGCCGCGGACTGTCTTCCGTACAGGTTTCCCTATCCTTCCAAGGTTTTAGCAAATTAACATGGTAAACCTGCTCCGGTTTTCGCCTCCCCGGCTGGTGTACTTTGTAATTTACTTCTCCTATTTTTTCACGTACCTCGTAGGGCCCCTGCCACCTGGCTAGGAACTTACTGTCCACTGTCGGCACCAGAACCAAAACCCGATCACCCGGGTTAAAGTTCCGGACCCGAGCCTGCCGATTATAGATCCGACTCTGGGCTCGCTGAGCGGCCTCCATATGTTCCTTGACAAGAGGCAAAACGGTCTCTATCCGCTGTTGCATCTTAGTAACATATTCCAGGACGCTTTTATGCGGAGTGGGTTGTTGTTCCCACGCCTCTTTGGCTACATCCAACAAGCCACGAGGATGTCTGCCATATAGCAATTCGAAGGGCGAGAACCCAGTAGAGGCCTGGGGCACCTCTCGCACTGCGAACATGAGATAGGGCAGAAGAAGGTCCCAATCCTTCCCATCTTTGGTCACCACCCTTTTTAACATGGTTTTTAGAGTTTTATTAAACCTTTCCACCAGTCCGTCCGTTTGTGGATGATACACGGACGTCCGTAACTGTTTTATACACAGCAACTTGCAGAGTTCCCTCATGACCTTGGACATAAAAGGGGTCCCCTGATCAGTCAGGACCTCTTTAGGTAGCCCCACTCGGGAGAACATCTCCATTAGCTCTTTAGCTATAAGTTTTGCTGAAGTATGTCGCAGTGGCACTGCCTCCGGGTACCGAGTAGCGTAATCAAGGACAACCAAGATGTGTTGGTGTCCCCTAGCGGACTTTGGTACAGGACCTACTAGGTCCATAGCGATTCGCTCAAACGGTACCTCAATGATCGGGAGGGGTACCAAGGGACTGCGGAAAAGGTGCTGGGGGCTAGTTGCCTGGCAGGTCGGGCAAGACTTACAGAACTCGTCCACCTCTTTAAACACACTGGGCCAGTAAAACCGTTGTAGTATGCGGTCCTGTGTTTTCTGCATTCCCAGATGACCCCCAAGAACATGCTGGTGGGCTAACTCTAACACGAGTTTGCGATAAGCCTGGGGCACCACCAACTGTTCAACGGATTCACCTCGCAGCTGATTTACCCGATACAACATATCCTGATGTACCACAAAACGGGGAAACACTGATTCTGCCCCTGGTTGTTGTGGTTCACCATCTATTATTAGTACATTTTCCCAGGCTCGGGATAAGGTTGGATCCCGGTGTTGTGCGGTACCAAAATTATCCCCTGAGACATTGAGGTCTGCCAGCTCAGGCCCCGGTGGCGAGTCTTCCATGTCTCCCACCATTACACTTAGCGGGGTTGTTTCCCCCTCTTCCACCGAAGTGGCGGTCACCCCTACCGCGGGACCTTCGGACTCAGGTTCCCAGGGTTCTGGTCTCCCCCCTGAGCCGGGCCAGTCTGCTAGGGTTACACCTGTATCATGCGTATCAGTCACTCTCGGAACCGGCCACAGTGCCGTGAAACCCGGAAAGTCTCTCCCTACTATAAGTTCATAGTGGAGGTGGGTTGCAACAGCCACCTCGTGGATCCACCTGCCGGAAACCGTAGACAGAGACACTATAGCAGTAGGGTAGTCTTTCAAGTCCCCATGGATACACATGACTCCAACCTTACAGCCGGTGTACTCAGTGGAGCGTACTAGGGAAGCCCTTACCAGGGTCACCAAACTTCCTGAGTCCAACAGAGCCTCCGCTGGAGTGTCTCCCACCTCAACCTGGCACAGGTGGTTCAGAGACTCCGGTGCACCCACTGCACATAGTTTCCTGGCATATAATGACTGACGGAAGCCACAGTTTGTGTCCATGGGTTCCCCCTGACGTGGACAGTCCGCTCGAACATGGCCTGGCTCTCGACACCGCCAGCATATTATTGGAGCGGGGTCCACAGGGGTTATATCCCGGGCAGGTTTGATGGGCACCGGTTGTTGGGTCCGGGGTGGAGAGTTACGGGATCTGACTGCCCCCCTCCCAACAGAACCCCCCTGTAAGTTCCGGGTAGCCTCATAGCGCTCCACCAGGTCGACCATCTCCAGCGCATTCCCTGGGGAGACCTGGCCAATCCATTGCTGGAGAGGGGGTGGCAGAGCCCTCCAGAACCTGTCTGCTAATAACCGGTCCAACATAGCCGTGGGGCTCAACACGTCAGGTTGTAGCCACTTTTGTAACAGGTTAAGCAGGTCATAATACTGGGGTCTCACGGGCTCCGCCGGGTTGAACCCCCACTGATGCACCCGCTGGGCCCGGACCAGCACATTCACCCCCAGTCTTGCCAAAATCTCCCCCTTTACCTTTGGGTAGTCAGCCGCTTGATCATCAGGCAAGTCGAAAAACACCCGCTGGGACTCTGATGTCAGAAAAGGAGCGACGATCTCAGCCCACTGGTCTTGGGGCAGCTTTTCCCTGGTGGCCACTTTTTCATACATCGCCAGGTAGGTCTCGATGTCGTCTGCGGGGGTCATTTTAGGGATCGCTGCACGTACTGCTTTCCGGGCATCGTGTACGCTTGGGGTTGCTCCTGCTGACTGTAACGCCATTACATGTTGTAGCAGCAACTGGTTGGTCTCCTGCTGCTGCTTATTAGCCTCGCGTTGTTGCAGGTTAGCCTCCACAAGGGCCTTCATAACAGCCTCCATTTCGTCTCTTGACACCGGTTTGAATCTAGCCGGTTTGATAAATGACATACAACCGTGAGAGAAAAAATTAAATTTCGGCGTTCACGCCAGCCTCACTGCGCTTGCCCGCATCCTCCACCAATTGTGGGGATTCGCTCTGGTAGGCAGGGTAAGCGGACGCAGTACAGAGGCAAAAACAAGGTTGTAAACCAAAGTTCAGTGTTTATTCTCACACAGAAAGGAAACAAGCCAAAAGTAAACGTTCATTTTTTGGTGCCTGTTCACACCACACAAAGTTCACAGTGTAAAAAGACTTCACCTGGTCAGCAGATGATTTTCACCCACAGTCCGCAGCAGGCTTTAGAGGCCTGTTTCCCCAGCCTATGGCTCTCACAAATAAATGTCTGTGTCTCAAACCACAGACTCCTCAGCTCCTCTGCCATGGAGGATAATCCACCCACAGCTGAGCTGCTGGCTGGGTTTTTAAACCCCAGCCCAAAACCTGGCCTGGACGTGGGGAACAGCCACCCACCCTGCTCTTTGGCTGCTCCCAATAAGAACCGGCCCGGATCGGCTTTTCAGCCACACTAAGAATAAACAGTGTCAGCAAGCACTAGCTGCGGCTGACACATTAAATAACCGGTTCTTATCTCACCGAGGCCAGGAACCTCGGTGACACGTACCTTCCGTCAATGACGGACCCTTGCGCCTTCCTACATACCTCCCCCCTTTGTTCAACCCTGAGGGGGTGAACACACACCAGACAGTGTACTCGGGACAGGGCATCCGCGTTTCCCTGTAACCGGCCTGCCCTGTGTTCTACTGTGAACTTAAAGTTTTGCAGCGATAAGAACCACCTGGTGACCCGAGCATTCCTCTCTTTGGCCTGGCTCATCCACTTGAGAGGGGAGTGATCGGTCACCAGACGGAATTTCCTCCCCAACAGATAATAGCGGAGAGACTCGAGTGCCCACTTGATGGCCAGGCACTCTCTCTCCACTATACTGTACCGGGTCTCCGCTGGAGTGAGCTTACGGCTGAGGAAGACAACGGGATGCTCCTCCCCGTTGACTTCCTGAGACAGTACCGCACCGAGGCCCACTTCGGAGGCATCAGTCTGTACCACAAATTCCCTCTTGAAGTCGGGCGTCACCAAAACCGGGGACCCACACAGTGCCGACTTCAAAGCGGAGAAAGCCTCTTCCGCCTGGTCATTCCAGCGGACTATCACGGACTTACGTCCCTTTAAGAGCCCTGTCAACGGAGCCGCTAAAGTGGCAAAATGGGGGACAAACCTCATGTAATAGCCCACCATTCCCAGGAACGACTTTATTTGTCTAGAGGTGGCAGGTCGGGGCCAATTCCGTATCGCCTCT
Source organism: Bufo bufo (assembly GCF_905171765.1). NCBI lineage: Eukaryota > Metazoa > Chordata > Amphibia > Anura > Bufonidae > Bufo > Bufo bufo. Next base: position 7,123,714 of record NC_053396.1, on the reverse strand, counting down.
ATCTTGCTCACTTGGGGTTTGATGACTCCGCGCCCAATGACATACCCAAGGTATTTAGTCTCCTCTAACCCTATCGCACATTTCTTTGGGTTAGCCGTTAGCCCCGCCTTTCGAAGGGAGTCCACTACGGCCTGTACTTTGGGCAGGTGACTTTCCCAGTCTGTACTGTGGATGATAATATCGTCCAGGTAAGCCGAGGCGTACCGCCGATGTGGACGAAGCACAATGTCCATTAGACGTTGGAAAGTGGCGGGGGCGCCATGCAGGCCAAAGGGTAACACTTTATACTGGTACAGCCCCTCTGGTGTAATGAAGGCAGTTTTCTCTTTGGCAGCCTCCGTCAAGGGTACCTGCCAGTACCCTTTGGTGAGGTCCAGAACAGAAAAATACCTGGCTTGACCTAATTTCTCAATTAGTTCATCCACCCGAGGCATTGGATATGCATCGAACTTTGATATCTCGTTTAATTTCCGAAAATCGTTACAAAATCGTAACGACCCGTCTGGCTTGGGGATTAAGACTATAGGACTAGCCCACTCACTTTTAGACTCCTCAATGACATCCAGCCGCAACATGAGTTGCACTTCCTCCGAGATGGCTTTTCGCCGAGCCTCGGGTACTCGGTATGGCTTTAACCGGATTTTTGCCTGAGGCTCAGTGACAATGTCATGTTGGATTAAGGAAGTGCGTCCAGGGAGGTCTGAGAACACATCCGTGTTCCGACTAACGAACTCCCTGGTTTCCTGAGCCTGTTTAGAGGAGAGGCTGTCAGCAATTTTTATGTTGGCAACCGCTTCCCTCACATCAGACCTAGGAGCCGGAACCTCTTGTCCAAGAAAGCCCGGCCGCGGACTGTCTTCCGTACAGGTTTCCCTATCCTTCCAAGGTTTTAGCAAATTAACATGGTAAACCTGCTCCGGTTTTCGCCTCCCCGGCTGGTGTACTTTGTAATTTACTTCTCCTATTTTTTCACGTACCTCGTAGGGCCCCTGCCACCTGGCTAGGAACTTACTGTCCACTGTCGGCACCAGAACCAAAACCCGATCACCCGGGTTAAAGTTCCGGACCCGAGCCTGCCGATTATAGATCCGACTCTGGGCTCGCTGAGCGGCCTCCATATGTTCCTTGACAAGAGGCAAAACGGTCTCTATCCGCTGTTGCATCTTAGTAACATATTCCAGGACGCTTTTATGCGGAGTGGGTTGTTGTTCCCACGCCTCTTTGGCTACATCCAACAAGCCACGAGGATGTCTGCCATATAGCAATTCGAAGGGCGAGAACCCAGTAGAGGCCTGGGGCACCTCTCGCACTGCGAACATGAGATAGGGCAGAAGAAGGTCCCAATCCTTCCCATCTTTGGTCACCACCCTTTTTAACATGGTTTTTAGAGTTTTATTAAACCTTTCCACCAGTCCGTCCGTTTGTGGATGATACACGGACGTCCGTAACTGTTTTATACACAGCAACTTGCAGAGTTCCCTCATGACCTTGGACATAAAAGGGGTCCCCTGATCAGTCAGGACCTCTTTAGGTAGCCCCACTCGGGAGAACATCTCCATTAGCTCTTTAGCTATAAGTTTTGCTGAAGTATGTCGCAGTGGCACTGCCTCCGGGTACCGAGTAGCGTAATCAAGGACAACCAAGATGTGTTGGTGTCCCCTAGCGGACTTTGGTACAGGACCTACTAGGTCCATAGCGATTCGCTCAAACGGTACCTCAATGATCGGGAGGGGTACCAAGGGACTGCGGAAAAGGTGCTGGGGGCTAGTTGCCTGGCAGGTCGGGCAAGACTTACAGAACTCGTCCACCTCTTTAAACACACTGGGCCAGTAAAACCGTTGTAGTATGCGGTCCTGTGTTTTCTGCATTCCCAGATGACCCCCAAGAACATGCTGGTGGGCTAACTCTAACACGAGTTTGCGATAAGCCTGGGGCACCACCAACTGTTCAACGGATTCACCTCGCAGCTGATTTACCCGATACAACATATCCTGATGTACCACAAAACGGGGAAACACTGATTCTGCCCCTGGTTGTTGTGGTTCACCATCTATTATTAGTACATTTTCCCAGGCTCGGGATAAGGTTGGATCCCGGTGTTGTGCGGTACCAAAATTATCCCCTGAGACATTGAGGTCTGCCAGCTCAGGCCCCGGTGGCGAGTCTTCCATGTCTCCCACCATTACACTTAGCGGGGTTGTTTCCCCCTCTTCCACCGAAGTGGCGGTCACCCCTACCGCGGGACCTTCGGACTCAGGTTCCCAGGGTTCTGGTCTCCCCCCTGAGCCGGGCCAGTCTGCTAGGGTTACACCTGTATCATGCGTATCAGTCACTCTCGGAACCGGCCACAGTGCCGTGAAACCCGGAAAGTCTCTCCCTACTATAAGTTCATAGTGGAGGTGGGTTGCAACAGCCACCTCGTGGATCCACCTGCCGGAAACCGTAGACAGAGACACTATAGCAGTAGGGTAGTCTTTCAAGTCCCCATGGATACACATGACTCCAACCTTACAGCCGGTGTACTCAGTGGAGCGTACTAGGGAAGCCCTTACCAGGGTCACCAAACTTCCTGAGTCCAACAGAGCCTCCGCTGGAGTGTCTCCCACCTCAACCTGGCACAGGTGGTTCAGAGACTCCGGTGCACCCACTGCACATAGTTTCCTGGCATATAATGACTGACGGAAGCCACAGTTTGTGTCCATGGGTTCCCCCTGACGTGGACAGTCCGCTCGAACATGGCCTGGCTCTCGACACCGCCAGCATATTATTGGAGCGGGGTCCACAGGGGTTATATCCCGGGCAGGTTTGATGGGCACCGGTTGTTGGGTCCGGGGTGGAGAGTTACGGGATCTGACTGCCCCCCTCCCAACAGAACCCCCCTGTAAGTTCCGGGTAGCCTCATAGCGCTCCACCAGGTCGACCATCTCCAGCGCATTCCCTGGGGAGACCTGGCCAATCCATTGCTGGAGAGGGGGTGGCAGAGCCCTCCAGAACCTGTCTGCTAATAACCGGTCCAACATAGCCGTGGGGCTCAACACGTCAGGTTGTAGCCACTTTTGTAACAGGTTAAGCAGGTCATAATACTGGGGTCTCACGGGCTCCGCCGGGTTGAACCCCCACTGATGCACCCGCTGGGCCCGGACCAGCACATTCACCCCCAGTCTTGCCAAAATCTCCCCCTTTACCTTTGGGTAGTCAGCCGCTTGATCATCAGGCAAGTCGAAAAACACCCGCTGGGACTCTGATGTCAGAAAAGGAGCGACGATCTCAGCCCACTGGTCTTGGGGCAGCTTTTCCCTGGTGGCCACTTTTTCATACATCGCCAGGTAGGTCTCGATGTCGTCTGCGGGGGTCATTTTAGGGATCGCTGCACGTACTGCTTTCCGGGCATCGTGTACGCTTGGGGTTGCTCCTGCTGACTGTAACGCCATTACATGTTGTAGCAGCAACTGGTTGGTCTCCTGCTGCTGCTTATTAGCCTCGCGTTGTTGCAGGTTAGCCTCCACAAGGGCCTTCATAACAGCCTCCATTTCGTCTCTTGACACCGGTTTGAATCTAGCCGGTTTGATAAATGACATACAACCGTGAGAGAAAAAATTAAATTTCGGCGTTCACGCCAGCCTCACTGCGCTTGCCCGCATCCTCCACCAATTGTGGGGATTCGCTCTGGTAGGCAGGGTAAGCGGACGCAGTACAGAGGCAAAAACAAGGTTGTAAACCAAAGTTCAGTGTTTATTCTCACACAGAAAGGAAACAAGCCAAAAGTAAACGTTCATTTTTTGGTGCCTGTTCACACCACACAAAGTTCACAGTGTAAAAAGACTTCACCTGGTCAGCAGATGATTTTCACCCACAGTCCGCAGCAGGCTTTAGAGGCCTGTTTCCCCAGCCTATGGCTCTCACAAATAAATGTCTGTGTCTCAAACCACAGACTCCTCAGCTCCTCTGCCATGGAGGATAATCCACCCACAGCTGAGCTGCTGGCTGGGTTTTTAAACCCCAGCCCAAAACCTGGCCTGGACGTGGGGAACAGCCACCCACCCTGCTCTTTGGCTGCTCCCAATAAGAACCGGCCCGGATCGGCTTTTCAGCCACACTAAGAATAAACAGTGTCAGCAAGCACTAGCTGCGGCTGACACATTAAATAACCGGTTCTTATCTCACCGAGGCCAGGAACCTCGGTGACACGTACCTTCCGTCAATGACGGACCCTTGCGCCTTCCTACAATATATATATATATATATATATATATATATATATATATAAAGAAGGACGTATATACCTGTATGTGTGTATGTTCCGCGATCACTCAAAAACACAACCATCGATTTCAACGACACTTGGTATACACATCCCTTGCTACCTGGAAAGAAATCCTGTGGGGGTCCTCCGCCCCTACACAGCAGCTGCATGGAGTCTGTTTGCTCCAACTGTTTTTGCTGCACACATATTGTTCTGTAACTCAAATACTCATCGATCAATTTCTACTAAACTTGGTGACATATCACTTACTATCTGGGAAAGAATACTGTGGAGGTGACATGCCGGTACACAAGGAGTTTCTGTCTGTCCAGACGTCTGTCTGCCTGTTCTTTATGTGCGACCAAACGACTGGACCGATCTTCACCAAATTTGGCACACAGGTAAATCAGGTGTCCGGGAAGGTTTTAGACCGGATCTCAGCTCTCTAGGACGTACCGTTCCTGAGATATTCCAAAAAAATGACCTGCATTAGGCTACTTTCACACTTGCAGCAGAGAGACCTGGCAAGCAGTTCCGTCGCCGGAACTGCCTGCCGGATCAGGCAAAATGTATGCCAACTGATGGCATTAGCAAGACTGATCAGGATCCTGATCAGTCTTAAAAATGCCTGATCAGTCGAAAAAATGCATTAAAATGCCGGATCCGTCTTTCCGGTGTCATCCGGCATTTATTTTTTTCACCTTTTTTTTCGATCTGCGCATGCGCAGACCGGAAGGACGGATCCGGCATTCCGGTATTCTGAATGCCGGATCCGGCACTAATACATTCCTGAGGGAAAAAATGCCGGATCCGGCATTCAGGCAAGTCTTCAGTTTTTTCCGCCGGAGATAAAACCGTAGCATGCTGCGGTTTTCTCTTTTGCCTGATCAGTCAAAACGACTGAACTGAAGACATCCTGATGCATCCTGAACGGATTACTCTCCATTCAGAATGCATGGGGATAAAACTGATCAATTCTTTTCCGGTATAGAGCCCCTAGGACGGAACTCAGTGCCGGAAAAGAAAAACGCAAGTGTGAAAGTACCCTTAGCCAATACAAGCCTGCAAGTCTTTCTCTTCATATCCCAACTGCCATACACATGGTCACATGACCCTTATCAGCCAATAGAAGCTCGCAGGCCCTTAGTCTCCACATACACACAGTTTTACTCCAGGTTTCCATAACAACCCAGCCATTTTTCTTCACTGCTGTAGGTCAGCTTCAGGCTAGGGCTACACGACGACATGTGTCACGTGACAATAAGCTCGCAGGACACAACTACACTGCGACATTGATGTCGCACCAATGTCACGACAATTTTTATAATGATAGTCTATGGTGTTGCACTGCGACATGTGACATGCTGTGACTGCAACATGACAGTCGCGGAAAAATCCATCTTGGATGGATTTTTGCAACTGTCGTGTCACAGTCGCAGCATGTCACATGTCCCAGTGCAACACCATAGACTATCATTATTAAAAATAATAGTTGAGACAAAATGTTGTCCGACACATGTCGTCGTGTAGCCCTGCCATTAAAGGGGCAGGGCGCTGTGGAGGTCACTGTTAAAGGAGCGGGCACTGTGGATGTTTTCTGTTAAGGGGGAAAGCTGCTGTGAAAGTCAATGTTAAAGGGGTGGACACTGTGGAGGTCATTGTTAAGGGGGCAGGGGCCACTATTAAAAGGGTAACTGACGTGAAGGTCACTGTTAAGGCAGCGGGGTACTGTGAGGTCCTTCTGCTAGTATATACTATAAACCGGACTAAGCTGTGGATAAATCAGAAGCTTTCTAGGCACATTTCAGGATAACTGTACAAGTATCGCTGGGTCTTCGATCGGTTTAATTGCTATTGAATGCCACCACATCACTAGATAGACGGACATAGGAGGTCATTTACAAAGACAGTTTTTTACGTTGATCTTTTACTCCCTTTTTTCACTGGCTTTGTTGGCAGAAGATACACCTAAATTTTGACAGCGTGTGCACCTCGTCATAAATCGGGTGCACCTTCAGCAGGCCTTGCACCTGGCGAAAAAGCTAGACCAGCTCTTGGCTAGAGTCGTTTTCCCCCAACATATTTAAATAATGTTGATAAGATGGGATCAAGCAGAGCGACCAAAAAGAAGTCTGTGAATTAGACCCAATTATCATATCACTTTACTCTTCTAAGTGGACAGATATTGCTTCGTTCTGCAACTCTGAAGAACTTTATATATCTTATTCCCTGAAATTCTATACAGTATATACTTTTTTGGTGCAGCACGGTCGCTAAGTGGTTAGCACTGGGTCCTAAGTTTAAATGCGACCAAGGACAACATCTGCATGCAGTTTGTATGTTCTCCCCATGTTTGCGTGGGTTTCCTCCGGGTTCTCCGGTTTCCTCCCTCACTCCGAAGACATAAGGATAGGGAACTTAGATTTTGAGCCCCATTGGAGACGGCAAGTGCTGGTAATGTCTGTAAAGTGCTGCAGAATATAGTAGCGCTATATAAGTGCATCGAATAAATAAATATAAATATCACGAGGGCCCCGCCATAGATGTTTTAATTATAGTTTTTTTATTTTCATTTTTATTTTATTCATACTATATTTTAGCATATTTTAATACATGTATACAGAATCTGATTTGCTAATAATTTCGTTTTTTTTAATGGTAAATTGGAATGTTGCCGGTTATTGGAGCGTGCCAGTCTAGTATTTACTCCAATAAAAGATGGCATCATAGAGGTTGTCCCTTCCAGGGGGAGGTCAGAGGTCAAGAGATGGGTACAAGTCCCACCTCTTGGACCCGCACCTCTCTGACATTACCATCAATGTTCCAGGGGAGACAACCCCTTTAACTGTCAACCCCATAAGTGTTTATGACAGCCCAATGATTTTCTCTTCCCAGAGTATATATATTAAGGACTTATCTTTCCCCATGTCCCCAGTGTTCTTTCTATACAATATTATTTTTCCATACCCAAGTATCTGGATGAAGTAAGGCAGTATGACCACAGACTATGAAGATATCTGCATTACTTCTATAGTGTCTGAAAATATCTGCCATATCCACTGACCTTAGGTTGTTACTATACAAAAACATCACTGTTCCTCAGATTTATTTCTGAAGGGGCAACAGTACCATCTTCAGTAGTCACAAATGTCTCTAGAATAGTTCATATTTTCCTCAGCGTCTCGGATTCCTCCACTCTTGATACAAATTTGTTATGCTCCTCTGCAAAATTTGATGCCCAATGGCAATCTTTCAACCTAAATATCCCATGGAGACCACAACGTTTATTGCCAGAAACCTTCTAGAAGCTGATATTTATTCGGATCCCAGGTATCCCCTGCGTATTTGCTTCCATTGCTCAGTTCTCCCACCTCTACCATCTGACATCACAGGATTCTTCCATCTTGTGATGCTCAGCACCCACCATGGGACCTTGACCCATCCTGCTAGCGGCACAGAAATCCTGGTATCTACCTACCTATTCAAATTATAGGTGTTAAATTCCAGGCAGTCTGGAGTCGTCAGCTCCTATTCAGATAACAGTAATTTCAGGCATAAAGTCGGAAGCTTTTGTATACATTTCAGTTGTCATATGATAATTACTAAATGTAGTGTCGCAATGTTCCTTCAAAACCTCATTATGTTCCACAATGATAATTCCGGTATTAAAGACTCGGATGGTGACTCCCTTGAGTTAGATATATCCAGGTGGATTTTCCTCAAGCTTCACCAGTGTTTGAGTCAGTGGTGGACTGGCCTTAGACCCTACAGGGAAACTTTCCCGTGGACTGAAGCCCAGGGGGCCGTTTGAGCCCTCTCATGGCCACCAGCTAGCAGCTGCAGGTGCCCTCTTGACTCCTGAATAAAACTGTATTGCGATCTTGAGGCAACTGGAGTAGAAGACCGGCACAGTGAGGAATCTTCTGGGGAGGTATTTTGTTCTGCTGGGACGGTATATTGTGTTGCACTGTGAAATTTGGCTCTGTGGGGGTGGTAATTTGTGCCGCAAAATTGTATTGCTGGCTCTGCCTACTTGTGTTGGCCCCACTTACTTTTGTTGGCTCTTCTTTCTATCAAATTGCATCCACCTCCAGCATGGGGCTACAAAAAAATTTTTTTTTCCAGGGCCACTTTAAAGAGGTATTCCTTTTGATTAACGTTAATTGTGTGCTCAGTGGGGGTCCTACCACTGGGACACCCACCAATCGCAAGAACGGGGGCCTTGTACCACCTGCAGCTCCCCTGAAAAGAACGGTGCGGCTGGTCACATGTGCTTTTTGCCAGACCTTGTTAAAGGAGCTATAATTCTGTTTGTCTGTTGGAGATAACATAGCCCTATCCTAAGAGCTCAGCCAAAGAATATCTCATAGGTTGACAAGGAAGTGTTTTTCTAAGGAACGATCCTTACCAAATAGAAGGACACAAAATACATCATCATCGTGTAGAGTGCCCTCACAAGGCAGAGTTTTTACTTACCCTCCATCCTCACTCATCACTGCACCTTTTTTCTTCCTTTGTTTCGGCCTCCGTAGCCTCCTTAAACTTTGGAGGTCTACTGGCCCTGGCCCAGTCTGAATCACATAGGCTTCCTGTTAGGCTTGTACTTTCACCACCCTACTTCTTCAGGTAGCATCAGGGCATCAAACAACTCTCTCCCACCCTCAGCTTATTCGTGGATCCAACAAAATGTCTACTTCTCCAGATCAGGTCACTGCCAACAAAATCTCCTTTATAAACTTTAGCTTTTAATTTATCCATCAAAAATGACAACAAATAAACCAAAACGACCCCTTATAAACTCAATATTTTAGATCAAAATCACAGAGATTCTGCTGCGAATATGATATTTTATGCACTTACATAGCCCTACAGACATTAGCATCACACTGTCCCCAATGGGGCTCGCAATCTAAAGTCTCAGGAGAACAGGCAAACACAAGGAGAACATAGAAACTCCATGCAGATGTTGTCCATGGTCGGAGATGAACCTAGGATCCCAACGCTGCAAGGCACCAGTGCTAACCACTTAGCCACATTGCTGCCCAGTAAACCCACTTGGTAGGACCGTGTAGCAGAGTAAAAATGAAGTGAATAGAAGCGACCACTATGTTAAATGGGTCATGTGGTTCCATCCACCCACAGTTCCGCTGTTTGGGGTTTTGGAACCAATAAAGCCACCTTGAAGTTGGAATCATTTCAGATTTTCACACAGGCGACCCCAATTTTCTGTGGCCAAATCCTTCAACCGTCACCTATGTGGCCCTGGTAGATCTTCAATCACTTGGTCATAACAGTCCCAATTTAGACATATGGTTCTTCAGAGGACCAGATATGGAAGATAAGTGGTCTGCCTCCTGCGTTGACATTGGCGTTTTTTTATTTGACTACACCAGTTTACGTAGTGAAAGCCTATGCTTTCCGACATGACATGTACAGTCCGTGCTCCATAGTTTGCATTTCTGCCTTTGTTCTGTAGATGCAAATACTCTGGTGACCCCATCCTCGCACCAGAATGGGTGATCTTTGTCTGCCTTCTCGTCTGCCGCTTTTCTCATTGGGTCTCGTGACGTCTCCTCATACAACCTCTGGTTTTCTTCTTATAGTAGAGTTCAGCCGAGTACAACATCTGCTCCTTAAGGGAAGAAGCCATGAGGGAAGTTTCATACCTGGAGAAACATGTCTTTAGCATGATTAAGTATGTCCCTGTGTGTGGGACAATTGTGATTAAAGCATGATCCCGGCCTATGCCTACTGTATATCCGTAGCTTTTTGTTTAAAGGGGTTATCCAAGGGCCACACAATCGTCACTTCTCGGATCATGTGTCATACATTTGGCGCATGTTCCCAGGCTGGGATTACAACCTGCAACTGAGGCCTCATACTGACATCCGTGGAACACGGTCCGGGAGAAACCGGACTGGCATTGCAGGAGAGCACGGCTATGACGCTCCTGCAATGCCAGTCCGCTATCTCACGGACCGTGTTACACAGATGTCTGCATGAGGCTTTATGTGCGAGTCTGAATATCTCGCTAAAGTTCACGCGTGCGCTGCGTGTTCTAATCACAGGCTGGGATCACGTGCCGAACTTACGACATGGGATCGCCCGACATCTAGGATAACCCCTCAAATCTCATGAGCAGCATATCCAGAAAGATAAACTTCCGGTGACTGAGTCCGACTTCTCAGAGTTAGGGTCGATTCACACGTCCGTAAAATGAGTCCGCATCCGTTCTGCAAAACGGGTGCGGAGCCATTCATTCTCTATGGGGCAGGAATGGATGCGGACAGCACACAGTGCCCCCAATCTTCCGGTACGCAGCTCCAGAAAAAAATAGAACATGTCCTATTCTTGTCCGCAATTGGCAGTTCTATGGGGGTGCCGGCCAGGTGTATTGCGGATCCGCAATGCACTACCGAGGTGTGAATGGACCCTAAGGCCGTTTTTCACGGATCCGTTGTTCCGTTTCTGTTCCGTTTTTCCGTTTTATGGCATATACAGTATACAGTAATTACATAGAAAAAATTGGGCTGGGCACAAAATTTTCAGTAGATGGTTCCGTAAAAACGGAATGGATACGGAAGACATACGGAGTACTTTCTGTATGTGTTCCTTTTTTTGGCTGACCCATTGACTTAAATAGAGCCACGGAACGTGATTTGCGGGCAATAATAGGACATGTTCTATCCTTATGTAAACAAGTCCTAAGGCCTCTTGCACAGGAACATTTTATTTCCATTTCCGTTCTGTTTTTTGCGTTACGTATACGGACCATATACGGAACCATTCATTTCAATGGATCCGCAAAAAAAACCAGAATGTACTCCGTAGGCCTTCCATTTCCATATTTCCGTTCCGTTCAAAGATAGAACATGTCCTATTATTGTCCGCATAACGGACAAGGATAGGACTGTTCTATTAGGGGCCAGATGTTCCGTTCCGCAAAAAACTGAATGCACACGGATGTCATCTGTATTTTTTGCGGATCCGTTTTATGTGGACTGCAAAATACTGAAAAAGACATACGGTCGTGTGCAAGAGGCCTAATAGACAATTGGCCTTGGTTTCCCCCCATGTGTCTGCTGGAGGAACGTCTTGTGCATCATCGTTCTGTTCATGACCAAACAGCTTTGAGGGTTTGAAAAGCATCTTGTTCATTAGGGGTTAATAAAAAAGGTCTGCTTCCTGCCCATAGTCTCTTATATCAGTAGAGAAGAGGCGCTGGGAGTCTGAATCCACCAATATCCCACCTTTCTCGTCTCCATTTACATCACTTGTCCACACCCCTGGTGTCTAATTTGCACTTGTCCTAGCCCGTCCCCGATCTAGAGAAGGACTGACATGCACCGTGCGCACACACAATATGTATTGGAGCTCAAAACCGAAAAAATTAAACATCACATGGTTAAACATTTGAGAGGAAGTAAAAGTAAAGGCCCCTTAGATGAGGCTGACAATTGTGGGGAAGGAAGGGTTCCTTCCCAACAATTGCCTGCTCGTCTAGTGGAGGAGACACATTTACATGCAGCGATCTCCTCCACAGTATAGGGAGCAGTGATCACTAATGCCATCACTTGTCCCCATACAGAAGTGTTCTTTCCTGATAATCACCTGCTCGTCAGTTGAGGAGACACATTTACATCCAGCGATCTCCTCCACAGTATGGAGAATCACTAATGCCATCGCTCGTGCCCATGCAGAATAATTGTTTGCCAACAGCAGAGGCTGTTTGGACACCACAATCTGCTGCCGGCAGATGATGATTTAGGTGACCGCATGTGACGGACTGAACTGCTGGAGGCTGGGGCTGCTGGAGAAGCCTGAGGGCCAGCCTCCTTTCTACGGACTATGGACCCAGAACTATGGAGACCCCCTCAGACCTTTTGGGGTTACAAGGAACTATGAACCCTGATTTATGTGTGGAATTTATATGACACATATTTCCTATTGCTCATTAAAGGTGCCGATTCAGCAACACAAAAAGGGTTAACTCTGCACTGAGACTCCCACTGATTGTGTTAGTGATGGGATTAAGATAGCTGATTATAAGAGCAGCCGACTCCTAGATGAGTAGATCACCATATGATACACTCAGGAGATAATCCCATCACATGTGTCTCCTCTCTCCCTATTCATTCATTATGGAGAGGGTGAAGATGTCTGTTTGCATGTTGTTCATGGTTGATTGATTTATGTTGTTAGACTTCTTGAACTGTATATATACGGAGTTGATCTTCAATAAAGGGAGTTCCTGTTTTACCTTCAATTTATAGTGTCATGGGAACAGCTATATTTACTCTGGGGATTGCTATTGGTATTATACTCCCCTGGGATTACAACACGGTTCTACCCACTGGAAGTTGGATCCTGGTCTTGGGCCCAGGGTGGGTGGAAGACGGCGAGACCTCAACCAAGCTGCGGCGGATCGTGGGGTTGGCAGTGATTACGGTGTCAAGTGGAGTGCTTGGAGCCCTCAGGAAGCACTAGGAGCATCCATCAACGGAGGTACCCAGTCGGGGTGCCAGGAGATCCGTTACACCGCACATAGACTGCAGGCAGGTGACAAACCTCATAAAACAGATCACACCAAACCCTGTCATAATAACACACTTTGCTGGAGGGTGGTCGACCACAGCTTTTATTTATTAACTCTGTAATGGCTTTAAAATAGGACCATTAAAGGGGTTGTCCCATGATTATTTGTAAGAAAAACAAAAATCACGCATCTTATAGGACATAACAAAGTAAGAACCAGCCCTGCACCTCATAATAACAAAATTATTAAACTCACCTCATCCACTTGTTGGCGCCACCTGGCTCGTCTTCTTTCTTCTTCTTTGAGGACCTGGGAGGAAAAGGACCTTTGGTGACGTCACTGCGCTCATCACATGGTCCATCACAATGGTGATGGACCATGTGATGGACCATGTGATGAGTGCAATGACTTCACCAAAGGTCCTTTTCCTCCCAGGTCCTCAAAGAAGAAGAAAGAAGACGAGCCAAGTGGCGCCAACAAGTGGATGAGGTGAGTTTAATAATTTTGTTTTATTTTTAACCCCTCCATCCCTAATTTACTTAGCATTCTGTATTAAGAATGCTATTATTTTCCCTTATAACCATGTTATAAGGGAAAATTAATAAAGATCGGGTCCCCATCCCGATTGTCACCTGGCAACCATGCGTGAAAATCGCACCGCATACGCACTTGCTTGCGGATGCTTGCGAATTCATGCAGCCCCATTCACTTCTATGGGGCCTGCGTTGCGTGAAAAACGCACAATATAGAGCATGCTGCGATTTTTATGCAACGCACAAGTGATGCGTGAAAATCACCGCTCATGTGCACAGCCCCATTGAAGTGAATGTGTCCGGATTCAGTGCGGGTGCAATGCGTTCACCTCACGCATTGCACCCGCACTGAATTTTCACCCGTGTGAAATTGTCAAGAAATGGGAAAAAACCTTACGCCTTAAGGAAAGGGGAGGGACACTCTGCCTCCAGGATCCCAGGGGAAAGACAAAGAGGAAGAAACATCCCCCACATGACAGGTATCTTATCCTGTCACCACTTACCCCCTGCAGTCCCTATACACCCTCCCTATTCCGTTGGGTGTACTCCATTGGGTTAGGCCTCTTTCACACTTGCGTTGTCCGGATCCGGCGTGTACTCCACTTGCCGGAATTACACGCCGGATCCGGAAAAACGCAAGTGTACTGAAAGCATTTGAAGACGGAACCGTCTTCCAAATGCTTTCAGTGTTACTATGGCACCCAGGACGCTATTAAAGTCCTGGTTGCCATAGTAGTAGTGGGGAGCGGGGGAGCGGTATACTTACAGTCCGTGCGGCTCCCGGGGCGCTCCAGAATGACGTCAGAGCGCCCCATGCGCATGGATGACGTGATCCATGTGATCACGTGATCCATGAGCTTGGGGCGCCCTGACGTCACTCTGGAGGGCCCGGGGAGCCGCACGGACGGTAAGTATACTGCTCCCCGCTCCCCACTACACTTTACCATGGCTGCCAGGACTTTAGCGTCCCGGCAGCCATGGTAACCACTCTGAAAAAGCTAAATGTCGGCTCCGGCAATGCGCCGAAACGACGTTTAGCTTAAGGCCGGATCCGGATCAATGCCTTTCAATGGGCATTAATTCCGGATCCGGCCTTGCGGCAAGTGTTCCGGATTTTTGGCCGGAGCAAAAAGCGCAGCATGCTGCGGTATTTTCTCCGGCCAAAAAACGTTCCGTTCCGGAACTGAAGACATCCTGATGCATCCTGAACGGATTTCTCTCCATTCAGAATGCATTAGGATAATCCTGATCAGGATTCTTCCGGCATAGAGCCCCGACGACGGAACTCTATGCCGGAAGAAAAGAACGCAGGTGTGAAAGAGCCCTTATCCGATTCTTTTTATTTATTTATTTATTTTTAGGAGGGAGAGCGGGCGCAGATCAGGTCCTCTTCAAACTGGCACCCTAGCTCAACCAAATGCTGCATTATAAAGGGATCAAATTCCCGGTCAACGACTGGCAGGTCCCCCAGGTTTAGGACCCCCAGCGATCAGATACTGATGACCTATCCAGAGGACAGGTCATCAGTTATAATATCTCAGAAAACCTCTTTAAAGTGTAACTGTCATTCTTCTGACTATTTTTGTAATGTGTAGGGGCAGTGATACTGACCATTTATGTAATATAGTTTAATTACTGAAATTGTACGTATCTATTCGAGAAATAGCTCTATAGTGGCCCATTCTGAGCCTTAGGAAAACTCCTCTGTCTTCAGTTTACATAACACAGTCAGTATTGAGCAAGTCTCCACAGTTATGAGAAGACAGAGGAGCGTTGCTAAGGCGCAAAATGGGCCACTTTAGAGCTATTTTTCCAATAGAAATGTACAATTTCAGTAATGTACATGTAATGCTTTTTTAATGGGTAGAGATACTGGTCCCAGTGATGAAGAGGTGATATGCAATCTGGTGAAACAAATATTGTGGACAATGAGGGTGGAGGGGGTTTTAAAGGTGGCGTTAGGTCCACTGTGTTTCCACCCTTGTCACCAGGTAGCTCCTTTTATCATTTTCAGAGGACAGCGATCGGTGATATCAAGGCTCAATTATGTCCAACAGCACCCAAAAATGTTAACTGATGCTGAAATATGTGCCTTGAAATGGTCAAAATCACAGAAACAGCTTGTAATGGAGCCTGCTGGCGTGGTGGAAGCATGGTGGCCATGCATGGTGATGACTGTTGCAGAAGCTGTGCAACAAATAAGCCTCATTCACACAGCAGGTGGTCAGTGATGCATCCGCGAAGCTGTCCGTGAAGGATCCGTGTTGGGTCCGTGTGTCCGTTTTTTGCTGTCCGTGTTGCATCCGTGTTTCACTGACACTGAACAGCTGGAAAATAATTTTCAAAGCATATCTTCTTAATGATCCGTGAAACACGGATGCAACACGGATGGCATCCGTGGTTTTCACGGACCCATAGACTATAATGGACGTGACGGACAAAATAGAGCGTGCATCCGTGCTAAAAACACTGACCCACGGATCACGCTAAAAGGTGTGAATGTGGCCAGGGACATCCGCTTACTTTTTTATCATACCGTGCAGGATGTTTTTATCTTAGTTTTTTCTGTGATTCTTTGTTATGTAGTATAAGCTTGAGGGAGTGGCACCTTCGAGGGTGAATGCGCTGCAGTGTTTTCTTGGGAGTAGCCTTCCTGTGCACTTTTGCCCTTCCTATCAAACAGACCGCCTTGATTAGATGGTACATATAGGGTGTGCTGGCTGCTCCTTCTCTCATCGGTTGCACATAGAGGTGACTAGGAGCAGCACACTACAGGGAGTGCAGAATTATTAGGAAAGTTGTATTTTTGAGGATTAATTTTATTATTGAACAACAACCATGTTCTCAATGAACCCAAAAAACTCATTAATATCAAAGCTGAATATTTTTGGAAGTAGTTTTTAGTTTGTTTTTAGTTTTAGCTATTTTAGGGGGATATCTGTGTGTGCAGGTGACTATTACTGTGCATAATTATTAGGCAACTTAACAAAAAACAAATATATACCCATTTCAATTATTTATTTTTACCAGTGAAACCAATATAACATCTCAACATTCACAAATATACATTTCTGACATTCAAAAACAAAACAAAAACAAATCAGTGACCAATATAGCCACCTTTCTTTGCAAGGACACTCAAAAGCCTGCCATCCATGGATTCTGTCAGTGTTTTGATCTGTTCACCATCAACATTGCGTGCAGCAGCAACCACAGCCTCCCAGACACTGTTCAGAGAGGTGTACTGTTTTCCCTCCTTGTAAATCTCACATTTGATGATGGACCACAGGTTCTCAATGGGGTTCAGATCAGGTGAACAAGGAGGCCATGTCATTAGATTTTCTTCTTTTATACCCTTTCTTGCCAGCCACGCTGTGGAGTACTTGGACGCGTGTGATGGAGCATTGTCCTGCATGAAAATCATGTTTTTCTTGAAGGATGCAGACTTCTTCCTGTACCACTGCTTGAAGAAGGTGTCTTCCAGAAACTGGCAGTAGGACTGGGAGTTGAGCTTGACTCCATCCTCAACCCGAAAAAGCCCCACAAGCTCATCTTTGATGATACCAGCCCAAACCAGTACTCCACCTCCACCTTGCTGGCGTCTGAGTCGGACTGGAGCTCTCTGCCCTTTACCAATCCAGCCACGGGCCCATCCATCTGGCCCATCAAGACTCACTCTCATTTCATCAGTCCATAAAACCTTAGAAAAATCAGTCTTGAGATATTTCTTGGCCCAGTCTTGACGTTTCAGCTTGTGTGTCTTGTTCAGTGGTGGTCGTCTTTCAGCCTTTCTTACCTTGGCCATGTCTCTGAGTATTGCACACCTTGTGCTTTTGGGCACTCCAGTGATGTTGCAGCTCTGAAATATGGCCAAACTGGTGGCAAGTGGCATCTTGGCAGCTGCACGCTTGACTTTTCTCAGTTCATGGGCAGTTATTTTGCGCCTTGGTTTTTCCACACGCTTCTTGCGACCCTGTTGACTATTTTGAAACGCTTGATTGTTCGATGATCACGCTTCAGAAGCTTTGCAATTTTAAGAGTGCTGCATCCCTCTGCAAGATATCTCACTATTTTTGACTTTTCTGAGCCTGTCAAGTCCTTCTTTTGACCCATTTTGCCAAAGGAAAGGAAGTTGCCTAATAATTATGCACACCTAATATAGGGTGTTGATGTCATTAGACCACACCTCTTCTCATTACAGAGATGCACATCACCTAATATGCTTAATTGGTAGTAGGCTTTCGAGCCTATACAGCTTGGAGTAAGACAACATGCATAAAGAGGATGATGTGGTCAAAATACTCATTTGCCTAATAATTCTGCACGCAGTGTATATGTGCGGGGTCTGCGCTCCTGAACATAGAAGAGGTTATTCCCTCTAATTCAATCAAAACCTAATTGGTATTTCGTACCTAAAATACATAAGACTAGGGAAAGACCCATTGTAGCCGACAGGGATTTGGTTATGTAACCACTTTGGGAATATTCAGATTGATTTTGCGGTCTCATCTATTGGATACTAAGACACTGTTAAAATACTTGTCCGGTTTGGACTGGCAGCCGGGTTACAGCCTTGTGGTAATTGATGCCTGTATACACAGATACGCCATCAGGATGGCACTAAAGCCAGCAGAGCCTATTTGAAAGGTCTGATAAAAATGTCCATTGTATTAAGTTTGCAAATGGTGGCCAATAGGATAGAGAAAGGCGCTCATAGGGTAAGTAATTCCACTGTAAGAGATGGTTTGCTCACCTATTGCGGTTGCACCAATTGGGCGCAACCACAATGAAGGCCAAAAGAAGAGAATTGCAACGGTTAGCCTTGGGCAGGAGCCACCCTGCCGCTCGGGTAACGGTAGAAGAGAAGAAACGCTGAACTTTACGTCGAGCGTGTGGACCTTAGAGGGCGCACTAACACAACCGGGAAACTTAAATATTGCTTACGACCGGTTGTGTTAGTGCGCCCTCTAAGGTCCACACGCTCGACGTAAAGTTCAGCGTTTCTTCTCATCAATTGAATTATCTTTGTCTGTGATGCACTGGAATCTGTGCTTACTAATAATACCTTCAGGTTTGGTAGGCACAGCGCACTGGCACAGCAATGGGTACGCCGTTGCCACCAACCATTGCTACTCTCTTACTGCAAAATTATATATATCAAGGATGAGTGAATCAATTCAACCAGTCTAGAATTTATCCTGAATTTGCCAAAAAGTTTGGATTCTAACAAACCCATGTTTTTTGTGATTTGTTTTTAGCAAACTGGAGAGAGACAGACTGAGACTAGCAGACTACTCTGGGTTTCTCAGTATATACTGTATATACAGTACAGACCAAAAGTTTGGACACACCTTCTCATTCAAAGAGTTTTCTTTATTTTTATGACTATGAAGGCATCAAAACTATGAATTAACACAAATCTCCATCAACTGCAAGATGCTATCCTATCAATATGGGCCAACATTTCTAAAGAATGCTATCAGCACCTTGTGGAATCAATGCCACGTAGAATTAAGGCAGTTCTGAAGGCAAAAGGGGGTCCAACACCGTATTAGTATGGGGGCACTAATAATTCTTTAGGTGAGTGTATATATAATAACATAGTACATGAGGCCGAAAAAAGCCCTCTGTCCATCTAGTCCATCAAGTCAATTTTCCTCACTTAAGGGGAAAATAATTCCTTCCCGACTCCAATCAGGCATCAGAATAACTCCCTGGATCCACGACCCCTCTCTAGTAGCTATAGCCTGTAATATTATTACACTCCAGAAATACATCCAGGCCCCTCCTGGACTCTTTTATTGTACTCCCCATCACCACCTCCTCAGGCAGAGAGCTCCATAGTCTCACTACTCTTACCGTAAAGAGTCCATAGTCTCACTGCTCTTACAGTAAAGAGTCCATAGTCTCACTGCTCTTACAGTAAAGAGTCCATAGTCTCACTGCTCTTACAGTATAGAGTCCATAGTCTCACTGCTCTTACAGTATAGAGTCCATAGTCTCACTGCTCTTACAGTAGAGTCCATAGTCTCACCGCTCTTACCGTAAAGAATCCTCTTCTATGTCTTTGTACAAAACTTCTTTCCTCCAGACGCAGAGGATGTCCCCTCGTCACAGTCCTTAGGATAAATAGATGATGGGAGAGATCTCTGTACTGACCCCTGAAATATTTATACATAGTAATTAGATCTCCCCTCAGTCGTCTTTTTTCTAAAGTGAATAACCCTAATTTCGATAATATTTCATGGTACTTTAGTCCCCCCATTCCAGTTATTACTTTAGTTGCCCTCCTCTGAACGCTCTCCAGCTCTGCTATGTCTGCCTTGTTCACAGGAGCCCAGAATTGTACACAGTCCTCCATGTGTGGTCTGACCAGTGATGTGAAAAGTGGTAGGACTATGTTCTCATCACCGCCATCTATGCCCCTTCTGATGCAACCCATTATCTTACTGGCCTTGGCAGCAGCTGCCTGACACTGGTTTCTACAGCTTAGTTTGCTGTTCTTTAAAATTAGTAGGTCCTTTTCCATGTCAGTGTTACCGAGTGTTTTACCATTTAGTATGTTCGGGTGACTTGCATTATTCCTTCCCATGTGCATAACCTTACATTTGTCAGTGTTAAACCTCATCTGCCACTTCTCTGCCCAAGAGTCCAATCTATCCAGATCCATCTGTAGCTGTATATTGTCCTCTGTAGTATATATACAGTATACTGTCCTCTCTAATATATATACAGTATACTGTCCTCTGTAGTGTGTATATATATATACAGTATAGTGTCCTCTGTAGTGTATATATACAGTATACTGTCCTCTGTAGTATATATACAGTATACTGTCCTCTGTAGTGTATATACAGTATACTGTCCTCTTCAGTGTTAATTACTTTACACAGTTTAGTGTCATCTGTAAAAATGGATATTTTACTGTGCAAGCCTTCTACAAGATCATTAATAAATATATTGAAGAGAATAGGGCCCAATACTGACCCCTGTGGTACCCCACTAGTGACAGTGACCCCTCCAGTACTGACCCCTGAGGTACCCCACTAGTGACAGTGACCCCTCCAGTACTGACCCCTGAGGTACCCCACTAGTGACAGTGACCCCTCCAGTACTGACCCCTGAGGTACCCCACTAGTGACAGTGACCCCTCCAGTACTGACCCCTGAGGTACCCCACTAGTGACAGTGACCCAATCTGAGTGTGTACCGCTAATAACCACCCTCTGTTTTATATCATTGAGCCAGTTACTTACCCACATACAGATGTTTTCTCCCAGTCCGAGCATTCTCATTTTATATACTAACCTTTTATGTGGTACAGTGTCAGATGCTTTGGAGAAGTCCAGATATACACTCACCTAAAGAATTATTAGTGCCCCATACTAATACGGTGTTGGACCCCCTTTTGCCTTCAGAACTGCCTTAATTCTACGTGGCATTGATTCCACAAGGTGCTGATAGCATTCTTTAGAAATGTTGGCCCATATTGATAGGATAGTATCTTGCAGTTGATGGAGATTTGAGGGATGCACATCCAGGGCACGAAGCTCCCGTTCCACCACATCCCAAAGATTCTCTATTGGGTTGAGATCTGGTGACTGTGGGGCCATTTTAGTACAGTGAACTCATTGTCATGTTCAAGAAACCAATGTGAAATGATTGGAGCTTTGTGACATGGTGCATTATCCTGCTGGAAGTCGCCATCAGAGGATGGATACATGTTCTCATTCTGTTTACGCCAAATTCGGACTCTACCATTTGAATGTCTCAACAGAAATCGAGACTCATCAGACCAGGCAACATTTTTCCAGTCTTCAACAGTCCAATTTTGGTGAGCTTGTGCAAATTGTAGCCTCTATTTCCTATTTGTAGTGGAGATGAGTGGTCCCCGGTGGGGTCTTCTGCTGTTGTAGCCCATCCGCCTCAAGGTTGTGCGTTTTGTGGCTTCACAAATGCTTTGCTGCAGACCTCGGTTGTAACGAGTGGTTATTTCAGTCAACATTGCTCTTCCATAAGCTTGAATCAGTCGGCCCATTCTCCTCTGACCTCTAGCATCCACAAGGCATTTTTGCCCACAGGACGGCCGCATACTGGATGTTTTTCCCTTTTCACACCATTCTTTGTAAACCCTAGAAATGGTTGTGCGTAAAAATCCCAGTAACTGAGCAGATTGTGAAATACTCAGACCGGCCCGTCTGGCACCAACAACCATGCCACGCTCAAAATTGTTTAAATCACCTTTCTTTCCCATTCTGACATTCATTTTGGAGTTCAGGAGATTGTCTTGACCAGGAGCACCCCCCTAAATGCATCGAAGCAACTGCCATGTGATTGGTTGACTAGATAATTGCATTAATGAGAAATAGAACAGGTGTTCCTAATAATTCTTTAGGTGAGTGTACGACATCCATTGATTCGCCGCTGTCAAGTCTAGAACTTACCTCCTCATAGAAACTGATTACATTAGTTTGACATGACCGATCCCTCATGAAGCCATGCTGATATGATGTTATTTGCTTGTTTTCATTGAGGTCCTCCAAGATAGCATCTCTTAGAAAACCTTCAAACAGTTTACCCACGACAGATGTTACACTTACCGGCCTATAGTTTCCAGGCTCTTTTTCTGGACCCTTTTTGAATATTGGCACCACATTTACCATGCGCCAATCCTGTGGGACATTCCCTGTCAGTATAGAGTCCGCAAATATCAGAAATAAGGGTCTGGCTATGACATTACTTAATTCCCTTAGGATACCTGGGTGAATGCCATCTGGTCCTGGCGATTTGTCTCTTTTAATCTTTTTAAGACTCCGTTGTACTTCTTCCTGGGTCAGACAGGGCACTTTTAATGGGGAATCTACTTTTACATTCTGCATTTCATCTGACAGTTTATTTTCCTCAGTGAATACATTGGAGAAAAAAATATTTAACAGCTTTGTTCCTCCGTGTAGAAACTCTCTTTTGAATGATATTTGGAAGGTTATTACTTTATGGTCACTATTTCCCAGGTGTCCCCCGACCTGCACGTCTGTTGTTCTGTCTGGTCTATTGGTTAGTACTAAGTCCAGTATGGCCATCCCTCTAGTCGGGTCCTGAACCAGTTGGGAGAGGTCATTGTCTTTGGTTATTGCCAAGAATCTGTTTCCTTTATGAGATGTACAAGTTTCAGTTTCCCAGTCTATATCTGCGGAGTTCCCCCATAATAACCACCTCATTAGGATTTGCCGCCTCGTCTATCTCGTTTAGTAGTAGATTTTCTGTGGACTCTGGTATATTAGGTGGTTTATAGTAAACTCCTATTAGTAATTTATTATAGTTTTTGCCTCCATGTATCTCTCCCCACAGAGACTCCACATGTTTATGTCCCTCACTTATATCTTCCCGGACTGTGGGCTTTAGACAGGACTTTACATAAAGGCAGACCGCCCCCCCCCCCCTCCGGTTTAGATGATCCTTTCTAAACAGACTGTAGCCCTGTACATTAACTGCCCAATGATAGCTATCATCCAGCCGTGTCTCAGTTATTCCCATTGTCATAGCTATCATCCAGCCGTGTCTCAGTTATTCCCACTATGTCATAGCTATCGTCCAGCCACGTCTCAGTTATTCCCACTGTCATAGCTATCATCCAGCCGTGTCTCAGTTATTCCCACTGTCATAGCTATCATCCAGCCGTGTCTCAGTTATTCCCACTGTCATAGCTATCATCCAGCAGTGTCTCAGTTATTCCCACTGTCATAGCTATCATCCAGCCGTGTCTCAGTTATTCCCACTGTCATAGCTATCATCCAGCCGTGTCTCAGTTATTCCCACTGTCATAGCTATCATCCAGCCGTGTCTCAGTTATTCCCACTGTCATAGCTATCATGCAGCCATGTCTCAGTTATTCCCACTGTCATAGCTATCATGCAGCCATGTCTCAGTTATTCCCACTGTCATAGCTATCATCCAGCTATGTCTCAGTTATTCCCACTGTTATAGCTATCATCCAGCCGTGTCTCAGTTATTCCCACTGTCATAGCTATCATCCAGCCATGTCTCAGTTATTCCCACTGTCTTAGCTATCATCCAGCCATGTCTCAGTTATTCCCACTGTCATAGCTATCATCCAGCCATGTCTCAGTTATTCCCACTGTCATGGCTATCATCCAGCCATGTCTCAGTTATTCCCACTGTCATGGCTATCATCCAGCCATGTCTCAGTTATTCCCACTGTCATAGCTATCATTCAGCCCTGTCTCAGTTATTCCCACTGTCATAGCTATCATCCAGCCGTGTCTCAGTTATTCCCACTGTCATAGCTATCATCCAGCCATGTCTCAGTTATTCCCACTGTCATAGCTATCATCCAGCCATGTCTCAGTTATTCCCACTGTCATAGCTATCATCCAGCCATGTCTCAGTTATTCCCACTGTCATAGCTATCATCCAGCCGTGTCTCAGTTATTCCCACTGTCATAGTCCTCCTCACACATCACTAATTCCAGCTCCACGGTTTATTAGTCAGGCTTCAGACATTAGTATACATACATTTGAGAGGTTTATGTATATTTTTTACCCTACGCTTTTCCTTCTGAGCTGTTCTAGTCCCTCCTTCCATTCCTCCCCCAGTCCCACTACCTCGCCCCCGGTCTCTATCTTCCCATCCTATAATGTAATTTCCCCTCCCCCCCCCCAATCCCTAGTTTAAACCCTCCTCCAACCTTCTAGCCTTCTTCTTCCCCTTTGCGGTGCAGCCGCCCGTCCCTACGATGGAGCCTGTACAGAGAAGTCGCCCAGTTCTCCAGGAACCCAAACCCCTCCTTCCGACACCAGTTCTGGAGCCACTTGTTTTCTTTCCGTGTATGTTCTGTATTTTTGCGGAACGTATGTGAAACAGTTCATTTCAATAGGTGCGCAAAGAAAAACATTCCATTTCCGTATGTCAATTCTGCAAAAAAATAGAACCTTTCCTATTATTGTCCGCATTACGGACAAGGACAGGACTGTTCTATTAGGGGCCGGCTGTTCCGTTCTGCAGAATACGGAATGCACACGGACGTTATCCATATTTTTTGAGGATCTGTTTTTTTGTGGACCCCAAAATACATACAGTCGTGTGCATGAGCCCTAACTGTGTATATTATATACAGTCCTTCATAAAACCCTCGCAGATACTTCAGATACTAACACTGACGAGCAAAAGGGTAACAATGTTTTGAAGGTGAAGGTCTATAAAACGATGGGAGTCTCACGTTCCAAGCCGTAGTGGATGGTGAGATATGGAGCCTGAAAGTCACAAGTGCAAAACATTGTTACCCTTTTGCGATCGTTGCCCTTATTCCTATTGGTGGGACTTTTGGGAGCACTATTACTGTGGGGGCACCTTGGCACAGTATCAGCTCAGCACAATTATTTTTGGGGGACATTATGTTTACTATTAGTGTCTGGGGCACTGTTTTCTGGGCGCAGTTATTTTAGGGCACTGTCTGCATGGTACTACTATCATCAAGGGGTTTATCTGTTTCTGCAGTATAGTATTGGGGGGCACGGCAGGCACAGTATTGGGGGTGGTAGGATGATTTGTCCAGAAGATGGGAGGATGATGGAAAAGTAGTAAACTGCAGAGACGAGAATTGGCTGAAAAATGGTGTCTGGTCTAAAGGTCTGAAAGGAGAAGATGAGGAAAGAGGACATCTACAACGGATGTAAGAGGTAAGGGGCGCTGTATTACCCTGTATGTAGGGGTGGATGGAGGGGTTAGTAGTACAGTACTATCTGCACCAAAAAGTAATCCGCAAAATACTATATATTTGTGTCAGAAGTTGTGCTTTTTAAATTTTTAGAATAATGATATAGCCATTTTATTTAATACTTTTATGCTGATTCTCCCCCCCCCCCCTCTATATTAAGGGACACTATAGTCACCAGAACTACAACAGCTAAACGTAGTAGTTCTGGTGTCTATAGCGCGTCTCTGCAAGCTGGCCACTCATCATTATTAAAGTTTATTACTCTACGAAATGTGAAGATTTTTTTTTTGCGTGTGTTGTGATGGAGGGAGCGATTGCATGCAAGGGTGTGGGAAGGCGGGATCCAGGGGGCCCAAGTAAATTCTTGCCCAGAGTCCAATCAATATTAAAGACGGCCCTGATGGGTGCCTGATGCCACCTAGCAATAGTACCGCAATCCTCCCACAGCCAGCTGGCACACCACTCAGCAATGCCTAGCGCTGACATGTGGCTCCGCCAGCTATTGCCTGGTGCCACCTAGCTGGTTGAAGCACCGCAATACTGTGGCTGCGGTTGAATATCAAAACTGATAACTGATTATATACATCCTAACCTAAAAGCGAGGGTGGGTAAATCCAAAACTCGTTCTGCCTAAGAAGAATACTTAGTATGGGGACGCTCTTTGGGAGACAATTATACTGGAGCGCTGCCGGCCTTCCACCTCCTCTTTAAAGGATACAAATAAATATTTTGGCTTAAAATCAATATGTTTAATCGCTATTCATAAACATTAAAAATTGAATGCAATCACGCTCCTTTAATAGCGTAATATAACATGCGGAGCTCAATCGTGTGATTGTTATTTATAACGGCTTTTATGACTCTACTTTATAATGTCACTTTTATCTTTATTAGATTGCAGGGTTTATTGTTTTGTCCATAAATATTAGTGACTGTGTTCCTGGGCTTGTCTGTGCTTCCGCGCTCCTTACCCCTCCTTGCAGTGTAGCGGTACGCACTGAGGTCTCTCCAATATCAGGGGGTTACAGACGGTATTTAGGTGTTACTCACCGATCTGCTGACGTCCTCCTCTATTGCGGACTGGTTAGATGTCGCTTGTTACAATGTGCCGGCTCAGATGTCTTCACACATACACACTTGTATCTTACCGACGCCGGGCTTTTGGAAATATCAAATACAGTGGCACTGCGATCCCAAGATGTCTTTTTGATATGATTCAGTCAATCTCGCCCTCCGCCCCAGACGCGTTTCGGAATTCCTGTTCCTTCCTCAGTGGCAAAATAGTTATACACTTTTCTAGAGCCACATTGGGCATTTGCAAGCTGCGGACCGGACTGCATTCACCATATTACCTTGCGGTATTACAACTTGATCCCAAGAATATACCGTCTACTGCATCTACACTTATAAATAACTCACAGCCAATATATGACCATTAGTACTTGGACGTACAGCACTTATAATTGGCACATTTTGTGGAGTTTTTATCAGGAGTAGTGTGAATATGAACATTTATTCTGCCTGGTTCTGTATCTGAGTGCCCAGAAGGCGGAGCTTTACTGCAAAGCGCTTTTTGCATTGAGCCCCTCACTTTTCCTGTGAGTGACAGCTATACTGGCCTACTGGTTGGATGCTACAGCTGAGAGCAGAGGGGAGGGGCTTTGAAGCAGCATAATGCACACAGTGATGCTCCGCCTCCTGGACACCTGCACCAGCAGAACCTGGTAGAATAAAGCTTCATTTTCTCGCTACTCCTGATAACTCCACAAAAGGTACGCTTGTTCTGCTGTCCTCTCCCCCTGCCTAGTGCCTGGGCAGTCGACACGTCAGGGATCACGTGGTACCAGCCTGGGATTATAACCTGCAGCGCATACGTGACTCTGAATCTCTCGCTAGCGCATAAGTGCAGCATCAGTTTTCCCAGACGTTGCATGGTATATAAATCTGCATTGTTATGTAAAGGTCTAATGCACTGATGGTGTGTCAGTCTTCACTGAAATTCTAGAATTTTATTCAACTCCTTTCCCATCTCTGAGCAATTCATGTACAGTCATATAATGCAATCCCTTAATACAAGTAGTGATTTCATTTTCCATTCTAGTTTTCTTGCTATTCTGACCAGTTTTTCCTCTTGTGCTATTTCACTGTCAAGGGTGTGCACACTTTTGCAACCAGCTTTTTTTTTTAAATTTTATTATATCCTTTTACTTTTTTTTATATCCTCCTTAGTATTAGTGCATCTAAGATGAAGCAACTTAGCAAACAGGCTTGAAAAAAATCTACCGTTTTGAGTATCCAGCTCCTGTGCGGACATATTGGTCTCTGAACAGTAGCATTTCATCAGGACTATTTGCAAAGTTCCTTCTTTTGAGGCACTGGACCGTTATGAATGTCTTCACACCCCTATTGGACACAGTCACTTATAGTGTCTGAATTGGCTGGAAATGTATAAAAATGCAAAAAATTTATATACTGGTGGATACATATCATTTAATGGCGATTTACAGGTTTTAAAAAATAAATAAATTTGTAAACCTGTCATCGCTTAACGTATCTGCAAATACAGGGTTTGTAGGCTCTTTCTGAAATTTTTCCTGATATAAAATATTAACCAATTATTTCATATAAATCATGTTGTTTTAAATGTTCTATATATATACTTTTTTTTACATTTTTTTTAAGTATTCTACATTTTATTTTTATAGTTTTTATATAAATAAAGTCTAATTATCCCAAACACCTATGTGGATATATATCTGGTACCCGTCGCTTGATAAGTTATATCTTCTCTTTCTTCGGTCCACGAGATCCATGACGGGTTTGGATTTTTATCAATTGTCAAAGTTGGACGCAAATATCTATAACGCCAAAAGGATAAAAAAAAGTTCTAAAGGCTGCAATATCATATAGTTGCCGTGTGAGAATGCAGACTTAGATTACAACAGTGTATTTTTCGTACAAAAAGACGCCACCCAGGGTTAGATCAGAAAAAATAGGAAAAATATTCCATAGTAATTAAAACTTCCCTGGTGGTCTAGGGTAGTGGAGGGGTTTATCAGGAGGCAGTGTCTCCATTCTTGAAGTTCAGCAAGACAGAATCAAATATATATTAATTTTATATTAATGCACAGGGATTAATTAATTAGCTGGACCAGGGTAGTGAAGGAGTTAATGTCAGTATAGCTAGTGTGTGTGTGTGTTCCAGTGAAGGGGTTAATGTGGTTGTTCGTCCAGGTTTACGTCAGTGAAGGGGTTGATGTCAGAATCTCTTGTGGTCAAGAGATGTGAAGGGTTTGATAGGTAGGATATCTGGTGGTCCAGGGTAGAGGTTGTCCACCTGCAGTACACATATCCCAAAGGGTACACGCCGTAAGGTGTCGGGGTACGCAGGATGTTTCATTGCTGGTCACTAGGTCCTTTCAGTATTTATCTGTATCACCGTCTCACAGGGCATGGGAGCCTATCAGAGACTGGTGCAGGCAGCGCAGTGATGTCATCAGGCTGCAGCCTGAAGGGGGCCGGCTCTGCATCACAGACAGCGGCACGGGGGAAATGATCTGTGTTCAGGGGGGATCATTATTATACCTGGGACAGCACTATGGGGGGCATCATTATTATACCTGGGACAGCACTATAGGGGGGATCATTATTATACCTGGGACAGCACTATAGGGGGGCATTATTATTATACCTGGGACAGCACTATAGGGGGCATCATTATTATACCTGGGACAGCACTATAGGGGGGATCATTATTATACCTGGGACAGCACTATGGGGGGCATCATTATTATACCTGGGACAGCACTATGGGGGCATCATTATTATACCTGGGACAGCACTATAGGGGGGCATCATTATTATACCTGGGACAGCACTATAGGGGGGATCATTATTATACCTGGGACAGCACTATGGGGGCATCATTATTATACCTGGGACAGTACTATAGGGGGGCATCATTATTATACCTGGGACAGCACTATGGGGGGCATCATTATTATACCTGGGACAGCACTATAGGGGGGATCATTATTATACCTGGGACAGCACTATGGGGGCATCATTATTATACCTGGGACAGCACTATAGGGGGGCATCATTATTATACCTGGGACAGCACTATAGGGGGCATCATTATTATACCTGGGACAGCACTATGGGGGCATCATTATTATACCTGGGACAGCACTATAGGGGGATCATTATTATACCTGGGACAGCACTATAGGGGGGATCATTATTATACCTGGGACAGCACTATAGGGGGGATCATTATTATACCTGGGACAGCACTATAGGGGGGATCATTATTATACCTGGGGCAGCACTATGGGGGGCATCATTATTATACCTGGGGCAGCACTATGGGGGCATCATTATTATACCTGGGACAGCACTATGGGGGGCATCATTATTATACCTGGGGCAGCACTATAGGGGGGATCATTATTATACCTGGGACAGCACTATAGGGGGGATCATTATTATACCTGGGACAGCACTATAGGGGGGATCATTATTATACCTGGGGCAGCACTATAGGGGGAACATCATTATTATACCTGGGACAGCACTATAGGGGGCATCATTATTATACCTGGGACAGCACTATAGGGGGGGCATAATTATACCTGGGGCAGCACTATGGGGGGCATCATTATTATACCTGGGACAGCACTATAGGGGGGATCATTATTATACCTGGGGCAGCACTATGGGGGGCATCATTATTATACCTGGGGCAGCACTATGGGGGGCATCATTATTATACCTGGGACAGCACTATAGGGGGGCATTATTATTATACCTGGGGCAGCACTATGGGGGGCATCATTATTATACCTGGGGCAGCACTATAGGGGGGCATCATTATTATACCTCGGGCAGCACTATGGGGGCATCATTATTATAACTGGGACAGCACTATAGGGGGAACATCATTATTATACCTGGGGCAGCACTATAGGGGGGATCATTATTATACCTGGGGCAGCACTATAGGGGGGCATCATTATTATACCTGGGGCAGCACTATAGGGGCATCATTATTATACCTGGGGCAGCACTATAGGGGGGCATAATTATTATACCTGGGACAGCACTATAGGGGGGCATCATTATTATACCTGGGGCAGCACTATAGGGGGATCATTATTATACCTGGGACAGCACTATAGGGGGGATCATTATTATACCTGGGACAGCACTATGGGGGCATCATTATTATACCTGGGGCAGCACTATAGGGGCATCATTATTATACCTGGGGCAGCACTATAGGGGCATCATTATTATACCTGGGGCAGCACTATGGGGGGCATCATTATTATACCTGGGGCAGCACTATAGGGGCATCATTATTATACCTGGGGCAGCACTATAGGGGCATCATTATTATACCTGGGACAGCACTATAGGGGGCATCATTATTATACCTGGGACAGCACTATAGGGGGGATCATTATTATACCTGGGACAGCACTATGGGGGCATCATTATTATACCTGGGGCAGCACTATAGGGGCATCATTATTATACCTGGGGCAGCACTATAGGGGCATCATTATTATACCTGGGGCAGCACTATGGGGGGCATCATTATTATACCTGGGACAGCACTATAGGGGCATTATAGGGGGTTTGTTATTGTAACTGGGGCAGCACAATTGGGGCACTATAGTTAGGGGTCAATATTGTAAATGGAATAACATCTGTGGCATAGCTAGAAATAACTCGCGCTCTCAGACGAGGTCCGGCAGTCGCCCTGTCCGTTTTCTACAGTGTTTCTGTAAATAATGTCATTGTGTAATACTGTTGATGGGGCCCAGAGAAAAAGTGAGTTTAGGGCACAAAGCAGCCGAAACTTACTTTTTTTTAAATCTGATCTAAGCAAAGGGGGTCATTCACATGGAGGTCTGATTAGGGGTAAATCACGTGGAGGTCTGATTGGGGGACTTATTGAGGTCTAATCTGAGGTCTGATTAGGGGTCATTCACATGGACGTCTGATCTGAGGTCTGATTGGGGGACCTATTAACATTGCAGTTCTGTTCTGAGGTCTGATTAACATTGGCGGTCTGAGCTGAAGTCTGATGAATTTTTTTTTTCCTTATATTCCTTCTCTAAAACCTAGGTGCATCTTATAGGGTGAAAAATACAGTAAATGAAAATAATAAATATTAATAATATAATAAATATTGATACAAATGTTGACCAATACATGAAAAAAGGAATAACAAATAAATAAAATACATAATAAAAAATTAAAAATACTAAAAAATATGATTTTCTTGCAACATGCTTTTATGGGCTAATTGCCACTCTTGACTTACAGAATATTAGGTGTAAAGCTTTCTTGATCTCCTTATTCCTCATACTGTAAAGCACGGGGTTAATTAATGGTGTAAATGCCGTATATAGGAGAGATTTCAATTTATTTTCGTATGGTGTATTTCCCCCAACTGGAAACATATAGATGGCTATTAACGGCCCATAATACATACACACCACGGCAAGATGAGAACTGCACATAGAAAATGCTTTCCTCCGCCCAAAGTTGGATGCAATTTTGATGATGGCAACAAATATACAGATATAGGATATTATAACGAGGACAAAGGGCGAAAAGGCCAGGAGGATGGAGAGAAAGAAGTCTTCAAAAACCACTTTGGACATATCACTGGAGGACATTTCTAAAATGGGGCCAAAGTCACAAAAAAAATGGTCAATCTTATTGGTGTTACAATATTCAAGTTGTCCTATCAAGAACATTTCACTCGGAATCAGGAAGATCCCAATAGCCCATGGCCAGAATGATAGATGGAAGCAAAGTTTTTGGCTCATGAGGGTGGAATACCGCAGGGGGTGACATATGGCTAAATATCTGTCGAAGGCCATGGCTGTCAGTATCAGCGACTGTGTGTAGGTGGCAATGCAATGGAAGTAGTACTGGATGAAGCAACTGGTTTTTGATATGGTTGTTCCTTCAAGCCACATCACCTGTAACATTTTTGGTGTGATGTTTGAGGTGAGGAGAAGGTCGGCCAAGGCCAGGTTCCGGAGAAAGATGTACATAGGGACATTAAGGTGATGGCAGGTTGACACTAATGTGACGATAAGGCCATTTGCTGACATGATTAGAACATAGACCACAAGGAAAAGACAGAAGAGTAGGACTTTCATGTGATGGAAGTCGTGGAATCCCATGAGGAAGAATTCATTGTAGGAGGTTTCATTGATTCTACACATCGTTCTGGAATCCTCGTTTTGGCCTACCAAAAAAGAACAGCATTCAATAAAATTATTATTTTTTCTACCTTCTGATAATTTGGTTGTTTTACATATGTGAACTTTACTCAGGGGCGTTTTCTAGTACCCCAAAGCCGACAACCCAAGTGCCTGCCTAAACGTACCTCAATGTGAAGGCACCATGGACCTTCTACTCTAAGCTCACTCTACCAGTCTCATATTTTTTTTATCGGACTATATTTTGATATGTCTTGAATCCTATCAGAAGACAGTGGAGGTCTATGAACTAGGTCAAATAGTCCTCAGGATCCTCAATAGGATGATATAAACTAGATCTACTACCACTGTTAGAGTCCTACCCCCAGTAATACTCCCGATCATCCCTATCACCACTGGAGTCAACCAACCTCTCCTTTCCACCGTCCTTCTGGGCAGATGGCAAGTAAAACATGACACAGCTCACACTACTGTAGTAAAATCCGACAGCACACATCATTAAAGACTGGACTACATAAGTCATGTTTACCCGTCGTACATCAGACATCTGTAGTTCATGTGGATGTTCCTGTAGTCTGTTTTTATGACCTGAAGAAATGGAGCCACCGCCATGGAGCACATTTTATGGAGGTTATTCACACAATACAGTGGGGGAAATAATTATTTGACCCCTCACTGATTTTGTAAGTTTGTCCAATGACAAAGAAATGAAAAGTCTCAGAACAGTATCATTTCAATGGTAGGTTTATTGTAACAGTGGCAGATAGCACATCAAAAGGAAAATCGAAAAAATAACTTTAAATAAAAGATAGCAACTGATTTGCATTTCATTGAGTGAAATAAGTATTTGAACCCTCTAACAAAAAAAGACTTAATACTTGGTGGAAAAACCCTTGTTTGCAAGCACAGAGGTCAAACGTTTCTTGTAATTGTGTCACGGAACCATGAACCAGACGTACAACAAGAGATAAGTGAAAATAAGAAGGCTTTATTGAAAATAAAGCTGTAAAGCAAAAGTCCAAACGGATGGTGAAACCGAGCAGAGTCTTTGCGAAGCCAGAGGTCAGGAACCAGAAGGGTAGTCAGACGAAGCCAGGATCAGGAACCAGCAGGGTAGTCAGACGAAGCCAGGATCAGGAACCAGCAGGGTAGTCAGACGAAGCCAGGATCAGGAACCAGCAGGGTAGTCAGACGAGGCCAGGATCAGGAACCAGAAGCAGCAGCAGTCTTAGAAGCATGTGAACACAAGAGGACCAAGCAAGGAACTGAAGCCACAGACCTCCTATATATATGAGCTAGGCATCCAGCTCCTCCCAGGGGAAGGAGGAGCCGCAGGGTGGAAGGCTACAAGAAACCCAGGACCCAAGATGGCCGCCAGCACATGTCAAACGAAGGAGAGCAGCAAGCAGGTAAGACCATGACAGTACCTCCCCCTCAAGGGCCCCTCCTCCGCGGAGCACAAAACGGTTTCTGAGGGAAGCGTGCGTGGAAGGCTCGGAGCAAGGCAGGAGCATGGACATCTGCGGAGGGAACCCAGGAACGCTCCTCTGGACCATAACCACGCCAATGGACCAAAAACTGCAACCGACCGCGGACCAGGCGTGAGTCCAGGATATTGCTCACCTCATATTCCTCACGATTGCCCACTTGGACCGGACGAGGCCGAGGAACCGAGGAAGTGAAACGATTACACACCAGTGGCTTCAACAGGGAGACATGAAACACGTTGGAGATCCGCATGCCAGGAGGAAGCGCAAGGGCATAGGCTACCGGGTTTACCCTGCGAAGCACTCGGAAGGGACCAACAAAGCGAGGCGCCAGCTTGGGAGTGGGCACTCGAAGGTTGAGGTTGCGGGTGGACAACCATACACGGTCTCCGACCTGGTAGGAAGGAGCAGGCGCTCGTCTGCGATCAGCCTGGAATCTCTGGCGCTGCGCAGAGACCTCAAGGGACTTCTGGATCTGTACCCAAGAAGCACGTAGGACGGAAAGGTGATCCTCCACAGCCGGAATATCCTGGGGAGAGAATACCTCCGGTAACACGGCAGGTTGGAACCCATAATTGGCCATGAAGGGAGACGTCCCAGAGGAAGAGTTCACCGCCGTGTTCCTGGCAAACTCAGCCCAAGGCAGGAGGTCAACCC
The DNA here is from genome assembly GCF_905171765.1 of Bufo bufo. Classification (NCBI taxonomy): domain Eukaryota; kingdom Metazoa; phylum Chordata; class Amphibia; order Anura; family Bufonidae; genus Bufo; species Bufo bufo. Next base: position 7,089,277 of record NC_053396.1, on the reverse strand, counting down.
AATTGTCTTGGTGATCGGAGACATAGCAACGAAGGAATTGCTCCAAGGCCTGATTGGATCGTTCTGCGGCCCCATTGGACTGAGGGTGGTAGGCCGAGGAGAAGGAGAGATGAATCCCCAACTGGGAGCAAAAGGCGCGCCAGAACCTGGACACAAACTGACTCCCCCGATCCGACACAATCTCCTTAGGCAAACCGTGCAACCGGAAGACCTCCCTGGCAAAAATCGTGGCCAACTCTTGTGCAGAGGGTAACTTCTTGAGAGGAACACAGTGGCACATTTTGGAAAACCGATCCACAATCATGAGAATGACCGTATGGCCTCGGGATGCAGGGAGGTCCACAATGAAATCCATCCCCAGGTGTGACCATGGGCGCTCCCCGGTGGCTATGGGTTGCAGAAGGCCCAACGGAAGGTGCCGAGGGGACTTACTCTGGGCACAAACGGAGCATGCCGCTACATATGCGGCGATGTCGGAACGTAGGGAAGGCCACCAGAACAGACGTGAAACAGCCCAGGACAGCTGATTCTTTCCAGGATGCCCCGCGGTCTTGGAGTTATGGTAGGTTCGCAACAACCGAGTGCGCAACTCCTCAGGCACAAAACATCTGCCGTTGGGTCTCCCAGAGGGAGCACCAGATTGAGCCGCCAAAATCTGCTCACCCAGGGGAGAGGTCAGGCTGGTGCGAATGGCGGCCAGGATCTGATTCGGAGGTATGACCGAAGTCGGAATCGACTCCTCCCTGGACAGCTCGGAGTACTGCCGTGATAAGGCATCCGCCCTGATGTTCTTGGAACCGGGTAGGTAGGAGACCACGTAATTAAAACGTGACAAGAACAGAGCCCATCTGGCCTGACGTGGTGTCAATCTCTTGGCCTCAGAAAGGTAGGTCAGATTCTTGTGGTCCGTCAGGATGAGAACCGGAACCACCGAACCCTCGAGCAAGTGCCTCCATTCTTTAAGGGCCTGCACGATGGCCAATAACTCCCTGTCACCAATCTGATAGTTGCACTCCGCGGAAGACAGTTTCCGGGAGTAAAACCCACAAGGAAGCAGAGGACCCTCTGGTGTTCTACGCTGAGACAGAAGGGCGCCTACTCCCGTCTCAGACGCGTCCACCTCGAGGACAAAGGGCAACCCAGGGTTGGGATGCGACAGAATCGGAGCCGACACAAAGGCGGACTTTAGGGCCTCAAAAGCTCGGATGGCCTCGAGCGGCCAGACCTGGGAATTACTGCCCTTCCTGGTCAGATCCGTGAGAGGCTTGGCCAGCATGGAAAAGTCCCTGATGAACTTCCGATAATAATTGGCGAAGCCCAAAAAGCGCTGCAGGGAACGAAGACCACTGGGCTGGGGCCACTGTAAGACAGCCGAAACCTTCTCAGGATCCATGGAGAACCCCTCAGCGGAAATGATGTAACCTAAGAAGGTTACCTGGGATCGGTGAAATTCGCATTTCTCAAGCTTACCGAACAGCTTGTTCTCTCGTAACCGTTGCAACACTCGTCTGACATCCAGAATGTGGGCCTCCATGGATTCAGAATATACCAAGATGTCATCCAAATAGACTACCACACACTGCTGCAACAGGTCACGGAAAACATCGTTGATGAATTCCTGAAAGACTGCGGGCGCATTGCACAACCCAAAGGGCATAACCAAGGATTCGTAATGACCGGTCCTGGTGTTAAACGCGGTCTTCCACTCATCGCCCGCCTTGATCCTTACCAGGTTATATGCCGCCCTCAGGTCGAGTTTGGTAAAGACCGTGGCCCCTTTAAGGCGATCGAACAGCTCGGAAATCAAGGGTATCGGGTAAGCGTTCTTGATCGTGATGCGATTGAGACCCCTGTAATCGATGCAAGGCCTCAACTCACCGCCCTTCTTTTTCACAAAGAAAAATCCAGCCCCTGCCGGGGACGAAGATTTGCGAATGTGTCCGCGTGAAAGCGCCTCCCTCACGTACTCCTCCATGGCCTCATTCTCCGCTACCGACAGTGGATAGACTTTGCCACGAGGAGGAACGGCACCAGATTGTAACTCTATGGCACAATCGTATGGGCGGTGCGGAGGTAGGGCAACCGCGCGCACCTTATCGAATACATCCCGGTACTCCTCGTATTCAGGAGGCAACAGAGAGTCCGAGGAAGTACACAGCAACTTGACAGACCCATGGATGCAACTAGCCCCACACTGCGGTGACCACGAGAGGATCTCGACCGATCTCCAATCGAAAGTCGGATTATGCTTCTGGAGCCAGGGGTACCCCAAGACCACCGAGTAGTGTGGAGACGAAATAACCTGGAGGCAGACCGACTCTCTGTGAACGGCACCAATGGCTATTCCCACTGGAAGGGTCTCATGAGTCACGTGTGGCGGCAGAAGGGGTCTGCCGTCTATCGCCTCAAGAGCCAGTGGGGAACCTCGAGCCTGCAGAGGAATGGAATTGGCGGCAGCGAACACACTATCAATGAACAAACCACCAGCACCAGAGTCCACCAACGCCTGGGTCGTCACCGAGCCCCCGACCCAGGAGAGGACAACAGTGATCAGTGGTTTGTCAACACGGGAAACCGGGGACGAGGAGACTCCACCCAAGATCTGCCCCCGACAGGATCTCAGGGTACGAGCGTTTCCCGGACGGTTCGGACATGCCAACCGAAAATGCCCACCGAGACCACAGTACATGCATCGGCCCTCGCGTCTCCGGAGTGCCCTCTCCCCCTCGGACAGGCGAGCAAACCCCAGCTGCATGGGTTCACCCCCAGACAAGTCATCCCCAGGAGGCGTGGGAGGAGAGGGAGGCACGGGTGGGACAGCAAACGTAGGCACCAATCTGTTAGAAGACCTCCGCAGGTTCTCCTTAAAGGAAGGTCTCTCCCTGAGTCTGGTGTCAATCAAAATCAGGAAAGAAATAAGAGACTCGAGCTCAACTGGTAGGTCCTTAGCTGCAACCTCATCCTTCAAGGCATCCGAGAGACCATGAGAGAAAGCAGCGACCAGAGCCTCATTATTCCAGCCCACCTCTGCTGCCAGGGTACGAAACTCAATGGCGTATTCAGCTACGGATCGTGAACCCTGTCTGATGGACATAAGGAGCTTCGCAGCAGAGGCAGCACGAGCCGGCACATCGAATACCTTCCGAAGAGAAGCAACAAAACCGGAAAACTCGGCAACCACCGGATTGTTGTTCTCCCATAAAGGGCTGGCCCAGGCCAAGGCCTTGTCCGAGAGCAGCGAGATCAAGAAACCCACCTTTGATCTCTCAGTAGGAAAGGCATGTGGCAGCAACTCGAAATAAATGCCCACCTGGTTAAGGAAACCTCGGCACTGAGTTGGCTCTCCCCCAAAGCGCTGTGGAAGAGGGGCAGAACCGGTCATACCCCGAAACACCGCAGGCGCAACAACAGGTGTCGGGGTAGACTCTGGCGCAACAACCGGAGCGGCAGTAGGAGCGAGCCCAGGAGCGACAACCGACCCATCGGCAACGGGAGCGAAATGAGCCGTGCGTTCAAGCAGGGTTTGCAACGCCACAGCGAACCGACCCAACAGGTGATCCTGCTGATCAAGTCTGGCAACCAGCGTGGGTAGCGAGGATGGCCCTGTACCGTCAGAATTCATGGCTTGGTCCTAATGTCACGGAACCATGAACCAGACGTACAACAAGAGATAAGTGAAAATAAGAAGGCTTTATTGAAAATAAAGCTGTAAAGCAAAAGTCCAAACGGATGGTGAAACCGAGCAGAGTCTTTGCGAAGCCAGAGGTCAGGAACCAGAAGGGTAGTCAGACGAAGCCAGGATCAGGAACCAGCAGGGTAGTCAGACGAAGCCAGGATCAGGAACCAGCAGGGTAGTCAGACGAAGCCAGGATCAGGAACCAGCAGGGTAGTCAGACGAGGCCAGGATCAGGAACCAGAAGCAGCAGCAGTCTTAGAAGCATGTGAACACAAGAGGACCAAGCAAGGAACTGAAGCCACAGACCTCCTATATATATGAGCTAGGCATCCAGCTCCTCCCAGGGGAAGGAGGAGCCGCAGGGTGGAAGGCTACAAGAAACCCAGGACCCAAGATGGCCGCCAGCACATGTCAAACGAAGGAGAGCAGCAAGCAGGTAAGACCATGACAAATTGATGACCAAGTTTGCGCACATTTTAGGAGGAATGTTGGTCCACTCCTCTTTGCAGATCATCTCTAAATCCCTAAGGTTTCGAGGCTGTCTCTGTGCAACTCTGAGCTTGAGCTCCCTCCATAGGTTTTCGATTGGATTAAGGTCCGGAGACTGACTAGGCCACTCCATGACCTTAATGTGCTTCTTCTTGAGCCACTCCTTTGTTGCCTTTGCTGTATGTTTTGGGTCATTGTCGTGCTGGAACACCCATCCACGACCCATTTTCAGTTTCCTGGCAGAGGGAAGGAGGTTGTCGCTCAGGATTTCACGATACATGGCTCCGTCCATTTTCCCGTTTATGCGAATAAGTTGTCCTGTGCCCTTAGCAGAAAAACACCCCCAAAGCAAAATGTTTCCACCCCCATGCTTGACGGTGGGGACGGTGTTTTGGGGGTCATAGGCAGCATTTTTCTTCCTCCAAACACAGCGAGTTGAGTTAATGCCAAAGAGCTCTATTTTGGTCTCATCAGACCACAGCACCTTCTCCCAGTCACTCTCTGAATCATTCAGGTGTTCATTGGCAAACTTCAGACGGGCCTGCACATGTGCCTTCCTGAGCAGGGGGACCTTGCGAGCCCTGCAGGATTTTAATCCATTGCGGTGTAATGTGTTTCCAATGGTTTTCTTGGTGACTGTGGTCCCTGCTAATTTGAGGTCATTAACTAACTCCTCCCGTGTAGTTCTAGGATGCTTTTTCACCTTTCTCGGAACCATTGACACCCCACGAGGTGAGATCTTGCGTGGAGCCCCAGAGCGAGGTCGATTGATGGTCATTTTGTGCTCCTTCCATTTTCGAACAATCGCACCAACAGTTGTCACCTTCTCTCCCAGCTTCTTGCTAATGGTTTTGTAGCCCATTCCAGCCTTGTGCAGGTCTACAATTTTGTCTCTGACATCCTTGGACAGCTCTTTGGTCTTTCCCATGTTGGAGAGTTTGGAGTCTGCTTGATTGATTGATTCTGTGGACAGGTGTCTTTTATACAGGTGACTAGTTAAGACAGGTGTCCTTAATGAGGGTGACTAATTGAGTAGAAGTGTCTAACCACTCTGTGGGAGCCAGAACTCTTAATGGTTGGTAGGGGTTCAAATACTTATTTCACTCAATGAAATGCAAATCAGTTGCTATCTTTTATTTAAAGTTATTTTTTCGATTTTCCTTTTGATGTGCTATCTGCCACTGTTACAATAAACCTACCATTGAAATGATACTGTTCTGAGACTTTTCATTTCTTTGTCATTGGACAAACTTACAAAATCAGTGAGGGGTCAAATAATTATTTCCCCCACTGTATGTGTTGTCTGTCTAATCCATCTCACCTCTACCTGTCTGTGTGTACAACAGAACCTTCAGTACAATCATCTGCCTAAATATCACATTGTCTGGATGCACTCCTCTGATGCTGAGATCTATTTATCTATCCCATATCTGTCTTTTTCCCATTTATCCATCTATAGATATGTGAGATAGATGAGATAGATACAGATAAAGTAAAGTTAAAACTCAAACTCTCAACTAAATTTCTTCTACCACTACCACAAAAGCTGTTTAAAAGCAATTGAATATGTTGGCTTAACACATCTAGTTAAGGATGTGTGTTAACTGTACTACATCTGTAGCTATAATTGATAGACAGATGGATAGATGGATCGTATCTATCTATCTATCACCAACCGAGAAAGGTCTCCAAGATAACCTGGAAATCCAAGAGAAATTCAGCACCACGTAGGCACTGCCCATCAATCCAAAGAAAACCAACATCATGGTGTTCCAGAAGAGAAACCAGAAAGCAGCCGGGCGTACTCCTTTCCTGCTAAACAACTGACCACTTTCAGAAACCGCCAACTACACCTACTTGGGACTAGAAATCAGCCAATTGTGGAGCTTAAAGAAAGCCATTGAAACAAGGCGTGTACAACCTTCTATGCCATCAAAAGGTGTCTGTATCATCTGAAAGCACCAGTGACCATCTGGTGAAACTTTGATACTATCCTAAAAATCTTTGACACCATCATCTCTCCAATCCTCCTGCATGGCAGCGAAGTCTAGGGCCCAGACACATACCCAGACTGGTCAAAGTGGGACACCTACAAATCTGTAAACACCTTCTCCAGGTCTACAGGAACCTCTAACAGCTCCTGTCGAGCAGAGCTGGGCAGATTCCCACTTTACTTTGCTGTCCAGAAGAGGACACTATCATTCAGAGCCCATTATATAGCAGCAGTCCCAGCTCCTACCATCACAAAGCCTTGCTACACCAAGAAGCCCCAGAAAAACAAAGCACCCTGCAACAAGTCACCCAAACCTAGCCTAACCAAGCCACCAACCAGTACAGCCTGACCACGCAACCAACCAGTACAGCCTGACAAAGCCACCTACCAGTACAGCCTGACAAACGCACCGACCAGTACAGCCTGACCAAGCCACCGACCAGTACAGCCTGACCAAGCCACCAACCTTACAGCCTGACAAAGCTACCAACCAGCACAGAACACAAACAAGCCTCAAGCTAATATTGTACAGGGCATGTGCATACATGTTATACAACCTACAAGAATGTTCCTAAAAAGAACAAAAGAACCATGCCCAAAAGTTATATAAAAAAATACACAATAAAAGATATATCAGAGATATTAACTTCAGAAATGGGTAACAATGACCTTAATGCTATATTGAATCACTAGCCATTTGTCTAACTATGTATCACATGTCCCAGAAAAAGGATCAGAGGTGAGGCCATATAGTAATACACATAATCTATATAGCCAAGCCAATATCCTATTACATAATCATTCACAAGAGGGACATAGTTTAGTTTATAAGACTGAAAAAAGACATCCGTCCATCCAGTTTGGCCTGTTATCCTGAAAATTGATCCAGAGGAAGGCAAAAAAACCCTGTGAGGTAGAAGCCAATTTTCCTCACTTAAGGGGAAAAAAACGTCCTTCCCGACTCCAATCAGGCATCAGAATAATTCCCTGGATCAACGACCCCTCTCTAGTAGCTATAGCCTGTAATATTATTACGCTCCAGAAATACAACCAGGCCCCTCCTGAATTCCTTTATTGTACTCACCATCACCACCTCCTCAGGCAGAGATATCCATAGTCTCACTGCTCTTACCGTAAAGAATCCTCTTCTATGTTTGTGTACAAACCTTCTTTCCTCCAAACGCAGAGGATGTCCCCTCGTCACAGTCACAGTCCTGGGGATAAATAGATGATGGGAGTGATCTCTGTACTGACCCCTGATATATTTATACATAGTAATTAGATCTCCCCTCAGTCGTCTTTTTTCTAAAGTGAATAACCCTAACTTCGATAATCTTTCAGGGTACTGTAGTCCCCCCATTCCAGTTATTACTTTAGTTGCCCTCCTCTGGACCCTCTCCAGCTCTGCTATGTCTGCCTTGTTCACAGGAGCCCAGAACTGTACAGGGTCCTCCATGTGTGGTCTGACTAGTGATGTGTAAAGTGGTAGGACTATGTTCTCATCACCGCCATCTATGCCCCTTTTGATGCAACCCATTATCTTACTGGCCTTGGCAGCAGCTGCCTGACACTGGTTTCTACAGCTTAGTTTGCTGTTCACTAAAATTAGCAGGTCCTTTTCCATGTCAGTGTTACTGAGTGTTTTACCATTTAGTATGTACGGGTGACTTGCATTATTCCTTCCCATGTGCATAACCTTACATTTGTCAGTGTTAAACCTCATCTGCCACTTCTCTGCCCAAGCCTCCAATACAGTATACTGTTCTCTGTAGTATCTATACAGTATACTGTCCTATGTAGTGTATATATATATATATATACAGTATACTGTCCTCTGTAGTATCTATACAGTATACTGTCCTATGTAGTGTGTATATATACAGTATACTGTCCTCTGTAGTATATATACAGTATAGTGTCCTCTGTAGTATATATACTGTCCTCTTCTGTGTCAATTACTTTACACAGTTTAGTGTCATCTGCAAACATGGATATTTTACTATGCAAGCCTTCTACAAGATCATTAATAAATATATTGAAGAGAATAGAGCCCAATACTGACCCCTGAGGTACCCCACTAGTGACAGTGACCCAATCTGAGTGTGTACCGCTAATAACCACCCTCTGTTTTCTATCACTCAGCCAGATACTTACCCACATACAGACGTTTTCTCCCAGACCGAGCATTCTCATTTTATATACTAACCTTTTTATCCGGTACAGTGTCAAATGCTTTGGAGAAGTCCAGATATACGACATCCATTGATTCGCTGCTGTCAAGTCTAGAACTTACCTCCTCATAGAAACTGATTAACTTAGTTTGACATGACCGATTCCTCACGAAGCCATGCTGATTTGGCGTTATTTGCTTATTTTCATTGAGGTCCTCCAAGATAGCATCTCTTAGAAAACCTTCAAACAGTTTACCTACGACAGATGTTAAACTTACCGGCCTATAGTTTCCAGGCTCTGTTTTTGAACCCTTTTTGAATATTGACGCAACATTTGCTATGCGCCAATCCTGTGGAACACTCACTGTCATTATAGAGTCCTTGAATATCAGAAATAAGGGTCTGCCTATGACATTACTTAATTGTTTTAGGATACGGGGGTGTATGCCATCTGGGTCCGGCGATTTGTCTATTTTAATCTTTTTAAGACGCGGCTGTACTTCTTCCTGGGTCAGACAGGGCACTTTTAATGGGGAATTTACTTTTTACATTCAGCATTTCATCTGACAGATTATATTCTTCAGTGAATACATTGGAGAAAAAATATTTAATAGCTTTGCTTTCACCTCATCGTTCTCTACAACTCCCGCCTCATCACTCTGTAGAGGGCCGACACCTTCAGATTTATAATTTGTACCATTTATATAATTGAAATGATGCGACATACCATAGTGGATACAGGCTATAAAGTAATCAATCATCTCCAATATTTTCACCCACTGGGCTCACCTGTAGCCATGATCAGGGGAAGAGAGCTCTAAAAATGTACAGATAATCGCCTCAATGCGCGTTTCGCTCTCAGCTTCCTAGGCATATCTTTTGGGCATGGTGCTTTTTTTGAACACTGACCAGCACAGCCTGACAAAGGGGGAAATCCAGAAGGAGATACACAAGAGCAGATAGATAGATAGATAGATAGATAGATAGATAGATAGACAAAAAATTCCACGTCACTCCCAAGAAATAAATCTAAATAAGTAGTCTTCAATCACCAGACAGCTGGCTGCCTGGTGATTAAAGACTACTTCTTTTGATTTACTTCTTGTAAGTGCCATGGAATTTTTGGTTTCTTTTTTGGATGTTGGATCGCCTCCGCAGCAGCTGGCACCCCGCTACATTTATACAGCACTGCCGCTCACAATACTTGGACTTTATTAGATAGATAATACAAAAAAGCCAAAAGTAGCAGCAGCACAGTCAGTAATAAAGTTGGGTGCAATCCCTCTTGCAATTCAGGCAAAAATCCATAGTTCAAAAACAAATAATGAGGAAGCACTCCAGTTCCAGTGAATGGTGTTAGACCTGTTTATTTCCCTAGTCAAATAAACAGGGAAATTAACAGGCTTAACACCCTTCACTGGAACTGGAGTGCTTCCTCATTATTTGTTTATAGATAGATAGATAGATAGATAGATAGATAGATAGATAGATAGATAATTAGATAGATATGAAATATATATTAGATAGATAATTAGATAGATAGATAGATAGATAGATAGATAGATAAAAGATAGATTAATATGAGATAGATAGACAGATAGATAGATAAAAAATTATTGACCGAGTGGCAGCGCCCCACAATCTGCTTATTATCCTCTCCTACTCCTAATGCAGATTATAGAAACATCAAAAATGCATTAAACAGTCATAAACCCTGTGGATTTGTGACGTTTCTATGGCAATATGTGTCATTAGGGGAATGATAACCCCCCCCCATGTCTTCTGTTTAGTAAGCCATACTGACGCTTTTCTGTCCTTGATATATCTAAAATGTGGGAATTATTTTTTGCTTATAGAAAAAGGTATAAAACATAGGGTTCAGCAAACACGACAAATTGTTACAAATATATTCTTTCTAACTTTGAAGAAATTTGACCTATAAAAAAATAAGCATAAAATCTGTAAATGAGGCTGTAAATGCTTCTCTACTCCGGCACTATACCAATCAGAAGTAAAGTTTGCCCGTCGTCTTACTTTGGTTTGGATCCCGGCCTTCTTCTATAAGAATGCATTATTTGTTGTGTTCCTTTTATAGACCTCTCCCCACGTAAAAACAAATATTTGACTCCGTCTCGTCATTTCCTTACGATCCCCGGAGCCTTAATTATAAGTTCTCAAAAGAAACAATATCAACAATGAAAAATAACTAAACATTTCCTTAAGTTAATTAATTGGATGTTATTGTTCCATCCCCCAGGGTCACAGATATTCCATATACCCCCCGCAGTCTCTCGCCGGGTCATAAAGAACGGCAGACTTTAATTAATCAGGGTCCTCTGCCTAATATGATGTTTATAATTTGTCTTTTTTGTATGGACCTTATATCATATCTATGAATTTTAATAAGCATTCCATTAAAAAAGTTTTTACTTACTTACACAATTAAAATTTTCTGATTCTTGTATCTTAAAGGGAACCTGTTCATTGTTATACCTGACACGCTGCTTTGTAGAGTTAGCTCAGCTGAATGTAATGATTCCTTTAACCTCTTAACAGTAATGTTAAAATTGGAAAAACCCTCCCAAAAATGTTGCTTTTTAATGTGTGTCTGCAATAAATCCTGTTGGCGCACCACCCAGGGGATACAACTGTATTTTAACCCCTTAGTGACATAATTCATTTTAGCCTCAAGGACTAATAATATTTTTCCCCTTTATGTTCTAGCAGTCATAACTTTAAAAAAAATTCTCCACATTTTTATTTTATTTTGCAGGATTAGGAACCATTTTAGGGTATATATACACTGCGTGCAGAATTATTAGGCAAATGAGTATTTTGACCACATCATCCTCTTTATGCATGTTGTCTTACTCCAAGCTGTATAGGCTCGAAAGCCTACTACCAAGTAAGCATATTAGGTGATGTGCATCTCTGTAATGAGAAGGGGTGTGGTCTAATGACATCAACACCCTATATTAGGTGTGCATAATTATTAGGCAACTTCCTTTCCTTTGGCAAAATGGGTCAAAAGAAGGACTTGACAGGCTCAGAAAAGTCAAAAATAGTGAGATATCTTGCAGAGGGATGCAGCACTCTTAAAATTGCAAAGCTTCTGAAGCGTGATCATCGAACAATCAAGCGTTTCATTCAAAATAGTCAACAGGGTCGCAAGAAGCATGTGGAAAAACCAAGGCGCAAAATAACTGCCCATGCCCACGAGAAAAGTCAAGCGTGCAGCTGCCAAGATGCCACTTGCCACCAGTTTGGCCATATTTCAGAGCTGCAACATCACTGGAGTGCCCAAAAGCACAAGGTGTGCAATACTCAGAGACATGGCCAAGGTAAGAAAGGCTGAAAGACGACCACCACTGAACAAGACACACAAGCTGAAACGTCAAGACTGGGCCAAGAAATATCTCAAGACTGATTTTTCTAAGGTTTTATGGACTGATGAAATGAGAGTGAGTCTTGATGGGCCAGATGGATGGGCCCGTGGCTGGATTGGTAAAGGGCAGAGAGCTCCAGTCCGACTCAGACGCCAGCAAGGTGGAGGTGGAGTACTGGTTTGGGCTGGTATCATCAAAGATGAGCTTGTGGGGCCTTTTCGGGTTGAGGATGGAGTCAAGCTCAACTCCCAGTCCTACTGCCAGTTTCTGGAAGACACCTTCTTCAAGAAGTGGTACAGGAAGAAGTCTGCATCCTTCAAGAAAAACATGATTTTCATGCAGGACAATGCTCCATCACACGCGTCCAAGTACTCCACAGCGTGGCTGGCAAGAAAGGGTATAAAAGAAGAAAATCTAATTACATGGCCTCCTTGTTCACCTGATCTGAACCCCATTGAGAACCTGTGGTCCATCATCAAATGTGAGATTTACAAGGAGGGAAAACAGTACACCTCTCTGAACAGTGTCTGGGAGGCTGTGGTTGCTGCTGCACGCAATGTTGATGGTGAACAGATCAAAACACTGACAGAATCCATGGATGGCAGGCTTTTGAGTGTCCTTGCAAAAAAAAGGTGGCTATATTGGTCACTGATTTGTTTTTGTTTTGTTTTTGAATGTCAGAAATGTATATTTGTGAATGTTGAGATGTTATATTGGTTTCACTGGTAAAAATAAATAATTGAAATGGGTATATATTTGTTTTTTGTTAAGTTGCCTAATAATTATACACAGTAATAGTCACCTGCACACACAGATATCCCCCTAAAATAGCTAAAACTAAAAACAAACTAAAAACTACTTCCAAAAATATTCAGCTTTGATATTTATGAGTTTTTTGGGTTCATTGAGAACATGGTTGTTGTTCAATAATAAAATTAATCCTCAAAAATACAACTTGCCTAATAATTCTGCACTCCCTGTAGTGTATTAAATAACTTTTATTATTTAATTTTTAGGGGGGGGGGGGACTGCAATTTTTACATTGTTTTATTGAATTTATTCATTCACTGTGTGGTAAAAATAACATAATTTTATTATGTGGGTCAGTAAGCTGATTATGATGTCACATTTCTATATATTTTTACTATTTTCCCTTTCCTCCTGCAGCCTGTAAGCTCTGCAGCTGCTCCCTCATTCTCCTCCAGACTGACCCTGCTTTGGATGCCCATATCTCTGGTTTGGTACCAGCTAAAGATGTGGGCTTTGTATTGTTTGAAAGCTGGAATTTCAAACAATATCTTCACATCATGGGAAGATATCACTGTTAGAAATCGGGATGCAGTGAATACAGCTGAAAGTAAAAGCAGGTTTTACCCGTGGTTATTCCTGATATGACCCTCACACTATCTTCCTGTTTTATGATGGGTAAAGATAAAAATAGGAAGAGTAGGGCGCCACATGTGTAGTATTAGTTGTTTAGTTTATCAAATGTTCGTAAACCATTCTCAACAGGCCCCATTCACTTTAATGGCAGGCGAACCTGAAAATCCTTCAGGTCATATTTTCAGCCACCAAATACTAGAAGTGCACAAATAGTCCCACAACATGGACAGTGACATACCAGATCAATGGCAAAAATTCCCACAAAAAATATGTATTTTAATCAGGGGCCATTTTTATGCGTCTTTGTGCTGTTCCTTTCATATTGAATTTCCGCACTGTATTATTTCTTGTTTTACCTATGTTGTTTAAGTCTATTGTTCTCTGCTGCCATCTGCTGGCCGGTATTCGTATGCTGCACGCCTTCGTTCTTGTTAAATAAAGTTTTTCCTCTGGGCGTGGTTTTAGCAGCCTTGGGCCTGGTCACTTCCTGTAGCCTTTTTTAGTGCTGCATTCTTTGTGACTGGAGACTCACACCTCGGCTTGTGAAGGCATCAGTTTTTGACCAGCAGTAGCCTCAGCAGTTAGCCTCAGAAAAGACATCCACATGACAGCATCTACGGCATTCCTGTATTGCATCACCGTATGTCACTGCTCTGGATCAAATAAACCCACGTTTGATTGCATCCTCATGTCTACGTCTGGATCCATCTAACCTGAGCATCTGCCGGTCCGGTCTGCTCCACTGCTTGGATACGAAGGTAGGAAAGTCACAAAGTCATTATCATTTACACCTTCAATCGCCTTCATGTGGGGACAGAACAGTCAAAAACTGCCTTAAAGCCTAATACCCCAGTCAATATCTGTCTGAATGTCCAATGCCGGCTACAGATTCCCTCAGAGCCCAGTGCCACACTCAGGAACCTCCCCTGCAACAGGCCCACTCCCAGAAAATCTGCCCGGCAACAGTGCACGTCCCACAAGCCCAAGGGGAAGCACGGCGTGTCCGCAGTAGATATACTCTCGCCTGGAAGTCCTCCACTACTCGCCAAGCCACTTTCTACGTCCTATATTAACCCTTGCTCGCATGATATAAGAACTGTTCACGCACGCGGGGCCTCCCTTATACCAAAACCCCGGGGTGCCTCATCTGAGCCGCACTGCAATTTTCAGCCCCCAATTCAAAAGTTCGATTTCTTAAAGAGACAGCGCACCTTAAATCAAAATGTCCGAAAAGGACCTCGTACAGTTCCCCAGTGATGATATAAAGCAAATGCAACCTGATACTGATCATTATGAAGAGCTGGAGGTAGAACCCACACTTCCAGCAGACCAAGTCACGCGACCAAGGCGCTCTCTCAAACCAACTATAAAGATCACAGAAAACTATCACACCATGAAAGATGAGCTATGTGACAACCTGGAAGAGCTATGGGAACGAGTTTCCTCCCTCATATCAGGACTTAAGTCCTCCTCAGGCGATGCCACCAGCTTACAAGTTGCCGTCGGGCGGCTGAACGCAGCCCATGAAAGATACAAGAGACTGTCCACAAGGTATATAACCTTTCTAAAAGACTCTAATATTGAAGAAGCCCCGTCAGAATTGTGCAAGGCAGAATCAATAGACAGACAAAGAGACGCCATGGTGCTGGATGCTAAAGATAAAGTGGAACTCCGTATCTCTCATTTGCAAGAAACTAGATCACACAGATCGCATTCATCCAAACATTCCTCGCGGTCCTACAGATCATCATGCTCTAGAAGCTCCACCCTGAGCGAAAGATTACTAGAGGCCCGCATAAATGCAGAGCAATCCAAAGTGAGGCGTTCCTTCACCGAAAAAGAAGTCCTTGTGAGGGCAGAGGCACAGACGGCGGCCAAGAGGGCTGAAGCGGAGGCAGAAGCCAAGAGGGCAGAAGCAGAGGCGGCGGCCAAGAGGGCTGAAGCGGAGGCAGAAGCCAAGAGGGCTGAAGCGGAGGCGGCGGCCAAGAGGGCTGAAGCAGAAGCAGAAGCCAAGAGGGCTGAAGCGGAGGCAGAAGCCAAGAGGGCAGAAGCGGAGGCTCGAATAAAGATCCTTGAATCAGAGAGGGAAGAGGAAATTGCATTAGCAAAAGTAAGACTACTTGAGCAAGCATTGAGCCAAGGCCTTGATTCAGTCTGCTTACCACCAGAGGAGATAGACGATCCAGCTGATCGCACCAGCGACTACGTACTGAAACAGTTATCTGCACCACCCCCAGTGTGCAGTACTGTCCAAGCCAACAACACTGAAACCTCCAAGTCAGCTCTACCTGCAGTGGCAGCGATACCCACAGCACCCGAGCAATCCAATAACAGTCACCCAGACGGGCCCTCTCAAGGGCAGTTATTACAGCAAGATGGCTACCAGGTGTTTCCTGGCCTACCTCCACAGCTCAAGCAGCAGTCATCAGAATCTACAGAGGCTAGACCACAGCTCAACCCTGCAGCAACATCATTCTACCCGGAAGCATCTCACCCTTTCACGCCACGCAGCCTATACGCCCCAGGGGCATCACAAGTTGTCATGGCAACAAGCAGTGAGAAATCAGATATGTCTGAGTTTGCCAGGTTTATGGTGAGCAGAGAGCTAATTAACACCAGTCTCTCAAAATTTGATGACCGTGTGGAGAGCTACAGAGCCTGGAAGGCAACCTTCAAAGCCGCCATCGCCAACCTCAACCTAACTGCAGAGCAGGAGCTCGACCTCTTGATCAACTGGCTGGGCCCAGGCTCCACAAATCGCATCAAGAGCCTTAGAACTGTCTATGTGGGCCAAGCAGAAGCAGGTCTCGCTGCAGCCTGGCAGAGACTCGAACGCACCTTCGGCAGTGCAGAAGCAATAGAGAAGGCACTATTCAGGAGACTGCAGAACGTCCCCAAGATCAGTCTCAAAGATGTCCATAAGCTTCAGGATTTAAGTGATTTGCTCATGGAACTGGAGCTCGCCAAAAGAGACCCTCGTCTGTCCGGGCTGTGCTACCTGGATACAGCCCATGGGGTGAACCCAATTGTCGTGAAGCTACCATACAGCCTGCAAGAGAAGTGGGCGGCATCAGTCTCAAGGTACAAAAGAGTGCATGACGTCACTTTTCCCCCATTTATTCATTTCTGTAGGTTCATCGATGAACAGTCCCAGATGAGGAATGACCCCAGCCTCGACTTCATGGAGTTCAATACTACAGCCTCAGTGACACCATCATCAAGGTATAAAAGTATTGTACATAAACACAGAGACTTTAAGAGCAGCGTGAATGTTAGAAAGACTAACCTACCATCATCTGCAGTACCCACTGGTAGACAGTACACTACCTCATCAGGAGACAAGGCCTTCAATCGTGAATGTCCCATTCATAAAAAACCACACTCACTGAACAAATGCAGAGGATTTAGATCCAAAACCATACAGGAGCGCAAGAAAGTCCTCACCGAGCTTGGGGTATGTTTCAAGTGCTGCGCTTCATTGGAGCACATGGCTAAGGACTGTAAATCCATTATCAAATGTGAGGAGTGTCATAGTGATAGACATGCCTCAGCTATGCACCCAACTCCACTCACAAGGGATTCACCGGCTGCTGTCACCACCAGTCCTGCTCAAAGTCATGGCGGGGAGCCCCAGAACCACGCTAACACAGCCACTGCTGTTTCCTGCTCATGCTTGGACGTATGTGGGGAGGGCCAGAGTGAGAAATGTTGTGCCCGCATATGCCTAATCAAGGTCTACCCGGAGGGGCTACCAGAAAAGGCAGTAAAAATGTATGCCATCATTGACGACCAAAGCAACCGCTCTCTAGCAGGACCTAAATTCTTTGAAGCCTTTGGAATAAAGGGACCATCAGAACCCTACATCTTAAACACCTGCTCGGGTCGCATAGAGACTAGCGGCAGGAGGGCACAAGGATTCATCGCTTGTTCCGTCAGTGGAAATACGGAAATACCTCTACCGACGCTGATCGAATGCGATCAAATACCCAACCATAGGGATGAAATTCCTACCCCGGAAGCTGCATTTCACCATCCACACCTAAGGCACCTAGCCAACGTTATCCCACCTATGGACAACAACGCCGAGATTCTACTCCTGCTTGGCAGAGACAATCTAAGGGTACACAAGGTGCGTCAACAGTGTAATGGTCCCGACTATGCACCATACGCCCAGAGACTGGACTTGGGATGGGTAGTCATAGGAAATGTATGCTTGGATCAACCAAAAATCCGCTCATTCAAAACGTATGTGCGTGGAGATGGACGCACAACTTGCATTAAGCCTTGCCCTCATCACTATGAGGTGAAAGAGAAGCCTCCAGACCTCATACAACCACCTGACGACATTCCTCCCTTTGCTGACAACTTGGGAAGATTAGTCTTTCACACAAGCAAGGACGATGATAAAGTAGCTTTGTCAGTAGAGGACAGAGAATTTATCAAGATAATGGACAATGAGTTCCTTAAAGACGAAACCAATCACTGGGTTTCTCCATTACCCTTCCGAGCTACCAGGGTGAGACTCCCGAACAATAGGGAACAAGCTCTGTCTAGATTTAACTCTCTTCAGCGTACCATGAACAGTAAGCCTGAGATGAGAGAACACATCGTTGCCTTTATCGACAAAATATTCCGCAACAACCATGCAGAACCAGCTCCATCCTTAGGGAAGAACGACGAGTGCTGGTACTTGCCTTCATTTGGAGTGTATCACCCACGGAAACCTAATCAAATTAGGGTTGTTTTCGACTCAAGTGCCAAACATCAAGGTGTATCGCTTAATGATGTCCTTCTCACAGGTCCTAATCTGACGAATAACCTAGTTGGAGTGCTGATGAGGTTCAGAAAAGAGCTTGTTGCTATCACCGCCGACATTGAACAGATGTTCCACTGTTTCGTAGTCAGAGAGGACCACCGGAATTTCCTCAGGTTTCTGTGGTACAAGAATAACGACACCAACGCAGAGATGGCAGAATATCGTATGAGGGTACACGTATTTGGAAACAGCCCTTCACCTGCCGTGGCAACTTACGGCCTTCGGCGAACTGCATTAGAGGGAGAATCCGAGTACGGTAAAGACGCCAGAGACTTTGTAGAAAAGGACTTCTACGTAGACGATGGACTCAAATCACTACCGACTGAAGAAGCGGCTATCGATCTGCTCAAAAGGACTCAAAGTATGTTGTACCAAGCTAAACTTAGACTACACAAAATTGCTTCAAACAGCCTGGCCGTTATGAGGGCCTTCGAATCAGGCGATCATGCACCAGGATTCAAGGACATTAACTTGGGACTGGACAGTCCACCTGTGCAGAGGAGCTTGGGCCTCAGATGGGATCTCTCGGCTGACTCCTTCGGTTTTCAGATAAGTTGTGCAGACAAGCCATTCACAAAACGAGGTGTCCTATCAGTGGTAAACAGCCTATTTGATCCGCTGGGATTTGTAGCGCCCATCACCATACAAGGTAAATCTCTACTGAGACAGTTTTCTGAAACAGTCAAGGATTGGGATACCCCACTTCCCTCCGAGAAAGAGCAACAAACCGAAAGGATTGACTGGCCTATCGGACTAATTTCAAAGGTTTTCCCTAGCAAGGATGGCAAGGTCCGGAAGGTGGAGTTGAAGATCTTCAGGAAAGGCGAGCTTAAAACGTTCTCAAGACCAATCAACGAACTAATTTTAATATTACCCATCGAGAACGTCCCTGCTGGGTGAACAGGACTGTATCTAGCTCCGCAGATCTTCTCTATTCCAAGTTGGAAAACAGGACTATCTATGTTTGCATTCTAACATGTTTTTCTTTTATAGGTTGTTTATATTTTATGGACATTCGTCATAGTGAAATCCCCAAAGTGAATTTCAGACGGGGAGTGTGCTGTTCCTTTCATATTGAATTTCCGCACTGTATTATTTCTTGTTTTACCTATGTTGTTTAAGTCTATTGTTCTCTGCTGCCATCTGCTGGCCGGTATTCGTATGCTGCACGCCTTTGTTCTTGTTAAATAAAGTTTTTCCTCTGGGCGTGGTTTTAGCAGCCTTGGGCCTGGTCACTTCCTGTAGCCTTTTTCAGTGCTGCATTCTTTGTGACTGGAGACACACACCTCGGCTTGTGAAGGCATCAGTTTTTGACCAGCAGTTGCCTCAGCAGTTAGCC
This sequence comes from Bufo bufo, assembly GCF_905171765.1. Taxonomy (NCBI): domain Eukaryota; kingdom Metazoa; phylum Chordata; class Amphibia; order Anura; family Bufonidae; genus Bufo; species Bufo bufo. Next base: position 7,070,024 of record NC_053396.1, on the reverse strand, counting down.
TCAGAAAAGACATCCACATGACAGCATCTACTGCATTCCTGTATTGCATCACCGTATGTCACTGCTCTGGATCAAATAAACCCACGTTTGATTGCATCCTCATGTCTACGTCTGGATCCATCTAACCTGAGCATCTGCCGGTCCGGTCTGCTCCACTGCTTGGATACGAAGGTAGGACAGTCACAAAGTCATTATCATTTACACCTTCAATCGCCTTCATGTGGGGACAGAACAGTCTTAAAGGGAAACTCTCAAAAATGTGTCCCGCTGGAGCCTAGAATTTTTTTATTTTAAGCCACAGGAGTACAGGCCCCAAACATTAGGCATTCACCTGACAGAAAACATCAAGTGATTATGTGGCTGGAGGTACTTTAGACAGTCATCGGATAACAATTTTACTTCAGGCCAGTGGAGTACAGGCCTCCAAAATTAGGCATTCACCCGACAGAAAAGAACAAGTGATGATGTGGCTGGAGGTATATTAGACGGCCAGTGGATAACAATTTTACTGTAGGCCAGTACAGGCCCCAAAAATTTGACATTCACCTGACAGAAAAAACAAAAGTGATTACGTGTCTGGAGGTACATTAGGCGGTCACTGAATAACAATTTTACTGCAGGCCAGTGGAGTACAGGCCCCAAAAATTAGGCATTCACCTGACAGAAAAGAACAAGTAATTATGTGGCTGGAGGTACATTAGATGGTCAGTGGATAACAATTTTACTGTAGGCCAGTATAAGCCCCAAAAATTAGGGATTCACCTGACAGAAAAGAACAAGTGATTATGTGGCTGGAGGTATATTAGACAGTCAGTGGTTAACAATTTTACTGTAGGCCAGTACAGGCCCCAAAAATTAGGCATTCACCTGACAGAACAGGTCTCCTTCCCCCAGCCATGGACAACACCAGGGATCCCTGAAAAGTATAAAGTCCCCCTCAAAGCCTGCTCTTCTTGCTCCTCCTCCCCCCAGCCACCATCCTCCTCTGACTCCTCTTCAGACTCCTGCTGACTTGTCTCAGATGGAGTAGCCCCCCTGGGAATTCATCCAGCATTGCGACTTCCTCATCTTCCAGCTCCTGCTCCTAGACGGCTTGATCAATGACACGACACAATGCACGCTCCAGAAAGAAGGCGCAAGGTACAATGTCACTGATGGTGCCCTGGCTGCGACTGACCAGTTTGGTGATCTCATCAAATGGCCACAGAAGTCTTCATGTGTCGCGCATGAGCAGCAACTGGCGCAGTGAATAGAAACCAAGCTCCCCAGAACCTGTCCTGCTGCAGAGTTCATACAGGTAGTCGTTAACGGCACGTTGCTGCTGGAGCAGCCTATCAAGCATATACAAGGTGGAGTTCCAGGACGTTGAGCTGTCACAAATCAGACATCTGACGGGCAGGTGGTGTCGCCGCTGAATGTCAGCAAGGCAAGCCATGCCCGTGTAAGATCTTCTGAAATGGCCAGAGATTTTCCTGGCCTGCCGCAAGACGTCCTAGACTCCGGGGTATTTGGCAATGAATCGCTGCACGACCGAGTTCAGGACGTGTGCCATGCACGGCACGTGTATCATTTTGCCCTGTTTCAGCGCGCTCAGCAGATTGGCACCATTGTCGCACACCACTTTACCAACTGTCAAATTGAGCGGGGTTAGCCACTGATCGGCCTGTGACCGCAGAGCTGAATGTAGTGCAGGACCGATGTGGCTCTTGGCTTCCAGGCACAACAGCCGCAGCACAGCATGGCAACATCTTACCTGGCACGTTGAATAGGTTCTAGGGGGATGGGGGGTGCAGCGGAAGAGGTGGTAGCAGTGGAAGAGGAGGAGTCAACCGAGGAGGAGACGGAGGATAGAGTAGAAGGAGGAGAAGAAGAGGCAGGCCTGCATGCAATCCATGGCGGTAACACTAAATTCACACGGGAGCCACGGGTTACATGCTTGAAGGTTCACCCAGTGGGCAGTAAAAGTTTTGTACCTTCCCTGCTAGACCACGTGTCTGTGGTCAGATGTAACTTGGCACCGACACTGTGTGCCAGAGATTTATTCACTTGCCGCTAAACGTGGCCATATAGTTCTGGGATTCCCTTCTGGGAGAAATATTTCCTTCCGGGGACTTTCCATTGCGGTGTGCCAATGCCACAAATTTTCTAAAGGCCTCTGAGTCCACCAGTTTATATGGCAGTAGTTGGTGGGCTAGCAGTTCCAACAAGCCAGCGGTCAGCTGTTGGGCAAGAGCGTAATCCGGCATCATAAATTTTTTACGCTCGAACATTTGGGCCACGGAAGCTTGCCTTCTGCCAGATGAACGTGACGACGGCACGGTGTAAGGTGGAGTGGAGGACAAATGGGAGGAGAAGGAGAAGAGGCAGGACATGGAGCGCCGGGAGTGTGGCTTTGTGGGTTCTGGGAGTGTGGCTTTTGTGGGTTCTGACGGCGTTGCTTCCACTGGGCTCGGCGATGGGTGGCCAGGTGTCTTCTTAAGGCGGTTGGCCGTAGGTGAGTGTTGGGCTTACCGCAACTTATGCGTTGACAGCACAGGTTGCAGATGGCAATACTATTGTCATCAGCTTACACGTTAAAAAAAAGCCCACACTGCGGAGCCATGTGCCGGCGTCCTGGGAGCGCAAGATGTGACTGTGAATGGTGGATGGCTCGCCCCAGATACATTTGCAGTCTGCTTTTTGCCTCCAGTGCACTGTGAATTCTGCCTGCTTCTCCTCCTTCTCCTCCCTCTCTGCTGCTTCGTCTCTCCCTCTGAACTCCCGTCCATCGACACATTATCATCGTCACCTTCACAACCACTGACATTAGAGATCTCGGAGTAGGCAGCAACAGCGGGGACCACCCTCCTTGGGCTGATATGCGTACTGCCGTCAGACCGCTGGGTGGCGGCCATTGCTACCTCCTCTTCCTCATCCGATGCCAAGAATGGCTGCGCATCGGCAAGGTCTGGGAATGGATGGGAAAATAATTCCTCTGACTCGAGTGGAGGGGCTATGGTGGTGGTGGTGTCTTTGGGGATGCACACAGCAGAGAGTGAGGAGGGTGCAGATACAGAGGATAAGGAGGGTGCAGAAGCGGAAGGCTGAGTGAGCCCCTCAACAAACTCTGGTGCGTCCTTTGACGTAATCTCACAAACCTTCTCCAAATTCCCAATTAGGCTCCGGCCTGGTGCACCTGCCCGACCCCTACCACCCCTGGCCTGCTCCTTCCTCTGCCTGTAATTTTTAAAATGACTCTGTGCCAAAGTATCTAAAGAAGAGAACTATTTGTGGAAGCAGGTATATCGCAGGCCTCAATCAGTATTCGGTGGAAGCCGGTATAGCAAACCCCTTAATCAGTATTTTGTGGAAACAGATGTATCGAAGGCCTTAATCAATATTTGGTGGAAGCAGGTATATCAATCTCCTTAATCAGTATTTTGTGGAAGCAGGTATATCGCACCCCTCAATCTGTATTTTGTGGAAGCAGGTATATAGAACCCCTTAATCAATATTTGGTGGAAGCAGGTATATCACACCCCTCAATCTGTATTTTGTGGAAGCAGGTATATCGCACCCCTTAATCAGTATTTTGTGGAAGCAGGTGTATCGCAGGCCTTTATCAATATTTGGTGGAAGCAGGTATATCGCACCCCTCAATCAGTATTTTGTGGAAGCAGGTATATCGCACCAATCAATCAGTATTTTGTGGAAACAGGTATATAGAACCCCTTAATCAATATTTTTTGGAGGCAGGTATATCGCACCCCTCAATCTGTATTTTGTGGAAGCAGGTATATCGCACCCCTCAATCTGTATTTTGTGGAAGCAGGTATATCAAACCCCTTTATCAGTATTTTGCGGAAGCAGGTATATCGCAGGCCTCAATCAATATTTGGTGGAAGCAGGTGTATCAATCCCCTTAATCAGTATTTTGTGGAAGCAGGTATATAGAACTCCTTAATCAATATTTGGTGGAGGAAGGTATATCGCAACCCTAAATCTGTATTTTGTGGAAGCGGGTATATCAAACCCCTTATTCAGTATTTTTTGGAAGCAGGTATATCGCACCCCTCAATCAGTATTTTGTGGAAGCAGGTATATCGAACCCCTCAATCTGTATTTTGTGGAAGCAGGTATATCAAACCCCTTAATCAGTATTTTGCGGAAGCAGGTATATCGCAGGCCTCAATCAATATTTGGTGGAAGCGGGTATATCAATCCCCTTAATCAATATTTGGTGGTAGCAGGTATATCGCACCCCTCAATCAGTATTTTGTGGAAGCAGGTATATCGCACCCCTCAATAAGTATTTTGTGGAAACAGGAATATAGAACCCCTTAATCAATATTTTGTGGAAGCGGGTATATCGCACCCCTCAATCTGTATTTTGTGGAAGCAGGTATATCAAACCCCTTAATCAGTATTTTGCGGAAGCAGGTATATCGCAGGCCTCAATCAATATTTTGTAGAAGCAGGTATATCAATCCCCTTAATCAGTATTTTGTGGAAGCAGGTATATAGAACCCCTTAATCATTATTTGGTGGAAGCCGGTATATCGCAACCCTCAATCTGTATTTTGTGGAAGCACGTATATCAAACCCCTTATTCAGTATTTTGTGGAAGCAGGTATATCGAACCCCTTAATCAGTATTTTGCGGAAGCAGGTATATCGCAGGCCTCAATCAATATTTGGTGGAAGCGGGTATATCAATCCCCTTAATCAATATTTGGTGGTAGCAGGTATATCGCACCCCTCAATCAGTATTTTGTGGAAGCAGGTATATCGCACCCCTCAATAAGTATTTTGTGGAAACAGGAATATAGAACCCCTTAATCAATATTTTGTGGAAGCGGGTATATCGCACCCCTCAATCTGTATTTTGTGGAAGCAGGTATATCAAACCCCTTAATCAGTATTTTGCGGAAGCAGGTATATCGCAGGCCTCAATCAATATTTTGTAGAAGCAGGTATATCAATCCCCTTAATCAGTATTTTGTGGAAGCAGGTATATAGAACCCCTTAATCATTATTTGGTGGAAGCCGGTATATCGCAACCCTCAATCTGTATTTTGTGGAAGCACGTATATCAAACCCCTTATTCAGTATTTTGTGGAAGCAGGTATATCGAACCCCTTAATCAGTATTTTGCGGAAGCAGGTATATCGCAGGCCTCAATCAATATTTGGTGGAAGCAGGTATATCAATCCCCTTAATCAGTATTTTGTGGAAGCAGATATATAGAACCCCTTAATCAATATTTGGTGGAAGCAGGTATATAGAACCCCTTAATCAATATTTGGTGGAAGCAGGTATCTCAAACCCCATAATCAGTATTTTGTGGAAGCAGGTGTATCACAGGCCTCAATCAGTATCTGGTGGAAGCAGGTATATCGCACCCCTCAATCAGTATTTTGTGGAAGCAGGTGTATCAAACCCCTTAATCAGTATTTTGTGGAAGCAGGTATATTGCACCCCTCAGTCCGTTTTTTTTGGGGCAACAGGTATTTCACACCCGTTGCAAATAGTTGTTCCAATAGCGATTGTCCCTCTATATAGCTGCAGTATCGCAGCAGAACCGCACACAACTGCTATACAATACAAATGCACTATATACTTAGATCACACCCCTCAATATATCACACCTATCGATAGCACACCTATACCAGTCCTTTAAAAGACTTTTGCCCTTTTAGCTAACATTTGGTGTCCCTAACAGTCTGTCCCTGCTCCACAAAGCAACCTCTCCCTACACTGACAAAACACAGAATGTAAAATGGCTGCCAGATCGGGTTCTGTTATAGGGTGGGGGTGTGTCCATGTTCTGAAACGTCTTAATTGGCTGATGGATGGGTCAAAGGTCGGCGCAATGCAAAAGAATATGGTGCATGCGAACATCGCCATATGTTCGCCAAATCGCGAACGCGCAAAGTTAGCCGCGAAACAACCGCCGGGCGAAGCACAAGGCTATCTCTAGTAACAGCACATATAAAATTAAAAATGTTGGCGCGCAGGCCAAGTGGCGAATCGTGGGCGGGTTCAGGTTGGATTGACATTTCAGTTGTCATTATACATCATGTAGCCGTAATGAGTGTTTTGTTAGAGGCCGTGTTGCTTCAGTGGTGGTTTGTATGAGCGGATGCCTGAGATGTTGGTGCTTATGCTCTGTTTGCAGTAGGGTCTCTCTGTTAGCTCATGATTGCAGAGAGTGTGCGGGCAGATCTGGCAGTTTGCGGGCAGTGTTGTCAGATCTGTCAGCGAAGTGGAAGGCAGCGCACGGGTACGGGTAGCTTACAAGGCGCAGCGCATACCAGTGTGAGCTGGGACGCTTTCATGGTTGCTCCTCATGGTGTTGCCAACTTCTGCCAAACTCTGACAGACGGCAGTTTGCTGAACTCTTTGCCGAACTCTCTGCATAAGCGCTGTCAGTCACAGCGAAGGGGCAGGGAAAGGGGCGTGGTTACCTTGACTTGAAGCAAGGAGGCCGCTGCCCCCTTGACTAAAAGCATGACTACAAAATAGAGAAAATAGCGCGGGCAGGGAATAAAAGAACCTTTTTTAGAGCTTTTACCACATCTGACTGCTGAACGAAAATGATCATTAGAAACACACTGCCGGCTACTCTCAGGTACTGCTGGCGGCTTGGGATGGTTTTTGGAGGTGACGGGTTCCTTTTAAAAATCTTGAAGGCAACATGAAGGAATATATTCTGAGTTCGTATCTATATATTTCCATATATTAATGGTGATTTCTAGATTTTTAAGTTTTATCCCATTTATTGGTGGTGATTTTTAATAGGAATTATATTATATTTCTTTGAAGTTTTTTTGGGGAAATAATAAATATATAATAACTATTAATTCAACAGTTATTTATTTAGGTTTATATTATCATTTCGTTTATTTCATTTAGGCCAATGGGGGCAAGGGTGTTTAGCTGATATGACCAGTAGATCTCTCGTTTCTGGAGGAGGTCGAATCTTTTGTAGGGATTGGGTGGTGTATAATCTATTGTAGTACTTTTTCTGGAGTGTTGGCGCAGTGTCTGGATAAGCTATGTTTGGCGTATTGCTTTTGTATGTTATGCCGGTGTTGGTTTAGGCGGCAATGTAGTACGTCCTACGTATTGTAAACCGCACTGACATTCAGTCATATATATGATGTATGAGGCATGCCAGGTGGTGGTTGATAATGAAGGAGGTTTTGTTTGCATTTGAGGAGAAAGAAGTTCTGTTGTTTGAGATGGTTTTAAGATACTAGAAAAAATATTCAAAGAAAAACATTATACCGTAAGAGGACAATAAGAGCTTACAACTAACACAAAGAGAATGCCGCCCTAACAAACGGCTCAGAATAACCTCCATTTCATTATACAATTCAGTATTCTTCTCCAGGATGCATATCTCAAAAAAACACCCAGAATTACATATAGACGCGCCCCCACCATGAGAAACCTACTGGCCCCGAGCAAACCGAGGACACCATCAAATGGGACACGCCCAAATAACCCCCAGGAAAGCAGGGGGCTACAAATGTAACACTTCTCGTTGTCTCTGTTGTAAGACCATCTCACACAACAGTGCGGACCACCCCGCATTACCAAGCACCCACCAAAAGAAACACAGGATTAATAGACATTGATCTATTTATTTATCTATTCAGAAGATCAGTTCTAACAAAACACTCATTCCGGCTACATGGTGTGAATCCAGTGTATACAGTCCTGATGAAGAGGGCGATTCAGCCCTCGAAACGCATCGACTAAACTGCAATAAAAGATCAACCTTTATTACTGATGTTTTATTTGTCCAAGTCCAGGCACCCCCTAAAGGATCCTGAACCTATTCTTTTACAATCAGCCGTTTGTATGATAGGGTCTCTGGTCTCTGTGAAGTGGTTCAATCATCTTAATGATTTCATGACCCGGCTTTGGCCATGGACGGGGTTATGACCCAATACAGGACTGTGAAGGGACGGGCTGCCTACTCCTAAGAATAATCTTGATATCTGGATACCTCTATCCCCACACTACAGTCATGACATTTCTGTGTAGTCCACCAGGGGGGGCTCACTGCTTCTGTTCATCTCAATTGCTGCATGAATCCTTATTCAGTCTGCTCCCCCTAGTGGTGGCTGCAGGCAGCTAAAATTGTATCATTTAACAGTGAATTGGGGGCAGTCTAGTCTATGAGCCCCATCAGTGTACAGCCCCCTCCACAACATACTCAGATACTTAAAGGCTTTGTGTTTCCTGTTTGCCTCCAGCAGGACAAGGACTATTAGTCAATTGCAGAAAGAAATTGCCCCCATAGGAGCAGAGGTACAAATAAGATGTGTCAGGGGAGCAGATCCCAGCTGTAACTCTTGAGGAAGCCAAATGTATCAGCGGTGATTATCTCCTAATTGTTTCCAGCCTTGTGTATTACAAGGACCTGACACAAATGAGCAGAGATCAGGAAATCATAGCCCGCCCTCAAGAAGTCTTGGGGTTCATTTATTTTGTTTTTTAAACCTTGAACCACATTTATAGTCTTGCTCATAGCTGAGGGTTTGTGTCACAGTATGTCACAGTACAGGAATAATGTACACAGTGATGTCACAGCACAGGAATAATGTACACAATGATGTCACAGCACAGGAATAATGTACACAGTGATGTCACAGCAGAGAAATAATGTACACAGTGATGTCACAGAAGAGGAATAATGTACACAGTGATGTCACAGCACAGGAATAATGTACACAGTGATGTCATAGTACAGAAATAATGTACACAGTGATGTCATAGTACAGGAATAATGTACACAGTGATGTCACAGTACAGGAATAATGCACACAGTGATGTCACAGCACAGGAATAATGTACACAGTGATGTCATAGTACAGGAATAATGTACACAGTGATGTCACAGAAGAGGAATAATGTACACAGTGATGTCATAGTACAGGAATAATGTACACAGTGATGTCACAGTACAGGAATAATGTAGACAGTGATGTCACAGCACAGGAATAATGTACACAGTGATGTCATAGTACAGGAATAATGTAGACAGTGATGTCACAGCACAGGAATAATGTAGACAGTGATGTCACAGCACAGGAATAATGTACACAGTGATGTTACAGTACAGGGATAATAACACAGTGATGTCACAGAAGAGGAATGATGTACACAGTGATGTGACAGTACAGGAATAATGTACACAGTGATGTTACAGTACAGGAATAATGTACACAGTGATGTCATCGCACAGAAATAATGTACACAGCGATGTGAAAGCACAGGAATAATGTACACAGTGATGTCACAGAAGAGGAATAATGTACACAGTGATGTGACAGTACAGGAATAATGTACACAATGATGTCACAGTACAGGAATAATGCACACAGTGATGTCACAGCACAGGAATAATGTACACAGTGATGTCACAGCACAGGAATAATGTACACAGTGATGTGACAGCACAGGAATAATGTACACGGTGATGTCACAGTACAGGAATAGTGTACACAGTGATGTCATAGTACAGGAATAATGTAGACAGTGATGTCACAGCACAGGAATAATGTACACAGTGATGTCACAGTACAGGAATAATGTACACAGTGATGTTACAGTACAGGAATAATGTACACAGTGATGTCACAGTACAGGAATAATGCACACAGTGATGTCACAGCACAGGAATAATGTACACAGTGATGTCACAGAAGAGGAATGATGTACACAGTGATGTCACAGAAGAGGAATGATGTACACAGTGATGTGAAAGCACAGGAATAATGTACACAGTGATGTCATAGTACAGAAATAATGTACACAGTGATGTCATAGTACAGAAATAATGTACACAGTGATATCACAGTACAGGGTTAAAGAGGACCTCTCCCCTCTCCTGACATGCCCGTTTTAATAGCTTCATCCATTTTTTTATGTAATAACAGTTCTGGAACCTCTATTCTTCTGTCTGTATGTTGTCCCATTCCTCTGTTATTTCTACTAGAAGTTATGAATGAATTGCTAGCAGTCTGCAGTAAGGGTACAGAGGGGCGGTAACTAGTCTTGGGGGGAGTGTCCCTGCACAGACTGGAAATGGCAGCACTGATTGTATAGAGTGAGTCTGTGCAGGGACACTCCCCCCAAAACTGGTTACCGCCCCTCTGTACCCTTACTGCAGACTGCTAGCAATTCATTCATAACTTCTAGTAGAAATAAAAAAGGAACGGCACAACATACAGACAGAAGAATAGAGGCTCCAGAACTGTTATTACATGGGGAATGGATGAAGCTATTAAAACAGACATGTCAGGAGAGGGGAGATGTCCTCATTAATGGTCACTGTGATGTCACAACATAACTCCCATAACTCTCACTGTGGTGTCAGAGTACAGGTATAATGCTCACAGTGATGTCCCAGTACAGGGATAACACTAATAGTGATGTCACGGTGCAGAGATAATGGTGATGTCAACGTAAAGGGATAATGCTCACAGGGTCCTACAGTACAGAGATAACACATTAAAGTCCCAGGCGAGACATAATGTTCACAGTGATGTCACAAAGCACGGATAAAGCTCACAGTGATGTCACAGGGACAATGATGCTATGGTATCCAAACGATACAAATGGTCATTTCGCAGTTTAGGGCATTATAATCACCATGATGTCATAGGACATAGAAAAGGTCACCACAGGCACTGTGACATCACAGCATAGGGGGAAAAAAGGCATGATGATGTCACATGAGGGAGATATAACAACACAGCAATGCCAAAAAGGAGTAATAATGCACACAGCAGGGGGAAAGCAAACAGGCCCATATTCCATGCCTCCTGTGTAATCGTCCATAGTCATCACTGACTGCATCCTACGTATGTGTGCTGCCTTACTTGTTGGGCCTCATAGCAGCTGTCACGTCCGCAACCCTGGTGGTTACACCCATGACACAGACCGCATTATGGCGTGCATGATGCCATTGATGATAATCATAAGGTACTATGTGAAGGGACATTACATGACGGGTTTGGTAATCTTTAATTGTGACTTCAGGGTGGAGATTATTCTTCACACCTACAGTCATTCAATGCCAGTCTAATGAGATTAGTCCTCATACGTTTTAAGAATCTGCATTTCTATCCTCCGCGCTTTCCAGACATAGCTGAGTACCAAAATAGATGACTGACGGCTCAGAAAAGTGCAAAAGGCTTTTATCTGATACTTATACATCTGAAAGGGAGTCTGTCAGCAGTTTTGACCATGCTAAACTGCTGACAGCGCAAGGTAATGTAGAAACATACCTTTTGTGGAGCTTTTATGTTTTTATTATCAAAAGTTGTGAAAAGATGACATTTTCATTTGCTGGATTCTGCAGTGCCCAGGAGGCGGGGCTTCACGGTCACATGCTTATGATTTTGGCTGCTTCACAGCCCCCCAGTGACAGCTGTTGCCAGGAGACCACTGCTGCTGTCACTCAGAGGGGAGGGAGCATGTCATAATAAAGCCCCGCCCATCATTCCGGGTTTCTCCCCCTCCCCAGATTCTAATAAGAGATATTTTTAAGGGCTCAGGACTTCTCCCCCTTAATGATCTATCACACATCTTCTCCAACTCTCCAAGTCGCTGGTTTCATTACCTTCAACTCCGAAGTTTTATGGGATCCCTGGCTCCCGGATCGCAACTATCCGCTCCTTTGACAAATTTTGAAAAGCTTTGTGTAGCTAGTACGGTATTTCTCTGATTTATGGTCTGCTCGGTGTCGGGGAGGTGGGGGATATGTCGTTAACTGATCAGTTGAGGGGTGTCGGATTTGCCTCTGGTTGGGTGAGTGAACTGGCGGCCCCTTTATCGGCCGAACAATGGAACCGTTCCCTACTATTTACTCATAAATCGACTACATCATGTCGTTTACAAGAGTTGAATTATTCAATTCTCACACGTTGGTATAGGACTCCGGTCAGGCTGCATCCATTTTATCCATCGGTCCCCAACACCTGCTGGCGATGCCAAGCAGCAGTTGGATCGATGCTCCACATCTGGTGGGACTGCCCCGGGGTCGCCCCCGCCGTGGCGGGATATCTTTGCTCTCTACAAGGCGCTATACCGGACTGCTATATCTCCGTCCCCCCCTGATTGCTTTACTGTCTGTTTATTCGGCAGATATCAACATGTCAAAAAAGGGGCTTTTAGAACATTTGTTCAGTCTATGAGGCAGATTATACCGCGCCAGTGGAGATCATCAGATAGTTTGCGGAGAGTCACGTGGGTACGTGCCCTGGGCGCTTTGGTCCGAATGGAGGAACTAGGGGCTGAAGCCCACAACCAAACCCAAATGTACGCGTCGACCTGGGAGCCTTGGCTACAGTTTAGGAGCTCCTCTCGCTTCCAAACCTGGTTAGATACAGGTGATTACACCTGATGACATCTTTGGCAATTTTTGAGATGGCCCACTCCCCTTTCCCGCCTACCTTTCTCCCTCTTACCTTCCCTGGTCTTTTGTCTGTCCTTGTCCCGGTTTTGTATGTTTCTTTGTCCTTGTTTGTTGACTTTTTCGTGTCTCCTACCATGAGCCACGTTTTTATGAGCATTATATTTGCATTACTATAATATGTAATTTAGGAACCTTATACAGGTGCTCGATACATTTACTTCCAGCATGTGAGGCTCTATAATCTGCATTGTATCTCCTCTTTTTCTTCCCTTTTTTTTTTCTGCCAATATAAGTGATTGCACATGATGAAACTAGAGAAGCCTCACCTTCCTCAGGTAGAGTGTTATTATGTTCCCAAGTCAGGGTCTACCTTTTTTGTACGCTTACTATTCTGCAAGGGGTCCCAGTTCCACAATTCCTATTACTCTGGGTGTTGTCCCCTTATGGCCCAAAATGTGACTTGAATGGAGGATTTTATTGTAATGTATGATTGTTCAACCACTACTTCAAGCCTTTACCCGAATTTGCGAGAAGACAGAGGACATTTAATGTTTACATTGTCAATAATGTTATGACTACTTGCTTTGTCCTTCCTTATAATAAAAAGAGATTTAACAATAATAAAGCCCCGCCTCCTGGACATTTGCAAGAGCACAATCTGGCAGAATAAATCTAAATATTCTCATGATAATAAAAGCTCCTGTAAAGGTATATTTATACTGCTCTTTCCAGCCCCTACCTAGTGCTGGCAGCAGTTTAGCATGGTCAAAACTGCTGACAGACTCTCGTTAAAAACATGACAACATGACGGATGGTTTTAAGGCAATAAAAAAGCAGAGTTAATGAGACTTGAATCAGCTGACAGTCCTGTTTTCCACTACACTGCATAAATGATGGAGGTTTTATTTTTAAATTTTATTTTATCTATTGAATATTTTTAACTCACATTTTTTCATATTTTTTAAACATTTTAACCTTTAAATAACAGGAGCCTCCACGGCAATAAGTTCTCACTGTTTATGTCTGACTCTGATCTGCTTGATCCGCCGGTTGGATGCAGCCGCTACATTGACGATGTCACCATTACTTGGATTAGTTATACAAGATGTTCATAAATACAGTTCTATAAATTTGAAGTTTAGGTACATAAAACTGAAATGATATTTGTGAACTTGTCAATTCGGGCTGATGAGGTTACTGGTAAAACTGTTCCTTATTGTCCTCTGGTATCGATTCTTTATGCGGGTTCCTGTGATCCAAGGAAAATCAATACCAGGTGAGGAATTGATCAGAGCAAGGAGGAAGCTCAGATGATTCCCTCTGGTACAGTGGAGCAGACATTCTTTTGCAGAGGCCGATGGTCGACCAATTGCTTGTAAATTTTCTTCATTTACTAGTGGCACGACATATGGTGTCAAATCAAATATTACTGGTAACATGTCATACATGGTTTACTCTGTGAGTTACATGAATAAGGGAAATTGAAGATTTGCATGTCTCTATACTTCTTTCAGTCCGTTCCCTTTGTTTGCTATCCGGCCAGCTTGCTTTGTATTGTTTCTACGTTTTGTTACACAGTGAGAGGTTTTGTCTGGGAAAACAGGTATTTTCCTCCCAGCATGTGCTGCTGGGCTGATTTACAGCCAGGTGAGGTCAAACACTGGACCGGATTTTAAATGCCAGTCCGGATTTTGGCAGCACCTGGCTGTCCTTAAATAGGCAGTTGGGCTCAGAAGCCAGGTCTCTGTGTTGGGATCTGGGAGCCTGGTGTCTGGATGAAGGCTTGCTACCTGTTTGGCGTGAAAACAGGTTGGTGCTGGTGTCAGCAAGGACTCTTTGAGGCAGAATTGCTGCATGGTGTGAATTACCACCAACACCGCAAGGTGACTTTTTGTTTGATTATGATGACTCCTTGTTTTGTCACTTGCCTAAAGTGTGAATAAAACACTGAACTGTTTGCTCCAAAGAACTTGTTGTTGCCTCTATACTGCGTCCGCTAATCCTGTCTACCAGAGCGAGACCATTCATGAATATTCAAAATAGGAAAAATGTATACCGCGCCCTTCCATGTGATGGTCCACATGTATTAAATAAATAATCCATGGATCCGTAACGGCGTCCTTATATTACTATCGCGCATGTCCAAAGTCAAAGGCAGTGTGTGTCAGCCTAAACCACGCAAGACATGTCACAGCGAGAGCACCACCTGATCTGCAGCGTCCCCATCCGCCATTCTCCAGACCGCGCATGCGCATCCCATGTTAGCACGGATGCAGCCATGTTAGAAAGTGGCAAAGAAAAATGTCAAACTTACAAATGTTAGGAGACAAAAAAATATAAATTTAAATCACTGGAAAAGGTGCAATACTGGTAATAACTGTATACTCCAGGGGGACAGGAGCCCCTACTTATACCAATAAGCGCCACTGCACCCCCAAATAGTAGTAGTCGAAAACCCCACGGGGCCACCGCAGTAGTCTGGCAACAACCATTATTAAGGAGTTAACATACGGTATTCAGTTCAAGCACCTATAACCAAACAATGTATCTAAAAGAAAAATAATCATCTTCACAATATAAAATAATGATAAACATCAGGATCCTCCACAACAGGACGGAGGTGGGGGGGAGTCCACGTTAGGGTACTTTCAAACTGGCGTCACTGGATTCCGGCAATCTGTATGCAAACGGATCCGTCTCACAAATGTATTGCAATACCAGATCCGTCTCTCCGGTTGTCATCTGGAAAAACGGATCCGGTATTTATCTTTTTCACATGCAGACCGCAGAACAGGATCCGTTTTTCCGGAACACTTAGGGCCAGATCCGGCATTAATGCATTTCAATGCGAAATAATGCCAGATCCTGCATTCCGGCAAGTGTTCCGGAATTTTGGACGGAGAAAATACCGCAGCATTTTCTCCGTCCAAAGACCATACAGTGACTGAACCTTAGACATCCTGAACGGATCGCTCTCCATTCAGAATGCATTAAGATAAAACTGATCTGTTTTTTTCCCGGTATTTAGCCCCTAGGACGGAACTCAATACCGGAAAATAAAAACGCCAGTGTGAAAGTAGCCTAATCCGGTCAGTGGGAAGCACTTCAATCAGAAATAAAAACTAGTCTAAAGAAAAGAGTAGAACATTAAAATCCATCATAATTATAAAAAACACATATCTATACTGCTGAAGTGTGTGTGTATATATATATATATATATATATATATATATATATATAGTGAGGCAGTGACAGGCCTCATGGTTGTTAGGGGAGATATATGGCAGGATTTGCTGTGTCTTCCCCACAATCACCAGGTCTGAAGCAAGACCAGGTGCAGTAATCACCTGGGGATAAAGGAATCCTCCGAGTGAGAGGGGGGGGGGTCTTGCACACAGAAGGCTGGAGTGGTTCTGTGTGGTCTGAGCCGACCACTATCCCCCAAGAGACACTGGTGTGGGAGCAGCCTGGAGGTTGGCCTGGGAAAGCTGCATCTCATCACGGGTGTGAGCTGTGTTACACAAGGTGAGACAGGGACACGTTATTAATGTATTAGTTAGAGCCTGGACGGGCGAGTGTTTATTATTTAGTTGTTCTGCTGGTGTCCCACAATAAATGCACTGTTTGCACCTGAATCCTGGTGTCCTGAAGCCGTATGTGTGAGGATGATCCCCTGAAAGAAAGCTACCCCTCACAATTGGTGGAGGTTGAGGGCAAAAAGGGAAAAGCATCCGACTGAACAATAAAAGGCAAAGTGTTGCTAGGGGCAACGGCAAGAGCAGGTGCTGCCGAATACAGCTGTGTGGATTTAAAGGGTCAGAAGCCCAGTGAGAGAGACTGATCGGTGGAAATGGCTGCGGCTTGGTGGAGCCCATGGGAAAGATCCTGCGAGATGGTGATTGGGGGATCCCCGGCGTGGGTTACGCTAGACTCCCGCCAACAAGTGTCTTGGGTCAGGCCCGAAGTTCTGGAATTTCTGGAGATGGGGCCAAAGGCCGGATGCACACGACCGTGGAACACTGACGTGAGCGGTCCATGGTATCCCAGCCTGGCATCCTGCTGAGAGCAGGAGCGCACGGCGTCATTGGTTGCTATGACGCGGGGCGCTTCGTGCCGCCGCTGCAGTACGGTAATACACTCGTATAGATCAAACTAGTGTATTACTGTACTGCAGCGGCGGCACGAAGCGCACGGCGTCATACCAACCAATGGCGCCGTGTGCTCCTGCTCTCAGCAGGATGCCAGGCCGGAATACCACGGACCGCTCACATCCGTGTTCCACGGTCGTGTGCATTCGGCCAAAGACAGATACTAAGGTGGTCCTGGCCTTTGTAACCGACTGTGGCTCTGTACAATGGGAGCTCTTGATATGTGAGACCCTGAGGGGGGAATTCATACTGGGCAAAGACTTTCCGTTGTGTTGGCAGCTATGGAGCCGAGAGAATGCTTCAAGTTCCAGAGACAAAGATGTGGGCCGTTGCTAAGGGCAACGAACGGGAACGAAGTGAGAGGGAGAGCAGTGTGGCGCTCTGGAGTGTATATGTTCCCTGTCAGTGTGTACCGAGTCCTGGAGAGGATGTGCGGAGAAACCGTAATGACGTTGCTAGGAGCAACCGCTACCTGGAGAAAGTGACCGGTGTCGTCAGTTACCAGAAGTTACTGGGGAATGGCAAATCTCAAGGATCCCATGCTAGCCCGGGTAAGAGGAAGCAGGATTGCGAATTCGGAAGTCGCTGCGGCTATTGTGGAATCTGCATGCGATCCTGGGCGGGCAGTTCCCAGGATCCAGGAGAAAGACGATGAACTCGGTAGAGAGGTACCTGGAGCGCCCTCATCTTCCAAGGCGACTGCACCTGAGACGACATTGGGTAAGAGCGTTCCAGTTATTACTTGTATAGCGGGGCTCTGGAGGTTGGCATGTGGCTGACCAGTGCCCTGATGCCTCAGAAGCCCTGTGCGGTGGTATGAGCCGGCAGCAGTTGCTATTTGCTGAGCCAGTCGGTGTAAAAACACCAGAACTAGAGACTGCTACACCAATGTGTGACCTTATGGAGAAGAGCAGTCCAGGCGTTGTTGGATGCCAGGCAGGGGCATTGTTAGGGCCGGCGGGGGCCCCGGCGCCACCTCCTACCTAATTTATTTACTTAACTTGCCTCTGTGTAATCTCGCACAGGCGCACTGGCAGAGGCATCGTCGAGCGAAGTGCGCATGCGCCGTCTTCCAGCGCACCTCGTTCGACGATGCCTCTGCCAGTGCGCCTGTGCGAGATTACAGAGGCAAGTGAAATGAATAAATTAGCTAGTAGGCGGTGCTGGGCGGGGAGGGGATCTGTGGAGGACATTTATGGGGGATCTGTGGAGGACATTTATGGGGGATCTGTGGAGGACATTTATGGGGGATCTGTGGAGGGCATTTATGGGGGATCTGTGGAGGACATTTATGGGGGATCTGTGGAGGACATTTATGGGGGATCTGTGGAGGACATTTATGGGGGATCTGTGGAGGGCATTTATGGGGGATCTGTGGATGACACTGTTATGGATGATCTGTGGGGGTTGCCCAGGCGGCTAGGCCCTTCACTGTAGTTATTAACCCCATTCAGCAGTCCCCCATTCACTGAAGGGGGGACTGCTGAAAGGGGTTAATAACTACTGTGAAGGCCCCCTCCCCGGTGTGATGAGGGCGTGGCTCCATGGGATGGGGGCGTGGCTTCACATGGGCTCATGCCTCGGATCTCTTCAGACTCTAGCAACGCCCCTGACGCCAGGTGATCCTGGTACCTGCCAGCCAGGTGGCTGGGAATTATGTGTGGGACACTCGTGGGTCTAGCATGAACTATCCGGGGGCTCTCACTGGGTGGGAGACTCCAGTGAAAACTGAGACTTATGATCTTGGTGATGCAATTACGCGAATGCATGATGTAATGTTGGGCCGTGATTTCCCCTTATTCTGGGGGTTGTGGAGAAGTGGAGACACTTCTGCAGCCAGTGACTAAACTCCTGCAGAACTTGTACCGATCCCTTTAAGTGAAGTGACCATTGGAAACAATGGTGCCAATACGATGCAAAGTTGGCTAAAAAACATAATGACAATATGGATTTATGTACAATGTGTGATGATGATGATGATGATGATACCCTTTTCCCCCTGCAGGCTGTGATTGGGGAAGAAGCTCCCCCTGCTGGTAAAAATGTAGATGATGTAGAAATGCTGATAAATGCTGAGGGAACCCACTGTGATAAATGTGTGGGAAAGTGGGGCAGGGCTAGCGGATGTACCACACGTACCAGAGGAGAGTGTGCAGTCTCTCCAGTGTTCCATGTTTAATAAGGAAATGTCCCAGGTAGGGATTAGCTCATCGGTGCCCCTAGAGGTCAGGATTAATAATGACACAAGCGGTAAATGTGACATATGTGCTGTGACCAATAGCCAGTGGTGTGCCTAGTGGGGGCCGGGGGGGGGGGGCGGCAGGCTGTCAGCTATACAGGGGGGTGCTGCCTGAGCAGCAGCGCCCGGCCGAATGTCTCTGCAAGGAAGGAGAGCTGTGATTCTCTTAGGAGAAAGGACCTTTGACATCATCACCATGTGACCAGTAACATATCGATATTACTGGTCACATGGCTATGAGGTAATCAAAGGTCCTTTCTCTCTACCAGGAGTGTTGCTGCAGGAGAAGTTTGCCATAATTGTGGAGCTTTTTTGTGAAGATTATATCAGGAAAAACTGACATAGGCTGTTATACTAATATACTGTAAAAGCTACTGTATAGTGTTGGCTGCTGTATACTGTGGGGTGTTATACTGCTCTACTGTATACTGTGGGGTGCTGTATACTGTAGGTTGCTGTATATTGTGGGGTGCTATACTGCTCTACTGTATATTGTGGGGTGCTATACTGCTCTACTGTATACTGTGGGGTGCTATACTGCTCTACTGTATACTGTAGGGTGCTGTATATTGTGGAGTGCTCTACTATATACTGTGGAGTGCTGTATACTGGGTGCTATACCTCTCTATTAGAGATGGGACGGGGGATTCGTCGAATCCATGAATCCCTCGAATCTTGCTGGATTCGTGGGATTCGTGGACTCGAATCCCGACGTAATTTACATGATACGAATCCCGGTGGGAGGGACTGGGAGGCGGAGCTGGGGGCCGGTGCGTTCACTGTGCTCCGGCCCCTCCGCTCCAGTACAGTTATAAAATGTGTAATTCTGATTAATAATCATGCTGCCCCCTCTGTCTGTAGTATAACATTCAATGAATCTTACTCACAGCGCTACTGCTATCATAATGCAGGCCGGCCGGGCAGACGAGCGGCAGCGTCACTGACTGATGTCACCTGCTTGCGCCGCCTGCTTCATTCATAAAGCAGGCGGCGCAGGCAGGTGACGTCAGTCAGTCACTCTGCCGCTCGTCTGCCTGGCCGGCCTGCATTATGATAGCAGTAGCGCTGTGAGTAAGATTCATTGAATGTACTACAGACAGAGGGGGCAGCATGATTATTAATCAGAATTACACATTTTATAACTACTGGAGCGGCAATGGGGGGGGTCTGTGGATGGCACTGTTATGGGGTGGGGGGGGTCTGTGGATGGCACTGTTATGGGGTGGGGGGGTCTGTGGATGGCACTGTTATGGGGTGGGGGGGTCTGTGGATGGCACTGTTATGGGGTGGGGGGTCTGTGGATGGCACTGTTATGGGGTGGGGGGTCTGTGGATGGCACTGTTATGGGGTGGGGGGTCTGTGGATGGCACTGTTATGGGGTGGGGGGGTCTGTGGATGGCACTGTTATGGGGTGGGGGGTCTGTGGATGGCACTGTTATGGGGTGGGGGGTCTGTGGATGGCACTGTTATGGGGTGGGGGGGTCTGTGGATGGCACTGTTATGGGGTGGGGGGGGTCTGTGGATGGCACTGTTATGGGATGGGGGATCTGTATTCTACTACACGGGCCCCCTCACTGTATAATTGTATCTGTAATAGTTAATTAGGTATATACCGGTAATCGCATAATCAGCGCCTGTATTACTTACAACTACAAGCGCTCGGTAGGTAGCAGAGAGGAGGCAGGCCGGGAGGACGTGCGCTGGCAGCGGGAGTCACTACGTCATGCGCCCACGCCGCCTGCTTCATTCATAAAGTGGGCGGCGCGTGACGTAGTGACTCACGCTGCCAGCGCCCGTCCTCCCGGCCTGCCTCCTCTCTGCTACCTACCGAGCGCTTGTAGTTGTAAGTAATACAGGCGCTGATTATGCGATTACCGGTATATACATAATTAACTATTACAGATACGATTATACAGTGAGCGGGGCCCGTGTAGTAGAATACAGTCACTGCACGGGCCCCGCTGTCATTCTAAAAGCAGATGCCGGCCCCCAGCCCCTCCTCCCTCACAGCTGATGCACCCGCCGCGCGGCATCCCGGCGGGTGTATCATTGAAAATTCGGCAAAATCAGCAGCATTCGCCCCATAAGACGCACTGCTATTTTCCCCCCACTTTTGGGGGGGGGGGGGGGAAGTGCGTCTTATAGGACGAAAAATACGGTAAGTAGAAGAGAAGGTGGGCCAGTCCTTGAGCCTGTCGGTGTCTGCCAAAGTGCACGGCATTGCCGACGTGTGGAGCTGTAACTATGGTCAGGGACAATACATCTTCTTTACGGCCCACTGGGTGAATGTGTGCAGTGTCCTGAAACGCACTGCTTAAAGGGAGTCTTTCACCTAAAATGACCATTATACACCACAAACATCATGATATCCATTACATTCCCCACATTATAATCTTACCTTTCATATTGCTGTCCATCGCCTCCTGTCATTGACAAATCCGGTGCCTGCACCGTTCAGCATAATCCTTATACCTGCGCACTCCATTACTCACTAGGGCAGAGGCAGCAGAGCGTTTAATGCGCATACGCCGGCCCGAACCGCCCGATCTAGCCGGTGGAAGTAAACTGCCCCAAGATCGGGATGTACGGGCCGGAGCATGAGCATTAAACACTCTCCTGCCTCTGCCCATAGTGGGTAATGGAGTGCGCAGGTATGAGGATTATGCTGAGCGGCGCAGACGCCGGATTTGTCAATGACTGGAGGATGGAATCTGAAGAACCTTGGGCGGGCCAGAGGGGTGAAAGGGGTGGGGTTTGACTTGAACAGCGTTTTTAAGAGTAAATAGGCGATGGACAGCAATATGAAAGGTAAGATTATAATGTGGGGAATGTAATGGATATCATGATGTTTGTGGAGTATAACGGTCATTTTAGGTAAAGGACTCCCTTTAATGTTGTGATGTAAGGGGACTCTCACACTACAATCGCAATCAATTGAATATACTAAACTGGAATGGTATATATTCAATAGAAACGATAAACTTTGAATATACCCAAGCTGTTACGTGAGAATACTTACAGAATTACTCAGTTATATTGACTATATGCATTAATAACAACCAATGGAAGCAATATTCACTAAAGCATAAACTGATAACATTATTGATCACCAACCATCAAATCATGAACTTGTTTTGATATTACTCATTTCACCTCAACATTAATTTATCTATCAATTGGACTATTTTTGGGAACGGAGTTTACTATTACCTTTTTATGTGGATCAATAATATATGAATTAGGACAATATTTATTTATTATAGTTTATTACTGGATCTACAGCACCTGGATACAAACAAACGGACAATTGATCTTGTGTATTTATGAGATAGATAGATATATTTTATTTATTTTTTCACTTCAAGTTTGGATATATGAATTGCATTCAACTTTATAACCTATGAATATATTGTATTTATTATCATTTTGTGACAATAGACATTCGGTGAACTATATGTGAATTATGCTAGCCACTGTATAGGAGTGGTATGATCTAACACTAGTGGTCCATAATCAAGTATATGCAAGTAATATTATTGGACCCAATACTGGGGGATATCTACTGTTGGCGAAACTAGCTGGCTCCTAGTGCACCATTTTATTTGTTTATAATTTTTATTTTATATTTTATACAATAAAACCTAAGACTGATGCAGCTACATATGTGAGAGTGCTTGTTAAATACTCTACTATTCATTAAACGTCTCACAGTATTGTCTCACTACCACGGCAGACTCCCTATGCGTATTACTTCAAGGCACAGTGCTCTACACCCCTATAAAGGCTCTCTACAGCCAGGAAATAGCTGTTTTTTAACACGATTCACCACAAATTAATTCGGATCGAATCCAATTTTTTCAGACAGTTCGGTGAACTGACCGAATAGAATTTTTGAGAAATTCGCTCATCTCTAGTTATAACGGAAAACTATAAAGGAATTGAAACCGCCTTTGTGAACCCCCCCCCCTAAGGCACAGCTAGCCTCACAGCTGACCCTCCCTTGTCTGCCTGTTTCAGGGACTATTGTTCAACTACTTCATCGCTCGTTGCTCACCAGGGGAGAGGTTATTTTGTATATCAGTTGATGGAATATGTTGTTGTTTCAAACCATCTATGACTTTGCTTTGAAAATGTTCCATAGCCGGAACTCACGACTGCACTGGGTACGAAGCTGGATTCGGTATTCCTCTCCTATTTTTGGTCGCAGTGATCTCTGCGTTATGTATTTCAGGGACGTCTCACAATGCAGCTAAATATAAAGTAGCTAGTTGTTCATTAAATAGAAAACAAGGGTTAAATAGATTTCTCCCCACATGGTTCAATTCACACACAAGTGTCCTTGGAGTTATTCAGAGAAACATCCGTGTCACAAGTATCTTGAAAATGAAACTCTATTTTGTAACGGTGACCCCTCTAATAGTGACCCCTGTGGTACCCCACTGGTAACGGTGACCCCTCTAATACTGACCCCTGTGGTACCCCACTAGTAATGGTGACCCCTCTAATACTGACCCCTGTGGTACCCCACTAGTAACAGTGACCCCTCCAGTACTGACACCTGTGGTACCCCACTAGTAACGGTGACCCCACTAGTAACAGTGACCCCCTCCAGTACTGACCCCTGTGATACCCCACTAATGACGGAGACCCCTCCTGTACTGACCGCTGTGATACGCCACTAGTGACGGAGACCCCTCCAGTACTGACCCCTGTGATACCCCACTAGTGACGGAGACCCCTCCTGTACTGACCGCTGTGATACCCCACTAGTGACGGAGACCCCTCCTGTACTGACCGCTGTGATACGCCACTAGTGACGGAGACCCCTCCAGTACTGACCCCTGTGATACCCCACTAGTGACGGAGACCCCTCCTGTACTGACCGCTGTGATACCCCACTAGTGACGGAGACCCCTCCTGTACTGACCCCTGTGATACCCCACTAGTGACGGAGACCCCTCCTGTACTGACCGCTGTGATACGCCACTAGTGACGGAGACCCCTCCAGTACTGACCCCTGTGATACCCCACTAGTGACGGAGACCCCTCCTGTACTGACCGCTGTGATACGCCACTAGTAACAGTGACCCCCTCCAGTACTGACCCCTGTGATACCCCACTAGTGACTGAGACCCCTCCAGTACTGACTCCTGTGGTACCCCACTAGAGAAAACACGTTACTGGGTAAATATTTTAATTGTACAGGTGAACAGCATAATGGAAATAAAAATAAAAATGGACAATTTGTCATTTTTCCTTTACTTCACCTTCCCAAAAAATGTAATTAAAAGTGATCAAAAAGCATTCCAAAACAGTATTAATGAAAAGTAAAGATCGTCCCGCAACAATTGAGCCTTCAAAAAGCTCCATAGACGTAAATATAAAAAAAAAGTTACGGAGGTCAGAATATGACAATAAAAAATAAATTTTTGTCAGTGTTTTCTTTTTTTTTCCTTGTTTTATCACACAAGAAAAACGATATAAATGTGGTATCGCTGTAATCCTGCTGACCCAGAGAATGAAGGGAACAGGTCAGTTTTACCACATAGAAAATGCCATAAAAAACTAAATTCATTGCCGTGGCAGTGATATATATATATATATTTTTTTTTTTTTTTTAGTCTGTACTTGGTAGTTGTAGATTATGGGAATTATTATTTTTAGCCGGAAAGTGATGGCGACATGCAAGAAACTATTCCAGGATTGCAATTATACACTGAAAGATCGT
The DNA here is from genome assembly GCF_905171765.1 of Bufo bufo. Taxonomy (NCBI): domain Eukaryota; kingdom Metazoa; phylum Chordata; class Amphibia; order Anura; family Bufonidae; genus Bufo; species Bufo bufo. The sequence continues at coordinate 7,045,495 of NC_053396.1, read as the reverse complement.
TTTAGTAGAAAAAAAAAATATTTAAAGAAGACCGCCTCTCCTGACATGTCTACGTGCGTTCCCCATGTAACAGCTATTCATCGCTCTATACCGTGCGGTTCCTCTATTATTCCCATGTTCTGACAAATAGAAAGTGATATTGTTATCGGGTTGTAAATGGGCAAAAGAACCATAATCATAAAAATATGAAATTCATAGTAATTTATTTTATACGTTTATGAGGACGGTACCTTTGCTCATTGACAACCGGATAACAATGTCGCTCTCCTTCCATCTACTGCTATTCCCTGATATCCGATAATCCCGACCGGAGGTATCAGGGGCGAGAATTAGTTAGGCAGCAAATTTACTTGTTTCATCATTTATTTATACTTTATGACATTTGTTAATGTTTAATAATTATTAACATGTTTTTGGAAGATTAAATTGGTTATAATGTCTGTTCCTGTAGCCCATTATGGCAACAACCAAGAAGCCCCAAAAATTAACGTATCTGCCAAATTGGCACCCTGATGGGTTGGACTTATCATAAAATAGCCTATGGTATAATAACTTAAATACCTATAAAGCAATACCAGACCGCTTGCAAAACAAATACAAAACTTTATTACAGAATTAAATACATGATCAAAAGACATCAGTATAGGGAAAGGCGACATCATCTGGAGGAAGACACAGCAGATACAAAGTTCAAAAATTTGTCCATATTGATTCACAAAACCAAATAAAGTGCAAGTGCATTAGTGTATCAAATACATATAAGGGACAAAGAACAGTTACCCATGCTGTGTCTCCACCAGGATGGCGCCAGCCCCGACGTGCGTTTCGGCTTCATGGTCTGAGACTCTCTACCTGGACCATACCTGTCCCATGAGGTCTCATCTTTTTATTTTTTCTGGATTATGGCTAAAGTCCTCTTAAAAAGAAGGTGATGGTCCAAGAACTAGGATCTGCACTGATTGCTAGGTCAAAGGGTCCTGAGAAGCTTGCATAGTCTAAGATCTATCAAGGTGCTAAAGAAGCAATGTACACAGGTGATGGTAAAAAATATATATTTATTTTTAGAAGGATAGGTTTGAGAGTGGGGAGTAGGAGTAAATGTTCTAAAATTGTAGAGGTTCTGAAAAAATGGGGTACTCAAGGAAAAATGTTGATTTGCAATATGCGGCAGTGGGGATGCACAGTAAAAAATATATTTGTGCCGGGTGGGGAGTATGACAATGCTGTGATTGTCTAGTGGTGGTTGCCCCCTTTCAATAGGTACAATGAGTAGTTGTGTCCATTAGTTATGCAGTCCGTTAAAAATTGTCTTTATGTCATACCACGTAGAAAAGTAATGTAAAAAAAGATATATAAAATATATAATATGGGTAGAACAATAAAAAGCAAGGAGTATCAAGTAAAAAATATATGTAAAAAGTAAGTGGTCTATCAGTCGGGTGCTGTACTTCAGTGTGGCGTCCCACACATTTGGTGAAGACTGCACCCTGACTGTTTACCTTCTTTGTGGGGTATGGATCTCCTGGCTGTTTGAGCAGCCTTACAGCGCTCAGCGATGTCTGTTTCCCGGTCTTCTCGGCGTGCCGCGTGTGTGTGACGTCACTTCTCTGGCGTCTCGCGTCTCGCGAGTCTTTGCCAGATTCAGTATTGGGATCTTCGCTGGTGGTATATTTTCGATCCAGGGGATTTGGATGAAGGCAGTGGTGTGGAAGCGCTTCCAAAGTAAGATTCTTAGCAGGTTTCTAGAGGGAAGTCACCAGACGCGTTTCGAAGGACTGAGCTGCCTTCTTCATCAGTGGACCACTGATGAAGAAGGCAGCTCAGTCCTTCGAAACGCGTCTGGTGACTTCCCTCTAGAAACCTGCTAAGAATCTTACTTTGGAAGCGCTTCCACACCACTGCCTTCATCCAAATCCCCTGGATCGAAAATATACCACCAGCGAAGATCCCAATACTGAATCTGGCAAAGACTCGCGAGACGCGAGACGCCAGAGAAGTGACGTCACACACACGCGGCACGCCGAGAAGACCGGGAAACAGACATCGCTGAGCGCTGTAAGGCTGCTCAAACAGCCAGGAGATCCATACCCCACAAAGAAGGTAAACAGTCAGGGTGCAGTCTTCACCAAATGTGTGGGACGCCACACTGAAGTACAGCACCCGACTGATAGACCACTTACTTTTTACATATATTTTTTACTTGATACTCCTTGCTTTTTATTGTTCTACCCATATTATATATTTTATATATCTTTTTTTACATTACTTTTCTACGTGGTATGACATAAAGACAATTTTTAACGGACTGCATAACTAATAGACACAACTACTCATTGTACCTATTGAAAGGGGGCAACCACCACTAGACAATCACAGCATTGTCATACTCCCCACCCGGCACAAATATATTTTTTACTGTGCATCCCCACTGCCGCATATTGCAAATCAACATTTTTCCTTGAGTACCCCATTTTTTCAGAACCTCTACAATTTTAGAACATTTACTCCTACTCCCCACTCTCAAACCTATCCTTCTAAAAATAAATATATATTTTTTACCATCACCTGTGTACATTGCTTCTTTAGCACCTTGATAGATGTAGAGTGCCGGTTCTCCATTATATACCTTTATTGTTATAAACTACCTTCCTGATTGGGTGAATCAGTCCAGAACCAGAGCACCTATACATTGCAGTGATCAGGTGAGCAACCAATAACCCATCTCATAGTCTAAGATCTACTAGATCTACTACTTCTGTGAGAAAACTACTCCCAGTACCTTTGCTTCAACCAGGAATTCAGAGAAAAAAATATCTGCACCCCCACCAGAGATGACCACTACCCTGCCGGAGACGACTACCTCTCTGCCAGAGGAGACCACCACCTCACCAGAGGCGGCCACCATCCCACCAGAAGTGTCCACCACCCTGCCAGAGATGACCACCTCTTCTCCAGAGGCGACCACTACCCTGCCAGAGACTACCACCTCTCCGCCAAATGCAGCCACCACCCTGCCAGAGATGACCACCTCTCCACCAAAGGCGGCCACCACCCTTCCAGATGCAGCCACCACCCTTTCCGACCACCACCTCGCAAGTGGCGGCCACCACCCCACCAGAGGCGACCATCACCCTGCCAGAGACTACCACCTCTCCTCCAGAGGCGACCACCAACCTGCCGGAGACTACCAACTCTCCACCAAAGGCGGCCACCACCCTGCAAAAAAGGCAACCTCCTTTCCATTCCTTCACACCTTCCCTTGATATATGGCAAATACAGTGTTACTCTGCACAGTACCGCAGTAAAATTCCACCACGCTCATTGTGAAAGGTCTGACTGCATGTGAGATGTTTACCCATCATACATCAAACAACTAATTCATGTGGAAATTTCTGCAGTCTTTTATGGACCCATCAACAGAGCAAATGACCTTGCCATGGAGCACATTTGATGGTGGTTAGTCAAGGACTGTGTTATTTAGAATTTTATGTTGATCTTTTTATGATCTCCTACCTGGATATGGCTGGACCCCAGGCGTTGGCTCCGAAGCAGACAAATGGGGGGGAATAGTTGAGGAATTTGAAGAAATAATTGAGTCCAGACCTTGTGATGAAGTTGAATAGCAGCTTTACTTTGATAAACTTTTATCAGAAACAATCTTCAAGCTTTGTCTCGGTTCCAGCAGGCTTTGCCATTAAAACTCTGGCAGGCAAACTCAACTCTAATACATCTATTGCTCTCTTGCTCTGCTGTGCTGACAGGCTTGCTGTATAACTTAGCTTCTTCTTTATGCTGCAGCTTCTCTCTTTGTAGTCTGTCTCTTAATTAGGCCAGGGAAATCTCCTCCTGGCTCCTGAGGTCCAAACTGTGGCCTCCATATCCAGCAGAGCTGAAGGTGCTCTGGCTGGCTTGGCTTTGCTTTGACTGGGCACGTCCAGCAGAGACATGCCCAACAATTGCTTCCTTCCCCTAGCTGGGGGTAAGCTAGACTGCAACTAAACTTGGACCCACCTTTCCTGCAGGAAGGGGGACTCGCCATCTCCTCCACAGAGGGGGGTTAGAATGGAATGGAAAGCTCCATTCTATGTACCTGTAGCTCTGCCGTATTTGCTGCCAACTGCTGGTGAACCAGGCACATTACTTGTGAACATAAACAGTTATAAAATAGGAAATGCACAGTGTTTGGACCTGAAATAAATACACATGATGACATGAGGTTAACCAGTAAAGACAGTATCAGGGTGCAGGAGTGGTAATGCCACTATGGCGCGTTACATGACCACGTCATAAAGCACATGTTGTGTCAGTCACAGACTGTGAGCCCCCTGAATATCATATATGTAGGTGTTAAGTGGAGAGAATGAGAGAGTAAACGAGAGCGGTCGTATCTAGGTGAATGATATGCTACACTGCTGTATATACTATATATCTGTACACACTGTGTCTATTATACCTCATACCTCGGATATTAGTACACTTCTGTATATACTATATATCTGTGCACACTGCATCTATTATACCTCGTACCTCACATGTCAGTACACTGCTGTATATACTATATATCTGTACACACTGCATCTATTATACCTCGTACCTCACATAGTACACTGCTGTATATACTATATATCTGTACACAGTGTCTATTATACCTCGGATATTAGTACACTTCTGTATATACTATATATCTGTGCACACTGCATCTATTATACCTCGTACCTCACATGTCAGTACACTGCTGTATATACTGTATACCTGTACACACTGCGTCTATTATACCTCGTACCTCACATAGTACACTGCTGTATATACTATATATCTGTACACAGTGTCTATTATACCTCGGATATTAGTACACTTCTGTATATACTATATATCTGTACACACTGCGTCTATTGTACATCGGATATCAGTACACTTCTATTTGTGGTCAGGGCGACGGCCCTCGAACGTACTACCTGGAGCTTACCGAAGGCTGGTTAATGCCAGGAGCCCGGAGCGAGGGTAGGCCTAAAAGGGGGCCTACCCCAATAGAACTGAAGAGAAAAAGGGCTGGGAGGGAGGGGTAACTGGCTGCACGTCCCGTCTGTAACTCCCGCCGAGCTTATAAGGGCAGAGGGGGCGTGGCCTCGGCCCCTCCCACAAATACAGGCTGCCCGGCAGCCTTAACCACTTGTGGTCAGGGCGACGGCCCTCGAACGTACTACCCGGAGCTTACCGAAGGCTGGTTAATGCCAGGAGCCCGGAGCGAGGATAGGCCTAAAAGGGGCCAAAAATGGAGACATAAACATACGGTTAAACACTTTATTGTAGCATTACAGTGCAAGTGAACAGAATGCATCGCGAATCTCGGATTGAGGGTTTGGTACATATCTGGAGAAACAGGACGATCTCCACCGCCCCATACTCCTGATGACATGTGGTGGTATCTTGTGCCTAGACGCGGCTGAGGCCGCCCCAATGCGAAAAGAGTGGCCCGAGATGGCCTTGGGATCCTGACCCAACCCTGCAACCAAGGAACGGACATGTGACATGAACTGAGACGTGGACAAGGGACCCCCCTTAAAGGGAAGTAGAGGACTATCTGGGGCAGCCGCCTGCAACCCTGCAGACAACTGCTGCAGCGCATTGACCGGGCACCAGTCGTTGTGCGAGGGGTAAAACCTCACCAGCGTTGGAGGTCCTGTTTGAGCGGTCTTGGTAGACAGGATGCTTAGTATAAAATGGTCGTGATGCCAGGTCAAGTGCTGCTTCTGAAGATGATGGCTGTTCCGGACGGCAGTGGTGAATTCCCCTGGCCGGAGGAACCCGTAAAACCCCAGGTATAGGGCGGCTTTAATGACCGTGCTAACCAAAGGCCCAAAAGGATTACCATCCAGAGCCAAGGACAACTGCCTAAACAAGGAGCCGGACATGGGTTGACGGACCACTGGCCTACTAGTACCGGCTTTCTCAATGCCCCGGAGCGTGGCCTTGATGGCCTGTGATGTGAAAAAAGATACTCGGGCGGGGTTGTTCAATGTGAATTGATGTTGAATTCCTGCCAAGTAAAGGCGGATGGTGTTGTGCGCGAGACCGAGGTTGGCATGACAATGCGCAATAAATGCCATCACAAATGACACGTCATCCACGTTGCCTTGTGGATGATTCTTTGCAAACTCCTTATAAAGGTTCCAGCCCGTGCGATAATTTCTGACCGTGTTCTCAGAAAGGCTCTGGTGCAAGAGATCTTTAGCTGTCCCGATCAAAGCCGTTAATCCCACACCAGGTCGCTGTAGGCTGGAATGGCCGCCCCGGCTGCGTCTGCATGCGGCATAATCTGAAAAAAGACATTAACGTTAAACCGGGACAGCGCATCCGCAGCCGTATTCATGGAACCCTGAATGTGGGAGCACTCAAAGCAAAAATTATGCACCATGGACAGCCACACCAACCTGCGCATGAGGGTCATGATCTTAGGGGATTTCGCTCTGCCACTACGGATGATGTCTACCAAGTCCTGACTATCAGTGATAAACCACACCCTCGAGTCTGACCATTCGTGGCCCCATACATGGGCTGCTGCTACCAAAGGATATAACTCCAACAGGGGGGATGACCGAAGAGCCTCCCTGTCCACCGTGATCTGGGACAGCCAGGCATCGGCCAGCCAGTGACTGCCAAAAATGGCTGCAAAGCCCTTGGATGCGGCTGCATCTGAATAAACCGTGGGAGAGGATGGGTTCCGCGGGGGAATGAACAACCTTACCCCATTCCATGAAGACATAAATGTATTCCACATGGACAGGTCCGCCATGGCCTGTTGGTCCAACCGAATAATACTGTCTTGCTCTGGGGCTGATGGCAGGAGCAGCAAGAGCCGAGAAACAAAGGAACGTCCCTGGGGCATGACCCTCATGGCGAAGTTCAGCCGGCCCAGCAACGATTGGAGGTTCGTCTTGGTCAGTACGCATGCCTTGGACGCCTCCAGGATGGCTAACCGTATATGCTGCAACTTCTCCTCGGGGAGCCTTGCTTCCAACCTCACTGAGTCCAGGATGACCCCCAGGAAGGTGATCGTCTTGGAAGGACCTACCGTCTTCCCCGAGGCGACAGGAACCTGGAGTGCCGAGAATAATTCCAGCAGAGAGGATAAGCTGGAGGGCTGCTGGGCAGGGTGTTCCACCAACAGGAAGTCGTCCAAGTAATGTATGCACATGGGCGCCTGCCCATGTTCGACCAGGATCCAATGCAGGGCCTGGGCCAGACGGTCAAACAGCCATGGGCTGCTTTTAGAGCCAAACGTTAGGCGATTGGCAAAGTAGTACCTGCCTGCCCACTTGATGCCGTAGTATTGCCACAGTTGCGGATGGATCGGAAGCAGTTTGAAGGCGTCCGCAATATCCGTCTTGGACAACCATGCCCCCCTGCCCGCCTTGAGAATAAACTGAATCGCCTCATCGATCGAGGAGTATTTCATACTAAACTCTTCTGATGGTATGAGGGAGTTGATACTGGGTATGTGAGAGGAATGAGGAGCCGAGAGATCATATATAAGTCTTTTTTTATTTGAGTCCTTCTTAGCTACCACTCCAATGGGGTTAACCCTCCATACCTCAAATGGAATAGAATCAAATGGACCGATGAGGAACCCTTTTTCCAGCTCCAAGGAAATCGCCGCTTGCACAGCCTCTGGATCCTGTCTGGCAGAGAGGAGATTCTCACACTCCCAGTTGACATGTGGAAGGGCCACCAACCCCGTATGGAACCCCTGCGACAGACCCATAAGCAGATGCACCACAAACTGTTGATCACCATGCCTTTCTAGGAGTGCCCCCAGGGGATCAACGTTGATGTCGGTCAGTCATGACTGTTTAGATGCCTTTTTAGGACAGGTGGACCTTGGATGTGCACGAAAGCAGACTGTGCACACGTGGAGGGCCCTGCACCCACTGAACATGCAGTGACCGAAGTTAAAATTATTACAAATCTGGCTTTTGCCCAGATACACAATCGGCCTACCAAACTTGTCCATGAGGGCCGGACCCCTGGTGACTCCCGATGTACCTGGAAGGGCCCTGTCTGGATGGGAGGCCGCCTCGTTGGGGCACCATACCGTGTCATGGAAAATGGACTGGCATGAACCACAAGTGGGGGCTCGGAGCCCTGCAAAATGCCTGCAGAAAAGCTCCATGTCCAGCACAGCCCAATTGGTCATGAATTGAAACTGTGCTAGGGAGGCTGCGGCTTTAGCCGCGAAGGACCGATGGTAATCGTAAAACGCCGAGCCCCCATACTTGTGGCCCAAGTCGGTGACCTGATATAGATATGCGTCCAGCTCCTCCCTCATATTGGGCTGTGCCGAGCAGATGACGTCCCTGAACAAACTGAACGCGCGCACAAACTCGGGTATGGACAGTTTGCGATTCAGTCGGGCATCCTTGGACTTCATCACCACTGACACCTCTCCGCAATCAATGGTTCTATGCTCGCTAGCATCATGGGATGCTATGAGAATAGATGCCAAGTTAACCTCTTTGCCTGCCAGTATATCCCTCCTGATATTCTCCGCCACAAAATGAGCTGGGACAATAGCCGGCGGAGTAGCCGACATACCTGGAGAACCTGCCACTGGCCCTGACACCGCCGTCACGGGCGACACAGACTGCGATGAGGTGGAGGCCCTGGACTCCAGCTCCATGACCCTGTGCTGGATGTCTGCTACAGAGGCAGCCAGACTCCCCATAGTGGCATTCAACTGAGCCAGCGATGCCTGGACAGTAGGTACTGCCAGCTGCTCGCTGGATGGGCCCGGGCTAGATACCAGCAGCCTATAAAGTTCGGCCTTCCTGGCTGAAGCCGGGTGACTGATGCCTCTTCTATTCAATTCGGCCACCAGTTTTGGAATTGTCCAATTCCTCAGGGATCCATGACCAGCCAGACCGGAAACCACGGACCCAGAGATGGACGAGGCATCGTCGATGTCTGAGGCCTGGGACATGTTGACAACGCTGTAATACTCTACGCCCTGGATATCACCTGAGGACAAAACCTTTGTTACTAGTACCGACCCAGGCGTGTCTTAGACATCCCGATGGCCCCTCCCCCTTGTTGGCCTCTACCAGACAAGACTGCCCCTAGATTATGGACGGCCTGATGGACCTGAACTGATACTCACCTGGTAACGGAATTTGATGAAAAAATGGCAACAATACCGTACTGGAGGCCCTTGCCACCGACCGAGGTGGAGGTTTTGTTACTGGGAAACCGAAGGCACCGAGACCCCAACGTGCTGCCGTATAAACAAGAACAAAAATGACAATCTAAATGCACTGGGAATAACCCACCTGGGGCGTCAGGCCGTACCCCTGCCCCTACGGGTAAACGAGAAACATGGCCTACAGGTCTCTAGGCCACCATAATGAGGACAGAAGAGCCAAACACCAGGGTGACCTGCCCCCCGGGCATGCTGCTGAATCATGCATGCTGCTATGGGTGACATGTGTGCCATATTGGTGAAAAATGACCCCTTGGACGTACTTAGACAGGACACCATGCCGCTGGGGCGGCTGACGCGACATTGCCTGAACGCTTCAGACAGACGTGCAACAAAACGAGTAAGACAACCTGGACGTACCAGGTAGGATCGCGTGCCACCGGGGTGGCGGACATACTATGCCTGAACGTTTCAAGCAGACGTGTAACAGGAGATGACATGACAACCTGGACGTACCAGGCAGGACCCCGTGCCACCGGCGTAGCAGACATACTTTGCCTGAACGTTTCAAGCAGACGTGCAACAGGAGACGAGTATGGCAACCTGGACGTTCCAGGCAGGACCACCTGTCACAGGAGTGACCAATATAATGCTTAAACGCTTTAAGCGGATGTACCACATGAGATGACAAGACACCCTGGACATCCAGGCAGGACACCGTGCCACGAAGTGGCGGACGTAACATTGCCTGTACGCTTCAGGCAGACATACCACAATAAGGAAAACTGACAACCTGGAGTTTCAGGTAAGACCACATGCCACTGACGCGGCGGACGCCACAAAGCCTGAACGCTTCAAGCAGACGTACCACAATAAACAAAGCGACCACCTGGAGTTCCAGGCAGGACTACATGCCACCGGAGTGGCGGACGCCACGACGCCTGAACGCTTCAAGCCGATGTACCATAGTAGACAAGTGACAACCTGGACGTTCCAGGCAGAATCCTGTGCCACCGGGGAGGGTGACAGAATAGCGCCTGAACGTTTAAAGCCATGCCACGGATAAAACATACGGGACGTGAAAATGTGCCTGTGGCCAACCCCCGTGACACATATCATAACCATAAAACAGGACATACCACCTACTGCACGTACGGAATCCTTGGAACGGAATGGAGCGTCAGATACTTGATCAGACGAAAACTCTGCAATATGATGATGCATGACAGCAAATGTAAATGTACAATAAATTAAAAAAATTTTGCCCTTTTTTTTTTTTTTTTTTTAAAAACAGACATTGGCACTGCTGCACCCGCACAGAAAACCCATCACACTGCTCCAGAGCAGGAAAGTAGAAGATACCTAAATTAGGGTAATCTTAAAATGACACCCCCAGCCAGGGAATTAAATAGCGATCTATGTGAAAGGTGCACCAACACCCTCCTAAACGTATGTAGACAGTGAAACACGTTAGGGGCTACTGTCTACGCAAGCCAAACCTAGACATAATAGTTCCCCATAACGATTGCTTGTCCCCGCAAACTCGCACATGAAAGTTAGCTGTTGATCCGTAAAAAGCAACACCCGTCACTGAAGATTTATATATATATTGCTCCACACTGCACGCCACATGGTTGAAGACACTGCCATAGTTTTAAGGCCTGTTAAGTGGCGTGCAGGCAGTTACGCAGCCCATATACAAATGAACCCGGTGACTGGTATTGACTTGAGGTGTGGGGAGCAAACATTCAAGCCATAATTATCGTGAAATCTTACATCACCAAACCGGCGTTTGCCGCCTGTAATTACCCATGCTTAAGCTCACAGGCTTAAACAGTTTGTCCCGTTCCCATGGAAACCAGCCCACGTGCCTAGGAACAGCACGCGCTGGCCTACATGCGCAACTGCGATCCACCATGGCCCCCGGCGGGTTTGAGAAACCAAAGAGGCGCGTTACCAGGGGCGGCGCCGCCGGCGTGCCTAGCAACCGGCACCAGCGGCCGCCCCCCGGAACACATACACGCCCTTGGCTGACAGTGCCGGCCGGGCTGGACAAGGAGGTGAGCGGAGCTCCGGCCCCCCAACCCCCCGCGTGGATGTGCAGACCCCGTGGTGATGAGCCTTGCACCGCCGTATGCCGCCCCCGCACCGAGGTAAGACTCCAACCCGGAACAGGCAACGGATATATCTTACCTGACACGAGGAGAAGCCGATCCATACTTACCCGACTCGAGGATGAAGGCGCGGGACGTGCAGGAACCAGACGAGACCGGACGATCCAGGTAACTGGCTGCACGTCCCGTCTGTAACTCCCGCCGAGCTTATAAGGGCAGAGGGGGCGTGGCCTCGGCCCCTCCCACAAATACAGGCTGCCCGGCAGCCTTAACCACATATACTATTTATCTGTACACACTGCATCTACTATGCCTCGTACCTCACATGTCAGTACACTGCTGTATATACTATATATCTGTGCACACTGCGTCTATTATACCTCGTACCTCACATAGCCGTACACTGCTGTATATCCTATATATCTGTGCACAGATCCTGGCAGATGCTCCTAACTAACCTGGGAACTACACCATGCTCTGTGCAGTTCCTTTACTAGATGTACAGGACCTGTGATGATGTCATCACAGGTCCTTTAGCTTTTTCCACAGATGATAGGGATATTATATTGGAACTGGACAGTAATCAGTGCAATTAGGGGGCGGAGCCTTTGGTTCACTGCCAGCCCCTTTTCCCCACCAGCCCCATAGCAGCTGCGTGGTCTTCCACTATTGGAGGTATGCCATTGTCTGTGGGGTTACATAGGACTGCAGGTAACACCTCACTCTTTCGCTGCTTCCTCTACATTGCTGTGTCCCTTAACTCATCCTGCTTCCTGCACAACATATCAATTCCCACTGGAACTTAGCCCAAAGAATCCTCTTCTATGTTTGTGTACAAACCTTCTTTCCTCCAGACGCAGAGGATGTCCCCTCGTCACAGTCACAGTCCTGGGGATAAATAGATGATGGGAGTTATCTCTGCACTGACCCCTGATATATTTATACATAGTAATTAGATCTCCCCTCAGTCGTCTTTTTTCTAAAGTGAATAACCCTAATGTTGATAATATTTCTGGGACCTGTAGTCCACCCATTCCAGTTATTACTTTAGTTACCCTCCTCTGTACCCTCTCTAGCTCTGCTATATCTGGTTTAACAGATATTAATTATTTACCAGCAATGAGAGTTTCCGTTCAATCAATCAATTCCATTAGTAGAGATGAGCGAATTTTTAGAAGCGCATTTTTTTGTAAGTAGCAGGTGCAATGACAGGGAGCTGCGATAGCGCCGCAAAAAGAGTGTAAATTTAACATAAAAAAATAAATCAAACTTACCACCTTCATTTACTTGAGATGGGCAAGCCGCCGTCTTGCCTGAGGATCTGGCGCGAAATCTCGCACGGCTGCTGCACATGTTAGGATATGGAGCAAGGAACTCTGGGAACGAGGGATCACCCATAATGCCATGCATGCAGCCAATCAGCAGCCAGCCAGCCCTGTGATGTCACAGCCCTATAAATAGCCTCAGCCATCTTGGATTCAGCCATTTTCCAGTGTACTTAGTGCAGGGAGAGACGTCAGCAGGTGCTAGGGACAGTGCTAGGAAAGACTTGAAAACTTTTATTTTGCTGAATAGAAGTTCAGGGAAAGGATAGGGAGGAATCATTCCACAGTATTGAAGCAGAACAGGGTTCAATAGGGGAGGTTACAGCCTGGGGAATAGGAACAATCCTATTACACCTTGCTATACAGCTCTGTAATTCCAGCAAACCGTTCTTATTATTGGGGTCTTATTAGCCCTTGTGCGGTGCAGTTATATGTTCTAAAGCCTTTTTTTGTCGTATATTAGTGGGGAGAAAAATATGGGGCTTATTAACTGTTGTGTGTTGAAGTGAGAAACTTACAGCCTTTTTTTGGGATGTATTAATTTCCTTTTTATTTATTTGATCTAACAGTATGTCAGGCAGAGAAGTGCCAGGCCCTGCACAGGGGAGTGGCAGAGGTCTAAATGTTTCTGGCGCAGGCAGAGGTCGCAGCAGAGTAAGGGGCCATGGCAGCAGGGGTCACAGCGAGAGGCCTGAGCTCCCGGTGTCATCTAGCGGTCGTGTCTTGACCAGCAACCCAGCAGTCTTTGAATGGTTGACTGGGTGACATCAGACACCCCAAGCCAAGATGGGTTTGTCAGACACAACCCTTAGTTGGCATGGCCCGGGAGCAGGCCCTGTGCCCTCACCTGTCCTCACCCTGCCTCTGTCCTTTTCTGTTCCCTCAGCCAGAGAAGTATTGTATGCTATGGGCTCAGCTCCACTATACAGCGAGGACGAGCTACTAGAGGACAGTCAGCAGATACTGGCCAGCCAAGATCTGGAGGAGACATCCGCCGCTTCCTCCGGTAGGCGGGCAAGTAGTGATGAGGAGAATGGCCTGGGAGCTGGTGTTACGAGCGGTCAGGCTCCGACCCAGAGACCATTTGAAGAGGACATCAGTGACGTGCAGACAGTACTCGATGATGATGTAACCGATCGCAATTGGCAGCCGGGTGACGAAGGGACTTCATCATTATAGGGAGAAGAGGGTGGAGCCAGCAAGTCGGTAGCTTGGCTGGGAGTCAGCAGGATGGCAGCAGTAGGTCGGGAGCCAAACGTGCCCGGGGTAGACCACCTGCTTCGCAGGTGCCTACCGGCCCAGAAAGTAGTGGTGCAGGAGTTCACGGAGGCAGTGTCAGTAGCAGTCAGTCAGTGCGGACAGTTGGGGGGAAAATCACCTACTCGGCGGTGGCAGTTTTTTGTTAAGCCGCCGGGGGAGGTAAACATGGCCATTTGTCCAATCTGTGGGCAGAAGGTGAGGCATGGACAGGGTGCCAATGTTGGCACCACGGCCCTCCGTCAACATATGCATCGTCACCATAAAGTGGCCTGGGAGAACCGTGGCTCCGATGTGGTGGTCCAGCCTGCCGCAGCAACCGCTACATCACCCAGTGGCGCACACATGATTTCTGGCAGTCAAGGCTCCACCACCTCAGCCGAAGGGAGCTGTCTGTCCTTCCCATCACCTCCTCCTCCTCCCGAAGCGATTGCCAAGGGACAGCAGAATGCGTGCTCGCCTCCAACGGCGCAGAAGCTGAACGTGCTCCTGTCCAAGTTGCTGGTGCTGCAGTCCCTCCCTTTCCAAATGGTGGACTCTGCACCTTTCAGAGAACTGATGGCTTGTGCCGAGCCGAGGTGGAAAGTCCCAAGCCGCCATTTGTATGCCAAAAAGGCAGTACCAGCCCTGCACAAATACCGTATTTTTCGCCCTATAAGACTGTTATGGAGGGGATCTGTGGATGACACATCGCAAAAGATGCTATATATGTGTCATCCACAGATCCCCCCCCCCCCATAACAGTGCCATTCAGATACCCCCATAAGTGTCACCCACAGATCCCCCATAACAGTGCGCCATCCACAGACCACAATTAGTTCAAAACCCACCAAAAGCACAACTATTGGTTCAAAATATTTTTTTTCTTATAAGAGCGTCTTATGGGCCAGTGCGGCCCATAAGACGCTCCTATAAGAAAAAAAATATTTTGAACCAATAGTTGTGCTTTTGGTGGGTTTTGAACTAATTGTGGTCTGTGGGTGACGCACTGTTATGGGGGATCTGTGGGTGACGCACTGTTATGGGGGATCTGTGGGTGACACTTATGGGGGATCTGTGGGTGGCTCTTATTATGGTCTCTGGATGGCACTGGTTTGGGGGGGATCTGTGGATGACACATATATAGCATCTTATGCGATGTGTCATCCACAGATCCCCTCCATAACAGTATCCCTGTAGTGAATGACCCTCAATACAGGGGGTGGGGGTCGCATCTGCTTTTATAATGACAGCGGGGCCCGTGCAGTGACTGTATTCTACTACACAGTCCCCGCTCACTGTATAATCGTATCTGTAATAGTTAATTAGGTATATACCGGTAATCGCATAATCAGCGCCTGTATTACTTACAACTACAAGTGCTTGGTAGGTAGCAGGGAGGAGGGAGGACGTGCGCTGGCAGCGGGAGTCACTACGTCATGCGCCCACGCCGCCTGCTTCATTCATAAAGTGGGCGGCGCAGGCGCGTGACGTACTGATTCACGCTGCCAGTGCCTGTCCTCCCGGCCTGCCTCCTCCCTCTTCTCTGCTACCTACCGAGCGCTTGTAGTTGTAAGTAATACAGGCGCTGATTATGCGATTACCGGTATATACATAATTAACTATTACAGATACGATTATACAGTGAGCGGGGCCCGTGTAGTAGAATACAGTCACTGCACGGGCCCCGCTGTCATTAAAAAAGCAGATGCCGGCCCCCAGCCCCTCCTCCCTCACAGCTGATACACCCGCCGCATGGCATCCCGGCGGGTGTATCATTGAAAATTCTGCAAAATCAGCAGCATTCGCCCCATAAGACGCACTGCTATTCCCCCCCCCCCCCCCCCCCCACTTTTGGGGGTGAAAAAGTGCGTCTTATAGGGCGAAAAATACGGTAAGTAGAACAGAAGGTGGGCCAGTCCTTGAGGCTGTCGGTGTCTGCCAAAGTGCACGGCATTGCCGACGTGTGGAGCTGTAACTATGGTCAGGGACAATACATCTTCTTTACGGCCCACTGGGTGAATGTGTGCAGTGTCCTGAAACGCACTGCTTAAAGGGAGTCTTTCACCTAAAATGACCATTATACACCACAAACATCATGATATCCATTACATTCCCCACATTATAATCTTACCTTTCATATTGCTGTCCATCGCCTCCCGTCATTGACAAATCCGGCGCCTGCACCGTTCAGCATAATCCTCATACCTGCGCACTCCATTACTCACTAGGGCAGAGGCAGCAGAGCTTTTAATGCGCATACGCCGGCCCGAACCTCCCGATCTAGCCGGTGGAAGTAAACTGCCCCAAGATCGGGATGTACGGGCCGGAGCATGAGCATTAAACGCTCTGCTGCCTCTGCCCATAGTGGGTAATGGAGTGCGCAGGTATGAGGATTATGCTGAACGGCGCAGACGCCGGATTTGTCAATGACTGGAGGATGGAATCTGAAGAACCTAGGGCGGGCCAGAGGGGTGAAAGGGGTGGGGTTTGACTTGAACAGCGCCATTGTCATGCCCCACTCTGACTATGTGCGGAGGTCGGCCAGGATTGCTGCACGAGTTTAGTGTTTGTTTTGGAGTCGTGCTGGATCCGCCCCTCATCAGGTGCACTGGGTGGAGTCATTAGTTTAAATAGCTCCTCAGCCCAGTGCTCTGAGCGGATTATACTCATCATTGTGGTCTTGGAAGCTAGGAAGGAAGGTTGGCTGTCTGTTCCTCCTCAGGAAGATACAGTAAGTGTTGTTTCTAGTTGGTTGTTTTGTGTCATCTATCCCATCCAGGTTCTGTGCGAGCAGGCTGCTCCTATTTCCCACTTCACCATCTCGGGGAATTCAGGGTTTTGTCAGCCTAGGCACGGGGACACCTCACACCTACCTTAAAGGTCTGTAGGTGGGCTGAGCAGTGCAGAGAAAGAGGTCAGGGATTAGCTAGGAGGTGACCCTTCCCCTGTCTCTCGCCCAGAGCCTGGTTGGTGCGTTATCTGTTATACTGAGTGCACGCCCGCCGTGACATTATAATCCGCCATACTGTGACTGCCATCACTCAGGGCTTTTGTGATGGTGTCAATTGATTCACTGGTTGACCGCATGCAGGGTTTATCCCTAGAGGTTGCTTATCTGCGTAGTTCGATCACACAGTGTCAGAGGTTTCTGGCATCAGGTACAGGTCAAATTGGTGGGGAGCCTAAAGTCGCTCTTCCCGAGAGATTTACAGGGGGTACGGATGATTTTTTCCGCTTTAAAGAGTCATGCAAATTGTACTTTCGACTGCGTCCATTTTCGTCAGGTAATGAAGATCAGAGGGTTGGTATCATCATGTCTCTGCTTAAAGGAAACCTGTCACCGGGATTTTGTGTATAGAGCTGAGGACATGGGCTGCTAGATGGCCGCTAGCACATCCACAATACCCAGTCCCCATAGCTCTGTGTGCTTTTATTGTGTAAAAAAAAGATTTGATACATATGCAAATTAACCTGAGAGGAGTCCTGTCCGTGAGATGAGTCAGGGACAGGACTCATCTCAGGTTAATTTGCATATGTATCAAATAATTTTTTTTACACAATAAAAGCACACAGAGCTTTGGGGACTGGGTATTGCGGATGTGCTAGCGGCCATCTAGCAGCCCATGTCCTCAGCTCTATACACAAAATCCTGGTGACAGGTTCCCTTTAAAGGGGACGCGCAATCCTGGGCCTTTTCTCTGCCGCCCGGTTCTCTGGCTCTCCGGTCAGTGGAGGAATTTTTCCAAGCCCTGGGATTGATTTACGATGACCCAGATCGGGTCTCGATGGCAGAATCGAAATTGCGTAACTTACTACAGGGTAAACATACTGCAGAGGGTTACTGCACAGAGTTTAAGAGGTGGGCTACTGAGTCGGGGTGGAACGACCCTGCGTTACATAGTCAGTTTTGTCAGGGGTTATCTGAAAGGTTGAAGGATGCCCTGGCTTTTCATGAGTATCCGGATACTTTAGAGAACGCAATGTCTTTGGCTATACGGTTGGATAGACGTATCAGAGAGAGGTGTAAGGGTCCCTCCGTGCAGGGGATCCCTCCTGCGTGTGGTTTTGTTTCTCCTACTGCCCAGGGTGATATAACTCTGGGGTAGGGGAGGAACCCATGCAGTTAGGTCAGATATCGTGCCATTCTGACAGTAGAGACTTTAGAAAAGTGCACAATCTATGTTACTTTTGTGGAAAGAGGGGTCATTTTATTTTTTCTTGTCCTCATGTTAAATCACAGGTGGAAGAGAAAAAAGAAAAAAAACTTTCCTCACACTTGGTTGTATGAATGGTGTGGTGGAGCAGACAGGTATGCAAGCTCCCTGCAGTTCCTGTTTTCTCCTTTCAGCTATGGTGGCGCTAGAGTAAAAAAAATGTGTTTGTGGATGTTTTTCTTGATTGTGGTGCTGGGGTAAACCTAATTGACTTTCTTTTTCTTCAAGGCCTGGGACTAAGTACTTGCACGTTAGAGAACGAGATTCGTGTTTTTGCAATTGATTCTTCCCCTCTTTCTCAAAGGACCCTTACTCACATTGTTCATGGTATTCACTTAAGGGTGGGTGATTCACATGCTGAGATTATTTCCTGTTTCGTCATGAAGGATTTGCCAGCTCCAATAGTTTTGGGGTTGCCATGGTTGTCTAGACATAACCCAATTATAGACTGGCAAGCGAGACAAATCATTGGTTGGAGCAAGTTTTGTTCGGATAATTGTCTTGTCACATCTATTTCTGAAGTGTCCGTTATGGCCTTGCCTCAGTATCTCGGATTTTTCGGACATCTTTTCAGAGGGTGGGGCTCAGGAATTGCCCCCTCATCGTGACTATGACTGTCCAGTGAATCTCATTCCGGGGGCTAAGTTGCCTAAGTCTTGGCTCTACAACCTCTCTCAACCCGAGAGAGAGAGGTCATGCGAAAGTATGTCGCAGAGTTTGGCAAAGGGTCATATTAGACCATATAAAAGTCTCCAGTGGCTGTAGGTTTGTTCTTCGTGAAGAAGAAAGATGGATCACTGAGACCGTGTTTGGATTTCCGGGAGCTGAACCGTATTACAGCCCGGGATCCATATCCCCTGCCTTTGATCTCTGATCTTTTTGATCAGATTGTTGGAGCCAAGGTGTTCTCCAAGTTGGATTTGAGAGGAGCATGCAATCTGATCAGGATCAAGGAGGGGGATAAGTGGAAAACGGCCTTCAATACGCACGAGGGTCATTTTGAGAACCTGGTAATGCCTTTTGGGTTGACGAATGCGCCAGCGGTATTTCAGCGATTCGTCAATGATATTTTTCATCACTTGGTGGGAGGTTCGTAGTAGTCTACCTAGATGACATTTTTATTTATTCTCCTGATCTGAAGACCCATCAGGATCATGTGAGACAGGTTTTGACGATCCTGCGGGAGAATAAATTATACGCCAAATTGGAGAAATGTTTGTTTGCGGTGCAAGAGCTTCCATTCTTGGGATACATGCTTTCTGATTCCAGTTTTCGTATGGACCCCGAAAAGGTCCGGGCGGTTCTGGAGTGGGACCGACCGGAGAATCAGAAAGCTTTGATGCGGTTTTTGGGTTTTACGAATTATTATAGAAAATTTATTTCGAATTATTCCACGCTAGTCAAACCTCTTACTGATATGACCAAGAAGGGCGCTGATGTCTCTGTATGGTCGGATGAGGCATTGCAGGCCTTTTCGGCTATTAAGGAGCGTTTTGCGTCTGCTCCCATTCTGGTGCAGCCGGATGTATCTCAGCCATTCGTGGTCGAGGTTGATGCATCAGAGGTGGGGGTTGGGGCGGTGCTTTCGCAGGGTCCTTCTCCTGGCAAGTGGGTCCCGTGTGCCTTCTTCTCCAGGAAGCTCTCGGTCGCCGAGAGGAATTATGATGTTGGAGATAGGGAGTTGTTGGCTATCAAGTTGGCCTTTGAAGAATGGCGTCACTGGTTAGAGGGGGCTTCTCACCCCGTTACTGTGTATACAGACCATAAGAATTTGGCTTACCTGCAATCCGCCAAGCGTCTGAACCCTAGACAGGCCAGATGGTCATTGTTTTTTACCAGGTTCAATTTCGTGGTTACCTTTCGCCCAGGGGTCAAGAACGTCAAGGCAGATGCCTTGTCTCGCAGCTTCCCTAGGGGAGGTGATTCAGAAGATCCAGCGCCGATTTTGGCGGATGGAGTGGTGGTCTCCGCTCTGTACCCTGAATTAGAGATGGAGGTATTGGGAGCTCAGGAGGGGGCTCCTGGTTCGTGTCCCCCAGGGAGGTTGTTTGTTCCTGAGGGCCTACGATACAAGGTGTTCAAGGAACATCACGATACTGTTCTCGCTGGACATCCTGGTGGTAAGTCCACCTGTGATCTGGTGTCCCGGAGGTTCTGGTGGCCAGGGTTGCGTAAGAGTATTGAGAATTACGTGACAGCTTGTGAAACCTGCGCTCGGTCAAAGGTTGCTCATACTCGACCGCCTGGTTCACTTCTTCCATTGTCTATTCCATCTCGTCCTTGGACGCATTTGTCCATGGACTTTATTACGGACCTGCCGAGTTCCTCCGGGAGAACAGTGATTTTGGTGGTAGTCGACCGTTTCAGTAAAATGGCTCACTTTATACCACTAACAAGTCTGCCTAACGCTAAGACTCTTGCGCAGATTTTTGTGGATAATATTGTGAAATTGCACAGTATTCCTTCGGATGTGGTCTCTGATAGGGGCACGCAGTTTGTCTCCAGGTTTTGGAGGGCGTTCTGCTCTCGACTTGGCATTCAACTTTCTTTCTCATCGGCTTTTCATCCACAGTCGAATGGTCAGACGGAGCTTACCAATGAAAACCTGGAGACCTACTTGAGGTGCTTTGTTGCTGAGAATCAGGAGGACTGGTCCTCATTCTTGTCCTTAGCAGAATTTGCATTGAATAACCGTAGGCAGGAGTCCACGGGTAAGTCGCCATTTTTTGGCGCATACGGTTTCCATCCTCAGTTTGGTACCTTTTCTGGGTCTGGTTCGTCCGGGATGCCAGAGGAGGAGAGATTCTCGTCTGCCTTGTCCTCTATCTGGCGGAGGATTCAGGGGAATTTGGAGAGGATGAGTGAGAGGTATAAACGAATGGCTGACAGGAGACGTGTGACTGGTCCGGACCTGTGTGTGGGTGATCTGGTGTGGTTGTCCACTAAGAATATCAAGTTGAGAGTGCCATCTTGGAAACTGAGCCCAAGATTTGTTGGTCCGTATAAAATTTCTGCGGTAATCAATCCTGTGGCGTTTCGACTGGATCTGCCGCAGACTTGGAGGATCCATGATGTCTTCCACAAGTCTTTACTAAAAAAATATGTTAAACCGGAGGTACCATCGCCATTGCCTCCTCCTCCTGTTCTAGTCGAGGGAAACTTGGAGTTCGAGATCTCCCAGGATTCTCGACTCGAGAGTTCTGCGGGGTTCCCTCCAGTACCTGGTGCACTGGAGGGGATACGGTCCTGAGGAGAGGATGTGGGTTCCGGCGTCAGATGTCAACGCCAGCCGACTGGTGAGGGCCTTTCATAGGTCCCATCCGGATAAGGTTGGTCCAGGGTGTCCGGAGGTCACCCGTAGAAGGGGGGGGTACTGTCATGCCCCACTCTGACTATGTGCGGAGGTCGGCCAGGATTGCTGCACGAGTTTAGTGTTTGTTTTGGAGTCGTGCTGGATCCGCCCCTCATCAGGTGCACTGGGTGGAGTCATTAGTTTAAATAGCTTCTCAGCCCAGTGCCCTGAGCGGATTATACTAATCATTGTGGTCTTGGAAGGAAGGTTGGCTGTCTGTTCCACCTCAGGAAGATAAGTGTTGTTTCTAGTTGGTTGTTTTGTGTCATCTATCCCATCCAGGTTCTGTGCGAGCAGGATGCTCCTATTTCCCACTTCACCATCTCGGGGAATTCAGGGTTTTGTCAGCCTAGGCACGGGGACACCTCACACCTACCTTAAAGGTCTGTAGGTGGGCTGAGCAGTGCAGAGAAAGAGGTCAGGGATTAGCTAGGAGGTGACCCTTCCCCTGTCTCTCGCCCAAAGCCTGGTTGGTGCGTTATCTGTTATACTGAGTGCACGCCCGCCGTGACAGCCATTGGGCCCGGGCACCTATAGAAGCTAATTAGCATATGGAATAAAAGCGTTTTTAAGAGAAAATAGGCGATGGACAGCAATATGAAAGGTAAGATTATAATATGGCGAATGTAATGGATATCATGATGTTTGTGGAGTATAACGGTCATTTTAGGTAAAGGACTCCCTTTAATGTTGTGATTGTGTTTCATGTAAACTCTGCTTGTAAGGGGACTCTCACACTACAGTCTCAATCAATTGAATATACAAAACTGGAATGGTATATATTCAATATAAACGATAAACTTTGAATATACCCAAGCTGTTACGTGAGAATACTTACAGAATTACTCAGTTATATTGACTATATGCATTAATAACAACCAATGGAACCAATATTCACTAAAGCATAAACTGATAACATTATTGATCACCAACCATCAAATCATGAACTTGTTTTGATATTACTCATTTCATCTCAACATTAATTTATCTATCAATTGGACTATTTTTGGGAACGGAGTTTACTATCACCTTTTTATGTGGATCAATAATATATGAATTAGGACAATTTATTTATTATAGTTTTTTTATTACTGGATCTACAGCACCTGGATACAAACAAACGGACAATTGATCTTGTGCATTTATGAGATAGATATATATTAGAGGTGGGATAAATCCAATTTTTTTCGAATCCGAATCCGAAAAGGTTCTCGAATATATTGAATCTCGAATCCTACGAATCCTGTACATAATTGTGTGAACGCACGGTGTAAGAAACAAAGTCAGACCGCGTCAGACCGCACCCTATATGACCGCGATGACCCCTGCTCCTATCACTACAGAACATACAGGGTAATACAGCGCACATACCTCTTACATCCAGTGACGTCTCTTGTAGATGTTCTCTTTCCTCATCTTCTCCTTTCAGACCAGACACCATTTTTCAGCCATTTTTCGTCTCTGCAGCTTGACAAAAAAATAAAAAATCTTAGTTTACTACTTTTCCATCATCCTCCCATCTTCTGGACAAATCATCCTAACACCCCCAATACTGTTCCGCTGTGCTCCCCAATACTGTACTGCAGAAACAGATAATACCCCTGATAATACTAGTACCACACAGAGCCCCCCATATAAAATACCCCTTCTTTGTGGCCTCAGATGCCCCCATAGTGCCCCCAATAATGTGCCAATAAGAAGTGGCCCCACAGTGCCACCCAATAATGTGCCAGTAAGTGTCCCCATAGATGCCCCCCTAATCATGTGCCAGTATCAAGTGCGGAGTGCCTCTCTCCTCCCCCCCATGTGCCGGTATCATAGTGCCACCTCCCCCCATAATGTGCCCGTATCATAGTGCCACCTCCCCCCCATAATGTGCCCGTATCATAGTGCCATCTCCCCCCGTAATGTGCCCGTATCATAGTGCCATCTCCCCCCATAATGTGCCCGTATCATAGTGCCTCCCCCCAATGTGCCAGTAGTATCATAGTACCTCTCACCTCTCCCCCTGGCATTCACAGATCCCCCCCCACCCCATAACAGTGCCATCCACAGACCCCCCCCACCCCATAACAGTGCCATCCACAGACCCCCCCATCCTATAACAGTGCCATCCATAGACCCCCCCCACCCTATAACAGTGCCATCCACAGACCCCCCCCCACCCTATAACAGTGCCATCCACAGACCCCCCCATCCTATAACAGTGCCATCCATAGACCCCCACACCCTATAACAGTGCCATCGACAGACCCCCCCCCCACCCTATAACAGTGCCATCCACAGACCCCCCCCACCCCATAACAGTGCCATCCACAGACCCACCCCATCCTATAACAGTGCCATCCATAGACCCCCCCCACCCTATAACAGTGCCATCCACAGACCCCCCCCCCCCCCACCCCTACATATGTGAGAGTGCTTGTTAAATACTCTACTATTCATTAAACGTCTCACAGTATTGTCTCACTACCACGGCAGACTCCCTATGCGTATTACTTCAAGGCACAGTGCTCTACACCCCTATAAAGGCTCTCTACAGCCAGGAAATAGCTGTTTTTTAACGCGATTCGCCACAAATTAATTCGGATAGAATCCAATTTTTTCAGACAGTTCGGTGAACTGACCGAATAGAATTTTTGAGAAATTCGCTCATCTCTAGTTGTAACGGAAAGCTATAAAGGAATTGAAACCGCCTTTGTGAACCCCCCTAAGGCACAGCTAGCCTCACAGCTGACCCTCCCTTGTCTGCCTGTTTCAGGGACTATTGTTCAACTACTTCATCGCTCGTTGCTCACCAGGGGAGAGATTATTTTGTATATCAGTTGATGGAATATGTTGTTGTTTCAAACCATCTATGACTTTGGTTTGAAAATGTTCCATAGCCGGAACTCACGACTGCACTGGGTACGAAGCTGGATTCGGTATTCCTCTCCTATTTTTGGTCACAGTGATCTCTGCGTTATGTATTTCAGGGACGTCTCACAATGCAGCTAAATATAAAGTAGCTAGTTGTTCATTAACCCTTTTTCATGACCAAGGGTCATTGATGCCCCAGTGTCCAGGTCAAATTTTACAAATCTGACATGCGTCACTTTATGTGGTAATAGCTTTGGAACACTTTTCTTTATCCCAGCCATTCTGAGATTGTTTTCTCGTGACACATTGTACTTCATGATAGTCATAAATTTGAGTCAATATATTTCACCTTTATTTAAGAAAAAATCCCAAATTTACCAAAAAGTTTGAAAATTTAGCATATTTTCAAAATTTCAATTTCTCTGTTTTTAAAACAGAAAGTGATTCCTCATAAAATATTTACTACTTAACATTCCCTATATGTCTACTTTATGTTGGCATCATTTTGGAAATGTCATTTTATTTTTTTAGGACATTAGAAGGCATAGAAGTTTAGAAGCAATTCTTAAAAATTTTTAAGAAAATTTCTAAAACCCACTTTTTAAGGACCAGTTCAGGTCTGAAGTCACTTTGTGGGGCCTACATAGTGGATACCCCCATAAATGACCCCATTGTAGAAACTACACCCCTCAAGTTACTCAAAACTGATTTTACAAACTTTGTTAACCCTTTAGGTGTTCCACAAGAATGAAAGGAAAATGGAGAATAAATTTCACTTTTTTGGCAGATTTTTTTTTCATTTTTTTTCTTTAACACATTGAGGGTTAGCAGCCAAACGAATCTCAATATTTATTACCCTGATTCTGCGGTTTACAGAAACACCACACGTGGTTGTAAACTGATGTAAGGGCGCAGAAGAAAAGGAACGCCGCATGGTTTTTGGAAGGCAGATTTTGCTGGACTGGTTTTTAGATGCCATATCCCATTTAAAGCCCCCCTGATGCACCCCTATAGTAGAAACTCCCAAAAAGTGACCCTATTTTGGAAACTGGGGGATAAGGTGCCAGATTTATTGGTACTATTTTGGGGTACATATGATTTTTAATTGCTCTATATTCAGTTTTTTGTGAGGCAAGGTAACCAAAAAATGGCTGTTTTGGCACCGTTTTGTTGTTTTTTATATTTTACAAGATTCATCTGACAGGGTAGATCATGTGCTATTTTTATAGAGCAGGTTGTTACGGACGCACTGATATCAAATGTTTACTTTTTTTGTTTGTTTGTTTCAGTTTTAAATAATAAAGCATTTTTGAAAAATTATGTTTTTGTGTGTCCATTTTCTGAAAGCCATATTTTTTTTATTTTTTTGCCGATCGTCTTGTGCAGAGGCTCGTTTTTTTGCTGAAAGAATTGAGGTTTTTATTGGTACCATTTTTGGGTACATAGAATTTTTTGATCATTCATACACTTTATTAGACTTTATGACCAAAAAATTGGCTGTTTTGGAACAGTTTTTATTTATTTTTACAGAGTTCATCTGAGGGGTTAAGTCATGTGACAGTTTTATGATCGTTACGGACGTGGTGATACCTAATATGTCTAATTTTTCTTATTTATTTAAGTTTTACACAATAGCATTTTTTGAAACCAAAAAAATGATGTTTTAGTGTCTTCATAGCCTGAGAGCCATAGCTTTTTTTATTTTTTGGGTGATTGTCTTAAATAGGGTATCATTTTTTGCGGGATGAGGTGATGGTTTGATTGGTACTACACTGCTCAAAAAAATAAAGGGAACACTTAAACAACACAATGTAACTCCAAGTCAATCACACTTCTGTGAAATCAAACTGTCCACTTAGGAAGCAACACTGAGTGACAATCAATTTCACATGCTGTTGTGCAAATGGGATAGACAACAGGTGGAAATTATAGGCAATTAGCAAGACACCCCCAATACAGGAGTGGTTCTACAGGTGGTGACCACAGACCACTTCTCAGTTCCTATGCTTCCTGGCTGATGTTTTGGTCACTTTTGAATGCTGGCGGTGCTTTCACTCTAGTGGTAGCATGAGACGGAGTCTACAACCCACACAAGTGGCTCAGGTAGTGCAGCTTATCCAGGGTGGCACATCAATGCAAGCTGTGGCAAGAAGGTTTGCTGTGTCTGTCAGCGTAGTGTCCAGAGCATGGAGGCGCTACCAGGAGACAGGCCAGTACATCAGGAGACGTGGAGGAGGCCGTAGGAGGGCAACAACCCAGCAGCAGGACCGCTACCTCCGCCTTTCTGCAAGGAGGAACAGGAGGAGCACTGCCAGAGCCATGCAAAATGACCTCCAGCAGGCCACAAATGTGCATGTGTCTGCTCAAACGGTCAGAAACAGACTCCATGAGGGTGATATGAGGTCCCGACGTCCACAGGTCGGGGTTGTGCTTACAGCCCAACACCGTGCAGGACGTTTGGCATTTGCCAGAGAACACCAAGATTGGCAAATTCGCCACAGGCGCCCTGTGCTCTTCACAGATGAAAGCAGGTTCACACTGAGCACATGTGACAGACGTGACAGAGTCTGGAGACGCCGTGGAGAACGTTCTGCTGCCTGCAACATCCTCCAGCATGACCGGTTTGGCATTGGGTCAGTAATGGTGTGGGGTGGCATTTCTTTGGAGGGCCGCACAGCCCTCCATGTGCTCGCCAGAGGTAGCCTGACTGCCATTAGGTACCGAGAGGAGATCCTCAGACCCCTTGTGAGACCAGATGCTGGTGCGGTTGGCCCTGGGTTCCTCCTAATGCAAGACAATGCTAGACCTCATGTGGCTGGAGTGTGTCAGCAGTTCCTGCAAGACGAAGGCATTGATGCTATGGACTGGCCGCCCGTTCCCCAGACCTGAATCCAATTGAGCACATCTGGGACATCATGTCTCGCTCTATCCACCAACGTCACGTTGCACCACAGACTGTCCAGGAGTTGGCAGATGCTTTAGTCCAGGTCTGGGAGGAGATCCCTCAGGAGACCGTCCGCCACCTCATCAGGAGCATGCACAGGCGTTGTAGGGAGGTCATACAGGCACGTGGAGGCCACACACACTACTGAGCCTCATTTTGACTTGTTTTAAGGACATTACATCAAAGTTGGATCAGCCTGTAGTGTGTTTTTCCACTTTAATTTTGAGTGTGACTCCAAATCCAGACCTCCATGGGTTAAAAAATTTGATTTCCATTTTTTTTTTTTTGTGTGATTTTGTTGTCAGCACATTCAACTATGTAAAGAACAAAGTATTTCAGAAGAATATTTAATTAACTCAGATCTAGGATGTGTTATTTTTGTGTTCCCTTTATTTTTTTGAGCAGTGTATTTTTGGGGGCATATGCTTTTTGGCACTGTTTTTTTATTTTTTACGGTTTTCACCTGAGGGATTAAGTCATGTGATATTTTTATCGAGCATGTTACGGACGCGCCAATACCTAATATGTACACTTTTTTTTTTTTACTTTAACACAATAATGGCATATTTGAAATAATAAAATTATGTTTTAGTGTCTCCATGTTCTGAGAGCTATAGTTTTTATTTTTTATTAGCGATTTTCTTATGTATGGTCTGTCTTGTGGGACATACGCCTTTTTGATCGCTCGGTGTTGCACTTTTTGTGGTGTAAGGTGACAAATGGTTTTTTTTGACAGTTTTTATTTTTTATGGTGTTTATCGGACGGGGTCTATCATGTGAAATATTTATAAAGACTGTCGCTACGGATGCGCAGATACCTAATATGTGTTTTTGTTTTTTTTTCATTTTTTTTTCATTTTTTATAGGAAAAGGCAATTTATTTTTTTAAATCACATATTTATTTATTTTTACTTTTATTTTAATTTTTTTTCTTGAAGATACAGTGTGGCTGATGGCTGTACTATACTTAGTATTGTACTTTGCAATGCAAGAGCATTGCAATCAAATGTCCTGTAGATGGCAACACCGGGCGCTTTTGCAAAGCGTCCGGTTGCCATGTCAACCATCGGGCGCTGCCATCACAGCGCGGCAGCCCCGATGGTTGGTTGAGAGAGGGAGCCCCCTCCCTCTATTAACCCCATGGATGCCGCTACCGCGGCATCTAAGGGGTTACAGCAGAGTGTCAGCATACAGCTGACACTCGCTGCTGATGTCGGCGGCTCAGGAATGGAGCCGCCGACATCAAATAAAGCGGGGGGCCGCATCGGGGGCAGGAGGCACAGATGGGGGCAGTGCTGTAAAGGGGGGGCATGGCCAGCAGGAGGGGGCACATTTGGGGGCAGGATGCATGCATGGGGGGACCACATCAGGGGTACAATACATGGATGGGGGGGGGGCGGAAATCGCATCGGAGGCAGGGCTCACAGGAGGGGTGTGGGGGTTGGAGGAGCACAGGAAGGGGGCACAGATCGGGGGGCTTCATGACACATTACCTGATTTCAGGCTCTGATCTGCAGAGCGCAGATCAGAGCGTGGAACAGGCACTTTTTCATCCGATTATTTAGTCTGCACAGACTAACCAATCCGATCGATTGCCGGCAAAGGACCATTCTGATTGGTCCCTTGCCGGCATTACTGAACTGTGTGCTGTTCGTGACAGCAGCAGGACAGGGGAAGAAGCTTTGCAGCGCTTGGATTAAAGAACTGCCATGACTTCTATACACGTGGTAGCTGCACGGGGCATGTGCAAATATCACGTATATAGACGGATTGCAGTCGGGAAGGGGTTAAATAGAAAACAAGGGTTAAATAGATTTCTCCCCACATGGTTCAATTCACACACAAGTGTCCTTGGAGTTCTTCAGAGAAACATCCGTGTCACAAGTATCTTGAAAATGAAACTCCAAGGTAAGTGTACGAGCAAATGTGTTCCCATCTCTGAGGGTCTGATAGAAATCAAACTTCCTCGTTGCTGGTACATAATTCATACTGGTGAACTGTGAATTAAGTTAGCTTTCTGTTAAGATCCATGTTGGTAAAGAGATGGCGGTACAATCACTCGCTGATATTTCCATGGTTATTTGCTGTGGAGAATGTGGTAGGTTTACATTACAACAGGTTTTGTGTTGTCTGCCTGCGTCATGGGAACTTTTTTCTTTGTTTTTGTTTTTAAAAGGCTTTATTTTTCAGTTTTTACAAAGAAGGAAAAACACATCATATAGGGGAGAACAGCCCCCATGACAAGATGTAAACCTGAACCGTCACATTCAAATTGACAGGCAAGATAATAGGATTACATATCGATGATGTATCTTCAAGTGTAAAGGTTATTAATACAGTTCTCATCAGTCGCAAAGCAGAGTTGTTTCATTAGAACCTGTCCCCATTCATACTGGCAGTGACCTTTTCATCTCTTAACTTTTCCAACTCAATTACACTGTAACCGAGTTCGCACTCAGCCAAATATCCCAGATCTACCCAAATTTTTCTGGTATGCCCCTGGCTTCAAAGGTTAACTTATATACTGATAATGTAGCATTAATAAGCTGAATCCAATGAGATAGTGTTGGTTTTTTGGGAGCTTCCAATTAAGCAAAATGGACTTTCTCCCATAAAACATCAGCAGCCTATAAAGGATTTTGGTATGTTTAGTTGGAATAATATCATTCACAAGACCCAGTAAATTAACTTCAGGTGTTACAACTGCTGGGAGCCCCAGATGAGCATTAATGTACTGATGCACCTGTATCCAGAATTCAGCAATAACCGGACACTCCCATACCATGTGCAATAGGGTCCCCTTATCATTATTACATCTTGTACATGTATCTGAAGAAACTGTATGCATGCGTACCGATCTCACTGGGGTAATGTAGACTCTGTGTAACCCTTTTGCCTGAATCAGCTGATCCCGTGCACAAATCACCGTCTTCCTCCGTACTTTCTCATGGTAATCTTCCAATGCAGGAATATCCGCTTTCCATTTAAGAAAAGCCCTTGCCATCGGCGAAGGTCGGGAGGATAGAAGGAAACCGTAAAAAGATGACACCATCTTGGTATGATTTGCCCGTCTGGCGATTTTTCTCCATTTCACTATATTCTAGCCTCAAAGGACCAGCCCCAAACTGTGATTCGCAAGCATGTCTCAGTTGAAAAAATCTAAAGAGAGATGCTTGTGGTAAGTTGTATTCCGTCTGTAAGGCTGAGAACGTTTTAAAGAAACCTTCCTCGTATACTTGAGTGAGGTATTCGATGCCCCTTCGCGGCCAGAACTCAAAGTCAAGTAGAGAATTTAGTTCCACTAGTTTGGAATTTCCCCACAAGTGCATCACTGGGGATAGTATATTACTTCTCCCTCCATCCTCTCGCACCACCACAGAGGCATTCCATGCATTGATCACCCCTATCATTAGTGTAGTAAGATGCTTTACCGGGTATTTCCCTGATCTATACACTAAGTTCGTCATAGCTTCATATGATCCCATGAGGGCCGCCTCCAATACCACCGCCAGGTTATAGGGGTCTGCCTTAATCCACCAGGCCGCGTAGTTTAATTGTGTTGCAATGTAGTATAGATCCATATCCGGAAGTGCCAGGCCGCCTCTCTCATTAGTAGCTTTCAAAGTACCTCTAGCTATGCGG
This sequence comes from Bufo bufo, assembly GCF_905171765.1. NCBI lineage: Eukaryota > Metazoa > Chordata > Amphibia > Anura > Bufonidae > Bufo > Bufo bufo. The sequence goes on along the minus strand of NC_053396.1, from coordinate 7,014,613 downwards.
GTAATGGATTTATTCCATAAAAAGGGCGTTGGTATACGATCTAGGGTCTGAAAGTGAGATTTCAGTAAAGTTAAGGGGGTCGCTCTATATATGTATAGTAACTTAGGAAGAAGGATCATTTTGAATATATTGATACGTCCTATCGGAGACAAAGCAACAAATTGGGTGACATTTTTATGTATAACTATCCCCAGGTACGTGAAAGTATTTACCACCTGAAGTGATGACCTGGATGAGACACTCTGAAGGGACAACTCATCGACCAGATATATTGCCGATTTGGCCCAATTCACACGTAATACCGAGAATGAGCCATACAGGTCAACTATCTCCAGTACAACTTCCAGGGAGGGACCTACATATCCTAAGTATATCAGCATGTCGTCCGCATAAAGCGAGATCTTTTCGGCGAAAAACCCCACTCCACCGAATCGAACGCCTTCTCGTTATCCAATGGTCCATACCTACTACGGATGAAATGACTGACAACAACCTATTAGCCAGCACCTTAGCCAACAGCTTAGTGTCTGAGTTTATCAATGAAATAGGCCTATATGATCCACACTGATCCGGAGGCTTCCTTGCTTTGTGTATGACCACTATAGTAGCTTCATGGAACGATGTTGGCAAGGCCCCACCCTCCAGAGCGTATATGAATAGATTACTGAGCCTCTGACTCACTTCCTCAATCTGAAAATTGTACCACTCCACCGGGAAGCCATCCGGACCAGGAGTCTTTCCTTTTGTCATGGACAATATTGCTGTCACCGCCAGTTCTGTGAGAAGGTCTGACAGACGTTCTTCTCTACCTCTTGTATGACGTTCTTTGTTTTGGTTTCACTTTGTCATCTCCTTTCCTTCTGCCAGGTGTCACTTATTTCGACTAATCGTCTTCCTTTATATTCCCTCCCATACTGCCTCACCTTGCGGTTTATACTACTTACTGGATGAAGTGTTCACTGCTGGAGGCTGCTGCTGCTGTTTGCTCAGATAAGTATTTTCCTTTATTGTGTTTCCTTGCTGGCTTGATTCTAGGTGACCCTGACTCCGTCCGTATTAAGTGCAGGGAGCCGGTGGTCGTGTCCCCTCACTATTATAGGGTTTTTAGGTGTCACACAGTCTTAGGTACGTGGGCATGCAATCGTCTAGCATTGAGACCCTTGCATGTGCATAGCAGTCAGGGAGAGCTCTTAGGGTTTTTAGGGCTCACCTATATGCTTCTTAGTTTGGGATCAAGCCAGTCGGTCATTTATTTATAAGTTCCAGCTATCTGCAACTTCACCCGTGACATTTGCATGTTGGACTTCCTGTGGAACCAAAGTGCCATCTAGTAATTGCCTCTTAGTGCGCTAACTCGGCCACAGGAAAAAGCATTATTTCCTCCGCAGATCTGGTAGCTTTAGAGGAAAATAAGGAGGAGTAATAACTAGCAAACTGGTCACATATTTCCTCTGGTGCAGTAAAGAGCACACCCTGTCCATCCCTAACTGCTGGTACTACTGTTTGTGGGGTTTCTGTTTCAGCCAGATACGCCAAAGTTTTCCCACTCTTATCCCCCTCAGCAAAGATGCTTTGCTTCTGAACCATAAGGCGTTTCTGCGTGAATTCAGTTAAGTATAAAGTATACTGCCTGATTGAAGCTCTGGCGTGGGATCATCTATATATGCTCTTTCTGCAAGATCTAACTTTTTCCTCTAATTTCACCCGTGAGGAGAGCAGTTCCGTTCTATGTGTTGCTATAGCCGCTTTGAAAACACATCTTAAGACTGCCTTACTTGCATCCCATACTTTATAGCATTTCTAAGCCATCCTGTTAACTGTGTGAAGAATCATATCCGTCCAGCAGCAGCTGAGGTTCAGATCAGTACAATCAGAACCCCATCTGGAGAGTAGGACACTCTATAGTCCTTCTCTTCATCTCGGACGTTGTTGATCGATCCAGTTAGCCGCTTCCTCCGGAGTCTGGAAAAATCTGGCTCTGTCACCCTCTTGGATTCTCAATTTGGACAGATATATCATGGCGTACTTGATTCCCAGCTCTCGAAGACGTGCCCTGATATTTGAAAACTGTTGTCGTTGTTTCTGAACCTCTGTTGTAAAATCGGGGTAAAAGGATAGCTTCGTATTTTCAATTTAAATGTCCTTCTTTTGTCTGGCAGCCGCCAGGATAGCATCCCGGTCTCTGTAGTTTAAAATTTTCATTATGAAAGGTCTAAGAGCCGCCCCTGAAGGTAGTGGTCTTGTAGGGATCCTGTGGGTTCTCTCCACCACAAAGCTGGATGACAACTCAATAGGGCACAATAAAGTGCGAATCAATTGCTCAGCATATACTTCTGGGGCAGAACCTTCCACCCTTTCAGGTAGTCCCAGGATTCTGACATTATTCCTTCTATTCCGGTTTTCCGCATCCTCTACTTTGGCAAGCAGGATTTTCACCTGTTGTTGCAGGTCTCTGGTCGTTGCAGATGTGGTGTTTGCAGGGTCCTCCACATTACCCAGGCGGCGTTCAACCTCTTTAGTGCGGTCCCTCATTTTGTCCATGTCATGTCGTAGACAATTGATGCCGCTCTGTATGTGATCAATCTTTGTCGTTAGCGCCGCCTGACATGCAGTTATGGCGGTGATTATCTTGTCAGTTTGGAGCTCAGCACTCACGGCACCATTCTGGTTTAGGTCCATCTCAGTCCGGCTCATATTATCGACCACTTCTTTCGCTCGCAGATAACATGGTTTTGCAGCCCATAAGTGAGTTTGGTAACTGGCTTCTGATATTCACAATTACTGAGGAGGGGGTATAATCGGCAACCCTATAAGCTTCCAATAGAATATTGCAGCAGTCACCAGTGATGGTCACACCATAGGAGGGGGTATGGACGACAATACAGTCCTTTTATCTTTATTTGTGAATCAGTCGCAGGTGGCAGGGTCCCCCTTCACACAGATTGCCCTTACAGGCGGATGTCTGTTTCAGCTATTCAGCCTATATCACATTGGGGTACTTGCTTCACCACCTTCCAAGGGCCACCCTGTATAGCTCATTCACCCTCTTATCTCCTCAGGGGTTAACATCTTCCCCCTTGCTTATGTGTCGCCACGTGCCGAGAGGTGAGATTTCTTCTCCCCCAGGCGATTTCCTCGCTCCCCAGCAAAGTGTTCGTGACTTGCCAGCACCAGAGCACGCCGGAGCGACCCAGGCTCATGTACCTGCGTTCCCGCTTACAGCCGGTGTCGGGTCTCCTCTGCAGTGTCGCCAGCACTTGCGCTCATTAGGCCACCTCCTCCCCGTCCAAGATGGCCGCCGTCCGCACCAGGTAAGGAGCAGTCTTCCTCTATTCTGGCCACCGGATCCTCAGGAACACCGCCAAACGCCCGATATGTCTCATCGGGTGTTTCCTCAGTGCTTCAGGCAGCAAAATACACCCTTTAGGGTAACATTTAATTAGGAATTGTCAGGATATCCTCAGGATGGCAGGGGAGCTCTTTCAGAGCGTGTCCTCACTCCATGCCCGGAAGACCATGCCCCCCGGAACTTTTTTTCTATGTTAACAGTAACAGGGCTGAAAAGAAGCCCTTCGTCCATCCTTCCAGTTCGGCCTGTTATCCTGCAAGGTAATCCAGAGGAAGGCAAAAAAAACTCCAAGAGGTAGACGCAAATTTTCCTCACTTTAGGGGAAAAACTTCCTTCGAGACTCCATCAGGCATCAGAATAACTCCCTGGATCAACGACCCCTCTCTAGTAGCTATAGCCTGTAATATTATTACACTCCAGAAATACATCCAGGCGCCTCCTGGACTCTTTTAGTGAACTCCCCATCACCACCTCCTCCGGCAGAGAGCTCCATAGTCTCACTGCTCTTACCGTGAAGAATCCTCTTCTTGTAAATTTAAGTTTTATTAAAGTTTTCAAAATAGTAAATTATAACATGAACCAAATCATATTGGTATAAGAAAGCAGGTATTAAGTTCAAGAGTTTTCTATAATAATCATCAATCAAAGATTCTTACATTTTGTCAAAGAATACAATTTGAGTACAAAACCTGTTTGAGCTTTCAGTGAAAACAACCTGTTATCACAGGCATGAATATCTCTTATTCTTTATCTTTACAATCTGCATACATATCCACATAATGTGGAATCACGTTCAACAATACTTCTTACTCTATTTCCAAGAAGTCTTATAGGGCCCGCACAAGATAAGAAGCTATCTAACCTAATGCAAATTTACATTACTAAAAATGCTTTACCCTTATTACCATACCTACCATGTAGGATTAGTACCTTTTATTTAGTTTGTATTATGTTAGTACATACATGAACTTAACCAGACTTGTTACAATAAAAGTTTTACTGTGAGTAAGAGAAACTGATCACATGTAGACCTATGTAATAATCGTCTTGAACCTCGAACTAATAGTAGTTCCACGGAAGTACCTGTTTACTATGGGAAGGTAAGTAAAGAAGGGGTGGGGGGGGAGGGAGGAAAGGAAGTGAAAACAGAAAATGATTAAACACAAACAGAAACAAAGAACGATGTCACATGTGTGTCATTACTTTATCACAAGAAACTGAAATACGGGGATACCCCGTTAATCTAAATAAATAATCTTATCTGTGGAAATAAAATCGTTCCACTTGGACCAGATCTCTGAATACCTTTTTATATTTACCTATTGATGACCATTTAATTTTTTCAAATCCGTTGGTTGTATTAATTTCTAATAGCCACTTCTTTATGGTCGGGATATCAGCACTCATCCAATGTTTCGGTATTAAAGTTTTAAAAGTGGTAATTAGGAAGGGAAATAGTTTGTCTTTTGTTAGGCCCCTTTCACACGAGCGAGTATTCCGCGCGGATGCGATGCGGAAGGTGAACGCATGGCACCCGCACTGAATCCTGACCCATTCATTTCTATGGGGCTGTGCACACGAGCGGTGATTTTCACGCATCACTTTTGCGTTGCGTGAAAATCGCAGCATGCTCCTCTTTGTGCGTTTTTCACGTAACGCAGGCCCCATAGAAATGAATGGGGTTGCGTGAAAATCGCAAGCATCCGCAAGCAAGTGCGGATGCGGTGCGATTTTCACGCACGGTTGCTAGGAGACGATCGGGATGGAGACCCGAACCTTATTATTTTCCCTTATAACATGGTTATAAGGGAAAATAATAGCATTCTGAATACAGAATGCAAAGTAAAACAGGGCTGGAGGGGTTAAAAAAAAATAAAAAATCATTTAACTCACCATAATCCACTTGCTCGCGATGCCGGCATCTCCGTCTGACTCTTTTACTGTATAGGACCTGTGGAGAGCATTAACTATAGTTTAAGGACCTGGGATGACGTCACTCCGGTCATCACATGGTCTTTTACCATGGTGATTCACCATGGTAAAAGATCATGTGACGTACCATGTGATGACCAGAGTGACGTCATCCCAGGTCCTTAAACTATAGTTAATGCTCTCCACAGGTCCTATACAGTAAAAGACTCAGACGGAGATGCCCGGCATCGCGAGCAAGTGGATTAAGGTGAGTTAAATGATTTTTATTTTTTTTTAACCCCTCCAGCCCTGTTTTACTTAGCATTCTGTATTCAGAATGCTATTATTTTCCCTTATAACCATGTTATAAGGGAAAATAATACTATTTACAGAACACCGATCCCAAGCCCGAACTTCTGTGAAGAAGTTCGGGTTTGGGTACCAAACACGCGCGATTTTTCTCACGCGAGTGCAAAACGCATTACAATGTTTTGCACTCGCGCAGAAAAATCGCGGGTGTTCCCACAACGCACCCGCACATTTTTCCGCAACGCCCGTGTGAAAGAGGCCTTAGACAACTATCTTGATTAGCTAAACCCAATAAAATCATATCTCTATCTAATTTAATAGAGTAACCATAGATTTCAGATAAGATATGATTAAATTGACGATTTTGTGACAGTGAACCCAAATATGTGAGAGGGAACCCTCCTGTCCTCCACATCTCCAACACTTTGCTAAAATATTCTCATTTATCCTGTTAAGAAGAACAGGTGTTCAGAATCCTCTTCTATGTTTGTGTAGAAACCTTCTTTCCTCCAGACGCAGAGGATGCCCCCTCGTCACAGTCCTGGGGATAAATAGATGATGGGAGAGATCTCTGTACTGACCCCTGATATATTTATACATAGTTATTAGATCTCCCGTCAGTGTTCTATTTTCTAACCCTAATGCTGATAATCTTTCAGGGTACTGTAGTCCCCCCCCATTCCAGTTATTACTTCAGTTGCCCTCCTCTGGACCCTCTCCAGCTCTGCTATGTCTGCCTTGTTCACAGGAGCCCAGAACTGTACACAGTCCTCCATGTGTGGTCTGACTAGTGATGTGTAAAGTGGTAGGACTATGTTCTCATCACCGCCATCTATGCCCCTTTTGATGCAACCCATTATCTTATTGGCCTTGGCAGCAGCTGCCTGACACTAGTTTATACTGCTTAATTTCCTAAGTCCTTTTCCATGTCAGTGTTACCAAGTGTTTTACCATTTAGTATGTACGGGTGACTTGCATTATTCCTTCCCATGTGCATAAACTTACATTTGTCAGTGTTAAACCTCATCTGCCACTTATCTGCCCAAGAGTCCAATCTATCCAGATCCATCTGTAGTAGTATACTGTCATCTGTAGTATATATACAGTATACTGTCCTCTGTAGTATACAGTCATGTGAAAAAATTAGGACACCCTTTGAAAGCATGTGGTTTTTTGTAACATTTTTAATAAATGGTTATTTCATCTCCGTTTCAACAATACAGAGAGATTAAAGTAATCCAACTAAACAAAGAAAACTGAAGAAAAGTCTTTTCAAGATCTTCTGTAAATGTCATTCTACAAAAATGCCTATTCTAACTGAGGAAAAAGATAGGACACCCTCACATGTATTCCCTCTTAAATTGGCTCAGATCTCACACAGGTATATCACACCAGGTGCACATAATTAGTAGATCGTTACTCTGCATGTTGAATGAGGCTTGCCCTATTTAAACCTCAGACATTTAGTTTGGTGTGCTCCTGACTGTTGAAGTGAGAGTGAGCACCATGGTGAGAGCAAAAGAGCTGTCAGAGGACTTCAGAAAAAAGATTGTAGCAGCCTATGAGTCTGGGAAGGGATTTAAAAAGATCTCAAAAGATTTTGAAATCAGCCATTCCACTGTCCGGAAGATAGTCTACAAGTGGAGGGCTTTCAAAACAACTGCCAACATGCCCAGGACTGGTCGCCCCAGCAAGTTCACCCCAAGAGCAGACCGCAAGATGCTAAAAGAGGTCTCCAAAAACCCTAAAGTGTCATCTCGAGAACTACAGCAGGCTCTGGCTACTGTTGATGTAGAAGTACATGCCTCTACAATCAGAAAGAGACTGTACAAGTTTAACTTGCATGGGAGGTGTGCAAGGAGGAAACCTTTGCTTTCCAAGAGAAACATCGAGGCCAGACTGACATTTGCCAGAGATAAAGTTGACAAAGACCAGGACTTCTGGAATAATGTTCTTTGGACAGATGAGTCCAAAATTGAATTATTTGGACACAACAGCAGAGGACATGTTTGGCGTAAACCAAACACAGCATTCCAAGAAAAGAACCTCATACCAACTGTGAAGCATGGAGGTGGAAGTGTCATGGTTTGGGGCTGCTTTGCTGCAGCAGGACCTGGTCAGCTCACCATCATAGAATCCACGATGAATTCTACTGTGTATCAGAAGGTGCTTGAAGAACATGTGAGACCATCAGTTAGAAAATTAAAGCTGAAGCGGAACTGGACCATGCAACATGACAATGACCCAAAACATACTAGTAAATCAACCAAAGATTGGCTGAAAAAGAAGAAATGGAGAGTCCTGGAATGGCCAAGTCAAAGTCCAGATTTGAATCCCATTGAGATGCTGTGGGGTGACTTGAAAAGGGCTGTACGTGCAAGAAACCCCTCAAACATCTCACAGCTGAAAAAGTTCTGCATTGAGGAGTGGGGTAAAATTTCCTCAGACCGATGTCGAAGACTGGTAGATGGCTACAAGAACCGTCTCACTGCAGTTATTTCAGCCAAAGGAGGTAACACTCGCTATTAGGGGCAAGGGTGTCCTATCTTTTTCCTCAGTTAGAATAGGCATTTTTGTAGAATGACATTTACAGAAGATCTTGAAAAGACTTTTCTTCAGTTTTCTTTGTTTAGTCGGATTACTTTAATCTCTCTGTATTGTTGAAACGGAGATGAAATAACCATTTATTAACAATGTTACAAAAAACCACATGCTTTCAAAGGGTGTCCTAATTTTTTCACATGACTGTATATACAGTATACTGTCCTCTGTAGTGTATATATACATAGTATACTGTCCTCTGTAGTGTATATACAGTATACTGTCCTCTGTAGTGTATATACAGTATATTGTCCTCTGTAGTGTATATACAGTATATTGTCCTCTGTAGTGTATATACAGTATATTGTCCTCTGTAGTATATATACAGTATACTGTCCTCTGTAGTGTATATATACATAGTATACTGTCCTCTGTAGTGTATATACAGTATACTGTCCTCTGTAGTGTATATACAGTATATTGTCCTCTGTAGTGTATATACAGTATATTGTCCTCTGTAGTGTATATACAGTATATTGTCCTCTGCAGTATATATACACAGTATACTGTCCTCTGTAGTGTGTATATATACAGTGTATTGTTCTCTTCTTTGCCGTGGCAGTGAATTATTCTTATTTTTTTTTTATATTTTTATTTTTTTTATTTCACCCCATTTGGTATTTTTTTCCCCAGCTTCCTCTTTAAATTTGTTTGTTTTGGTTTTTTTAGTCTGTCCTTGGTAGTTGTAGATTATGGGAATTATTTTTAGCCGGAAAGTGATGGGGACATGCAAGAAACTATTCCAGGATTGCAATTATACAATGAAAGATCGTTTTAAGGCTACTTTCACACTAGCGTTGTTTTAATCCGGCGTTCAATTCCGACACCGGAGCTGCCCGCCGGATCCGGAAAAACGTGTGAAAACGGATTACATTTGAATCCTGATCAGGATTTTGATCACAATGAAAAAATGCATTGGAAAAAACGGATCCGCCATTTATGGACTTTAACTTTTTTTTCACATTTTTCGGGTTTAACATGCAAAAGCCGGATCCGTTTTGAATGAACACACAGCGCCAGATCCGGCGTTAATGCAAGTCAATGGGAAAAAGACCGGATCCGGCGTTCAGTCAAAGTGTTCAGGCTTTTTGGCCGGAGGTAAAAATACTGCATGCTACGTTTTTCTGAAAAGCCTGATCAGTCAAAAAGACTGAACTGAAGGACTGACTCTCCATTCAGAATGCATGGGGATAAAACTGATCAGTTCTTTTCCGGATTTGAGCCCCTAGGACGGAACCTTAGTGCCGGAAAAGAAAAACGCTAGTGTGAAAGTGCCCTTAGTAGAAAAAAAAATATTTTAAGAAGACTGGCCGCCTCTCCTGACATGTCTACGTGCGTTCCCCATGTAACAGCTATTCATCGCTCTATACCGTGCGGTTCCTCTATTATTCCCATGTTCTGACAAATAGAAAGTGATATTGTTATCGGGTTGTAAATGGGCAAAAGAACCATAATCATAAAAATATGAAATTCATAGTCATTTATTTTATACGTTTATGAGGACGGTTCCTTTGCTCATTGACAACCGGATAACAATGTCGCTCTCCTTCCATCTACTGCTATTCCCTGATATCCGATAATCCCGACCGGAGGTATCAGGGGCGAGAATTACAGTTAGGCAGCAAATTTACTTGTTTCATCATTTATTTATACTTTATGATATTGGTTAATGTTTAATAATTAACATGTTTTTGGAAGATTAAATTGGTTATAGTGTCCGTTCCTGTAGCCCATTACGGCATTTATTTAACATATCAGCAACAGCTCAATAACTGAGATATAAAGTGCATACAGTTAAAGGGGTTGTCTCGCTAGGACATGCCCCCAACGTCAGGTGCGAGTCCCATCTCTCTCTAGAATGGAGCCCCCAAAATGAATGAGAGCGTACCGTGCATGCACAGCCCTCCTCCATTGATTTCTATGGTACTTCTGACAATAACTGAGCCAGCGCTCACTCGTTTGTTTTCGGAGCCCCCATAGAAGTGAATGGAGAGCATGCCGTGCATCAGCGGTGCACTGCCGTTCACTTTGTTCTAGAGATAGGTGCACCTGTCTGACATTGGTGATATGACAATATTAATACAAGCATACCAAGGCTTACAACATTAGCACAAATATCAGAGTTCATTTGTTGCACTGACTGGACAGCGCAGGCGCACATGAACAGGCGTCCTGTATCTCCCAGGTCACCCTCTTTTCCCTGACCCTTGCTTTTCAGTATCGACGGCCGCCAGGCAGCGCAGGCGCTCCAAGAACAGCGCCAGTGTCTCCTAGACCACCTCTCCTTGTTGCTTGCATTCCTAATAACTTGTGGTGCGCACGTCTACCAGGCGTTCCACCGTTATACAATGGCGTCCTCTTCCTTGTGTTATGGAGGAACGTGCATATCAAGGAACTGATCCTGGTCTCAGGCCCCACGGTTATAGTTCTGGTGAGAGCTAAATGCTTAGCAGACTCAAGTACTAGATTTTATTATTAGCTTAACCCCTTCCCGCATTATCACGTACTTTACGTGAGGGAATCCGATCTCTTGCCGCATCCTCACGTGCATGTACGTGATGTGATCGGGCAGGTACAGGAGCTGCTCCCACCCAATCAGCAGAAAGGTCCCGGCTGCATTCGGCGATGCCGTTGGATTAACCCTTCAAATGCTGCGGTCAGCACGTGCGGGATTTACACAGCTAGGGGGCTCCCTCTTTGACCTCATTGCCCCCTCCCCCCAATGCGGTGACAGGGGGGGCGATGATTGCTATGGCAGCCCCGATGCCTTACACAGGAATCAGTGCCTGCCAGCCACGGAAGCCCAGGCAACTGCAGGCGTCTTATTGTGTAATACAGAATGTATTGTACTGTATGGAAACGGGGATCAAACCCTGAAACGATGAAGCCCCAAAAAAAAAGTGTATAAAATGTATAAAACACAGAGACAGAAAAGCCACAGGCGGCACCGCTCGGTACTTTCTCCACCAAAACCGCGTCTTCCGATAGCTTGTTAAATACAGCGTATGTGGCGCACTGCCTTGAAGAAGATACAGCTACAATAATTGATTGTAGACAGACGGCACTCACCGCTGACATCATCAATGGAGATAAAAACAGGGCTGGGGCGGACTCTCATCTCCCAGAACACTAAGTAGCGACGGCCGTTTCGCGCGACTGCGCGACCAGCTACGATGTGCATGTTGTCTGTGCCGATGTGGAGTTTTTTACATAGGCAAAACTATAACACCTATGTCTGAGAGGTTTAGGGAGCACTTGAACTCTGTGAGGACGGGAAAAGGATGCCCCCGCCTCATTGATCATATACGCAGAGCACATGGGGGAAACATTGGATATTTGAGGTCGTTCCTCCAATGATACAGGGAGGCGATAGGCATCGCCTTTTGCTCCAAAATGAAGCGAGGTGGATAATTCGCTCGGAGGCTGTAGGAGCATCTGGACTCAATGAGAGGAACGATTTCAGTGTATTCGTATAATATCTAATTAGTGCTGTGGTGTTAGTGAGAATATTCATTGTATCTTTGTTTTTATGGAAATCGCAGCGTCATATGTTGCTATGTCAATTGTACGTAATGACGCTTAAAAGGGGGGCAGACTTAGCGCCATGATGTCAGTAGCCGGAAGAAGCGCAGTCGCGCGAAACAGCCGTCGCTACTTAGTGTTCTGGGAGATGCGAGTCCGCCCCAGCCCTGTTTTCATCTCTACTCATATTGATGAATAAAGAAGATTGATGATGTCAGCGGTGAGTGCCGTCTGTCTACAATCAATTGCTGAAGCTGTATCTTCAAGGCAGTGCGCCACATACGCTGTATTTAACAAGCTATCGGAAGACGCGGTTTTGGTGGAGAAAGTACCGAGCGGTGCCGCCTGTGGCTTTTCTGTCTCCTATGTGTTTTATAAATGAACTTGTTTGACGAGCAGAGCACGCGAACAACTGTCATTCCAGTGTTCAAACAATGTCTGAAGATAAGATCCTTTGTTTGACTAAGGGCAGAGAAGAGGCGGACGTTTTCTTCCCAGAATGTCAGGATCCTGTATATGACAATTATTTCAGTAATTCAACTTAAAAGGAATTGCATTAATGCAGCTTAAAATTAGAATATTGTGAAAAGGTTGAATATTCTAGGCTCAAAGTGTCACCCTCTAGTCAGCTAATTAATCCATACCCCCTGAGCAAAGGGGACCCTTAAAACTGTGACTTTGGGGTTTCATAAGCTGTAAGCCATAATCATCCAAATTATAACAAATAAAGGCCTGAAATATCTCACTTTGCCTGTAACGAGTCTATCACATATGTTAGTTTCACCTTTAAGTTGTATTACTGAAATAAAGGAACTTTGCACGATATTCAAATTTTTCGAGTTTCACCTGTATGTCGGGATCCTCATGGGATTATGAGCATCCCAGGTTAGATGGCTATTCGTTTTGGCGGGAATTTTTCCCGCCAAAAGTGGATGGTCAGGATGGCTAAAAATAGCCATTGTATCCAGGGTAGGGAAGGTGAGGCCGGATTGGGCGATATATGTCCGATCCTGGGATTGTTGCTGGGGTCAGGAAGATTAGGAACCCAAGCGACAGTAGGGCATTGGCTGATGGTCAGGAGTGTTTATGGCCAAAGGTGTATATAATTGCGGTGGCCGACAGCATTGTGCAGTCTGCTGAATCGCAATCTGAGGAGCTGCTGCCCGCCCTCTCAAGTTTTGTTTGTCACGGCCACTTTATTGAAAGGAGGGGTAAAGTCGCTCGCCGTATAGTGGCGAGTGGATGAGTTGATTATGGTATTTAGGCCGAGCTTATGGCTGGTCTAAACTGTGGTTTTAAAGTTATCTATTTGTATAAGCTATTCTTTAATAAAGTTGTCTTATTATTAGTTTATAGTTATTAGTTTAAGTTATTTAAGGGGGAGGTTGTATGAATTATAATCCCATGCAATTCTAAAGATACACTGCAATCCATCAGCACTAAAGCTTTAGAAATTAAGATCTCGCAACTGGCGGACAAGGAGATCCGCCTGTTTTAGACCGTAAACTTACTTAGATCTTACAAAGAGTGGGAGGGTTCCGAGGGGACTCTGCATCTATAAAGTTTTAGTCCAGTATGAGGACGACCCCGTGTTTTCTGCTGAATGGAAGAACCTGCATATGGATTTTTCTGCACAAATTTTACAGACTGTGTTGCGAAGGGACGAACAGGAATATGCTATGGTTAATGACGATCTGAAGAAAGCAAAGGAGGAGTTACAGATGCGATTAACAATCAATTTCAAGTGTTTGAGAAATGATTAAACAGAAAGTTAGTCATTACACAAACAGAGATTAAGGAAAAGAAAAAAGATAAGTTCTTAAGGAACAAATATGACTACGACACAGGAAGAGTTTTTGAATGGAATAAAAAAAGACAATGAAAAATACGTCCCCAGCAGAAAATGAGAAGTGACTTTTGGACTATCGACTCAGACTCTAGTGCTTCTGACGATCCTAGTACCTCGACTGAACAAAAGCAGAATAAAGTTCCTTTAAGGGAAAGACCAGAAGAGGTGGAAGGAGAGGGAAAAAGCGGGGTCAGGAGATCCACGTGGAGACATTAGTGGGTTCTCCACCTGAAGGAAATTTCGTTATCAACCTCACTGGCCATGAATTGCCTCCCGACTGTGTGTCGGTCCTCAACCGAGGACTGAGTTACAGTCTCGTTGAGCAATTCGAGCCGCCTTTGAAATAGACCTTTTACAAATCGATTTGAAAGTTATACCTCTGTAAGGCTTTTCATGAGACTTCTCAGCATCCCTCATTGATTAGACAAGGCGAGGTCCCGGTTAATCTTGATTATTTGGGCTTTAATGTTAACAACAAATATAGTGAAATGGAAATTTCATGCCTTGAGTTTTTAACTGGCATGGATCTGGTGTGTGAAACGGTGATGGATCAGGGCTATTGCAGGTTCAGTGGAGATATTAAATCTACATTTTGCCCCCCTATGCCCGCTGGCAGCAGTATTGACATAGTCCATAAAAGGGTGTTGAAGGATGTCAAAGCTTTGATTTATCCCAGAGCACCTTGTAATATCAGTGCCAATGAGAAGGCGGCACTTCAATGGTTACGGAAACACAATGATATCATTGTTAAGCCAGCGGACAAGGGGGGGCAATGTGGTCCTCATGACAAGGGATTATCAATGGGAGGCCAATAGACAGTTAGGTGACACGTCTGTTTATGAAAAACTCACTTGTGACCCCACCTCTACCATACTTCGTGGTTTATTACAGAAATACATTGAGGCAGATTTTCTGACTGAGAATATGATTGACAAACTAGTTCCCACATGTCCGGGTAAGCCCACGTGGTACTTTGTGCCAAAGGTCCACAAGTCACTGACCCGACCCCCTGGACGTCCCATTGTGGCGGTGATCGGGTCGGTGACAAAGCCCTTGTCCAAGTACCTCAATTGGTTGTTGAGACCCTTACTGAAAAAATCGCCCACTCATCTCGCCGGCACTAACCACGTCCTCCTGGCACTGAAGGATTTTCGGTGGCAGGAGGGTTGGAGTCTGGTCTTGCTTGACGTAGAGAGTTTGTATACTCGCATACCCCATAAGATGGGTATTGAAGCGGTTTTGGACATTATGGGTAATACTGATGAGAGCGATATCTATTGTCAATTTGTGAAGGAGGCCATAGGTTTCGTACTAGCGAATAATACATTTAATTTTGGCCAGCAGTGGTTTAAGCAGTTGCACGGTACGGCGATGTGGACACCTGTATCGTGCACCTTCGCAAATATTTACCTTTTAATAGGTTTGAGGATAAGTTTGTTTTTCTGTCACCAATCCTTCCATCATGTGCACACAGTTGTTTATACACTACGTGGATGACCTTTTCATGGTGTGGTCTGGAACTCAGGCGCCGTGTGAGGAGTTTGTCTCCTTTCTCAATTGCACTAATGACATGAACATGAGATTCACCCTGAATTTTGGGTCTGAGTCTCTGGAGTTTCTTGATGTTCTTGTCAGTATTAGCAATGGTGACATAGTTACTAAAGGTTTTCGCAAACCCACTACCGACCAATTCCATTCTACACCATGATAGCTTTCACCCACGGAGTGTCAAGAAGTCGGTGCCTTACGGGCAATTTATTAGGCTCAGAAGAATCAATAATACCGATGAGGGGGTCGTGAAGCAAGCGGGGGAGCTGGAAGAGACATTGATATGAAGGGGCTACCCAGCGAGGGGCTTAGAAAAAGCTACGCATAGAGCGCAGTCACACGTGCAGGAGGAACTTCTTCATTGAGGAAAAAGAAAGGGACCCAGTACTAGTAGTGAAGGTAGACTCATGTTCACATTTAAGTTCAGTCCGGTATCTGACCTGATCAATCAGGTCTTTTGTAATTGGGATATACTCAGAAATGAACCTAGTTTGAAAGACTTTGCAGCAAAAAGACCGTTGGTGGCCTTTAAGAGATGCCACACACTTTAGGATACGTTAGTCAGTAGTCGTTTGGTTGAGAATAAGGCAACTAATTGGTTAACCAGTAGGAAACCGATAGGAAACTATAGGTGTGGCGACTGCTCGTTCTGTAGTTATAATCAACAAAAGAAATGTCTCGCACTTGGAGGGGTTAATCACAGAGTAACTCAGTTCATTACCTGCAAGACCAGCTACGATGTGCATGTTGTCATGGGCCGATGTGGAGTTTTTTACATAGGCAAAACTCTAACACCTATGTCTGAGAGGTTTAGGGAGCACTTGAACTCTGTGAGGACGGGAAAAGGATGCCCCCGCCTCATTGATCATATACGCAGAGCACATGGGGGAAACATTGGATATTTGAGGTCGTTCCTTCAATGATACAGGGAGGCGATAGGCATCGCCTTTTGCTCCAAAATGAAGCGAGGTGGATAATTCGCTCGGAGGCTGTAGGTGCATTAGGACTCAATGAGAGGAACGATCTCCGTGTATTCGTATAATAGCTAATTAGTGCTGTGGTGTTAGTTAGAATATTCATTGTATCTTTGTTTTTATGGAAATCGCAGCGTCATATGTTGCTATGTCAATTGTACGTGATGACGCTTAAAAGGGCGCAGACTTAGCGCCATGATGTCAGTAGCCGGAAGAAGCGCAGTCGCGCGAAACGGCTGTCGCTACTTAGTGTTCTGGGAGATGCGAGTCCGCCCCAGCCCTGTTTTTATCTCCATTGATGATGTCAGCGGTGAGTGCCGTCTGTCTACAATCAATTGTTGTAGCTGTATCTTCTTCAAGGCAGTGCGCCACATATGCTGTATTTAACAAGCTATCGGAAGACCCAGTTTTGGTGGAGAAAGTACCGAGCGGTGCCGCCTGTGGCTTTTCTGTCTCTGTGTTTTATAAATGAACTTGTTTGACGAGCAGAGCACGCGAACAACTGTCATTCCAGTGTTGAAATAATGTCTGAAGATACGATACCTTGTTTGAATAAGGGCAGACGTTTTCTTCACAGAATGCAATTCTAAAGATACACTGCAATCCATCAGCACTAAAGCTTTAGAAATTAAGATCTCGCAACTGGCGGACAAGGAGATCCGCCTGTTTTGGACCGTAAACTCGCATAGATCTTACAAAGAGAGCGGGAGGGTTCCGAGGGGACTCTGCATCTATAAAGATCTAGTCCAGTATGAGGACAACCCCATGTTTTCTGCTGAATGGAAGAACCTGCATATGGATTTTTCTGCACAAATTTTACAGACTGTGTTGCGAAGGGACGAACAGGAATATGCTATGGTTAACGACTATCTGAAGAAAGCAATGGAGGAGTTACAGATGCGATTTAACAATCAATTTTTAAGTGTTTGAGAAAAGATTAAACAGAAAGTTAGTCATTACACAAACAGAGATTAAGGAAAAGAAAAAAAATAAGTTCTTAAGGAACAAATATGACTACGACACAGGAAGAGTTTTTGAATGGAATAAAAAAAGACAATGAAAAAGACGTCCCCAGCAGAAAATGAGAAGTGACTTTTGGACTACCGACTCAGACTCTAGTGCTTCTGACGATCCTAGTACCTCGACTGAACAAAAGAAGAATAAAGTCCCTTTAAGGGACAGTCCAGAAGAGGTGGAAGGAAAAGGAAAAAGCGGGGTCAGGAGATCCACCCGCAGCAAGAAACAAGTCTCGTGGAGACATTAGTGGGTTCTCCACCTGAAGAAATTTTGGTTATCAACCTCACTGGCCACGAATTGCCTCCCGACTGTGTCTTGGTCCTCAACCGAGGACTGAGTTACAGTCTCGTTGAGCAATTCGAGCCGCCTTTGAAATAGACCTTTACAAATCGATTCGATAGTTATACCTCTGTAAGGCTTTTCATGAGACTCCTCAGCGTCCCTCATTGATTAGACAGGACGAGGTCCCGGTTAATCTTGATTATTTGGGCTTTAATGTTAACAACAAATATAGTGAAATGGAAATTTCATGCCTTGAGTTTTTAACTGGCATGGATCTGGTGGGTGAAATGGTGATGGATCAGGGCTATTGTAGGTTCAGTGGAGGTATTAAATCTACATTTTGCCCCCCTATGCCCGTTGGCAGCAGTATTGACATAGTCCATAAAAGGGTGTTGAAGGATGTCAAAGCTTTGATTTATCCCAGAGCACCTTGTAATATCAGTGCCAATAAGAAGGCGGCACTTCAATGGTTACGGAAACACAATGATATCATTGTTAAGCCAGTGGACAATGGGGGGCAATGTGGTCCTCATGACAAGGGATTATCAATGGGAGGCCAATAGACAGTTAGGTGACACGTCTGTTTATGAAAAACCCACTTGTGACCCCACCTCTACCATACTTCGTGGTTTATTACAGAAGTACATTGAGGCTGATTTTCTGACTGAGAATATGATTGACAAACTATTTCCTACATGTCCAAGTTAGCCCACGTGGTACTTTGTGCCAAAGGTCCACAAGTCACTGACCCAACCCCCTGGACGTCCCATTGTGGCAGGGATCGGGTCGGTGACGGAGCCTTTGTCCAAGTACCTCGATTGGTTGTTGAGCACCAACTACTTTCTCCTGGCATTGAAGGATTTTCGGTGGCAGGAGGGTTGGAGTCTGGTCTCGCTTGACGTAGAGAGTTTGTATACTCGCATTCCCCTTAAGATGGGTATTGAAGCGGTTTTGGACATTATGGGTAATATGATAGGAACGATATCTATTGTCAATTTGTGAAGGAGGCCATAGGTTTCGTACTAGCGAATAATACATTTAATTTTGGCCAGCAGTGGTTTAAGCAGTTGCACGGTACGGCGATGTGGACACCTGTATCGTGCACCTTCGCAAATATTTACCTTTTAATAGGTTTGAGGATCAGTTTGTTTTTCTGTCCCCAATCCTTCCATCATGTGCACACAGTTGTTTATACGCTACGTGGATGACCTTTTCATGGTGTGGTCTGGAACTCAGGCGCCGTGTGAGGAGTTTGTCTCCTTTCTCAATTGCACTAATGACATGAACATGAGATTCACCCTGAATTTTGGGGCTAAGTCTCTGGAGTTTCTTGAGGTTCTTTTCAGTATTAGCAATGGTGACATAGTTACTAAAGGTTTGCGCAAACCCACTGCGACCAATTCTATTCTACACCATGATAGCTTTCACCCACGGAGTGTCATGGAGTCGGTGCCTTACAGGCAATTTATTAGGCTCAGAAGAATCAATAATACCGATGAGGGGGGTCGTGAAGCAAGCAGGGGAGCTGAAAGAGATTCATAAGAAGGGGCTACCCAGCGAGGGGCTTAGAAAAAGCTATGCATAGAGCGCAGTCACACGTGATCAGTCAGGTCATTTGTAATAATTGGGATATACTTAGAAATGAACCCAGTGGCGTCGCCAGGGGGGGGGCCAGAGGGGGCCATGGCCCCCACTACATCACGCTGTGCCCCCCCCCAACTAAAATGCCCCCCCAAGTGAGCCGCCGCACTGCCACAGAGCGGGTACATGGAGATGAGCGCTTCCATTGCGCTCATCTCCATAGTCATCTGCCTGTGCTGCGGCGGTGCAGGGGAGGGAGAGGCGTGTCCCTTCCCCTTCCTCTGATAGGCTGCAGGCACTAGGCCGGCAGCCTATCAGAGGCCGGCGCGATGATGTCATCGTGCCGCATGATCCATACAGCACGGGACACAGGCCGGAAGAGGCCTGCATTGCATCGCTGACATGGAGGTAAGTATAAGTGGTTTTTTTTGGGGTTTTTTTTACAATATTTTTACAGGCACAATAAGGGGGGCTCTTGTTACTGGCACATTGGGGGGCTTATTACTGGCACATTGGGGGGCTTATTACGGGCACATTGGGCGGCTTATTACGGGCACATTGGGGGGCTTATTACGGGCACATTGGGGGGGCTTATTACGGGCACATTGGGGGGGCTTATTACAATACTGGCACGTGATGAGGGGCTTATTACTGGAACGTTATTGAGGGCACTATAGGGGCATCTACTGAGGCCACAAAGAAGGGGTATTTTATATGGGGGGCTCTGTACAGTAGCATTTTATACTGGGACACATGGTGGGTACTATGGGGAAGGGGGAGAGGAGTACTATGGAGTCATCTACTGGGGGCACTAAGAAGGGGTATTTTATACTTGCAAATTATGGGGGACACTGAGGGCATCTACTGGGGCACGATATATGGGGCATTTTATACTGGTACATTATGGGGGGTACTAGGAGGAAGGGGGGAGAGGAGCACTATGGGGGCATTTACTGGGGGCACTATATAGGGGTATTTTATACTGGCACATTATGGGGGCACTATGGGGACATTAGCTCAACTGGGGGCATTACAAGGGGGCATTTTTTGCATTGTCACATTATAAGGAGAATTATTTCTACTGGGGGGGGCATTATGGTGGGCTTTATTACTCCCCCATGGTATGACCCCTAGTAGCAGCACCAGCCTCTCTCTGCTCTGCTATCCCTCTGCCCCTTCTCCAAATCCTTATTATGAAATCTTTCTCATTAGGATAAAACACAACATCAGCTCCACTTGCCCCCGGCCAAAGTGTTGAAGTGGGGGCCGAGATCCCCAAGGGCCAAGCCAAGTAATTGTAAGTTTTCATGTGAAATATGTTTGTTATACACATATAGCCTACACTGTGCCACACAATGTACAGTATACCGCTACACTGTGCCCCACAATATACAGTATACCGCTACACTGTGCCCCACAATATACAGTATACCGCTACACTGTGGAGTCTGTTCTATAAGCACCCTTGTTCCGTGGCGGCGGACAGAAAATAATCTGGAAGTGCCCCTCCCGAGACCAGGCTCTGGATCCGCCACAGTTTAGAAATGTCAAATGTACACTCCTGTGAGAGGCGGGGAGGGAGATCTGTGGATGACACTGTTATGGAGGGGGAAATGGGGATGACACATATAGCAATATAGCATAAGATGCTATATACGGTATGTGGCATCCACAGATCCCCCCCCCCCATAGCAGTGTCATCCACAGATCCCCTCCCTATAAAAGTGTCATCCACAGGCAGCTAGGACATGTTGAAATCTGAGTTATTTTTTTTTTTTTTTTTTAAACCACAGACAGCAGGACTTTTCTTTCCTGTTGCGGTTTTAGGTATTGGGTAGAGTATCGCAGCATTTCTAAGCGTACTTGTGTAAATGTATCGTTGTTATAGCTGCCCCCCCTACTTTTGTCCTGGCCCCCAGTGTGCCCCCCCAAAATTTGAAAGCTAGAGACGCCACTGAATGAACCTAGTTTAAAAGACTTTGCAGCAAAAAGACCGTTGGTGGCCTTTAAGAGATGCCACACACTTAAGGATACGTTAGTCAGTAGTCGTTTGGTTGAGAATAAGGCAACTAATTGGTTAACCAGTAGGAAACAGATAGGAAACTATAGGTGTGGCGACTGCTCGTTCTGTAGTTATAATCAACAAAAGAAATGTCTCGCACTTGGAGGGGTTAATCACAGAGTAACTCAGTTCATTACCTGCAAGACCAGCTACGATGTGTATGTTGTCATGGGCCGATGTGGAGTTTTTTACATAGGCAAAACTATAACACCTATGTCTGAGAGGTTTAGGGAGCACTTGAACTCTGTGAGGACGGGAAAAGGATGCCCCCGCCTCATTGATCATATACGCAGAGCACATGGGGGAAACATTGGATATTTGAGGTCGTTCCTCCAATGATACAGGGAGGCGATAGGCATCGCCTTTTGCTCCAAAAGGAAGCGAGGAGGATAATTCGCTCGGAGGCTGTAGGTGCATTAGGACTCAATGAGAGGAACGATCTCAGTGTATTTGTATAATAGCTAATTAGTGCTGTGGTGTTAGTTAGAATATTCATTGTATCTTTGTTTTTATGGAAATCGCAGCGTCATATGTTGCTATGTCAATTGTACGTGATGACGCTTAAAAGCGGCGCAGACTTAGCGCCATGATGTCAGTAGCAGGAAGAAGCGCAGTCACGCGAAACGGCCGTTGCTACTTGGCATTCTGGGAGATGCGAGTCCGCCCCAGCCCTGTTTTTATCTCTACTCATATTGATGAATAAAGAAGATTGATGTCAGCGGTGAGTGCCGTCTGTTTATTTCTATGTCTACAAATAACAAATGAATGTTTCAAGTAAAGGGAAAAAAAAGCCTCTTCACCATAAAATCCTGTATAAAAAATAATCATATTAGGTATTGCCACGTCCATAGCAACTGGCTCTATAAAAATGTCACATGATCAACCACCTCAAGTGAACGCCGTAAAAAAATAAAAATAAAAACTGTGCCAAAAATGGCATGCTTTTATTGTATAAAACTGAAAAAAATTTAAAACAGTAGACATATTAGTTATTGCCACATCCGTTATGACCTGCTCTATAAAAATATCACATGATCCATCCCCTAAGGTGAACACTGTAAAAAATAAATAAAAATTGTGCCAAAAATGCAATTTTTTTTGTCACCTTACATCACAAACATTGTAATACCAAGCAATCAAAAAGACATATGTACTCCAAAATAGTACCAATCAAACGATCATCTCATCCCGCAAAAAGCATAAGACAATCACCTAAAAATTTTTAAAAATATGGCTTTTATTGTCTAAAAGAGAATTTATTTATTTTTATAGTAGACATATTAGGTATTGCCGTGTCCTTAACGACCTGCTCTATAAAAATATCACATGACCGACCCCTTCAGGTGAATTGCGTAAAAAAATAAAAATAAAAACTGTGCCAAAACGACAAATTTTTGGTCAACTTGCGCCAAAAAGTGTAATATTGAATGATCAAAAAATTATATGTAGCCAAAAATGGTACCAATAAAAATGTCAGCTCTTCCTGCATAAAAAAGAGCCCCTGCACAAGACGATTGGCAGAAAAATAAAATAAATATAGCTTTCTGAAAATGAAGACATATAAATGCTCTATGTAAAACTGAAACAAAAAATAAAAATACACATATTTGATATTATCGCATTCGTATCAACCTGCTCTATAAAAACACCTGATTTAACCTGTCAGGAAAACTCCGTAAAAAACAAAAAAAAGGTGCCATTTTGTGGTTACCTTGCCTCACAAAAAGGATAATATGGAGTGATAAAAAATCACATGTACCCCAAAATAGCACCAATAAAACTGTCACCTCATCCCGTAGTTTCCAAAATGGGGTCACTTTTTGGGACTTTCTACTGTAGGGGTGCATCAGGGAGGGCCTCAAAGGTGACATCAAGGTCATCAAAAAAACAGGCCTCCAAAAACCATATGGCGCTCCTTTCCTTCTGCGCCATGCTGTTTGCCCATACAGCAGTTTACGACCATATGTGGGGCATCCGGGTAATAAATATTGAGTTTTGTTTGGCTGGTAACCCTTGATGTGTTACAGGAAAAAATTGATCAAAATGGAAAATAAAATCTGCGGGCCGACAGCGCATGAAGTAGGACACGCTTCAGCATAGCTCCGGCACTTCAGACCAGAGACTGCGGCACAAAGCTTACTGAATTTATCCTGAACCCACTCATCATAAAGGGACTGCCACCCTGAGAGATCTGGCGATGACAAAGACCAGAAAAAAAGCTGCCTCTGCAGCAAGCGCAACACAAGATGGCGGTGGCGGCGTGCATTGGATCCCTGAAGAATCAGCGCAGGCAACACATTCCCCTGCAGGTACCCTGTCTCTGTCACCTCCTAGACAGGAACCCTCAGTACTACACCCTGCCTCCTCCCCTGTCATCTCAGGGTCGCGTACCCCAGACCACACGATGGGGAGAAATATGGCGGCGTCACATCTCAGCCATGACATCTCGCCTGGGCAGCACTATGTAAATGTTTGGAGGCCCCAAGGGCAAGTTTTGTCAATAGATCAACACTATGGGGAATCTTCGACTATAGTATATTGCCAGCCTTATCCTAATGCTGGCAACACCTTAACCGACAGATCAGTTACAGAATCTTTTCTAAAGACCTGAGGGCATCTTTGCAGGCAGATTTTCGTGCCATGTTGACCCCATTACAGAATGAGATGTCGGAAGTGGGAAGGCGTACATCCCATCTAGAGAATAAAATGTCTGAATTTGCAAAAGCAAATAATGAGCTAGTGGACATAACAAATGAGAGAGCCAGCTGCACTTCGTGCAAAAGTGATTGTGGCTAAACCAACCTCGCCACTGGGTTTTGGAGAGGCCTGTTTACCAGCCTCTTGCCTCAGGATTATGGCCCATACTAACTTTAAAGGAGCAGACAGACCGGCCGCACAGCTTAAATCTGTCTTTGGAATTGTATTTTGTTATGTCAGGGTACCCAGATAGCTAATTTTATTGTATTCGTGTATTCTGAGTGCCATTCACCTAATGATATGCACTCAGACTTGAGCTATCTGGGGATATGTTAAATGTCTGTGTTTGCTGTGAGGGTGTGACATTGTGTGTTTGGGTGGTGATTTCTGTCCTGTTGTCTCCACATGTGTATTGGCGATTTCCCTTTGTCCTGAGAGATAATTGAATTGCTCCTCGGGTGTCTCCAGGGCAGAGAGGAGGAAACCATGATGCATTGTGGAGATGTGTTGTGTCTGTGTATCCTGAGTTGCTACGTATCTGTCCTGTGTCACAGTCTTCCTTCTGGTCCCCTAGGGGCGTGTCCACCAGATGGGGACCTGCATAAATACGGGCAGGTAGCCCTCAATAAAGTGTGCCTGTTTTATCCTTCATCATGTTGAAGCTGGTGTTTGGGTAACTGATCGACACTGGGGGATTGCTATACGCTGGGAGATTTGCTATACTCCCCTGGCTATAACTACTAGCTCTTGTAAGAGCTGTTCCTGATCTCTGGATTTAGGAGAGGTTCACCCACTGGAGCCTTGTCGTAGGTCCAGGGTGGGTAGGAGACGGTGAGACCTCAACCAAGCTTCGGCGGTTCGTGGGGTCTGCAGTGCGTACGGTGTCAAGTGGAGTGCTTGGAGTCCGCGGAAAGCACTAGGAGCATCTATCAACAGAGGTACCCGGTCGGGGAGCCAGGAGATCCGTTACATTCGCCACAGTGATCAACTTGGAAGATCGTTCCGCCGCAATAATATTAGATTCCGTGGGATCCCGGAAACTGTGAAACCTGACCAACTGCATGATTTTCTTATTGACTTTTTTACAATTCTGTTACCTAGTGCTCCTCAAACTGAGCTCTTTATTGATAGAGCTCGTAGAATACCAAAACCTAAAAGATTTCCAGCAGAGGTGCCTAGAGATGTATTGGCACGTATCACTTTTTTCCAGCCTTAAGAAAACCTCATGGCTGCTGCCCGAAATAACCCAGAGGTACCGGATCGATTCCGTTCATTTATCTGTACACCGACCTATCTGCGGCCACCCTCACCAGAAGACTGGGAGTTCCAGGAAGCTACGAAGATCCTGAGAGCTCACAAAATCACATATAAATGGGGATTCCCAGCTAAAATGCTGATTTCGAGAGAGGGCGATAAAATGGTCGCATCCAGCCCAGCAGACGCAATGCAATTGATATCTAACTGGAACTTGTCCAAACCTCCTGGCTCCGTCTCAACATCTAAACCTGCTTCACCCGCACATTTGGAAGAAGAGTGGTCAATGGTTCGTCGGCGGAGGTCCCCAAACCATTGAAAGGACAGTGAGCAAATATGTATTTTTCTTTTTCCTTGCAGCAGTGAAACTTCATTGTCTCAGGCCTGAGCGTCCGAAACTGGGAATCCCTTGTCTTATTCCCCCCTCGGTGACGCCGCTTACCATCTGATACAGACGTTTGAGGTTTCATGATATGGAACTATTATATTTTATGTTTTTGTTGAATGTTTTTCATTTATTTTTTTTTGCTGGAGAAATTGCCTCATTGTAGCTTAATTATATTTGGAGATTGAGAATGTGTGAAACTCAAAAGGTTTGGGTATGTGGAGATCGGCCACTAGCAGTCCTCATTTCCCATTATAATGGTTCTTAAAATTACTTCAATTAACGCTAAAGGTTTAAATAGTCAATTTAAGAGATCTCAGTTCTGGCACGATGCCATTTAAGCTAATTCTTAAGTCTTATGTATTCAGGAGACACACTTGCTTAACCCTTTCAAGACCAAGGCATTTTTCACCTTCGTGACCATGTCTAATTTTGCAAATCTGACATGTCACTTTATGTGCTATTAACTTTGGAATGCTTTCACTTATCCAAATCATTCTGAGAATGTTTTCTCGTGACACATTGTACTTCATGATAGTCATAAATTTGAGTCAATATATTTCACCTTTATTTATGAAAAAATCCCAAATTTACCAAAAAATTTACAAATTTCGCAATTTTCTAAATTTAAATTTCTCTGCTTTTAAAACAAAGTGATACCTCATAAAATATTTACTACTTAACATTCCCCATATGTCTACTTTATGTTGGCATCATTTTGTAAATGTCATTAAAAAATTTTAGGACGTTAGAAGGCTTAGAATTTTAGAAGCAATTCTTAAAATTTTTAAGAAAATTTCCAAAACCCACTTTTTAAGGACCAGTTCAGATCTGAAGTCACTTTGTGGGGCTTACATAGTGGAACCCCTCCATGAATGACCCCAGTGCAGAAAATACACCCCTTAAGTTACTCAAAACTGATTTTTTTATTTTTTGGGCAGATTTTCCATTTTAATCAATTTTTTTTCTTTAACACATTGAGGGTTAAGAGCCAAACAAAACTCAATATTTATTACCCTGATTCTGAAGTTTGGAGAAACACCGCACATGTGGTCGTAAACTGATGTAAGGGCACACGCAGGGCGCAGAAGAAAAGGAGCGCCATATGGTTTTTGGAAGGCAGATTTTACTGGACTGGTTTTTAGTTGCCATGTCCCATTTGTAGCCCCCTTGATGCACCCCTACAGTAGAAACTCCCAAAAAGTGACCCCATTTTGGAAACTAGGGGATAAGGTGCCAGTTTTATTGGTACTATTTTGGGGTACATATGATTTTCGGCCTAAATCTCCCTTCTTGGAGGATTTGTACACAAAAATAGACCAAATATTTTTGATGGAGGAATTGGCAAGTTGGGCTAACAGGACACATAGTAGATTCTTCGAGTTGTGGGCTCCTTGGAGAGAGTTTAGGGCGAAATAATTTAAAACTATGGTGTTGAGGGAGGGTATTTTACCCATATATTCTGTATATTTGGACGAGGAGGGCATCCGGAGCTGGGCGCACACATGAAGATTCATAACTGCAATATTACTTATAGAATCAACCGAACCGTTGAAGTTTTTTGTTTTTATTTTTATTTCCATGTTCATGTCAAAACATGTATCTATGTATACCCTGATGTTTCGGTTCTCTGGAAAATGTCGGCTCATGTATTATCCTAGCTTATGTCTCATCTGTGATGATCTGATATTTTGATTCTCTCAATAAAAAGAGATTTGTTTAAAAAAAAAACTAATAACACACAAAGAATTACATGTTACCATGTTTTTATTGAACACACCATGTAAACATTCACAGTGCAGGTGGAAAAAGTATGTGAACCCCTAGACTAATGACATCTCCAAGAGCTAATTGGAGTGAGGTGTCAGCCAGCTGGAGTCCAATCAATGAGATGAGATTGGAGGTGTTTGTTACAGCTGCCCTGCCCTATAAGAAACACACACCAGTTCTGGGTTTGCTTTTCACAAGAAGCATTGCCTGATGTGAATGATGCCTCGCACAAAAGAGCTCTCAGAAGACCTATGATTAAGAACTGTTGACTTGCATAAAGCTGGAAAGGGTTATAAAAGTATCTCCAAAAGCCTTGCTGTTCATCAGTCCACGGTAAGACAAATTGTCTATAAATGGAGAAAGTTGAGCACTGCAGCTACTCTCCCTAGGAGTGGCTGTCCTGTAAAGATGACTGCAAGAGCACAGCGCAGACTGCTCAATGAGGTGAAGAAGAATCCTAGAGTGTCAGCTAAAGACTTACAAAAGCCTCTGGCATATGCTAACATCCCTGATAGCGAATCTACGATACGTAAAACACTAAACAAGAATGGATTTCATGGGAGGATACCACAGAGGAAGCCACTGCTGTCCAAAAAAACATTGCTGCACGTTTACAGTTTGCACAAGAGCACCTGGATGTTCCTCAGCAGTACTGGCAAAATATTCTGTGTACAGATGAAACCAAAGTGGAGTTGTTTGGAAGAAACACACAACGCTATGTGTGGAGAAAAAGAGGCACAGCACACCAACATCAAAACCTCATCCCAACTGTGAAGTATGGTGGTGGGGGCATCATGGTTTGGGGCTGCTTTGCTGCGTCAGGGCCAGGGACGGATTGCTATCATCGAAGGAAAAATGAATTCCTAAGTTTTATCAAAACATTTTGCAAGAGAACTTAAGGCCATCTGTCCACCAGCTGAAGCTCAACAGAAGATGGGTGTTGCAACAGGACAACGACCCAAAGCATAGAAGTAAATCAGCAACAGAATGGCTTAAACAGAAGAAAATCCGCCTTCTGGAGTGGCCCAGTCAGAGTCCTGACCTCAACCCGATGGAGATGCTGTGGCATGACCTCCAGAAAACTATTCACACCAAACATCCCAAGAATATTGCTGAACTGAAAGTTCTGTACAGAGGAATAGTCAAGAATTACTCCTGACCGTTGTGCACCTCTGATCTGCAACTACAGGAAACGTTTGGTTGAAGTTATTGCTGCCAAAGGAGGTTCAACCAGTTATTAAATCCAAGGGTTCACATACTTTTTCCACCTGCACTGTGAATGTTTACATGGTGTGTTCAATAAAAACATGGTAACATTTAATTTTGTGTGTTATTAGTTTAAGCCGACTGTGATTGTCTATTGTTGTGACTTAGATGAAGATCAGATCACATTTTATGACCAATTTGTGCAGAAATCCATATCATTCAAAAGGGTTCACATACTTTTTCTTGCAACTGTAAGTGGAAAGAGAAGAGAACAAGCAAACAAGCCTTACTTATTGTAGGGGAACAGAGATCAATCGGCATGTGGGGTTAGTCATTGTGGACTATTTTCACCTCCAATTGTTGGAATCAGGTCTCATGTGAAGCTGGGATCCATTCTTCTTGTATTATTGGTATTCCTTTCTTTTTCTTTGTAGGATCTGGATTTTCTGTGTCGAGATGCCACTGTTTAAAGAGGACCCTTCACCTGGATATCCTTAATCTAATTATATCCTACCTTATAGTGCGGCCCCCACTGATGTCTTGGCACATTTTTTTTTTTCTCTAAAGAACCCCCCGTTCGTCCGCTGTGGTCCCTGTATCTTATGGCGCCTCATATGCTAATGAGGCGACTCGCTTATACTAGGTGTGGACTTGTATTTCTCCTGGGCGCGGTTATCTTCTCCCTGGATGCGAGCGCATCCAATCAGAGCGCCCCGCTCTTAGCCAGGAAGAACTTGAGCTCCTTCTCCCTGGCTAAGAGCAGGGCGCTCTGATTGGTTTATTTTCAGGGATGGTTTTAGCTTTTGGGAGCCTATGTGCTCTGTCTACTGTCAGATCTAGTGGAGACGCTTCAGGTAGCAGAGTTTGCATCAGATTCTGTAGGTATTTGGATAGTTCTCCCGGGGGTTACTGATTCTGGGATTCCCCTGAATTTAAAATTGTTCCAGCTGGAGCGATCCTCCAGATCTGCTATTTTTGCTTTAATGTCAAAAACAGGCGTCGTTCAACTATGGAACAAAAAAGAATGGCGCACCATAGGGTAATAACGTAGAGATTATAAATAAAAGGTATCTCCACTGGGGAGGCTCACCTGATAGAGTTGTGCTACTTTAGGCACAACTCTAATGTGGACGTGTATCAAATTGCCATAAACTCCTCACAACGGATGGTGTGCAGCCCGGGATGGATACTTCTGTTCAGGGATGCCTGGAATCCCGCAGAAAGCCAGTGGTTCAAATAAAGGAAAAGGTGTCCCACGGCGCAAAAACCACCGAAGAGTTGAAGTGATAAGGTTGATCATTTATTTGAGCAAGTGGTACAACGCGTTTCGTGGTTTAACCCCTTCTTCAGGTACAATAGGCTTGCATACATACAGAAAGAATTGCATACATATAAATACAGTAAAAAACCGCCAAATTCACACAGGGGGCGGGGTAGGGGCGGGTCAATGGGCGGTACTGGACAGGCTCTCAAAGCTTTGTGAGCAAAAGGGTAAAAATGCTTAAATATCTATCAAACTTAGTTTTAATACATAGATCTGGTATCCCTATTCAAGGGCAGATCAGTCTTGATATTGCGATTTCCACATATTTATTCCAATGCAGAGGAATTTGTAGGAGAGTTAGAGGTGATGCAGGACCTTGTATTGTCATGTGATGTGGTCACATGACCGCCGTCGGGATGGGATCGTGGGCGTTCCTGCAGCCCTGGTGATGTGTTGCAGTGCGGTCACATGACTGTACCATGTGACCGCCGTCTGAGAGAGATAGTGAACTTGAGGGGGAGGCGGCCGCTGGGAGCAATGGGCGGTCGCATAAGGCTGCGGCCGGTCACATGCTGGGAGACGTCACACTTCTGTCTCTTAGCAACCAGACGCTGCTGTTGCGTCAGAGAGGGGGAGTGTCGGAACGAGCGGACTGGTGAGCAGTGTATTCGTATTGTACAGACTGGGAGCGATCGGACCCTGATAAAAACCTGGTTCTGGGCTAAAATAAGATAAAAGGACACAGATATAAGGAAGGCAGATGTAAATAAATAGCAATATGAAACTAATGTATAGATAGCAGTTAGAACTGATGGACCTTGTATGGGGCTATACACTGCGTGCAGAATTATTAGGCAAATGAGTATTTTGACCACATCATCCTCTTTATGCATGTTGTCTTACTCCAAGCTGTATAGGCTCGAAAGCCTACTACCTATTAAGCATATTAGGTGATGTGCATCTCTGTAATGAGAAGGGGTGTGGTCTAATGACATCAACACCCTATATTAGGTGTGCATAATTATTAGGCAACTTCCTTTCCTTTGGCAAAATGGGTCAAAAGAAGGACTTGACAGGCTCAGAAAAGTCAAAAATAGTGAGATATCTTGCAGAGGGATGCAGCACTCTTAAAATTGCAAAGCTTCTGAAGCGTGATCATCGAACAATCAAGCGTTTCATTCAAAATAGTCAACAGGGTCGCAAGAAACGTGTGGAAAAACCAAGGCGCAAAATAACTGCCCATGAACTGAGAAAAGTCAAGCGTGCAGCTGCCAAGATGCCACTTGCCACCAGTTTGGCCATATTTCAGAGCTGCAACATCACTGGAGTGCCCAAAAGCACAAGGTGTGCAATACTCAGAGACATGGCCAAGGTAAGAAAGGCTGAAAGACGACCACCACTGAACAAGACACACAAGCTGAAACGTCAAGACTGATTTTTCTAAGGTTTTATAGACTGATGAAATGAGAGTGAGTCTTGATGGGCCAGATGGATGGGCCCGTGGCTGGATTGGTAAAGGGCAGAGAGCTCCAGTCCGACTCAGACGCCAGCAAGGTGGAGGTGGAGTACTGGTTTGGGCTTGTATCATCAAAGATGAGCTTGTGGGGCCTTTTCGGGTTGAGGATGGAGTCAAGCTCAACTCCCAGTCCTACTGCCAGTTTCTGGAAGACACCTTCTTCAAGCAGTGGTACAGGAAGAAGTCTGCATCTTTCAAGAAAAACATGATTTTCATGCAGGACAATGCTCCATCACACGCGTCCAAGTACTCCACAGCGTGGCTGGCAAGAAAGGGTATAAAAGAAGAAAATCTAATGACATGGCCTCCTTGTTCACCTGATCTGAACCCCATTGAGAACCTGTGGTCCATCATCAAATGTGAGATTTACAAGGAGGGAAAACAGTACACCTCTCTGAACAGTGTCTGGGAGGCTGTGGTTGCTGCTGCACGCAATGTTGATGGTGAACAGATCAAAACACTGACAGAATCCATGGATGGCAGGCTTTTGAGTGTCCTTGCAAAGAAAGGTGGCTATATTGGTCACTGATTTGTTTTTGTTTTGTTTTTGAATGTCAGAAATGTATATTTGTGAATGTTGAGATGTTATATTGGTTTCACTGGTAAAAATAAATAATTGAAATGGGTATATATTTGTTTTTTGTTAAGTTGCCTAATAATTATGCACAGTAATAGTCACCTGCACACACAGATATCCCCCTAAAATAGCTAAAACTAAAAACAAACTAAAAACTACTTCCAAAAATATTCAGCTTTGATATTAATGAGTTTTTTGGGTTCATTGAGAACATGGTTGTTGTTCAATAATAAAATTAATCCTCAAAAATACAACTTGCCTAATAATTCTGCACTCCCTGTATTATGAAAATGAATTGTGGATCAAAAAGGTGCATGCCCAAAGGTACAGATGAGATAAAATAAAAATAAAATATATATAAAAATATAAATTGACATTAAGCACAATTCTAAGAAGAGCATTTGAAACTTATATTGGGCTAGAATGCGGAATATAGTCAGTTTGTATGATAGTGAATAACCAATCAGAAAGGGATTAGATTAAGGTAGATAATTGGATTAAGGTAGATATATAGTATTATAATATTTAATGCATGTGATAATCCAATTCATTTCTTGGGGATGGCGGACAACAAGTGTAAGAGAAAGTTTAAAAATGGGATTGCTACGTCGCTGGAGTGGTTTGTATAATAGCAGAAATTTGGTAGCTGAAGGAAGGTCCTTGAATGGACCTCAAGGGGCAAGGGATGTGGTCGGGGGGGCGTGATGAGGGGAGGGGGGGGAAGGGGACGTTGACAAGGGGTGGGGGGGGGTTTAGTTGGGGCTGGAGTATTTTCATGAGCTAGACGCGATGTGGTGGGTTTGATAGGTTTATTTCAAAAGCCTCGTTCAGGCCATATGGGTTGAGGCAATTTAATTTGTAGATCCAGAACATTTCGCGTTTCCTTAGTGTCTGAATAATATTGTATCCGTTAGATCTAACTTGCTCGATCGGGGTAACCGTAAATCCCAAAAAAGAGCCTTGGTGGTGAACGGTAGCATGTCTGGAGATACTGTGCTGAAGGAATTTTTTCTTCACATTGGATCTGTGTTTATTAAGTCGGTTGCGTAAGGTCTGTATGGTGCGCCCTACATAACGGAGATTGCAGGGACACGTAATGAGATAGATGATGTTGGATGATCCACAATTTAGTTCGTCCTTGATTTTAAAAAATTCATCATTTCGGCCCGTGAAAGAAGTGGTATTATTCATTGATCTGCAGCAGAGACATCTTGGTTGGTTGCATCTATAGCTCCCTGGGGTCTTAATATCTGCTTGGCTGCCTGGTTCTTCACGTTTGTTCTTCAATTTGCTGGGGGCTAGCATATTTTTTAAAGTTTTGGCTCGTCTAAATACTAGAGACGGTTGTTTCGTTATTTCAGAATTCAGGAAGGGATCTTTTCTTAGGATATACCAATGTCTAGACAGAATTTTACGGATGTCTATGTGGTTGCTGTTATAGGTGGTTAAGAAGTTAGTATTGTGATGTTTGGTATCTTTTTGTTTCTTGTTTCCTGCCAGACATTCGGCTTGTGTGAGAGTTTTTGCCTTATTAAAAGCTGTATCTATGACATCCGTCGGATAGCCTTTTTGTATGAATCTGGACCGAATTACCTTACTTTGTGTGGCGAAATCTTCGTCCCTAGAGCAATTACGCCTAATTCGCTTGAATTGGCTATATGGAATATTCTTCTTCCACTTCTTGAAATGTTCACTTGAATAGTCCAAATAACTGTTGCAGTCCACTTCTTTAAAAAATGTTCGTGTATTAACTGATCCATCATTTATATGAAGCTCTAGGTCGAGATATTCAGCTTTGGATTTGTCACTTGAGCCTGAGAAGGTGAGACCCCAGTTGGTGGAATTTAGGTCCTTAATAAAATCATTTATTGTTAAAATGTCGCCTTCCCAAATTAAAATCAGATCGTCGATATAACGACGATAAAAAATTATATTTTGTGTCCAATATTTTGATTTGTAGATAAAAGTGTCCTCAAAAGCCCCCATAAAAAGATTGGCGAAACTAGGCGCGAAACGCGTACCCATCGCGGTTCCTTTGGTCTGTAAATATAGATTATCTTCAAACATAAAAATATTATGAGTCAGAATAAAATCAATACTTCTTAGGATAAAATCATTTTGTTCAGCCGGTAATTGGTCGTCGGTATCTAAAAAACTTTTTACACATTTGATACCCAATTTGTGCTCGATATTCGAGTAGAGTGATGTAACGTCTAGGGTCAGCCAATGGTATGTTTCCTTCCATTTGATATTCCGTAGAAGTTGTATTAGGGTAGTAGAATCTCTCAGATAAGATGGTAATTGTACTACATGTTTTTGTAGGAGGATATCGACGTAATGGGATAGATTGCACGTGAGTGACGAAATTCCTGAGATGATAGGACGGCCCGGGGGATTGGAGATGCTCTTGTGGATTTTGGGTAAATGGTAAAAGGTAGCAATAACTGGGTTTGTGATGAGGATATAACTATGTTCCTTTTTGCTCAGGATGTGGGATGCTGAGTTGATGAGAGCTTTAAAAGATTGTTGGTGTTCCATAAGAGGGTTTTCGGTCAACTGTTGATAATATTCTGTATCAGACAGGATCCGATTCGCTTCCTTGATATAATCATTCCTATCCTGAAGGACAATGCCACCTCCTTTGTCCGCATTGCGGATAATTAGGTCCGGATTGTCCTGGATTTTTGCTTTAATGGCTATGATGTCATCTTCTTGGGAGTTGTGTGTCTACCAATGTATTAAGCGCACCTGCATATTCCGCCATTTTGTTTTCAATATGGCTTACTCTGTGTCCTAGTTCTTCTAGGTTTGTAGAGAGGGCATTACACATTTGTGTGATATCAGCTTTAATTGAACCATTCAAGGCCATTAGCATTTCTTTCATTAGATCAACAGTAATGACTTTATTAGATGTACAGTCATGGCCAAAAGTTTTGAGAATGACACAAATATTCGTTTTCACAAAGTTTGCTGCTAAACTGCTTTTAGATCTTTGTTTCAGTTGTTTCTGTGATGTAGTGAAATATAATTACACGCACTTCATACGTTTCAAA
Organism: Bufo bufo; assembly: GCF_905171765.1. NCBI lineage: Eukaryota > Metazoa > Chordata > Amphibia > Anura > Bufonidae > Bufo > Bufo bufo. The sequence continues at coordinate 6,979,886 of NC_053396.1, read as the reverse complement.
GGCTTTTATCGACAATTACATGACATTTATGCAAAGAGTCAGTATTTGCAGTGTTGGCCCTTTTTCAGGACCTCTGCAATTCGACTGGGCATGCTCTCAATCAACTTCTGGGCCAATTCCTGACTGATAGCAACCCATTCTTTCATAATCACTTCTTGGAGTTTGTCAGAATTAGTGGGTTTTTGTTTGTCCACCCGCCTCTTGAGGATTGACCACAAGTTCTCAATGGGATTAAGATCTGGGGAGTTTCCAGGCCATAGACCCAAAATGTCAACGTTTTGGGTTTTGGTCCCCGAGCTACTTAGTTATCACTTTTGCCTTATGGCACGGTGCTCCATCGTGCTGGAAAATGCATTGTTCTTCACCAAACTGTTGTTGGATTGTTGGAAGAAGTTGCTGTTGGAGGGTGTTTTGGTACCATTCTTTATCCATGGCTGTGTTTTTGGGCAAAATTGTGAGTGAGCCCACTCCCTTGGATGAGAAGCAACCCCACACATGAATGGTCTCAGGATGCTTTACTGTTGGCATGACACAGGACTGATGTTAGCGCTCACCTTTTCTTCTCCGGACAAGCCTTTTTCCAGATGCCCCAAACAATCGGAAAGAGGCTTCATCGGAGAATATGACTTTGCCCCAGTCCTCAGCAGTCCATTCACCATACTTTCTGCAGAAGATCAATCTGTCCCTGATGTTTTTTTTGGAGAGAAGTGGCTTCTTTGCTGCCCTTCTTGACACCAGGCCATCTTCCAAAAGTCTTGGCCTCACTGTGCGTGCAGATGCGCTCACACCTGCCTGCTGCCATTCCTGAGCAAGCTCTGCACTGGTGGCACTCCGATCCCGCAGCGGAATCCTCTTTAGGAGACGATCCTGGCGCTTGCTGGACTTTCTTGGACGCCCTGAAGCCTTCTTAACAAGAATGGAACCTCTTTCCTTGAAGTTCTTGATGATCCTATAAATTGTTGATTGAGGTGCAATCTTAGTAGCCACAATATCCTTGCCTGTGAAGCCATTTTTATGCAACGCAATGATGGCTGCACACGTTTCTTTGCAGGTCACCATGGTTAACAATGGAAGTACAATGATTTCAAGCATCACCCTCCTTTTAACATGTCAAGTCTGCCATTTTAACCCAATCAGCCTGACATAATGATCTCCAGCCTTGTGCTCGTCAACATTCTCACCTGAGTTAACAAGACGATTACTGAAATTATCTCAGCAGGTCATATAATGACAGCAATGAAATGCAGTGGAAAGTTTTTTTTGGGATTAAGTTAATTTTCATGGCAAAGAAGGACTATGCAATTCATCTGATCACTCTTCATAACATTCTGGAGTATATGCAAATTGCTATTATAAAAACTTAAGCAGCAACTTTTCCAATTTCCAATATTTATGCAATTTTTAAAACTTTTGGCCACGACTGTAGGTATGTGGGTGAACACCCCCATAGTTTGGGGCGATAGGGAGACAGGTGTTCCTACCTCATGTGGAGGGGTATGATTATTGTCGATCCTTGGTTTTTGCTTTGTGGGACTTCTTGTGTCTGAGGAGTCTTAATATGCTGCACCATCTTCCTGCTCCAGTATCTCCTGTATTTGATTACAAGATCCAGGGCCTGCCTGGCTTAATCTTGTATTTTTATTGTTCTTGTAGTCTGTTATGGCTGCTGCCCGGGCAGAGGGCTTTGTATTTCTTAGCGTTTGAGAGGGTTTAAATTTGGGATTACTGGTTTGGCCCAACAAGCTATATTGGCATTATATTCTACCCCAACAGAAAAGGTGTTGACCTCTGGCCATCTATGGAGTGGATCATAAAATAGGGTTATTCGCGGATGATGTCATTATAGCACTAACCAATCCCCTAAGGTCTTTACCAGCAGTTATGAACCTTCTGTTACAATTCGGTGACATATCATAATACAAACTTAACGCTAATAAATCCCTTATTTTAAACATGGGGCTCCCGCCTCCAGTTGTCTCCCAGTACCCTTTTAAATGGACAAAAGAAGGATTGCCATATTTGGGAATAACACTTACTTTCCCCTCTAAGGAGTTGTTTGCCAGTAACTATGTCCCATTGGTCAAGTCGGTTAAAGATGATATAGCCACTTACTCCAAAGTGGATATATCATGGGTGGGAAGGATAGCGACGGCTAAAATGATGCTTTTGCCTAAATACCTAAAGGTTTAACAAAGTTTGTATTATGTAAGCCCCACAAAGTGACCTCATAACTAAATTAGTACTTAAAAAAGTGGGTTTGTAAATTTTCTTAAAAAATTAGAAAATTGCTTCTAAAATTCAAAGCCTTCTAACGTCCTAAAAAATAAAATGACATTTACAAAATGATGCCACCATAAAGTAAGACACATAGTGACTGTTATGTAATAACTATTTTTTGAGGTATCACTATGTGTCTTAAAAGCAAAGAAATTCAAATTTAGAAAATAGTGAATTTTTCAAAATTTTTCTTTTACAAATAAAGGTAAAACATATTGACTCAAATTTACCACTAACATGAAGTAGAATGTGTCACGAGAAAACAATCCGAGAATCACTTGGATAAGTAAAAGCGTTCCAGAGTTATTACCATTACCACATAAAGTGAAACATGTCAAATTTACTAAATGTGGCCTGGTCCTTATGGTGAAACTGGCTGGGTCTTGAAGGGGTTAAAGGGGTTTTCCGAGATTTTACTACTGATGTCCTATCTTCTGTATAGGTCATTAGTATCTGATCGGTGGGGGTTTGACACCGAGGACCAGTTGTTTGAGTACGCACTGGCGCTCGCAGTAGCGCCGTGCCCTTCTCTCTGCTCGCCAAGCACAGTGCCGTACATTGTATAGTGGCTGTGCTTGGTATTGCATTCACTTCAATGGCCATGTGATCGATGAACGTAATGTCACATGGCTTAGGCAAATCAGCGAGAAGGCTGAGGCGCTACTGTGAGCGCCGATGCCTTCCCAAACGGCTGATCGGTGAGGGTCCCGGGTATCAGAGGAAAATCCCTTTAATGAAAAAGAACCGTGCAGGATAACGTTGGAGACTTCGTTACCTTCTCCACACAATATAGCGCCCTAGGTGTTATGACGTTATAGGTGTTATCAATGTCTACCCATCTTATGGGTGTCGATGTGTGGCCAGGAAAGGATTGTCTTTAGGCAGTATTCTGCCCCCTAGCTGTTATACTAAGAATTCTTAAAAATACATTTTCAAGGTAGTTTTCATTGCGAAACAGCGAGGTGTGATCTTTACATGCATATGCTTTAAAAGGGTCCTCTCACTTCAGCAAATAGCATTTATCATGTAGATAAAGAAATACAAGGCACTCCTCCATGGAGATTGAAAGGCTATGTACACTGTCAGAGGCAATTTTTGTTTGATTGCATTTTACTCATTTTGGGCTAAAAATCATATGTTCAATTGGTCTTTATTCAAAATATTGAGCCACTCTGTCACAAAGGGTTAACTGTTTTTCTAACTATGTGACTGGTACAGAATCCTGTCTACCACGTAAGTAGTGGTGCAATTTACGTAATCCCTGATACCCACATATCATCTGGAACGTTACAGATCAGTGACACGCTATGTGCATGGATCATAGACGTCACAATGTTCCTCGTGACTCATAACTAGAGATGAGCGAATTTCTTGAAAATTCGGTTCGGCTGCTTCGCCGAATTTTACAAAAAAAATTAGCTTTGTGACAAATTACTTTGCCATGAAGTGGATTTTTTTTGTAAGTAGCGGGTGCAATGACAGGGAGCTGCGATAGCGTCGCCCCTGAGATGCCGCATTTATACATGATCGTGGCATCTGAGTGTAAAATTAAGAATAAATAAAAATTTTTTTCAAACTTACCGCTTCCATTTGCTCGTGACGGGCTTCTATTGGCTAATGCAGGTCATTTTTTGGGAATATCTCAGAAATGGTACGTCCTAGAGAGCTGGGACCTGGTCTAAAACCTTCCGGGACACCCGACGTAACTGTGTGCCAAATGTTGTAAAGATCGGTCCAGTCGTTTGGTCGCGCATAAAGAACAGGCAGACGTCTGGACAGACAGAAACTCCTTGTGTAACGGCATGTCACCTCCACAGTATTCTTTCCCAGATAGTAAGTGATATGTCACCAAGTTTAGTAGAAATTGATCGATGAGTTTTTGAGTTACAGTGCAATATGTGTGCAGCAAAAACAGTTGGAGCAAACAGACTACATGCAGCTGCTGTGTAGGGGCAGAGGACCCCCACAGGATTTCTTTCCAGGTAGCAAGGGATGTGTATACCAAGTGTCGTTGAAATCGATGGTTGCGTTTTTAAGTGATCGCAGAACATACAAACATACATACATACAGGTATATACGTCTTTATATATATATATATATAGGCGTTGGACCTCGAGAATAATTTCCTCTGGTGGGCTCCAGTCTGACTCTGTACACAAAAAGGACTGAAATGTCAGGGATTTTACAATTGCGCTGTGGTTCCTTGCAAAACATTTAAATTTGTTTAAAAAAAAAAAAACATGATCAAAAGCGATTTAACAGCAACGTTCTTTTGTATTTTTTTAAATCGGGGATTCCATAAATCGCACTGCAACTTACGTGTTAGACAGGATTTTGTGCACAATGTGCAGTAAGATCTATGAAAGCCTTTGAAGGCCCAATTTTTTAAACATCTTAAAGGAGAGCTCCAGCAATTAAGAAAATACACAAATATTACTTTATTCTAAATATATTCCCAAATACATTTCATTCGTTATAATGGCTAGTTTTGTCCAGGGAGCAATCATTAGGAAAAATAAAATGGCCGCCGTCCTGTTAGTACACACAGAACCTGTCCTAATCACACAGCAGGACAAGTCATTTCACAACACAGAAAGAAAGAGCTGCCTCGTCCTCCTCTCTGCTCTGACTGTCAGGGATTATGATCCTGACTACAGTTTAATATGATGTTTAGCTGAATCTTTATGGGAATGCAGGGGCCCCCCAGAGCGGATAGCTTGGGGGATACATGGGGACATGGGCACTTTTCCTGTCAGGTGGTTTTAATGTTTTGGCAGTTTCAGTGTTGCTGTTTCTCCCCCCCCCCCCCTCTTATGTTGACAGGTCTTACCTGGATTTATCCGGATCCAGCTGGTCCAGTCAGATGTTGGAGTTGACAGCTGTCAGATGGTGAGAAGATGATTGGCCAGTGCTCAAGCGGCGGGAAAATCTTCATCAGCTGATTGGAGGAGCTGTCCTGTAGCTTGGATCGCTGTAAGAATAAAAGACGGGACATCGCTATCAGCTGCTGCAGTGTTAAGAAGATCCGGACCTGAGCACAGGATGGAAGACCTTCTACAGCAGCTGATTAAAAGAGCTGAAGCGGCCGGCGGTGAAGAGTGGCTGCGGCACTGCTTAGCCCAGCCTGAACTTATGGAGTCATCGGCAATGGAAGAAGAGTGGCGCAGAGAGACCGACGTTGTTCCGGAGGCGGCACCTGTCATTGACGGTCTGGTAGAGGCGGAGTTCCCAGCGCTACCTCACAAAAGAGCTAAAAGAGCTAAGCGCAGGGTTTCTCCGCCTCCCAGGTCTGTTAGTAGGCGGGCCTGTAGTAGCGACAGGCGGGTCAGGAGCCGAACGTCATTGTCTGCTTCCCAGCATCATCATCAGAAGCGGCCATCTCGTTTCCATGCCTTTTCCAGCGATTCCAATACAGCAGCTCAAGGGGACAATTCTTTGGATCCTGGCAGCGGACCTGCGTCGACCGGACTTCATCAGGATCAAGATGTACTATGGGTCAGCAGCTTACCTGGCAGTCATGAGGGACACCCATCCACACATCAAGCTGTCCATCCACACGTCTCAGGAACCTTCCCAGGCAAGATAAGGATCTCTCAGTCCGCAGCTTCTGGACAGGAGGCTCCACCTAGTGGTGAGATACAAAAAACTACAGTCAATGCCTGATCTCTTTCATAATCAAAAGTTTGTTTCAGGTCTTTTTTCTCTTTTTGCGGATTATATGCAGAAAGAGAATATCAGCACGCCATCAGGTGTTTGGGTTAACAAGCCGGTGGCGTCCTGTGCAAGTGTTTTTCAGTCAAGTGCTAATGTCCCAAACTTAGATAAAGGTTTAGGGGTATCTGAAGCCTGCGTTAAGGAGGCATTACCTTGTGAGGTGTCTCCTTTAGGCTATCATTTACCGCTAAATATTAAAGAGAGGATTTGGCGCATGGAATTTATTGACCTTATGTCACTATTGCCATCAGTTAAAGAGCAGGTTGTTCATGATAGGAAAGAGGACAAATCAGATGAGGCTAGGAAGCGTAGTGTGCCGAGGTCATTTAATTGGCTGCAGGCCTTCAGTATCTATGCGTCTGTACTGGGTGAGAAATTTCCAAGCAAGTGTTGTGGACTTTTCCAGCACTTGGACATTATCTTGGAAGCGTATAGAAATTTTGGAGGGATGGCATGGTTCTTCTATGATGAGAACTTTAGACAAAAATTGGCCATCCATCCTACATTGAAATGGGGCATAAAAGACATAGGGCTATGGATCAATTTAATGCTGCCCCAGCGGACAAGTGTGGTAAAACAGGCTCCTTCTCAGGCATTGAAGAAAGGGGTCTGTTTTGCTTTTAACGAGAGCACTTGCAAGTGGTTGTCAAATTGTAGGTACAAACATGAGTGTTCCTTTTGCGGTGGCTCACACCCAATGTGTAAATGTTTTAAAAGGAGCAGTAACTTTTCTTCAACCAGGGATCAACTTTCTAAAAGCCTCGACGCCAGTGAGGCTGGAAAGAATGCTCCCTTGGTTAAAGGAATACCCAGACAAGGGGATAGCTAGACTTATTTTTGATGGTTTTTCTGAAGGATTTCCGGTTCCTGAATTTAAAGGGGAAGGCTGTTTAATGGTTAGGAATTTAAAGTCTGAGTTGTTTCCTGTAGTAGGGGGGGTAAAAAATTGCAAAAGAATTAGCCAGTGGGAGAATTGCGGGTCCATTCAAATCCGCTCCTTTTGTAAATTTTAGAATATCACCTTTGGGTGTAGTTCCGAAGAAGGAAGTTGGCGAATTTAGGTTGATCCATCACTTGTCTTTTCCTAGGGATGGATCACTTAATGACGAGATTTCCAGTGAAGAAGCTTCTGTTGATTATGCCTCTTTTGACCAGGCAGTAGACTTATTGATGAGATTTGGTCAGGGTGCAATGTTAGCGAAGGCTGATGTTAAAGCGGCCTTTAGATTATTACCAGTTAGTCCAGCGGGCTTTAATTCTTTGGGATTTTGTTTTGATGATAAGTTTTATTTTGACAAATGTTTACCCATGGGTTTTTCTAAGTCATGTTTTTATTTTGAATCATTTGCTTTTTTGCATTGGGTTGTTCAAAGTTCAGTTCCTGAGGGAGGGGTATTGCATTATTTAGATGATTTCTTGTTTGTGGGTTATAATGGTTCTAGTCTTTGTTCGGATTTGTTAAATTGTTTTGTTTTATTGATATGGTGTCCTTTTTCGGTATTCCCATAGCAGTTGAGAAAACAGTTTTACCTTGTTATGTGTTAGAGTTTCTTGGTATTGTGATTGATAGTGTGAAAATGGAATTTAGGTTATCTGAGAGTAAGTTAGTATCATTACGTTTTAGCTTGGTATCATTGTTAGCGAAAGCAAAATGTACATTAAAGGAATTACAATCTGTTTTAGGGTCTTTAAACTTTGCTTGTAGGATAATTCCAATGGGACTAGTTTTTTCTAAAAGATTATATTTTGCAACTAGAGGGTTAAAATCTCCACGGGCTCACATTAGGTTGACCAGGCCCTTAAAGGATGACCTAGCCATGTGGTTGGAGTTTTTATCAAAGTTTAATGGTAGGAGCTGTTGGCAAGAGAAATTTCAGGATTCTGATGCTTTGAAGTTATATACAGATGCGGCAGGTAGCAGTGGTTTTGGGGCATTCTGGGATAACCGTTGGAGTGCAGAAAATGGCCCGTTTTTTGGATAGAGAACGGTTTTACGAAAAATATAGTGTTATTGGAGTTGTTTTCAGTATTGGTGGCAATAGTTATATGGGGTAGCTTTTTTAGGAATAAGAGAATTCTCCTTTTCTCAGATAATAAAGGTGTTGTGTTCGCTATTAACACTTTGTCGTCAAAATGTGAAGGGGTTGTTCGATTATTAAGGCATTTAGTGTTATTTTGTCTATCATTTAACATTTGGTTGAAAGCTAAATATATAGAGGGTAAGTCTAATGTCATTGCGGACTCTTTATCTCGGTTTCAGTGGTCCAGATTTCGGGAATTGGCTCCAACTGCAGAGGAAGTAGGTGTTCCTTGCCCTCCGCATTTATGGGACCTGGTGCTGGAGTGATCATTAACAGTATCCGTAAGGACATGGGCTGCCTATGTATCAGCCTGGGATAGCTGGTCTAATTTTGTCAATTCAGTGGATCAGGAGGATAGCGGTGACTCTGAAAGTATTGGGCTGGGATTTGTGTTATCTCTCTTAATAAAAAAATGTATCTCCATCTCATATCTCTAAGTTGTTAGCGGGAATTTCCTTTTTTCAGAAGTTATGTGGTCAACCCCCCTTGTCATCTTTATTTTCCATTAAACAGGTTTTGAAGGGTTATCGTAAGTGTAAATTCAGTAGTGATGTCCGTCGTCCTATTTCTTGCGAGTTATTGAGTCGTTTAATAGAGGTATTATCATATGTAGCTAAGGATCAATTTGAGTTAGTGTTATTAAGAACGGCATTTATTTTAGCATTTTTTTGGTGCCTTTTAGAATTGGGGAATTAGTTGCTCTTAAAAAATCTAAAGATGCGGGATTATTATTGTCAGATGTAGTGGTTCACGAGGATAAAGTGTTAATTAAAATTAGACGTTCTAAAACGGATCAGCTAGGAAGAGGCCAAGTGATATCTTTAAATAGTTGGGATCAGTCTGGTCTTTGTCCGGTCAGAGCTGTTAAAGCTTGGCTGAACATTAGACCAGCAGTTCAAGGTTCCTTCTTGTTACATAAGGATATGAGTCCATTGACAAGGTTTCAATTTAATGCGTTGCTCAAGAAGAGTCTTGCTTTGCTAGGATTAGGGCATTTGAAAATATCTGCTCACTCCTTTTGCATTGGGGCTGCTACAGAGGCAGCAGTCTTGGGGTTAGAGGAGTCCGCTATAAAAAGAATAGGTCGCTGGAGCTCTAATCGTTTTAAAATTTACATAAGGCCGGACTTATTATAGATGAATTTTCCTCATATTTTTCAGATACCCAGTATGTAGTTTGGGTGGTTGGTCACTCCTTTGTTTATTGGGCCCAGAAGAGAGCCAGTAAGAGGAGTTATACGGAAAATTTATCCTTTGACTCTGATCATTTTAAAATATTTTGGTGGGGAGTAAGAGGCCTACATTGGACTGATGTGCTGCCTTTACTTTACAAATTGCTAGTTAAATGGCCTTTGCCTCATTTATTAATCATTCATTTAGGTGGTAACGATATAGGAAAAATTGGTACTTTGGAGTTGATGTGGAGAATTAAGCAGGATCTAGTTTTTATAAAAAGCTTGTTACCAGATTCGTTTTTAATTTTCTCTGAAATTGTACAAAGATTTATTTGGTCGTCTGTTGAGGGTCGACCATTTGAAAAAATGAGGAAAAGAATAAATAGGGCAATGTCAAAATTTTTGCCCACCATAGGAGGGCTTAGTTATAGGCACATGGACCTTGAAGGTTTTGTGCCTGGTTTGTTTAGGTCTGATGATGTACATCTTTCTGATGTAGGCCTTGACATTTTTAATCTTGGATTACATAATGCATTGGAGGAAGGTCTGTGTTGCTTTTGGGGGGGGGGCCTCGGCCTGTTAAGCCTCGGCCTTGTGGGTAAAAGTCACCCAGCTAATGCTGGGTGGGCTTGGTTGTCATTGGTCTTATTGGTCTATTAATTGACCTTGGTTCATGGTTTTATTAAAGATTCACTGGTTCATTACATTTAAGTAACCCCATAATAAAGCAACACGGCCTATTTTATCCAACTAAGTGTTTGGTGTCTTATTTACTGGTTATAGTTATGGTTTGGTCATTATGTGTCCTATGTCCTCCATGCAGGGGCCCCCCAGAGCGGATAGCTTGGGGGACACATGGGGACATGGGCACTTTTCCTGTCAGGTGGTTTTAATGTTTTGGCAGTTTCAGTGTTGCTGTGTGGTTGCTGTTTCTCCCCCCCCCCCCCTTTTATGTTGACAGGTCTTACCTGGTTTTATCCGGATCCAGCTGGTCCAGTCAGATGTTGGAGTTGACAGCTGTCAGATGGTGAGAAGATGATTGGCCAGTGCTCAAGCGGCGGGAAAATCTTCATCAGCTGATTGGAGGAGCTGTCCTGTAGCTTGGATCGCTGTAAGAATAAAAGACGGGACATCGCTATCAGCTGCTGCAGTGTTAAGAAGATCCGGACCTGAGCCCCGCCCTCCCTTCCCTTTTTTCCGTCGTGTTGCTTATTAGGGGGAAAAAGTCATCCAGCTATGCTGTTTGGACTTGTTTATCATTGGGTAAAAGTCACCCAGCTAATGCTGGGTGGGCTTGGTTGTCATTGGTTTTATTGGTCTATTAATTGACCTTGGTTCATGGTTTTATTAAAGATTCACTGGTTCATTACATTTAAGTAACCCCATAATAAAGCAACACGGCCTATTTTATCCAACTAAGTGTTTGGTGTCTTATTTACTGGTTATAGTTATGGTTTGGTCATTATGTGTCCTATGTCCTCCATGGAGTTCATTAGGAGACATGGAGGACAGACTATGGTAATGGAGATTGCACAAAAGTGCTGCTGTTTATTAGCCACATCTGCTCATGAACTCCATTCCTACGAGATTCAGTTAAAGATCTTATCTGTATTCGGGATCATAATCCCTGACAAGCAGAGAGGAGGATGAGGCAGCTCTTTACCTCAGTGTTGTGAAGTAACTTGTCCTCCTGTGTGATTAGGACAGGTTTTGTGTGTACTGTATTAATAGGACGGTGGCCATTTTGTTTCTCCTAATGATTGCTCCCTAGACAAAACGAACCATTATAACTAATGTAAGGTATTTGGGAATATATTTATAATGAAGTATTATTTAAGTATTTTCATTTTCTTAATTCCCGGAGAACCCCTTTTAATGATGTCGCTAATTCTCAGGACCTCAATATCTATATCTATATTTTGTATTAGTTTCCTAACAGCGCAGTTAAGGACATCCGTATCACTGGTATAGACAGAGAGAGGTTTCCACGGAGGAGGGGGGGGGGGGGATTTGCAAGGAGATCTTAAGAACCCAGGAAGCATTTTGGATCCTTTATGGTAACTGCCGGATTCCTATGGGCTGGACTGGATACGGGAGTTAAAGGGGTATTCCCATCTGAGACAATGGGGGCGTATCGCTAGATCTGATAGGTGCGGGTCCCACCAGGTAGCGCTATACGGATACATTTTACTGAATAAATCAGTGGCTATACTAAATATTTATTTACATTCAATTACAAAAGTATTCAGATCCAGATGCTGGTTTGAACAATGTAAATTATTCTTTGTGGGACAACCCTGTAAGGGCCTTGTTTTATTAGGGGCCCATTATTGTCAATGCTGGGGCCCAGTGGAGGATCCTCTGGTGGGCCAGTCTGACCATGACGGTAGTCAATGTACTCGGTGTTAGTATATGTGCTAAGCTTGTATTCTGCAACATGGTGGCTGATAAAGTCCTGGAGGGGATTTATATCTCACCCTGAATGCTCAGATGGGTGAAGTAAAAAGAATCCAGAAAGCAGTGTTTCAGCAAAGCATAGTTTGCTGAGGAATTGTTAAAGTTAATTAATGGGCTGAATATTTATGGAATGGCATGTAGGTGTTTGTAGAGGGACGTGCCATTCCCTCCCACTCCAGTAGTACATTTTCCCCTACCCTGAGGCAGACCCAGGGGTAGCTGCTGAGCTTATTACTGTGGGGTAAAGACAAGGCTGAGCGAGGGTCAGTGCCTGGAAGCTGCGTGACCTGTAGGCTGTGCAGAGCCTTATCCCGCTGTGTTGGACTTGGAGTATATTACTGAGGTCACCTAATGTATAGTTAGCGCCCAGATGGGCAAGGTGATTTATTTTTGTATGTCACACACGCACAAATGTGGATGTGTAAAAAGTGCCTGATGAACTTGTACGCCACCGTCTTGTGTTAGATGAAAGGTAAAAGCTGTTTGGACTTTTAACCCCCAAATTTTGTCATTGCTGACCCTGCCAGAAGCACACGGACCCTTTAATAAGTTATGTGCACGTGCTCTTCTGCTGCTTCCCCTCTCTACTCAGCTACTGGCTGATTTAAAATCTATTGTTCATTCCTCACCGGGCAGCCTGTACCTTGCATTCATTTGATCTTTTTGTAAATGATGATTAAGATCTTGTTTGCGGTCAAAACGCTTTGTTAGCCTTTGTACCTTTTGTGCTTTGTGATCTTTTAATGATTGATTAAAGAAGTTGTTTTTTTTCTGGCAGAGCTGGATTGTAGTTTGCCCATTGTCTTACTTTGGTTCGGATCACAGTCGCCGTATTCTGTCTCGTCATATCCTTAAAATCTCTGAAGCCTTAATTATAAAACTCACAGAAGTGAAAGAAAACAACATTTTAAAAAAAAGTTACTTATTTTGATAATCAAGTTACTTTTTTTTACATCCTCTGGATTCACCAATGTCCCACCCTGCGGTCCCACGCCAAGTCATAAACGACAGGAAACCTTAGTCTCCCTTAGAAGTAAAATAAGGCTTTTATATTGTGCCGTCCTTTATAAGATTTTTATATCTTACATATGAATAAATATCACATAAAATGTCCCATATCCCACCCTGCGTTCTCGCGCCAGGTCATAAACGGCGGTAACCCTCTAGAAAATTAAGGCTTTTATATTGTCCTTTATATGGTTTTTATATCTTGCGTATGAATTTTTTTGTGTTCAGAAGTATCACAAAAAAATTTAAGTAAAGTCTGCCATGGTGCTATTTTGTGATAATTAATGAATTTTGACAATTCCATTTTTTTTTTATCCTATAGTTTTATTTTTTTTTTTATTCAGATTTTTTTTCAGTTAATTGCAAAATTAGAATTTTCAGATTCTAAAGTGGGATTTTCAAGCAAAATGTCTATTTAAAAAATTAGAATGGGTAAAAAAAAAATTCAAAAATAATCCAGACAAACCCTCGCCGATTCCCTCCCCAGTGACTGGCTAAACAGGGGCTGTCCAAGACATTTCCAGTAATCTATCACTCTGGAAAATCCCTGTGACTCAGATCCCCAAACAGCAGTAGTGCAAAGGAGATTGGTAACTAGTCACGAGGGGTTACTTCATGATCCTGGGGGATGTTCAAGACAAGGCCTTTATCCTTCCACAGCTCCATTCACAACTCAATATCAAGGGGCCAGCATTCTCCAATGTCCCCTGTGACGGTCTGAATTTAGTTACCGTCTGTCATTCCCTTATTCCCATGAAATATCGCCAAGAATCCACAGAGTAAAATATTGCTGGTGTCGCATAATAATCCACACAGGAGCCAAAGCTTCATGCTGGAATAAGACACGTTTAATGGAAAGCAAGGGCATTCAATTTAAACAGCATTAAACTCCTTCTCTGAGCCAGCGAGACAATGGAGTTTTGGAAACTCAATTTACAAAACGGGGATTGGTCACATAGATTACAAGCAATCACTGTGTCTTTTCCAAGACAATGGCCAAAAGTGTTATCTTGTGTATTTTAATTAAGTAGATCAGTCTTGTGGTTAGAAGCAGACTGTCTCAGAAGTGTGTGTACACATGTCCTTGATACACATAGATGTCTACGTCCATTGTTAGGAGTAGGTATCCACAGGGATTAAGTAGCAGAGAGCTAAAATAACCAAACTGTTACTGTGGAGTTCTTCACATCCCCTATACCTAGACATCACACAGAGGATTTCTCGTTCATCAGGAGGGGCTTTTCCTACCCCCTTCATATTCTGCCAGTTTTCTCTGATCTGGTGGGAGTAGATGAGCTGCTTCATCCCCTCAGAAGCAGTAACAGTCTAAGCGACATATAGCAGTGTATCGGTGAATCCAGAACTGGGGTGAGAGATTAGAGCACTTACTAGAAGCTGCAGCATCTTTGTGTTTTGTCTTTCTTTCTTTCTCTCGCTCCACCTGCTCTCTCCGAGTCCTTACTTTTCTATAGACTTCTAAGGTATCCTCTATAACCTTCTGTACTAACGTTTTTGGCCATTTTTGCTGTTGATTTAAAGGGGTTGTGCCATTCTTAAGTTATCCCATAACCAAAGTATAGGGGATAACTGTTTGGTGGGAGTCCACAAGAATGGGGGTCCCATTCCACCATCCTGATGGAGCGGCAGGTCGTGCATGTGCGTTGCTGATCCATTCTTTCTCTGAGAGCGCTGGAGACTGCGGAACACAGCCCTTGGCTATTTCTGAGTGAGCATGCTCGACCATTGCGCCTTTCAAACAGGGACATGGGGACCCTGGTTTTCATGATCATTTGGGTCCCAGCAGTCGGTCTGCCACCCATGGATAGGGGATAACTTGGTGACTCAGCTCTAGATCCCATCTTGAAGCTTGATTTATGGCATACCTTATAGCAGACGTGGACCTTAGGCTTGGACTTGAGCGCTCGCTCTTTTCCTTCTGCCATACTTTAGACTTGTACAATGTGCCAGTAGAACAGTGTCAGAAGGCTGCTGCACAGCAAGAAAAAACAAACATGCTGGCCACCAGTGTAGCTGCAATTTCCCAGTTTAAAGTCCATAGGAAAAAGAAAGCCACCAGTAAAAATGAGGGCATTGTATCCCATGATGGGTGCTCACATGTTGGCAGTATTATTCTTAGGCTGCAGCTGGCACCCGACTGAAGGGAGTTTGATGACAGCCGGTTTATCTTATTTATTGCAGATTTCTACAATACTATAAATCACTAATATCATAGAAGCAGACCCACACTGCTGCAAGGGGGCCGGTGGTGCAGGGGTCCCAGTATGGAACTTCTTTTCCTACAATTTGTCCTGGTGTTTCTCTCCAGTGACCATTAGGGGGAGCTCACTGCATAAAGAGTTTTACAGCTCCCTTTAAATGTAATAGTTGTATAAACTAATATGTAATGAGCTCCCCCTACTGGTGGCTGCAGGCTGCTGGAATTTTATCATTTTACTGCATGACTGTGTGAAGGACTCTGGTAATGCCTCTTTATGCAATAATTGGGTATGTTTATCGCCCACTGTTGGCAAGAAGGGGACTATTTTCAAACCTGAGAATGTTAAGACCCTTGGGTCGCCTCCATGTGACTCTCTAACATGTTTAATCAGCCGTGGACATCCTTTACCAGATGTTAGAGTTAAAATGTTCTCTTATTCTTTCAAATAACGGTCTAATAGTTTTGCCAATATAGAAGCGACCACAAGGACACATTATCAAGTACACCAAGAACCTGCTTCTGCATGTGATGAGGTGGTTGACCCTGTTTGGAAGGTATTTGATTGGAATAATAGACAACAACATAAAAGGAGACAAACGCCACGCCGGTTCTCTAATGATTACTGGACAACTGATTCAGACTCGAGCGTCTCTGATGAGACGAGTAATAAGCCTGGCCTGGAGAAAAACCCTTGAAATGGCTTAGATCTCGACAGGATATAATTGTAAAACCAGCGGACAAGGGGGGCAGTGTTGTCCTCATGACCAGGGATTTTTGACAATTGGAGGATGAGAATGTCTATGAGAAATTGAATAAAGATCCAACTCCTAAAATATGTGATTTATTAGAGTTTGTTGCGCAGATATGTGGAATTAGACGTCCTCTCTAGGACGAGGGGTGAGAGGTTGCTCCCGGTGTCCCCATCTAAACCATCTTGGTATTTTTTACCTAAAATCCACAGAAGTTTGGACCAACCACCTGGGCGGCCCATTGTGTCTGGTATCGGTTCTGCCACAGCCCCCCTATCGGAATACTTAGACTGGCTTCTCCTCAAAGATATTCCCTTCTGATCTGAAAGACGCAAATTACTTCCTCCTGTCTCTGAAATCTTTTCATTGGCAGGAGGGACATCATTTGGTCTCTCCGGATGTGGAGAGTTTATGCACCCGTATTTCACAGGAGATGGGAGTTTTGGCTGTTAAAGAGATCCTTGAAGAGACAGATAAGAGTCCCATATTTATCCAGTTTATTGGAGAGGCTCTCCAATTTGTATTGGGAAATAACGTGTTCAGATTTGGGGAGCAGTGGTATAAACAAAAGTATGGTACAGCTATGGGGACACCGGTGGCATGTACTTTTGCTAACATCTTCCTAGCACGATTTGAAGATAAATATTTATATTCCCTAAATAATCAATTTCTGCGTTACCTACAGCTATTTTTACGCTATATAGACGATATATTCATTGTTTGGTCAGCTACAGAATCCCAATTCAGTGAGTTTGTTAACCATCTTAATGAACATAACCAGATGAATATGAGATTCACCTATAAGTTTGGGGGTCTCAAGTTGGAGTTTCTTGATGTTTTGGTGACAGTGGAAGGATATTAATTGGTCAACGAGGGGTATAGAAAACCCATGGCAACCAATTTTCGATTACATTTCGAAGTGAAAGCAGTTGTACCGTATGGTCAATACATAGGTCTTAAGAGAGTTAATGGCCGGGAGGAGGACTTCAAGTCCCAGGCCATTGATCTAACAAAACGCCTGATGAGAAGAGGCCTATCCCTTTAGGGATTTCCATAAAGCAATGTTAACAGCTTCACAATTTGCCCAGGATGATTTGTGGTTGGGTAAAAAAGTTCCTATACAAGATAAAAAGGATAAAGGAAATAAGAAACCACACAGATTCATGTTCTCATTCAAATATAGTCCTATGGAGGACGCCATTCACAAGACTATATATCATAATTGGGATATATTGAGTAAGGATGAGTCCTTGAAGGGCCTGGCACAAAACAAACCTATAGTTGTGTTTGGGCGTAGCCACACCTTGAAAGATAGGCTGGTTAGGAGTAGATACTCAGAAAAAAAGGCCAAATACGTGGCCTCAAAGAATATGTACCTAAGGGCAACCATAAATGCGGGAATTGTTCATTCTGTAGATCTAATTCTCAGCATAGGACAGTATGTTTTGGAAGTTTGCAGCATAGGGTCAACCATCTCCTCACATGCAGAAGCAGGTTCTTGGCGTACTTGATAATGTGTCCCTGTGGTCGCTTCTATATTGGCAAAACTATTAGACCGTTATTTGAAAGAATAAGAGAACATTTTAACTCTAACATCTGGTAAAGGATGTCCACGGCTGATTAAACATGTTAGAGAGTCACATGGAGGCGACCCCAGAGTCTTAACATTCTCAGGTTTGGAAATAGTACCCTTCTTGCCAACAGTGGGCGATAGACATTATTGCGTAAAGAGGCTAGCTGGATTATTAAAGCCAATGGCATGGGTCCTTTAGGTCTAAATGACCGTAATGACCTAAGTTTCTTTTTATAGGCATCGTTGTAGTATTGTACTTTACTATTAGGTTTGTTTATATGCATTTGATATGTTATCGGTAGCGCTGCTGATGAGCACGTCTGCTTTGGCGGCGTTGATGCATAAAAGTGACGTATTGACGTCACTACGTTAGGAGGCCCGAGGAAGCGTGATTTACGCGAAACGGCCGTCGCCTCATGGTGCCTGTGTGGCGTCCAGCACCCCTACCGCTTTCTTATCTGTTTTTATGCCGATGTGGAGCAATAAAGTAAGAATTGGACTATTCTCGGTGAGTGCCGTCTTTCATCTTTACATGTGTATAAGTTTGTTTTCAGGACAAGGACTATTAGTCAACTGCAGAAAGAAATTGCCCCCATAGGAGCAGAGATGCAAATAAGATGTGTCAGGGGAGCAGATCCCAGCTGTAACTCTAGAGGAAGTCAAATGTATCAGCGGTGATTATCTCCTAATTGTGTATTAACAAGGGCATGACACTAATGAGGAGAAATCACAGAAATCATAACCACTGATGGGTGAAGTGAATAACATTGATTTTTTGGCAGAAACGGTGCCCGTTGGGGGGGGGGATATGCACAAGGAAAAACAATGGGAACTCCAAAATGGCGTGAACCAGGTAAGTATGCGCTTCATCAATAGCTTTGCTTTATTTGGGTACAAAGTGTTATAGCAACGCGTTTTGGGGCTGAACCGGTTAGGCTGGTTTGGCTCCGAAACGTGTCACTGCAACACTTTGTACCGAAAATGAAGCAAAGTTATTGAAGAAACACATACTTACCTGGTTCACCGGCGTCTGCATCCATCTGGAGGGAGTCAGTGGCTACGTCCAGGAACCCTTTTATTTCTGGAGGCTTGTTTTGGTGTTGTCCCCACAGCAGAACATCAAAAGATGGGGAGCTTGTCCCTCTTCTGTGCAGAACTTCCTATGATGTGCTCTCCTTGTTGGGGGAATATATTAGGCAATGAGTTGTCAGTTCTTGTGATGTGTTGGAAGCAAGAAAAATGGGAAACTGTAAGGACCGAAACAACTCTAACCAGGGCCAAATTTTGATGGTGGACTAGGTCAGAGCATTTCCAAAACAGGTGGTCTTGTGGGGTACTCCTGGTATACTGTGGACAAAGGAAGGACAACGAGCTTTTGCAATTTAAAGGTAAATTGCCTGTCCTGTGTCAGGCAGCCTTCTTCTATATGTTTTTATTTCTTTTTTGCAGATGTCCAGCTGCAGCAGTAAGAGGTCTAGAAAGAGCAAACACAGGCTGTGCTGCTCATGTGAACAACCTCTCCCAGATAAGTGCTTGGAGGAGATGTGCGCTCACTGCTTGGAAGGCTCCCCATTAAGGTCCGCAAAAAAACCTAGAAAACAGGTTTTATGCATCTCTTGTATCCAGCCGCTCCCGGATGACGCTTCTTCTAACATTTGCAAGAACTGCTCTCTCTGAAGAGGTGTCGGATTCGGACACCCGAAAACTTATGTCCTTACTCAAAGCATTTTTAGAGAAATATAAGAAGAAGAAGCAGAAGACAAAACGTTATGTGTCTCCATCTTCATTGGATCAATCTTCACGGTCTGAGGGAGAAGTATCGTCAGAGTCTGATTCTGAGTTACCGGTATTAGAAGACAATTTCTTGTTTAATAAAAATGACGCTAACCTCCTAATTAAAGAGGTCAAAAACATTATGGAGTCCAAAAAAGAGAAACCCTCTGAGCAGAATGAAGAGTACTTGTTCTACTTCCCTAAAAAGAAGGCTACGTTTTTTTCCCAGCCATCCAGTGCTGAACTCCATCATGCACAAGGAATGGGAACATCCTATCGGGAAGATCAATCTGGGATCCAGATTCAGGGCCGCATATAAGACTGATCCGGCTGAATCCACAAGCTGGGAAGCCCCTGCTAGAGTAGATCCTTCCGTTACAAGGCTTGGCAAAAAGTCCTTTTTTCCCAGCGGGGACTCGTCTTTACTAAAAGACCCTATGGAAAAAAAGGCGGATAGTCTCTTGAAGAGGCTTCATACATATATGGCCTCCCTGAACAATGCAGCTATAGCCGCAGTCCCTGTGGCTCATGCGCTGCGAGTCTGGCTGAGTCATCTAGGAAGGGACATAGAGCATGGAGTTTCAAGAGACGAATTACTCCAACAATTACCAACTCTAAAGCTGGCGGCGGAATTCTTATGCGACTTCCCTGTTGATTCATTGAGATTGAATCTGTAAGAAGAGCCACGTGGCTGAAGTTGTGGTCTGGTGATCCTGCATCCAAGAGCAACTTGTGTTCCTTGCCCTTTGAGCCTGGCAAACTATTTGGCTCCCATTTAGACAAACTCCTGGAGTCTAATACTGAAGATAATGTCCTCAACTTCCCTCAAGTTAAAAGAAGAGAAACTATAAGGGCCAGGATTATAAAAGATCCAACTTCAGAGGACGTCTCCACAGAGGAAGATCAAGCAATAGGCCGGGTACAGAGAGTTATAAGAAAAAGACTGAAGACTCCAAACAGCCCAAAACTGAATTCTGACGCCAAAAGTCAAGTGGGAGGTCGATTATCCCATTTCTATACAGAATGGGAACGGATAACGTCAGACATCTGGTCTCTCCAGATAGTAAAGGAGGGATACGATTTAGAATTCAGCTGGTCTCCTCTAGATCGATTTGTCTTAAACGAAAGAAATCCGCTTTTCTTCCATCTTCTACAAGAATTCCTGGAAAAGGGTGCTCTAGAACCAGTACCTTACAGTCAAAAGGGAAAAGGTGTATACTCCAGAATATTTGCTGTCCCCAAATCAGACGGGGGAAACAGGCTGATTATAGATCTAAGATACCTGAACCACCACATGAAGAAAATCCACTTCAAGATGGAAACAATAAGATCCATCACAGCAGTACTCAAACAGAATCAGTTCCTGGGGTCCTTGGATCTCAAGGACGCATACCTCCATATACCTATAAAGAGATCAGCAAGGAGTTTTCTGAGGGTGGCAATCCGAGTCTTCACTATCAGTTCAAGGCACTTCCATTTGGTCTGTGTTCTGCACCGAGAGTGTTTACGAAAATGGCGGTCATCATAGCAGCAGAGTTGTGCCTCCAGGGAATCCACGTCTTTGCCTACCTGGACGATTGGCTTATTGCAGCAGATTCCAGAGACATCCTGCAAGTTCATCTCAGGACAGCAATAGAGCTTCTTCAATACCTGGGCGTCTTAATAAATTGGAAGAAGTCGGACATCATCCCCTCCACTTCCAAGAAGTTCCTGGGTCTCCTAATAAATACAAACTCCATGATGCTATACCTAACTCCAGCAAGAATAAAGATCTTGAAGAAAGAAATAAAAACCCTAATGACCCTACGTTCTCCCACAGTCCGCAGAGTTATGAAGACTTTAAGCCATATGACAGCGACATCAGATGCCGTACCATGGGCCTTGATACACGCCAGAGATCTACAGCAGGATATGTTGAGAACCTGGCATCACACTCGGCACAATCTGGAGGCGAGAGTGAATATAAGAACCTCGACTTTACAGAGTCTAAAGTGGTGGCTTTCATCCAGACACCTCTCCCGGGGGAAAGTATTTCAATTCAGATCTCCGGTGGAAATCACTACGGATGCCTCCAGCAGTGGTCGGGAAGCACACCTTCAGGACAGATGGATTCAAGGAGAATGGTCGGTGCATCAGAGGAAACGCTCTTCAAACTTCAGAGAGCTGAAAGCAATACTTTTAGCCCTGCTCCACTTCCAGGCTTTTGTCAAAGGAAAATATGTGATGATTCGTTCAGACAATCTTCCAGTGGTTTTTTATTTAAACAAGCAAGGAGGTACAAGGAATACTGCGCTCCTGAATCTATGCAAGGAGATATTCTTTTGGGCAGAAGTGCATCTCTCAGAGTTAAGAGCGACGCATATAAAAGGTTGCTTGAATACTCGAGCGGATCGGCTGAGTCGGAGGAAGATCAGTCATTCAGAATGGGAATTGAATCCTGTTATCTTTCAACAAATTGTAGACAGATGGGGATGTCCGGATTGGGATCTCATGGCGTCCAGGAAGAACAGGAAACTGACCAACTACTGCTCCCTAAACAGGATGGATCATCCCACAGTAGTAGATGCGTTCTCAATCAGTTGGAAACACCTATTCGTCTATCTCTTCCCACCTGTTCCTCTCATCCTGAGGGTTCTGAGAAAGATCCTGCTGGAGAGACCTCAAGCCATCCTAATAGCCCCATTCTGGCCCAGAAGATCCTGGTTCCCTCTTCTGCTTCAGATGTCGAAGAGAGAATACTGGAAGCTGCCTCTAGTTCCCAACTTGTTACTTCAGAACGGCCTGTACCATCAACATCTGGACAGGCTACACCTTACAGACTAGAACAGGAAGGTCTTACGGAATCAGTGATTTCTATTCTGCTATGCTCACGCAAAGATTCCACTAATAGAAAATATGCGAGGATCTGGAAAAAATTTGTAACCTGGTCAGCGGAATCTAACTATCCAGAGGTTACAGTCAAATCCATTTTTACAATTCCTCCAAGAGGGTTTCCAGAAGGGATTCAAACCCAACACTTTGAGGGCTCATGACAGCTATCAATGTGATGACAGAAAATAAATTTCTTAATCACCCTCTCATATCCAGATTCTTCAAGGCCATAAAGAAACTGAAGCCAACCATAAGAGAACCTGTTCCGGTCTGGGATCTCTCCCTGGTCCTTAGAAAATTGTTAACTCCACCTTTTGAACCCCTTGAAGATACAGATCTTAAGTGGCTGTCATACAAGGTACTGTTCTTGGTGGCTATCACCTCAGCAAAGCGTCTAGGAGAGTTACAAGCCTTATCCTCAAGAAATCCCTATTTAAGATTTCTTCCTGACGGTGTATTGTTACGTACCATGCCCTCCTTTATACCGAAGATCTCCTCCACGGACAATGTGAATAGAGAGGCTTTCCTACCAGTGTTCGTTCCTGATCCAGCTAACGAACAGGAGGAGCTTTTACATACACTGGATGTTAAAAGAGCCATTTAGATCTATTTGGAAAGAACAGCAGATTTCAGAAATGCAGAAAGCCTATTTGTGTCATTTTCAGGATCAAAAAAGGGACAACAACCATCTAGACACCCTGACTAGGTGGATAAAGTCTGCAATTATGGAAGCATATGTACTAGAAGGTCTCTCTTCTCCGTTCCCGCTAAGAGCACATTCAACAAGAGCCACCGCAGTCTCCTGGGCGGAACAAGCGCAAGTATCTTTTCAAGACATCTGTAACGCTGCGTCCTGGTCATCATCCCTTACCTTTGTCAAGCACTATCGGCTGGACATCAACGCTAAAAGCTCAGCCTTCGGCACTGGAGTATTAAGTGCAGTTTTGCAGATTGATCCCCCCTCCTTGTGATATATGAAAATCCCATGGTGTGCTGCCAGAGGACGAAGAGGGAAAGGAAAAATACGTACCTGGGATTTTATTTTCTTCGAGTCCGGAGGCAGCACATGTATACCCTCCCAAATAAAGATCTTTTTCTTAGCATGAATTGTTTTGTCTGAATCTATTTTTTTAAACACAAGGGGATACTGGAGTTGACGTCCTATATAGGTACTGGCTAATGAACTAATTAATCTTTGATTGTTTTAACTAGGTGGGCGGTCCAAGTAGCTATCGAGGCCAAGTTTAACCCATGGTGTGCTGCCTCCGGACTCAA
This sequence comes from Bufo bufo, assembly GCF_905171765.1. Classification (NCBI taxonomy): domain Eukaryota; kingdom Metazoa; phylum Chordata; class Amphibia; order Anura; family Bufonidae; genus Bufo; species Bufo bufo. The sequence goes on along the minus strand of NC_053396.1, from coordinate 6,956,715 downwards.
GGAAAGTAAAATCCCAGGTACGTATTTTTCCTAATCAGTATGTAATGAGCTCTTTCTAGTGGTAGCTGTATAATATGTATGTAGTGAGCTCTCACTAGTGGTGGCTGTATAATCAGATGATTTTCCTATTTCATGACGTAAAGTCATGATTTTATTAAAGACACGGAGGCGAGTATTGCTATTCTCCTTCTTTACTCTGACCAATAGCAGCAAAGAAAAAAATGAACATGTGACCAAACCCCTCCCCATAGTCCTAGTATAATAGGTAACTCCTCCTGTAAAACCTCCTCTTTCTTTGTAACAAGAGTCCCAAAAGTCCCAACGAAACTGGAAACTGAAACACTCCGGACATCACGGGAAGGAACCGCCAGTCATCTGGGCGCGACCCAGGAACAAACCGGAACGAAGTCTTGACAGAATAGTCCTCGTCCTGTCCACTTCAACGATCGGCTGGAACCGAAACTGCCGACCCTCCAAAACCTCATGCAGAACAACGAATACTGCTCAACATTTCAGTCTCAACCTAAAGGATGAAAAAATAGAGAGTGATAGGAGACGAATTGATACAGGATATCCAATCTACATGGTTGCAAGTTCAAAGTCTAAGACACGTTATCAATGATGGAAGAAAACACATGAGGACTTGGTCTAAAATAAAACTCCCTGAACGTGGAGACACTGGACCAATCCGCCAACTTAAAAATGTCTTCAAGTCTGGCCCCAGAAACCGACAACGAGGTAGCAGATGCCCCCCTAGCGGAATGTGCCGAAAAAAGAGAGACGTCCACGCCCGACAACTCCATGATCCACTTCATCCACCTCGCCAACGTGGGAGTAGTCACCGGAGCAAAAGGCCGAATCGTGGAAAGGAAGAGCTGCGGAAGCTCTCGAGATCTATAAGGAGAAGTGCGAACTTCATATTCCTTAAGGCACGCCACAGGACAAAGCGAAGGCGAAGCAGGAAAAGCCGGATAGGAGACCGAGCGTATGTGGGTCTTAGTCCTCCTAGAAATGTCAAACGTGACCCCTTCCGTAGGAGCGGGCATCATGATCCAGAGCCCTGACATCGGACACCCGCTTGCAAGAAATCAAACAGAGAAGAGTGACCAGTTTCGCAGACAACTGCCTAAGGGAGAGTTCAGAATTCTGGGGCCAAGCAGACAAAAAGGAGAGAACACGAGACACGTCCCAAGTGGTGGTGAACCTTGGTCTCGGAGGTCGAGACATACGCGAGCCGCGCATCAGCCGGCAGACCAAAGGGTGTTGACCCGCAGGCGTCCCGTCAAAGCCTTGGTGAGACGCTGAGATGGCAGATCTGAACAGGCTGATGGTGCGATACGCCTTGCCCTGGTCGAAGAGGGAAGACAGGAAATGTAAAATCTCCGTCACAGGTGCTGAAATGGGATCCAAGTCCCTAGCCAAGCACCAGTCAGCCCAAAACCCCCAGGCTGATCTATAAGATCTCCTGGTTCCTGGGGCCCATGCGTTCTCCAGAAGGACTTTAGCTGTACCCGAAACTCCCGGGACCTCCCAGGGTCCCCTGAAATCCGACACGCCAGCAGGCGCAGTGTCCCGTCCAGGAGAAGAGGATGTGGCTGGCGGCGAGGGTCGCGGAGGAGAGTCGGCGACGTCGGGAGAAGGCGAGGGATCTCTACCATCATCTCCAGAAGGTGGGGGAACCATGATTGGGAGCTCCAAAACGGGACCAGCAAGGTCAGTTCCGCGACACACCGGCGCACTTGAATGAGGGTCCGCGGAATCAGTTGGAACGGCGGGAACGCATAGAGGATCCCTCTGGACCAATCTTGGAGGAATGCATCCACGGCCTCGGCTTCCGGATCCGGGCGCCAGCTGTAAAATCGTGCCAGTTGCGTGTTCAGGCGCGAGGCAAACAGGTCGATACAGCAAGGTCCCCAAATCGACATCAAGGAGCGGAACACCGTTGGATCTAACTGCCAGTCGCTGGAATCCGAAAGATGACGAGAGCTCCAGTCCGCGTGGATGTTGTGAACGCCCGGAAGGTATTCTGCCAAGACCACCAATTCCTTGGATAGGCAATAGTCCCAGAAGTCCTTCGCCAACCGTGATAAAATGGTGGACCGGGTTCCTCCCATGCCGTTGATGTAACGTACAGCTGACACGTTGTCCATACGCAATTGAATGCAGGATCTGGCCGTGTCCCTCGTGAAGCTCTTGATTGCAAAAGAGCCCGCCAACAGTTCCAACGCATTGATGTGGAACCCCGTCTCTATTTCTGACCAGCCTCCGCCAGTCGTGATTCCCTCGCAGTGAGCCCCCCAGCCCGATAGGCTGGCGTCCGAGTCCACCACGGAATCCGGGCGCTGACCAAAAATCGCCTTGCCGTTCCAGGCATGCAAGTTGTGGATCCACCAGGACAGCTCCTCCCTGGTTTCCTCGTCCAAGGGAATCCAGTCCGCGTAGGAAGCTCCCTTCCGTAGATGAGCGATTTTCAGGCGCTGGAGAGCCCGGTAATGGAGCGGGGCTGGGAAGACCGCCTGGATGGATGATGCAAGAAGGCCTATTATCCTCGCCAGCTGACGTAACGGGATATGGGGGGACGACCTGGCTCTGAGCAGTTCTTTGCGAATCGACCGAATCTTGGCCGATGGTAAGCTGAGGGTCCCCGCTGTGGAATCCACCATGAACCTGAGGAACTCCATCTCTCGGGATGGAGAGAGACAGGACTTCTCCCGATTGAGCAGGAACCCCAGCTCTGAGAGCAGGTCCATGGTCCAGCGAAGGTGGTCTAGTAACACCGAACAGTCCTGAGCCATGATCAGGATATCGTCCAGATAAATGATGAGGCGAACTCCCCGACTGCGGAGCCAGGCCATGGCTGGACGCATCAGTTTGGTGAAACACCATGGAGCCGACGAGAGGCCGAATGGGAGGCACGTAAACCGCCAAACGCTGCCCTGCCAAGAGAAACAGAGGAGATTTCTGGACGCGTCCTCTACCGGTACCATAAGATAAGCGTCTTTTAGGTCCAATTTGACCATCCAATCGCCCATCTGCAGTAAATCTCGCAGTAAGTGGATCCCCTCCATTTTGAAATGGCGGTAAACGACAAACGCGTTGAGAGCGCGTAAATTGATGACGGGTCTCATCTGACCCCCCTTCTTTGCAACCAGAAAGATGTTGCTGATTACCCCGTAAGGGGGTCCCGGGGCTGGTTCTACTGCCCCCTTGCGGACCAGGTCCGACAACTCTGAGTCCACCAGAACGCGGTTCTGTTCTGACAACACCACCGGATGTGGGAGAGAAATGGACAGAGGGAAAGACGTCAGTTCTATGTGAAAACCCCTGACCGTGGATAGGACCCATTGGTCTGAGGTGATGCGGGACCAGGCCTGAGAAAAGAGACGTAGTCTGCCCCCTACACAAGCATTTAAAGAATTGAAATGGGGCAGCGGTCTTACCGTAGGGGCGTCTGGAACCGGGTTGTCCTCTATATCCCCTGGATCTCCAAGGATTTCCTCTGGATGGGAAGAAAGGCGCAGGATCCCGCCTGTGCTCCTGGAAAGCCGGTCTTTGTGAGGAGCCTCGACCCGAGCCACGGGACTGGTACTGGGCGCGGCCGGACAGACGGCCCCTGAAACTGCCGGCCCTGGTAGAGACCCTACCATGGAAAACTCTTTTCATGGAACTTTGGGCCTTATCTAGGGCGGTGAAAGCGCCTACATAGCGGCCTAGGTCCTTGATGAAGGACTCTCCAAATAGTAGGCCTTGAGCCTCCTTTCCCGTCTCTGTCAGTGCCAAGTTTGCGAGTTTTGGTTCAATTTTGAACAAGATGGCCTTGCGCCGTTCCATGGATAGGGACGTATTCACGTTGCCCGTAATGCAAATGGCGCGCTGCACCCATTCGCGCAACTCTACTGGGTCTACCTGACCGCCCTCAGCCTTAGCTGACTCCGCCAGATCAAAAATCTTGGCTAGAGGGCCGAACACGTCCAGGAGCTTGTCCTGGCAGGAGCGCAGGGCTGACTCCAGGCCCTTACGCGGGTTCCAACCCGCTTTAGAAAGGAATTGGATCATTTTCGGATCCACAGACGGGGTATCGCAGACCTTGTTGGGGATGATCGGTCTGGGGCATTCCGCCCTGAGCTTATTGCGGGCCTCTCTGGATAGAGGGCACCGCACCCGCGCCTCCAAATATTTGGACACATGGTCCAAAGGTAGGGTGATGGAGCGAGTCAGGGTTAAATAACGGGTCCCCAGAGGGGTCCACCAAATCTGCAGGAAGTGCGTCTGCAAACGATCTTTGAGTACTACACCCGGGTAGCGGGTTAGATTCCATGACCCCGGAGGGATCCTGCTCTGCCTCCTCAAAGGCGTCATCAATAGCCTCCTCCGCAGAACCGACCTCAGAGTCGGTAGCCCAATCCTGTTGTGCTCTAGCACATTTCCATTCTCGCGTGCGTTCTGCCTGACGCGGACAGGCTCTCTTGCGCGAACCAAGCGCGCCAACATTGGTGGCAACATCATCACCAGTCAAGGTTGTTCTGGAGGCATGCGGCCCAGGCCCGGCTGGTTTGGAAACCGTAGCGGGCTGCGGCATACTAGAGGTAGCTGGATGGGCAGCTAGGGCCTGTGCAATGGACTGGGATATGACAGATGTCATGGATCCCATAGCTGCTGCAATGGCATTTGAAACAGACATCTGAAAAGCCTGAGATTGATTTGCCTGCATTCTGCCCTGATCAGTGTGCCCAGAAGGGGTTAAATCAGCCAGAGGAAGTTCCTCCTCTGCTGATCACTAATGTGGGACCTAGGCATCTTCTGGCCCTTGTATTGCCCCAACTTCCTGATCTTAGGATGTAATATAAGATGGGATGCCCCTATGGATTGTAGTTGGTGAATGGCAGGGGGATTTGCCCCAAGCCAACGGAGAAAAAAGGACAGCGCTGGAGGGAGAGGGAAAAGGTACAACCTGTCTGCATGCAGGAAACGCTGGCAATGATGTCCTGAGCACAAGTAACCGGAAGCGCCCGAAATCTCGCGAGATCTCGGGCGCCGCGCTCCGAAGCAGAGAGCCGGAGGCGGGAAAATCCCCCGACAGGAGAGAGATCAAAGTAAACGCCGCGTCAAGCGCAGCACTGGAAATCCCCCGCTCTGAAGACAGAAACAGGCGGGGGAAGAGCCAATATGAAGGGGAAGAAGCAGTAAGTACCCGTATAGGGGTACAGGGGTGCCAGCAATATATATAATGCCTAAGAAGGGCTAAAATAAGACCCATAAAGATATAGGCAACCTGTAGGGGAAAAAATCCACACCACAAATAGAGCCAGCAGGCTCCCCCAAACAAAGGTTAAGAAACCACAAAAGCCTATAACTATATATGTATATATATATAACCCAACACAGTATAGTCACACAGTATAGTCACACAGTATAGTCACAGTAATGCTTTGAATGTACTTATCTCTGCGGTCAGCAGCAAAGAAAGAGGAGGTTTTACAGGAGGAGTTACCTATTATACTAGGACTATGGGGAGGGGTTTGGTCACATGTTCATTTTTTTCTTTGCTGCTATTGGTCAGAGTAAAGAAGGAGAATAGCAATAGGAGCCTCCGGGTCTTGTAATAAAATCTGTATGTAGTGAGCTCCCCCTTGTGGTGACTGTATAATCTGTATGTAGTGAGCTCCCTCTAGTGGTGACTGTATAATCTGTATGAAGTGAGCTCCCTCTAGTGGTGGCTGTATAATCTGTATGTAGTGAGCTCCGTCTAGTGGTGGCTGTATAATCTGTATATAGTGATCTCCCTCTAGTGGTGGCTGTATAATCTGCATTTAGTGAGCTCCCCCTTGTGGTGGCTGTATAATCTGTATGAAGTGAGCTCCCTCTAGTGGTGGCTGTATAATCTGTATGTAGTGAGCTCCCTCTAGTGGTGGCTGTATAATCTGCATGTAGTGAGCTCCCCCTTGTGGTGGCTGTATAATCTGTATGTAGTAAGCTCCCACTAGTCCACCCCTGTTGAAATGTATCCACCACGGTGATCATCCCTGGTCCCCCTCCTAGCACGCCCAGTAAAAAGCGGACTTTGCCGGGTGCAGCCAGGCGTTGGTGCTGGGGAAATGTATTATCATATGGTGACCATGCTAGCTGGCTGGAGTTCTCCAGAACAGGAGCTGCTGGTACAGAGTGGCTACACCTTCTGGCTCATATTGAGGTTTCCAAATAGAGGACCACCACCTCTCCCCCCTTGATGTCCATACACCCTAAAACGGCATATTAATAGGAGTTGTCTTTTGGAAAGCCTAGAGAGGTGGTCATATACAATATTAGGTGGTTTCAGATTTATGGCTGATGTCACTAAAATGCAGAAAAAGGAACATTTGGAAAAAAACAGACAAATCAGCAGATTGAGTAACATCAGATCTTGAGAAATGGGCGAGGAATAGATGGTCACTTCCAGGGCTGTCAGCAGTTTCCATTGGGATTCTTTTAGTCATTTCATTTAGTAATCACTGCTTTCAATTCCTAGAGGTTATCACTGGCTGAAAATACCCCACATTGTAATCACTATTTTCTATCATTTTATATCATATATATTTTTGGCACCAAAATATTGATCCGGGTTACATTTAAATAGCAGGGATTGAGGTGAGGCCTAGTTAAACCTTGTATCCAGCCCGTCTTTACTTACGATTACATCTTGTTCAATCCTTCACCACCAATTAGGACCTAGAAAAAGTGTGAATGTCTTCTCCATAGGATTTATCTTTTTATTTCATCAGAGTTCCTCTGTTCCCTTTGGATTCCTCAAGAGAAGTCGGGTCCTTTTGTGGAGCCAGGTCAGCTGTCCCTGATGGCTCCCTTAACTACCCCTGCCTATAAGCGGAGCACCCGCCCCGAAAGGGGCGATCCCACTTCTCGGTGGATAAACCCTCAAAAACCCTATATTTATGCCAGGCTTCCAATAAAAGTTGGATCCCAAATCGCATCCTATAACATTTCGCCAGCGCCTAAGATATACTGGTTCTTCAGGGGACTTTCAATACTATAGGCTAAAACAGACAATGCTGTGTAAACACCCAGTGGCCTCCTCAGATGCAGGATAATGCGCGGCTGTATATAGCCCCCTTAGATCTTTAAATACCTTCCCAACCCGCTTCTCCTAATTGCCTCTAGGTACACTCCTGTTACTAATTACCTCCGAGTGCACTCCACGTTCCTCCTGGTGAAACATCCACCAACCACCCCAAAGGGGACGTCATCTCCTCCTCCTCCCCCACCCAACCAGGAACGCCTATACTTGTGTTCCATTCCTACCGAAATTACGTCACGGCCAAGCGTTCCACCGTGGAACGCACTCCCCATCCGGATATGTCATTAGGTTTATTCTCCAGTACAGCAGGTCGTGCGTTACACAGTGGAACGCAATCTCAATACCACATCAAGTAGACAAATAATTGGAGAGGAGGGTATTTAGAAGTCATCAGGTAGGACATATCTGTATGTAGTGAGCTCCCTCTAGTGGTGGCTGTATAATCTGTATGTAGTGCGCTCCCTCTAGTGGTGGCTGTATAATCTGTATGTAGTTAGCTCCCTCTAGTGGTGGCTGTATAATCTGTATGTAGTGAGCTCCCCTAGTGGTGTCTGTATAATCTGTATGTAGTGAGCTCCCCCTAGTGGTGACTGTATAATCTGTATGCAGTGATCTCCCCCTAGTGGTGGCTGTATAATCTGTATGTAGTGAGCTCCCTCTAGTGGTGACTGTATAATCTGTATGTAGTGAGCTCCCTCTAGTGGTGGCTGTATAATCTGTGTATAGTGAGCTCCCTCTAGTGGTGGCTGTATAATCTGTATGTAGTGAGCGCCCTCAGTGGTGGCTGTCAGTGGCGTAACTATCGGGGAAGCAGCTGCTTCGGGGCCCGGCGTCGGCAGCGTGTGTGACAGTTTATTTTCAAGTTCTATCGATGTCTTAACTGTTCAGGGCCCCTTCACAGCAGCTGACCAGGCTCCCTCGCTAATATGATCTAATCTTTCTGTCTCCTAAAGTCTTCTGATGTGTCTGGGATTCGAACCCACACAACCTCCAAAGTCTGAGTGTATCAGAGGCAAAGCATTAACCCTCACAACCATAAAGGCTGCATTACAACAGACTGAAAAAAAATGAGACTTCTACTGGTATAGCTGGCTAAGTGTACAGCTATACACATGACAGCTGCCCCAACACACCCAGCACTGCTATATCTCTATATGACAGCTGTCCCAGCACACTCAGCTCTGCTATATCTCTATAAATGAGCAGCTGTCATGTGTATAGATGTACACTTAGCCAGCTATAACAGTAGAAGTCTCAAATTTTTGCACCTGATACTGGCACGGGGGGGGGGGGGGGGTGTTGGCACCTGATACTGGCACATTGGGGGGGGGGGAGAGGCACCTGATACTGGCACATGGGGGGGGGAGAGGGGTTGGCACCTGATACTGGCACCTGGGGGGAGGGGGGGGGGGTTGGCACCTGATACTGGCACATGGGGGGGGAGAGAGGCAACTGATACTGGCACCTGGGGGGGGAGAGGGGTTGGCACCTGGGGGGGGTTGGCATCTGATACTGGCACATGGGGGGGGGAGAGAGGCACCTGATACTGGCACATGGAGGGGGGAGAGGGGTTGGCACCTGATACTGGCACCTGGGGGGGAGGGGGGGTTGGCACCTGATACTGGCACATGGGGGGGGGGAGAGAGGCACCTGATACTGGCACCTGGGGGGGGGAAGAGAGGCACCTGATACTGGCACATGGGGGGGGAGAGGGGTTGGCACCTGATACTGGCACCTGGGGGGGAGGGGGGGTTGGCACCTGATACTGGCACATGGGGGGGGGAGAGGGGTTGGCACCTGATACTGGCACCTGGGGGGGGGGGAGGGGGGGTTGGCACCTGATACTGGCACCTGGGGGGGGGGGGTTGGCACCTGATACTGGCACATGGGGGGGGGAGGCACCTGATACTGGCACATGGGGGGAGGCACCTGATACTGGCACCTGGGGGGGAGAGAGGCACCTGATACTGGCACATGGGGGGGAGAGGGGTTGGCACCTGATACTGGCACATGGGGGGATGCACCTGATGCTGGCACATGGGGGGAGGCACCTGATACTGGCACCTGGAGGGGGAGGGGGGGTTGGCACCTGATACTGGCACATGGGGGGGGGGAGAGGCATCTGATACTGGCACATGGGGGGGAGAGGGGTTGGCACCTGATACTGGCACCTGGGGGGGAAGGGGGGGTTGGCACCTGATACTGGCACATGGGGGGTGGGGAGGCACTTGATACTGGCACTTTTTTTGTGGGGGGGGGGGAGATGGCACTATGATACTGGGACATGTGGGGGGGGGGGAGGAGAGAGGCACTTGATACTGGCACATGATGGGGGGGCATTATGGGGGACACTAGGCCGGCAGCCTATCAGAGGCCGGACACTGAGGGGCATCTACTGGGGCACGATATATGGGGCATTTTATACTGGTACATTATGGGGGGCACTAGCAGGAAGGGGGGAGAGGAGCACTAAGGGGCATTTACTGGGGGAACTATATAGGGGTATTTTATACTGGCACATTATGGGGGCACTATGGTGACATTAGCTCAACTGGGGGCATTACAAGGGGGTATTTTTGCACTGTCACATTATAAGGAGAATTATTTCTACTGGGGGGGTATTATGGTGGGCTTTATTACTCCCCCATGGTATGACCCCCTAGTAGCAGCACCAGCCTCTCCCTGCTCTGCGACCCCACTGCCCCTTCTCCAAATCCTTATTATGAAATCTTTCTCATTAGGATAAAGCACAACATCAGCTCCGCCGAGCCCCCGGCCAAAGTGTGGAAGTGGCGTCCGAGATCCCCAAGGGCCAAGCCAAGTAACTGTTTTCATGTGAAATATGTTTGTTATACACATATAGCCTACACTGTGCCACACAATATACAGTATACCGCTACACTGTGCCACACAATATACAGTATACCTCTACACTGTGCCATACAATATACAGTATACCTCTACACTGTGCCATACAATATACAGTATACCTCTACACTGTGCCCCACAATATACAGTATACCGCTACACTGTGCCACACAGTATACAGTATACCGCTACACTGTGCCACACAATATACAGTATACCTCTACACTGTGCCACACAATATACAGTATACCTCTACACTGTGCCCCACAATATACAGTATACCGCTACACTGTGCCAAAGGAGTGGGGTTTACACAGGAGGAGGAAGGTGCGAAGCGCGCTGGGGGGGGGGGGGGGGGCCCTTACAAATATTTGCTGTGGGGCCCAGTCACTTCTAGTTACGCCCCTGGTGGCTGTATAATCTGTATGTAGGGAGCTCCCTCTAGGTCTAGCTGTATAATATGTATGTAGTGAGCTCCCTCTAGTTTTGGCTGTATAATCTGTATGTAGTGAGCTCCCCCTAGTGGTGGCTGTATAATCTGTATGTAGTGAGCTCTCTAGTGGTGGCTGTATAATCTGTATGCAGTGAGCTCCTTCTACTGGTGACAATATAATCTGTATGTAGTGAGCTCCCCCTAGTGGTAGCTGTATAATCTGTATGAAGTGAGCTCCCCCTAGTGGTGGCTGTATAATATGCATGTAGTGAGCTCCCTCTAGTGGTGGCTGTATAATCTGTATGTAGTGTGTGCCCTCTATTGGTGGCTGTATAATCTGTATGTGGTGAGCTCCCCCTATCCCCCTAGTGGTGACTATATAATCTGTATGCAGTGAGTTTCCTCTAGTGGTGGCTGTATAACCTGTATGTAGTGAGCTTACTCTAGTGGTGGCTGTATAATCATTATGTAGCAAGCTCCCTCTAGTGGTGGCTGTATAATCTGCACGTGGTGAGCGCCCTCCAGTGGTCATTGTATAATCTGTATGTAGTGAGCCCCCTTTAGTGGTGGCTGTATAATCTGTATGCAGAGAGCTCCCTCTAGTGATGATATTATAATCTGTATGTAGTGATCACCATCTAGTGGTAGTGTATAATCTGTATATAGTGAACTCCCCCTAGTGATGGCTGTATAATCTCTATGTAGTGAGCTCCCTCTACTTGTGACTGTATAATCTGCATGTAGTGAGCTCCCTCTAGTGGCAGCTATGTAATCTGTATATTGTGAGCTCCCCCTAGTGGCGGCTGTATAATCTGTATGCAGTGAGCTGTTCCTAGAGGTGGCTGTATAATCTGTATGTAGTGAGCTCCCTCTAGTGGTGACTGTATAATCTGTATGTAGTGAGCTCCCTCTAGTGGTGACTGTATAATCTGTATGTAGTGAGGCCCCTTTAGTGGTGGCTGTATAATCTGTATGCAGTGAACTCCCTCTAGTGGTGACTGTATAATCATTATGAAGTGAGATCCCGCTAATGGTGGCTGTATAATCTGTATGTAGTGAGCTCCCTCTACTGGTGGCTGTATAATCTGTATGTAGTGAGCTCCCTCTAGTGGTGGCTTTATAATCTGTATGTAGTGAGCGCCCTCTAGTGGTGGCTGTATAATCTGTATGTAGTGAGCTCCCTCTAGTGGTGGCTTTATAATCTGTATGTAGGGAGCGCCCTCTAGTGGTGGCTGTATAATCTGTATGTAGTGAGCTCCCTCTAGTGGTGACTGTATAATCTGTATGTAGTGAGCTCCCTCTAGTGGTGGCTGTATAAACTGTATGTAGTGAGCTCCCTCTAGTGGTGACTGTATAATCAGATGATTTTCCTATTTCATGACGTAAAGTCATGATTTTATTAAAGACACGGAGGCGAGTATTGCTATTCTCCTTCTTTACTCCGACCAATAGCAGCAAAGAAAAAATGAACATGTGACCAAACCCCTCCCCATAGTCCTAGTATAATAGGTAACTCCTCCTGTAAAACCTCCTCTTTCTTTGTAACAAGAGTCCCAAAAGTCCCAACGAAACTGGAAACCGAAACATTCCGGACATCACGGGAAGGAACCGCCAGTCATCTGGGCGCGAACCAGGAACAAACCGGAACGAAGTTCTGACAGAATAGTCCTCGTCCCGTCCACTGCAATGATCGGCTGGAACCGAAACTGCCGACCCTCCAAAACCTCATGCAGAACAACGAATACTGCTCAACCTTCCAGTCTCAACCTAAAGGATGAAAAAATAGAGAGTGATAGGAGACGAATTGAATACAGGATATTCAATCTACATGGTTGCGCAAAACCTACTCAGGAAAAAACTCACAGAGTTAAAACATAATGCTCAAAACAAAGCAATCCATCAGACATGTAATCATAAATACTTACATAGGGAGGGAAAAATAAGGGCGGGCAATACTCGCCTCCGTGTCTTTAATAAAATCATGACTTTACGTCATGAAATAGGAAAATCATCTGATTTTATTACAAGACCCGGAGGCTCCTATTGCAAGTTCAAAGTCTAAGACACGTTATCAATGATGGAAGAAAACACATGAGGACTTGGTCTAAAATAAAACTCCCTGAACGTGGAGACACTGGACCAATCCGCCAACTTCAAAATGTCCTCAAGTCTGGCCCCAGAAACCGCCAACGAGGTAGCGGATGCCCCCCTAGCGGAATGTGCCGAAAAAAGAGAGACGTCCACGCCCGACAATTCCATGATCCACTTCATCCACCTCGCCAACGTGGGAGTAGTCACCGGAGCAAAAGGCCGAATCGTGGAAAGGAAGAGCTGTGGAAGCTCTCGAGATCTATAGGGAGAAGTGCGAACCTCATATTCCTTAAGGCACGCCACAGGACAAAGTGAAGGCGAAGCAGGAAAAGCCGGATAGGAGACCGAGCGTATGTGGGTCTTAGTCCTCCTAGAAATGTCAAACGTGACCCCTTCCGGGGTGTAGGAGCGGGCATCATGATCCAGAGCCCTGACATCGGACACCCGCTTGCAAGAAATCAAACAGAGAAGAGTAACCAGTTTCGCAGACAACTGCCTAAGGGAGAGTACAGAATTCTGGGGCCAAGCAGACAAAAAGGAGAGGACACAAGACACGTCCCAAGTGGTGGTGAACCTTGGTCTCGGAGGTCGAGACATACGCGAGCCGCGCATCAGCCGGCAGACCAAAGGGTGTTGACCCGCAGGCGTCCCGTCAAAGCCTTGGTGAGACGCTGAGATGGCAGATCTGAACAGGTTGATGGTGCGATACGCCTTGCCCTGGTCGAAGAGGGAAGACAGGAAATGTAAAATCTCCGTCACAGGTGCTGAAATGGGATCCAAGTCCCTAGCCAAGCACCAGTCAGTCCAAAACCCCCAGGCTGATCGATAAGATCTCCTGGTTCCTGGGGCCCATGCGTTCTCCAGAAGGACTTTAGCTGTACCCGAAACTCCCGGGACCTCCCAGGGTCCCCTGAAATCCGACACGCCAGCAGGCGCAGTGTCCCGTCCAGGAGAAGAGGATGTGGCTGGCGGCGAGGGTCGCGGAGGAGAGTCGGCGACGTCGGGAGAAGGCGAGGGATTTCTACCATCATCTCCAGAAGGTGGGGGAACCATGATTGGGAGCTCCAAAACGGGACCAGCAAGGTCAGTTCCGCGACACACCGGCGCACTTGAATGAGGGTCCGCGGAATCAGTTGGAACGGCGGGAACGCATAGAGGATCCCTCTGGACCAATCTTGGAGGAAAGCATCCACGGCCTCGGCTTCCGGATCCGGGCGCCAGCTGTAAAATCGTGCCAGTTGCGTGTTCAGGCGCGAGGCAAACAGGTCGATACAGCAAGGTCCCCAAATCGACATCAAGGAGCGGAACACCGTTGGATCTAACTGCCAGTCGCTGGAATCCGAAAGATGACGAGAGCTCCAGTCCGCGTGGATGTTGTAAACGCCCGGAAGGTATTCTGCCAAGACCACCAATTCCTTGGATAGGCAATAGTCCCAGAAGTCTTTCGCCAACCGTGATAAAATGGTGGACCGAGTTCCCCCCATGCCGTTGATGTAACGTACCGCTGACACGTTGTCCATACGCAATTGAATGCAGGATCTGGCCGTGTCCCTCGTGAAGCTCTTGATTGCAAAAGAGCCCGCCAACAGTTCCAACGCATTGATGTGGAACCCCGTCTCTATTTCTGACCAGCCTCCGCCAGTCGTGATTCCCTCGCAGTGAGCCCCCCAGCCCGATAGGCTGGCGTCCGAGTCCACCACGAAATCCGGGCGCTGACCAAAAATCGCCTTGCCGTTCCAGGCATGCAAGTTGTGAATCCACCAGGACAGCTCCTCCCTGGTTTCCTCGTCCAAGGGAATCCAGTCCGCGTAGGAAGCTCCCCTCCGTAGATGAGCGATTTTCAGGCGCTGGAGAGCCCGGTAATGGAGCGGGGCTGGGAAGACCGCCTGGATGGATGATGCAAGAAGGCCTATTATCCTCGCCAGCTGACGTAACGGGATACGGGGGGACGACCTGGCTCTGAGCAGTTCTTTGCGAATCGACCGAATCTTGGCCGATGGTAAGCTGAGGGTCCCCGCTGTGGAATCCACCATGAACCCGAGGAACTCCATCTCTCGGGATGGAGAGAGACAGGACTTCTCCCGATTGAGCAGGAACCCCAGCTCTGAGAGCAGGTCCATGGTCCAGCGAAGGTGGTCTAGTAACACCGAACGGTCCTGAGCCATGATCAGGATATCGTCCAGATAAATGATGAGGCGAACTCCCCGACTGCGGAGCCAGGCCATGGCTGGACGCATCAGTTTGGTGAAACACCATGGAGCCGACGAGAGGCCGAATGGGAGGCACGTAAACCGCCAAACGCTGCCCTGCCAAGAGAAACAGAGGAGATTTCTGGACGCGTCCTCTACCGGTACCGTAAGATAAGCGTCTTTTAGGTCCAATTTGACCATCCAATCGCCCATCTGCAGTAAATCTCGCAGTAAGTGGATCCCCTCCATTTTGAAATGGCGGTAAACCACGAACGCGTTGAGAGCGCGTAAATTGATGACGGGTCTCATCTGACCCCCCTTCTTTGCAACCAGAAAGATGTTGCTGATTACCCCGTAAGGGGGTCCCGGGGCTGGTTCTACTGCCCCCTTGCGGACCAGGTCCGACAACTCTGAGTCCACCAGAACGCGGTTCTGTTCTGACAACACCACCGGGTGTGGGAGAGAAATGGACAGAGGGAAAGACGTCAGTTCTATGTGAAAACCCCTGACCGTGGATAGGACCCATTGGTCTGAGGTGATGCGGGACCAGGCCTGAGAAAAGAGACGTAGTCTGCCCCCTACATAAGCATTTAAAGAATTGAAATGGGGCAGCGGTCTTACCGTAGGGGCGTCTGGAACCGGGTTGTCCTCTATATCCCCTGGATCTCCAAGGATTTCCTCTGGATGGGAAGAAAGGCGCAGGATCCCGCCTGTGCTCCTGGAAAGCCGGTCTTTGTGAGGAGCCTCGACCCGAGCCACGGGACTGGTACTGGGCGCGGCCGGACAGACGGCCCCTGAAACTGCCGGCCCTGGTAGAGACCCTACCATGGAAAACCCTTTTCATGGAGCTTTGGGCCTTATCTAGGGCGGTGAAAGCGCCTACATAGCGGCCTAGGTCCTTGATGAAGGACTCTCCAAATAGTAGGCCTTGAGCCTCCTTTCCCGTCTCTGTCAGTGCCAGGTTTGCGAGCTTTGGTTCAATTTTGAACAAGATGGCCTTGCGCCGTTCCATGGATAGGGACGTATTCACGTTTCCCGTAATGCAAATGGCGCGCTGCACCCATTCGCGCAACTCTACTGGGTCTACCTGACCGCCCTCAGCCTTAGCTGACTCCGCCAGATCAAAAATCTTGGCTAGAGGGCCGAACACGTCCAGGAGCTTGTCCTGGCAGGAGCGCAGGGCTGACTCCAGGCCCTTACGCGGGTTCCAACCCGCTTTAGAAAGGAATTGGATCATTTTCGGATCCACAGACGGGGTATCGCAGACCTTGTTGGGGATGATCGGTCTGGGGCATTCCGCCCTGAGCTTATTGCGGGCCTCTCTGGATAGAGGGCACCGCACCCGCGCCTCCAAATATTTGGACACATGGTCCAAAGGTAGCCATTCCGCGGAACGCGGGTGATGGAGTGAGTCAGGGTTAAATAACGGGTCCCCAGAGGGGTCCACCAAATCTGCAGGAATTGCGTCTGCAAACGACCTCTGAGTACTACACCCGGGTAGCGGGTTAGATTCCATGACCCCGGAGGGATCCTGCTCTGCCTCCTCAAAGGCGTCATCAATAGCCTCCTCCTCAGAACCGACCTCAGAGTCGGAAGCCCAATCCTGTTGTGCTCTAGCACATTTCCATTCTCGCGTGCGTTCTGCCTGACGCGGACAGGCTCTCTTGCGCGAACCAAGCGCGCCAACATTGGTGGCAACATCATCACCAGTCAAGGTTGTTCTGGAGGCATGCGGCCCAGGCCCGGCTGGTTTGGAAACCGTAGCGGGCTGCGGCATACTAGAGGTAGCTGGATGGGCAGCTAGGGTCTGTGCAATGGATTGGGATATGACAGATGTCATGGATCCCATAGCTGCTGCAATGGCATTTGAAACAGACATCTGCAAAGCCTGAGCTTGATTTGCCTGCATTCTGCCCTGATCAGTGTGCCCAGAAGGGGTTAAATCGGCCAGAGGAAATTCCTCCTCTGCTGAGCCCTGATCACTAATGTGGGACCTAGGCATCTTCTGGCCCTAGTATTGCCCCAACTTCCTGATCTAGGAAAATCTATAATGGGATGTCCCTATGGAGTGAATGGCAGGGGGATTTGCCCCAAGCCAACGGAGAAAAAAGGGACAGCGCCGGAGGGAGAGGGCAAAGTACAACCTGTCTGCATGCAGGAAACGCTGGCAATGATGTCCTGAGCGCAAGTAAACCAGAAGCGCCCGAAATCTCGCGAGATCTCGGGCGCCGCGCTCAGAAGCAGAGAGCCGGAGGCGGGAAATCCCCCGACAGGAGAGATCAAAGAAAAAACGCCGCGTCAAGCGCAGCACTGGAAATCCCCCGCTCTGAAGACAGAAACAGGCGGGGGAAGAGCCAATATGAAGGGGAGGAAGCAGTAAGTACCCGGATAGGGGTACAGGGGTGCCAGCAATATATATAATGCCTAAGAAGGGCTAAAATGAGACCCATAAAGATATAGGCAACCTGTAGGGGCAAAACCCACACCACAAATAGAGCCAGCAGGCTCCCCCAAACAAAAGGTTAAGAAACCACAAAAGCCTATAACTATATATGTATATATATATAACCCAACACAGTATAGTCACACAGTATAGTCACAGTAATGCTTTGAATGTACTTATCTCTGCGGTCAGCAGCAAAGAAAGAGGAGGTTTTACAGGAGGAGTTACCTATTATACTAGGACTATGGGGAGGGGTTTGGTCACATGTTCATTTTTTCTTTGCTGCTATTGGTCGGAGTAAAGAAGGAGAATAGCAATAGGAGCCTCCGGGTCTTGTAATAAAATCTGTATGTAGTGAGCTCCCTCTAGTGGTGACTGTATAATCTGTATGTAGTGAGGCCCCTTTAGTGGTGGCTATATAATCTGTATGTAGTGAGCTACCCCTAGTGGTGGCTGTATAATCTGTATGTAGTGAGCTCCCTCTAGTGGTGGCTGTATAATCTGTATGTAGTGAGCTCCCTCTAGTGGTGGCTGTATAATCTGTATGCAGTGAACTCCCTCTAGTGATGGCTGTATAATCTGTATGTAGTGAGCTCCCTGCCACAGCCTCAGTGTTGCGCGCTGTGACACGTTCGCCGGGCATGCTGTTGCCTGGGGCAATGTGTTGTTATGCAGCATGTATGTGTTCTGCCCCTCATAACATGGTTCTTTCCCTGTCTGGTGCTGGAGGGGTTAAAGGGGTTATCCGAGTTAAAAAAAAAAAAAAACACTTAAAATCCATCAGGATATACATATAATTTGGTTAAGCTAGATTTCATCAAGTTAAAACCCATATTTACACCTTTTCATGGTTCTGTCATTGCTGTGTTTACATGATGTACACTGCTCAAAAAAATAAAGGGAACACAAAAATACCACATCCTAGATCTGAATTAATTAAATATTCTTCTGAAATACTTTGTTCTTTACATAGTTGAATGTGCTAACAACAAAATCACACAAAAAAAAAAAATGGAAATCAAATTTTTTAACCCATGGAGGTCTGGATTTGGAGTCACACTCAAAATTAAAGTGGAAAAACACACTACAGGCTGATCCAACTTTGATGTAATGTCCTTAAAACAAGTCAAAATGAGGCTCAGTAGTGTGTGTGGCCTCCACGTGCCTGTATGACCTCCTGATGAGGTGGCGGACGGTCTCCTGAGGGATCTCCTCCCAGACCTGGACTAAAGCATCTGCCAACTCCTGGACAGTCTGTGGTGCAACGTGACGTTGGTGGATAGAGCGAGACATGATGTCCCAGATGTGCTCAATTGGATTCAGGTCTGGGGAACGGGCGGGCCAGTCCATAGCATCAATGCCTTCGTCTTGCAGGAACTGCTGACACACTCCAGCCACATGAGGTCTAGCATTGTCTTGCATTAGGAGGAACCCAGGGCCAACCGCACCAGCAAATGGTCTCACAAGGGGTCTGAGGATCTCATCTCGGTACCTAATGGCAGTCAGGCTACCTCTGGCGAGCACATGGAGGGCTGTGCGGCCCTCCAAAGAAATGCCACCCAACACCATTACTGACCCAATGCCAAACCGGTCATGCTGGAGGATGTTGCAGGCAGCAGAACGTTCTCCGCGGCGTCTCCAGACTCTGTCACGTCTGTCACATGTGCTCAGTGTGAACCTGCTTTCATCTGTGAAGAGCACAGGGCGCCAGTGGCGAATTTGCCAATCTTGGTGTTCTCTGGCAAATGCCAAACGTCCTGCACGGTGTTGGGCTGTAAGCACAACCCCCACCTGTGGACGTCGGGCCCTCATATCACCCTCATGGAGTCTGTTTCTGACCGTTTGAGCAGACACATGCACATTTGTGGCCTGCTGGAGGTCATTTTGCAGGGCTCTGTCAGTGCTCTTCCTGTTCCTCCTTGCACAAAGGCGGAGGTAGCGGTCCTGCTGCTGGGTTGTTGCCCTCCTACGGCCTCCTCCACGTCTCCTGATGTACTGGCCTGTCTCCTGGTAGCGCCTCCATGCTCTGGACACTACGCTGACAGACACAGCAAACCTTCTTGCCACAGCTCGCATTGATGTGCCATCCTGGATAAGCTGCACTACCTGAGCCACTTGTGTGGGTTGTAGACTCCGTCTCATGCTACCACTAGAGTGAAAGCACCGCCAGCATTCAAAAGTGACCAAAACATCAGCCAGGAAGCATAGGAACTGAGAAGTGGTCTGTGGTCACCACCTGCAGAACCACTCCTTTATTGGGGGTGTCTTGCTAATTGCCTATAATTTCCACCTGTTGTCTATCCCATTTGCACAACAGCATGTGAAATTGATTGTCACTCAGTGTTGCTTCCTAAGTGGACAGTTTGATTTCACAGAAGTGTGATTGACTTGGAGTTACATTGTGTTGTTTAAGTGTTCCCTTTATTTCTTTGAGCAGTGTACAATGCTGAGGGGGCGTACAACAACAAAGCCTGAGCTCTGCCTCATGAATATTTCTGGGCGTGAACAACCTGAGCTTCCCCTCACCGTGCTCTGCACTTTGCAAAAAAAAATAAAAATACACACACAGGGCAGAAGATCTTCCTGTCACATTGCAGCTGTACAGTACACCACGTGTGTGCACTTAGGGGTAGGTAGAGGTACATTTTCAAAAGAAACATGTCCCACAAGATCTCCCTACTCCTGAGTGGAGCAGTTCATCCTTACCGCAAAGCTGAGTTCAGAAACTCGAGGTAACAACATAGCGGAGCTGAGTGCAGGATATTGTGGTAATATCCAGCACCCAACTCTGCTATGTGGTGACCTCGATATTCTGCATTCAGCTCTGCGGTAAGGATGAACTGCTCCTTATGATTTCTGGTCGCGTTTGCACTCAGGGGTACGGAGATCTGATGGAACATTTTTGGCTGGAAAATCTACCTACACCTAAGTGCGCACGCGCAGTTTCGAGCATGTGCACAAAGTGCTTTTCCCACAGCGCTTCCATGAATTTTTGATAATCAAGTGGATGTGCGCTTGCAAAATGCCGCACAAACCCTCATCCAGCTGATTTCTGTGTGGCCGCATCACTTGCGGTGCAGCCTCTTCACTTGCGGTATAGAGCTCTGGCAAGGTATAGAAATTTTCCAGAACAAAGGCAGTGTAAAATAACTAAAGGACGGATCCGTCCTTCCGGTCTGCGCATGCGCAGACCGGGAAAACGGAGAAAAATACTGCCAGAGGGATCCGTCCATCCACATGGCAAGCGAATCGACGGATCCATCCTTTCGGTGCATTCGTAGACGGATCCGTTCTTGCAATGCATTTCTAGACGGATCCGCACACGGATTCGTCTACAAATGTTGTCAGTTGACAAACCGATCGGCAGATCCGGCAGGCAGCTCCGACTACGGAACTGCCTGCCGGATCACACTAAGGCTCCATTCACACGTACGTTGTGTGTTGCGGATCCGCAAATTGCGGATCCGCAACACACCCGCCCGGCACCCCTATAGAAATGCCTATTCTTGTCCGCAAGCTGCGAACAAGAATAGGACATGTTCTATCTTTTGCGGAGCTGCGCACCTGAAGATCGGGGCCGCGCTCAGCGGATCCGGACAGCACACTGTGTGCTGTCCGCATCTATTCCGTCACCATAGAAAATGAATGGGTCTGCACCCGTTCCGCAAAATTGCGGAACGAATGAGGACCCATTTGCGGATGTGTGAATGGAGCCTAAGGGTACTTTCACACTAGAGGCAGGATCGATCCAACAGGCTGTTCACCCTGTCGGATCCGCCCTGCCGCTATTTGGCCGTGCCGCTGGACTGCCGCTCTGTCCCCATTGACTATAAAGGGGACTGTGGTGGAGCTATGGCGCAGCACGGCGGTGCACAGGGAGCTGCCGCTTGACTAAAAGTACTGGATTTCCGACTTTTTAGGGTACTTTCACACTAGCGTTAGTGTGATCCGGCAGGCAGTTCCATCGTCGGAGCTGCCCGCCGGATCCGCCAATCAGTGTGACAACTGACAGCATTTGTAGACTGATCCAGGTGCGGATCCGTCTAGAAATGCATTGCAATAACGGATCCGTATATCCGCTTGTCATGTGGATTGACGGATCCCTCTGTCAGTCTTTTTCACAGTTTTCATGGTCTGTGCATGCGCAGACTGGAAGGGCGGATCCGCAAGGCAGCTCCGTCGTCAGAGCTGCGTGCCTGCTGGATCCGCCGATCAGTGTGACAACGGACAGCATTTGTAGACGGATCCAGGCGTGGATCCGTCTAGAAATGCATTGCAATAACGGATCCGTCCAGCGGCACGGCCAAATAGCGGCAGGGCGGATCCGACAGGGTGAACAGCCTGTCGGATACGTCCTGCCGCTAGTGTGAAAATATAATTAGCATTATCTGTATCTAAGCAATATCTATATTATTCAAATATATATTCAATATGGATATTGCTTAGATAAATATATATATTGGTGGCAGATAAGGATTTTATATAGCTGAATAATGATGATGATAATAATGATGGCCAATTATTTATTTCTATTTCCCAGGGGGTGTTCAATGTGTACTAGTGTGGGGGAGGGGGGCAGGGCTGTAATAACGATCCCCAGATGCAGAGGGGAACGTTTACAAACTGCCACCTCTCGCCCCAGTGAATGCAGGAGGGAGAAACATACCCTGTGCTGCCGGAGAAGAGATCGCCTCGGCTCTGGTACGTACTGCGCATGAGCGATCACATACAAGAGCCGAGGCAGTGAGGAGAGCACCAGAGGCTCTGACGTTTCGTTTACAGAGCCTGGCCACTCCCTCAAGCAGGGAGACGGCTGTAAACGAGACTTCATCAGCAAAGCAGGCTTACTGACGTCGGGGGTCACATGACCCAGAACTGAACTGGCCAAATAGTGATAGATAGGTGATGAAAGTGATTTTAATAAACTTTCACTGGACTACAATAAAAGTAATTGGAATAGATTTATTTAAGTCGGATAACCCCTTTAACTTCCTGGATGGGTGTGGCCACTGGATGGATGGGTTGTGGTTTTTATCACCTGTGGCTTCCAGGCTGGAGTCAGTTGTACTCCAGCCTTTGTTGGCGCTGGAGCTATGCTCCAGTCCTGGGTGTTTCATCTGCCCAGTCTTTGAGGGCCTCCTAGTGGGACATCGATGTCTTTCCGATATCATCTATGTCAGTGTTTCCCAACCAGTGTGCCTCCAGCTGTTGCCAAAGGCTGTCCGGGCATGCTGGGAGTTGTAGTTTTGCAACAGCTGGAGGCACACTGGTTGGGAAACACTGATCTATGTCATCCCATTGTCTACCTTTCCTTCACTACCCTTGCATATGTTTGGTGATGTTTATGTATGGGTGGTTGTTGTCTTGTCTAGTGGTTGTTACATGTCTGGTCTGGTTGTGTCTGTAGTCTAGTATGTTTGCTAGAAATGTTCCGTGTGTTGTGCCCCCGGAAGTGGGTCTCAGGGTTTCCTGGAGGTGGAACCACTAGGTGGTGTGCAGCTCTGCTGGTGGCCGCTATGCATCCTGTCTGCATGGGGGTTCGGTCGTTGTTGTTGCTGCGGCAGGTAAGTGCTAGTTTGTTCTGGGCTTTTGCCTGCCGATTCAGTAGCTGTGCACTGTCTGTCCCTTATCATGCAGCTAGGCCAGTGAGACTCCTGTTCAGCCATGTCTGGGATGAACAGGTTGTCTCAAGCCCTTTCTTTATTTGAGGGATTATCAGGGCGACTCAGGGTCCTAGGTTCCTGGGTATGAACCGTCCTACCATCCAGGTCTGCTCATACGGTGAGGAATAAGGGCGAGGATTAGGGATGCTCTAGGAGGTGACCTGCTCTCTTTTCCCAGTGTTCTGGCCTAGTTGCTGCCATATTGACCACACTTGGCCTTATAGTCTGTATATAGTGATCTCCCTCTAGTGGTGGCTCTATAATCTGTATGTAGTGAGCTCCCTCTAGTGGTGGCTGTATAATCTGTGTGTAGTGAGCTCCCTCTAGTGGTGACTGTATAATCTGTATGTAGTGAGCTCCCTCTAGTGGTGGCTGTATAATCTGTATGTAGTGAGCTCCCTCTAGTGGTGGCTGTATAATCTGTATGTAGTGAGCGCCCTCTAGTAGTGACTGTATAATCTGTATGTAGTGAGCTCCCTCTAGTGGTGGCTGTATGATCTGTATGTAGTGAGCTCCCTCTAGTAGTGACTGTATAATCTGTATGTAGTGAGCTCGCCCTAGTGGTGGCCGTATAATCTGTATGTAGTGAGCCTCTTTTTAGTGGTGGCTGTATAATCTGTATGTAGTGAGCTCCCTCTAGTGGTGGCTGTATAATCTGTATATAGAGAGCTCCCCTAGTGGTGGCTGCATAATCTGTATGTAGTAAGCTCCCTCTAGTGGTGACTGTATAATCATTATGAAGTGAGATCCCGCTAATGGTGGCTGTATTAT
Source organism: Bufo bufo (assembly GCF_905171765.1). Taxonomy (NCBI): domain Eukaryota; kingdom Metazoa; phylum Chordata; class Amphibia; order Anura; family Bufonidae; genus Bufo; species Bufo bufo. The sequence goes on along the minus strand of NC_053396.1, from coordinate 6,933,188 downwards.
CTGTATGTAGTGAGCTCCCTCTAGTAGTGGCTGTATAATCTGTATATAGAGAGCTCCCCTAGTGGTGGCTGCATAATCTGTATGTAGTAAGCTCCCTCTAGTGGTGACTGTATAATCATTATGAAGTGAGATCCCGCTAATGGTGGCTGTATAATCTGTATGTAGTGAGCTCCCTCTAGTGGTGGCTGTATAATCTGTATATAGTGATCTCCCTCTAGTGGTGGCTGTATAATCTGTATGTAGTGAGCTCCCTCTAGTGGTGGCTGTATAATCTGTATGTAGTTACCTCCCCCTTGTGGTGGCTGTATAATCTGTATGTAGTGAGCTCCCTCTAGTAGTGGCTGTATAATCTGTATGTAGTAAGCTCCCACTAGTGGTGGCTGTATAAACTGTATGTAGTGAGCTCCCTCTAGTGGTGGCTGTATAATCTGTATGCAGTGAGCTCCCTCTAGTGGTGGCTGTATAATCTATATGTAGTAAGCTCCCTCTAGTGGTGGTTGTATAACCTGTATGTAGTGAGCTTCCTCTAGTGGTGGCTGTATAATCTGTATGTAGTGAACTCCCTCTAGTGGTGGCTGTATAATCTGTATGCAGTGAGCGCCCTCTAGTGGTGACTGTATAATCTGTATATAGTGAGCTCCCCCTAGTGGTGACTGTATGATCTGTATGTAGTGAGCTCCCTCTAGTGGTGGCTGTATAATCTGTATGTAGTGAGCTTCCTCTAGTGGTGGCTGTATAATCTGTATGTAGTGAGCTCCCTCTAGTGGTGGCTGTATAATCTGTATGTAGTGAGCTTCCTCTAGTGGTGGCTGTATAATCTGTATGTAGTGAACTCCCTCTAGTGGTGGCTGTATAATCTGTATGTAGTAAGCTCCCACTAGTCCACCCCTGTTGAAATGTATCCACCACGGTGATCATCCCTGGTCCCCCTCCTAGCACGCCCAGTAAAAAGCGGATTTTGCCGGGTGCAGTCAGGCGTTGGTGCTGGGGAAATGTATTATCATATGGTGACCATGCTAGCTGGCTGGAGTTCTCCAGAACAGGAGCTGCTGGTACAGAGTGGCTACACCTTCTGGCTCATATTGAGGTTTCCAAATGGAGGACCACCACCTCTCCCCCCTTGATGTCCATACACCCTAAAACGGCATATTAATAGGAGTTGTCTTTTGGAAAGCCTAGAGAGGTGGTCATATACAATATTAGGTGGTTTCAGATTTATGGCTGATGTCACTAAAAGGCACATTTAGAAATAGGAACATTTGGAAAAAAACTGACAAATCAGCAGATTGAGTAACATCAGATCTTGAGAAATGTGCGAGGAATAGATGGTCACTTCCAGGGCTGTCAGCAGTTTCCATCGGGATTCTTTTAGTCATTTCATTTAGTAATCACTGCTTTCAATTCCTAGAGGTTATACAATATTATCACTGCCTGAAAATACCCCACATTGTAATCACTATTTTCTATAATTTTTTATATATATATATATATATTTGGCACCAAAATATTGATCCGGGTTACATTTAAATAGCAGGGATTACACCCTAACTCCATGCTATGGGCCGGGCCTGACAGGACTCAGCCAGCCAAGGATCTCCTAGGGCCCATGGCGTGTACCAGACGCATCTGGCAGCAGTGCAGTAGTAAATTCCCTCTGAAGTCCACTCATTCCGCCATGACCTCCTTCCTATATCACCCCACGCTTCCTGCTAGTCTTATCACGTCTACAACGAGACCATGGTTTCAGCGGGGGGTGTTTCGGTTCGCTGATATTGTGGACCCCTTCACTAGGGTCCTCCTACCGTTTACTACCCTGCAGGCCAAATATGATCTCCCCCCTTCCTCCAACTTCTTCTACAGTATATCCAGATTAGGCACTTTGCCCAGTCCATCTTTTCGGGGGTTACGGTTTCCCTTCCGACCCCCTTTGAGCGCATATGCAGGGAAGGGGTACATGCAAAGGGGTTTAATTTCTGAGATTTACTCCATATTGCTGACTCCATTCCCGGATCGGGCCCAAAGGCATTCCTACATGGTGCGGTGGGAGGAGTACCTGGGGAGTACCTTACCGGACTCACTCTGGCACCTTTATATGGAGGAGGGCAGCGATATCATCTATGTCGGTACTTCACCAGGAGAACCAATATAAGATCTTAATGTACTGGTATCACACTCCTGACCTCCTCCATAGAATGAATCCAGTAGTTCCGGGTGATTGTTGGAGATGTGGCTTACATAGGGGTACATTGCCTCACATTTTCTGGGATTGTCCCAAGATACTGGACTGAAGTAGGCGCCCTCCTGACCGATGTTTTTGGAATTGAAATCCGACCGGAACCTGTGTCCTTCCTGCTTATTGTGGTCCCCATACAAGTCAAAAAACGTGCACTCAAGCTGCTGCTACTGATACTAACAGCAGCTCGTTGTCTAGTCTCCCGAGCCTGGAAAAGCCCCGATCCACCACGGGTTTCTGATTTGTATGCCAGGGTGATGGAGGTCCGAACAATGGAGTACTCCACTGCTATGTTTCAGGACAAAATGGCTCTCTTTAATGCCATATGGGACATATGGGATACTTACTGGGCCACTAGGCAACATTGAAGAACCCTGGTGGAAGGATTGTTCCCTTTCAATACTATAGGCTAAAACAGACAATGCTGTGTAAACACCCAGTGGCCTCCTCAGATGCAGGATAATGCGCGGCTGTATATTGCCCCCTTAGATCTTTAAAGGGACACTGACAGGGCCAATAAGCATATTGAGGTATATATATGGCAGTACAGGTCTTATAATGGGTATTACAATCATCTAAGTATCCCCCCTGTCCACATTATACATACAGTAAACTTAAGTTTTATAACCTGCTCCAACGGTCTTCAATCTGCCCAAGGGGCGGCGTTTCACCTCTCTTGCGCCCAGCCAGCCTCCCCCAACTGCCGCTTTGAAGCGCCGCCCAGCTCATGAATATTCAGTTTGCTGGGCGACTTCTGCGGTCCCCGCTCTGAAGCGCTGCGCTTAACAGTGCCCTGCGCATGCGCCGGATCTTGTGAAGTCGGGGACAGTAAGCGCCGCCCCGCGAAGTGAATATTGATGAGCTGGGCGGCGCTTACTGTACCGGACTTCACAAGATCCGGCGCATGCGCAGGGCACTGTTAAGCGCAGCGCTTCAGAGCGGGGACCACAGAACCCGCCCAGCAAACTGAATATTCATGAGCTGGGCGGCGCTTCAAAGCGGCAGTTGGGGGAGGCTGGCTGGGCGCAAGAGAGGTGAAACGCCGCCCCTTGGGCAGATTGAAGACCGTTGGAGCAGGTTATAAGACTTAAGTTTACTGTATGTATAATGTGGACAGGGGGGATACTTAGATGATTGTAATACCCATTATAAGACCTGTACTGCCATATATATGCTTATTGGCCCTGTCAGTGTCCCTTTAAATACCTTCTCCTAATTGTCTCTAGGTACACTCCTGTTAATAATTACCTGTCTTCGGCATCCACTAGCCGCCCCCAAAGGGGATGTCATCTCCTCCTCCTCCTCCCCCACCGAACCAGGAACGCCTATACTTGTGTTCCATTCCTACCGGAAATACATCAGGGCCAAGCGTTCCACCGTGGAACGCACTCCCCATCCGGATATGTCATTAGGTTTATTCTCCAGTACAGCAGGTCGTGCGTTACACAGTGGAACGCAATCTCAATACCACATCAAGGAGACAAATAATTGGAGAGGAGGGTATTTAGAACTCATCAGGTAGGACAGGGATAAAGGGGACAAAAATAGTGAGAATGGGCAATAGAAAAAAAAAGGGGCCATTATACATCCACAGTACAAAGGATTCCTATTTCCTTTGCCACCGTTTTTTTGCGTATAATGTTGCAGCGTCCCACTCCTGTACGTGGGCACTGCAAAGTTTTTATATTATATGTTGTATCATGTTGTATTGCACTTTTGTATAAAGATCCCTGTTAACAGGCTGTTAGGTGCACTACACAGATTCCACCACTAGACAGGGATAGCACCACAGTATATATACCAAAGTTCAAGCCTAGTTAGGGAGTTTAAAGTGTGGGAGTTGGAGGAGATGGAGTGAGGAGCAAGGGGGAAGGAGAGGACCCCCTCCTCTCAGCTCTCTCTTGGGCTCCACGTCTCAGAGGAGCCAATTCGTTTCTCTGTGTCAAGCTAGGAAAGCCGACAGAGGTGAAACCTTGATTCTACCGTCTACTCTTCCAGAGTGCCAAGTGGATTTTACCATTTTCTATGTGGAAAGACAAAGGAAGGACAATAGCCATTATTCTAGGCTTTAGGCGCCTTTGTATCAAGGTGAAGGATTTATTACCTTCCGGCAGCCTCACTGTTGCTTCAAGGACAGACAGGCCATCTGTTGTAGCACTTGAGTGTAGAAGATAAGGATTGGAATCACCTTTATTGAGATTATAACAAGGCAAAGGGCTAAACAACCTCCTACCATAGCCTGAGATATAGCCACATATACAGCCTGTTACCTGGATTTACAGCAACCAACCACCATATTCATAAGAGACTGTTTATATCTGGATGTAAATTGCTGTCAAGACCCTGTTTACAGTAAAGTTCTTTGTTGGATTCGAACTCTGTCTCATTCTTCCATCTCCATACTACAACCACTCTCATCATTTTGCACCACCAAGGTGCTGGCGTCACGACTTTGCCTAGTTCAGGGGCCCAGCCACACAAGCCCCCAGAAAATCCAATCACCATCAAGGGCACCTCGATCACCACCTGGCCGATGACCCCTGTAATAGAGTGTGCCCCGGAGAATTTGGTGCTCTTTTCCCCTTCACTGTAGCCCGGCCCAGGGAGCGTCAAAACTGTGAGTAAAGAACTGTTATTATTCCTCGGTACACCGTCGACCTCACAAGTTATCCCCCTGCGGTCTCGGCTCGCTGCATATAAAATTGGCGTCACAAACAGCATACAAATCCTTTGTGCCTCATAGAACAGGATTGGACATTGTATAACTGTGCGCCTGGGGCAACGTGTTGTTATTCAGCATGTATGTGCTCTGCCTCTCATATCATAGTTCTTCCCTGTCTGGTCCTGGAGGGGTTAACTTCCTGGATGGGTGTGGCCACTTGGTTTTTATCACCTATGGCTTCCAGGCTGGAGTCAGTTGTACTCCAGCCTTTGTTGGCGCTGGAGCTATGCTCCAGTCCTGGGTGTTTCATCTGCCCAGTCCTTGATGGCCACCTAGTGGATCATCGATGTCATCTATGTCATCCCGTTGTCTACCTTTCCTTTACTACCCTTGCATATGTTTGGTGATGTTTATGTATGGGTGGTTGTTGTCTTGTCTAGTGGTTGTTACATGTCTGGTCTGGTTGTGTCTGTAGTCTAGTATAATTGCTAGACATATTCCCTGTGTGTTGTGCCTCCAGAAGTGGGTCTCAGGGTTTCCTGGAGGTGGAACCACTAGGTGGTGTGCAGCTCTGCTGGTGGCCGCCATGCATCCTGTCCTCATGGGGGTTCGGTCGTTGTTACTGCAGCAGGTAAGTGCGAGTTTGTTCTGGGCTCTTGCCTGCCGATTCAGTAGCTGTGCACTGTCTGTCCCTTATCATGCAGCTAGGCCAGTGAGACTCCTGTTCAGCCATGTCTGGAATGAACAGATTGTCTCAAGCCCTTTTTTTATTCGAGGGATTATCAGGGCGACTCAGGGTCCTAGGTTCCTGGGTATGAACCGTCCTACCATCCAGGTCCGCTCATACGGTGAGGAGTAAGGGCGAGGATTAGGGATGCTCTAGGAGGTGACCTGCTCCCTTTTCCCGGTGTTCTGGCCTAGTTGCTGCCATGTTGACCACACTTGGCCTTAGTCTGTATATAGTGATCTCCCTCTAGTGGTGGCTGTATAATCTGTATGTAGTGAGCTCCCTCTAGTGGTGGCTGTATGATCTGTATGTATTGAGCTCCCTCTAGTAGTGACTGTATAATCTGTATGCTGCATATAAAATTGGCGTCACGAACAGGATACAAATCCTTTGTGCCTTTATAGAACAGGATTGGACATTGTATAACTGTGCGCCATAGTGGACTGCCTTATGTGAATGACCTCCATTTGTTTGACCATTTTGTTGGGCTAAAGAACTGTTCAAATTACTTAAAAAGTGCTTGAATGTGCTGTGCCAATAGTCTACACTAAAATTGCACTGTTAAAACTGGAGAAATCGCAGACTTTTGGGTCACTGGCCCTGCTTGCTGTGACTGAATTGACTTTTTCCTTTTTTTCCTTGAACCTAAAATGGCCGCCGGAGGCCTTCTTGCTTAATTTATGGCACCATCACTCTGCAAAACGCCCTGCTTGGCGGGAAACATTAAGTGCCACCCCATGCGCGAAAAGTTTTTCTGCTGTGCCATGATCTCATTAACATGGATTACAATATGAGCGCCGCCCCCCCCTATGCTGCAGAACCTAGGGGCGTGCAAGGGGAGCCTGCGTGATCACTGGATCAGTCTGCTAGACGAGTGGCTGCTTTTAGACATGCAGAGAGACGCTGTGCCTGCAGATATGTTTCCACCGCCTGGGCCAGAGTGCGAGATGGGTGCACCGCCGGCATACAAACCAGGTGAAGGACTGCTGCCTTATCCTTGCCCATGGCTGCGTGAAGGACCCTGGAATTATCACCAAGGCATCTATGTAACTATTGCACGAGAACCGCCGTCACCGCGACCACGAGGTGGGTTCGCCACATCTAACCCTTTATGGCCTGCGCTTATGGCAGAGATCCGCGAGGCCGCGGTGAAGAAAACCAACCAAACCAAAATCTATTTTGAAGAGCTGACTAAACGCCTAATGGAACACCCAGCCGACAGCCATCCCCGGTTGGAGAGGTGAGTGGGAGTCGTGTTAGCCTTCGACAAGGAAAGAGGCTTTGGGTTCTTGAAAGATCAAGACACAGGCAGAGACTACTATGTGAACCGCCGGTCCGTCAAGAGGAGCTATCTACCTGACCGGCTACACAATCTTCAGGTGGGAGAGTCAGTGGAGTTTACCTTCACCGAGGGCATGCGAGGCCCATACGCCACTGCGGTGTCCAGACCACGACCCGAATCGGAGGACTGGGAAGGTTCGGATGATGACGCCGAGACAGGTAGAGAACCAACTACCCCGCCAGGACCTGTCCTGTCCAGCATCAGGCCTCCTTTATTGGGCCTAACCTCTTTTGGCAGCCGACCGTCCTAGAGGGAGGAGCCAGGCCTTTTCCGTCGCCTGACCTCAGCAAAAGGGCAAAAGAGGTAGCCACAACTGAAGAGCGGGAGAAGCTTTGGGCCTACCTGGAGAGTCAATGCCAGATGGCTGCGCAGGAGGAGAAGAATGACCTCCGTGAGCAGGATCCTGAAAAACAGGTTAACACCGGAGTCGGCCTGCCCCAAGCCTGCACATGCTCCAGAGAAGCTGTGCTATGCTGTTCGTTAACCGTCGCTCTGTCAAGCGCGCGTACCTGCCTTAGGCCCGACACAGTCTCTAGAAGGGCGACCAAGTGGAGTTTACCCCTATGGAGTCCCTCAAGGGCCCATTTGGTACTTGCGTGACCCTCTTGGAGAAGCCCCTCGTCCCAACGGCAGCACCGGAGTGCTGGCAGGAAGACCCAGCATCTGCGGGACGGGTTCGATGCCTGCAAGAAACTGCAGGGGGAGTACTGCGCTTTTGTGAAAAACCCAAGCCAAGCCGGAGCTGCTAATTCCAGGATTGCCCCCGCCACCAATTTGCCAATTGGGATGCGTATCCACCACTACCTTTACCTACAGTCCCACGGTGGAAACGTATCAGCTCCCATGGAAGATGATGTCGGCAATGGAGAGCGCCTCCCGTGATTCACCACCACGACCGGAGAATTACCTACCAGCTCCCTTGCAGCAGGAGGTTCTAAATCCCTTCCCTATGGCAGGAGGTTCCGGTCCAGCCAAGCAAAGAGTTGCAACTACGATGACAAGTCTGACCCCCAGGTCACTACCAAGATCCGCCAGCAGGAGTCGCCAGAGCACCACCGTTGCTGCACGCCTGGACTACAAGAGGCAGGAAAGGCCCCTGTAGTTGTTCAGCAGCAGTGAGGAGGACATCAGGTCCTTCCTCTAAGGAGCTTATCCACCAGCCTGCTTAAAGAAAAAAGAACCATGGACTAATGGGAGCCATGTCATGGACTGGACTTGACGGGTGAGGACTTGTTGGCTGTGTTTTATTTTGTTTTTGTTACCCTGTTTTGTCCTCACCCAGATGGCCATGTTTGTCAGGACTCCCCCATCTTCAGGAATATTCCAGATTGCAAATGTCTGCGTCAAAATTCCCTTTTTTCCCCCTTCTCAGGTTAATTGGGAGCCCCCCTTTTCTTAAAAGGGTTCTCATTACCATTGCTGCTACCTTAGGTTTTATATTACTACCCCATGTGGATTACAAATGACATTGTTGCCTTATATGGATTACAAATAAGGACGACGTTACTTCCCGTGGATTAGGCTACTTTCACACTAGCGTTCGGAGCGGATCCGTCTGATGTTTCATCAGACGGATCCGCTCCGATAATGCAGACGTTCGCATCCGTTCAGAACGGATGCGTCTGCATTAAAACTTAGAAAATTTTCTAAGTGTGAAAGTTGTCTGAGCGGATCCGTTCAGACTTTACATTGTAAGTCAATGGGGAACGGATCCGCTTGAAGATTGAGCCATATGGTGTCATCTTCAAGCGGATCCGTCCCCATTGACTTACATTGTAAGTCTGGACGGATCCGCTCGCCTCCGCACGGCCAGGTGGACACCCGAACGCTGCAAGCAGCGTTCGGTGTCCGCTCACTGAGCGGAGCGGAGGCTGAGCGCTGGCAGGCGGATGCATTCTGAGCGGATCCGCCTCCACTGAGAATGCATTGGGGCCAGACGGATGCGTTCGGGGCCGCTCGTGAGCCCCTTCAAACGGAGCGCACGAGCGGACACCTGAACGCTAGTGTGAAAGTAGCCTTACAAAGGACTTTTGTGCTTCATGTTCCAGTCTGGTGCCCTTGATCCGTCAGCACTGAAGCAAAGGACTCAAATGTGACTTTATTGCACTATTTGATTGCATTATATATGTGCCTTATATATTTGCACTAACCTTTTGAAGTTTTCAGGAACGTTTAAAGTATTGTACCCATTGTGTGTATTCCTTTACGGGTACCGCAATGTGATCTTATCCACTTTAATTGGACTCTGCACTTTATACCATCAGCCAGATAGTTAGCACCTTACTTTTTTGCTCATATGGACTGCCTCTGAGGACGTTAATACTAATGGTTCTTATGTTACCTTGTGTTAGTTTTGAAAGCCTAGGCATTGTATTGTATTTTTGCTACACAAGGGGAACCAAGCGATAAGTCACAAGCAGATCTAACATCGTCAAGGGTCACCTCGCTGCTAATGTGTGTTTAGAGGGATTAGCCCTCCTGGAGTTCTTGGAGAGAACCGGCTCCTTCTCCTAATTTAGTGTGTCCTAAGGCCTTGCATGCCGCCTTAAGGAAAATTTTGTAGCTACCGGTTTAGTCATCAAGGTGACCATGCGAAAAGCTATTTATAGACCTTGGTGCTTGGAAGGGAATACAGGATAAAGCCACCCTTCTATTTGAGGGCGTCTCAACGCATCGTGGAGGGATTACATTACATGATACCCCCACACTCCATATACGACTATGGCCATGTTGTGGAGTATTTGAGAGCTTTGCGCAGTCTTGTTGGTTCACTTGTTATTATCGAGAGGGCAAACTGTGAATAGAAACCCTACTCATATGGTCAGGAACCTAGTGGCCGGCTCTTGCTGGGAGTAGGTAAAGAGTTGGGCGGGTGCCTACTCCCCACGTTCCAGAACCAGGTTTTGGAGCTGGGATTTAAATTCCCAGGCAGCAACCTCAGCTGGGAGGAGAAGGAAGGGAAATCACTGTGAGTCTGGATGGTTTTTGCAGTGTGTGGAGGTGAGGCCTGGACACCGATACAGGCGTACAGAGCGCCCAGCATCCTGTGAGAATACTTTATGTGGCTGTGCGATCGGCCAGGACAGGACTCATTCCAGTAAAGGAGCCAGGTGAAGCTCTCTGTTATTTTGTGTGTGAACGAACACCAAGTGACTGTTCTGCTTTTCTGTTTGAGCAAGTGTGAAATAAACGCTCTTTTGCTTCATTACCTGGACTCCATTTGCCTCTATACTGCACCCGCACCCCTGTCTACCGGAGTAAATTCCCACATAGTCCACATTCTCATGCAGCACTTTAACGTTTCCTTGGTACCCTTAGAGCATACCCGAAGGGTAACAGTTTAAAAACACTATAAAACTTTAGGTACAGTTTGCATTTAAAGTAAGGGGGAATGTAATGCCCCAGAGTGGCATTACCACTCCTACGCCCTGCTTCAATCTGTGTATGCTAATATCATGTCATCTTGTGTATTTATTTCAGGTCCACTACAATGTGCATTCCTAATAATGTATGTAACTGTTATGTTCAAATGTAATCTGCCTGGTTTACCAGCAGGAGGCAGCAAACATGGCAGAGCTACAGTTAGGTAGAATGGAGCTTTCCATTCCATTCTAAACCCCCCCCCAGAGGGAAGTGGGCGAGTAGAAGGAGGGTGTTCTGATATGTATCTATCAATCAATCCTATATTATGTACTAATGCCATACCTTTTTGTTTATACTTCAATAAAACGAGTTCAAATTCTCCCTAGGTTGTAACAAGGAGTCTCTATCTAACGATACTCTCTAAGAACCTCCTCCCCTCTCTATGTGGCTTTTAGATTCCTTGCTTGTCTTATAAATCCAGAGGGATTTGAACAATTTCTCCTTACCCTCATATAACGGGTGGTGGCTATCCTATCTTAGAAAACTATTTGTAGCCGTGGGTTTACGATAGATCTCAGTCTTCAAACCGCCCTACTGTTTTTTAATCACATCAAGAAGGGATCTTTTTGTCATCTGCCTCCCATGTGAATTTAAGGCCCACCTTGTTCTCATTAAGGGACTCCAGAAATTCCCTAAACAAATTCTTCGTTCCATTCCACAACACCAAGATATCAATAAATCGGCCCTAATACAGGATGTTAGACGTCCAAATTGTCCTCTCTTCCTGGAAAACTTTTTTGAGTCTTTCCAACGGCCCAAGAGCAGTTTCGCGTAAGTTGGCGCACAGGGACTCCCCGTTGTGGTAAACCTTGGTCATTTGCCAAGTTCCTCAAGGCCTCTATTTCTTCCTTATTTAGATTATTTTCAAAAATTGTATTTCGTGAGGGAATTTGTACTAATTGTTCATTGAGCACTTTAGAGAACACATCAATAAACGATGTCTCCTGGGAAAGGGGGGGGCTTCTTTGTACTTTGTGAAGGGTCCTCGCCCTTCTTTCTTTTCCACCTCCTCCTGCGCATTATCCTGCATCTGAGGAGGCCACTGAGGAGGCATGTTTTCACCTATAGTATTGAAGGTCCCCTGAAGAGCCCAGTATATCTTAGGCGCTGGAGAAACGCTGGAGTTATTTTAGAGTTTTTGAGGGTTTAGCCACCGAGAAGTGGGATCGCCCCTTTCGGGGCGGGTGCTCCGCTTATAGGCAGGGGTAGTTAAGAGAGCCATCAGGGACAGCTGACCTGGCTCCACAAAAGGACCCGACTTCTCTTGAGGAATCCAAAGGGAACAGAGGAACTCTGATGAAATAAAAAGATAAATCCTATGGAGAAGACATTCGCACTTTTTCTAGATCCTAATTGGTGGTGAAGGATTGAACGGTTTAACTAGGCCTCACCCATGTAACCCGGATCAATATTCTGGTGCCAAATATATATAGGATATAAAATTATAGAAAATAGTGATTACAATGTGGGGTAATTAATGGTATTAGTAAAAGTTATATTTTAATAGTGGTATTTTCAGTCAGTGATAATATAATTTTATATTGTCATTCAAATCATATAAAGAGGTAATCTCCAGACACAGACTGTATAATCTGTATGTAGTGAGCTCCCCCTAGTGGTGGCTGTATAATCTGTATGTAGTGAGCTCCCTCTAGTGGTGGCTGTATGTAGTGAGCTCCCTCTAGTGATGGCTGTATAATCTGTATGTAGTGAGCTCCGTCTAGTGGTGGCTGTTTAATCTGTATGTAGTGAGCTCCCTCTAGTGATGGCTGTATAATCTGTATGTAGTGAGCTCCGTCTAGTGGTGGCTGTATAATCTGTATGTAGTGAGCTCCCCCTAGTGGTGGCTGTATAATCTGTATGTAGTGAGCTCCCTCTAGTGGTGGCTGTATAATCTGTATGTAGTGAGCTCCCCCTAGTGGTGGCTGTATAATCTGTATGTAGTGAGCTCCCCCTAGTGGTGGCTGTATAATCTGTATGTAGTGAGTCCCCTCTAGTGGTGGCTGTATAATCTGTATGTAGTGAGCTCCCTCTAGTGGTGGCTGTATAATCTGTATGTAGTGAGCTCCCCCTAGTGGTGGCTGTATAATCTGTATGTAGTGAGCTCCCTCTAGTGGTGGCTGTATAATCTGTATGTAGTGAGCTCCCTCTAGTGGTGGCTGTATAATCTGTATGTAGTGAGCTCCCTCTAGTGGTGACTGTATAATCTGTATGTACTGAGCTCCCTCTAGTGATGACTGTATAATCTGTATGTAGTGAGCTCCCTCTAGTGGTGACTGTATAATCTGTATGTAGTGAGCTCCCTCTAGTGGTGACTGTATAATCTGTATGTAGTGAGCTCCCTCTAGTGGTGGCTGTATAATCTGTATGTACTGAGCTCCCTCTAGTGGTGACTGTAGGCAGTTATAATTTTATCATGTAACATTATGGCTGTGTGAAGTGAATTTGATGAAGACTATTTTGCTCCAGTGTCTTCCATGCATAGATTGGTATTTGTCGTGTGACTGTGAATATGATAACATGATGAGTGACAACCCAGTGTCTGATGAGGGTTATTAATGCATCATTGATTTATCTTCAATGCCCAGAATATTAGACAATTCCGCTTATTTAGGCTACTTTCACACTTGCGGCAGAGTGATCCGGCAAGCAGTTCCATCGCCAGAACTGCCTGCTGGATCCGGGAAAACGTATGCCAACTGATGGCATTTGTAAGACTGATCAGGATCCTGATCAGTCAAAAAAATGCATTGAAATTCCGGATCCGTCTTTCCGGTGTCATCCGGCAAAAATGGATCTGGCATTTTATTTTATTCACCTTTTTTTCGGTCTGCGCATGCGCAGGCCGGAAGGACGGATCCGGCACTAATACATTCCTATGGAAAAAAATGCCATATCCGGCATTCAGACAAGTCTTCAGTTTTTTTGGCCGGAGATTAAACCGTAGCATGCTGCGGTTTTATCTTTTGCCTGATCAGTCAGAAAGACTGAACTGAAAGCGTCCTGATGCATCCTGAACGGATTACTCTCCATTCAGAATGTATGGGGTTTAAACTGATAAGTTCTTTTCCGGTATTGAGCCCCTAGGACGGAACCCTATGCCGAAAAAGAAAAACCCTAGTGTGAAAGTGCTCTTATTGCAGCTTTGTATCTGCTGAGTTTAGCAGCGGTGACGTCTTCCGGGTATGAGGAACCTCATATTGAGACACAGCGGAAGGTGCAAATCTGCTGATGTAGAAATTGTTCCCAGGTTATATAAAGCAGCAGTGCAGTGGGCAGTGCGGGATGGAAGCAGCAATAAAAGGGTGTGTGCCGACAGCTGCCTGGCTCCTGCTCTGGCTGATGGCTGTGAGCTCCACGGAAGACATCTGTCCTGGTAAGTCATGGTCCAGACCCTTGGCAGAGGAGTCCAGTGGTGATCGTGTTAGTTGCGTCATCAGCCACCATTTATAGGAGTCTGACTGCAGGCAGGACGAGCACTGAGCACATGGAAGTGATCCCCAATATGATGCGGGAAGTATGCCACCTGGTGCTCAGAAATGGTATTGCATGCTTCATTCTCTAGTCAGTAACTGCAAGGTTTTATAAAGTGTGGAATTTTGAGAGCATCCTGATAAGCTTAGATACACATCCCAGCAGACAGTATCACACAGGATAGGATTAGATACACAGCTCAGCAGACAGTATCACACAGGACAGGATTAGATACACAGCTCAGCAGACTGTATCACACAGGATAGGATTAGATACACAGCTCAGCAGACTGTATCACACAGGATAGGATTAGATACACAGCTCAGCAGACTGTATCACACAGGATAGGATTAGATACACAGCTCAGCAGACAGTATCACACAGGACAGGATTAGATACACAGCTCAGCAGACTGTATCACACAGGATAGGATTAGATACACAGCTCAGCAGACTGTATCACACATGATAGGATTAGATACACAGCTCAGCAGACAGTATCACACAGGATAGGATTAGATACACAGCTCAGCAGACAGTGTCACACAGGATAGGATTAGATACACAGCTCAGCAGGCAGTATCACACAGGATAGGATTAGATACACAGCTCAGCAGGCAGTATCACACAGGATAGGATTAGATACACAGCTCAGCAGACTGTATCACACAGGATAGGATTAGATACACAGCTCAGCAGACAGTATCGCACAGGATAGGATTAGATACACAGCTCAGCAGACAGTATCGCACAGGATAGGATTAGATACACAGCTCAGCAGACAGTATCACACAGGATAGGATTAGATACACAGCTCAGCAGACAGTATCACACAGGATAGGATTAGATACACAGCTCAGCAGACGGTATCACACAGGATAGGATTAGATACACAGCTCAGCAGACAGTATCACACAGGATAGGATTAGATACTCAGCTCAGCAGACAGTATCACACGGGAGAGGATTAGATACACAGCTCAGCAGACAATATCACACGGGATAGGATTAGATACACAGCTCAGCAGACAATATCACACAGGATAGGATTAGATACACAGCTCAGCAGACAGTGTCACACAGGATAGGATTAGATACACAGCTCAGCAGGCAGTATCACACAGGATAGGATTAGATACACAGCTCAGCAGGCAGTATCACACAGGATAGGATTAGATACACAGCTCAGCAGACTGTATCACACAGGATAGGATTAGATACACAGCTCAGCAGACAGTATCACACAGGATAGGATTAGATACACAGCTCAGCAGACAGTATCACACAGGACAGGATTAGATACACAGCTCAGCAGACAGTATCACACAGGATAGGATTAGATACACAGCTCAGCAGACTGTATCACACAGGATAGGATTAGATACACAGCTCAGCAGACAGTATCACACAGGATAGGATTAGATACACAGCTCAGCAGACTGTATCACACAGGATAGGATTAGATACACAGCTCAGCAGACAGTATCGCACAGGATAGGATTAGATACACAGCTCAGCAGACGGTATCACACAGGATAGGATTAGATACACAGCTCAGCAGACGGTATCACACAGGATAGGATTAGATACACAGCTCAGCAGACAGTATCACACAGGATAGGATTAGATACACAGCTCAGCATACCCAATCGCTCATATTTTCTTCTCTTTTAATCCTAGATGTTAAGGTCATTGAAATTCAAGGATCAGACAAACTGACCATTTTAAGGGGATGTCCAGGAATTCCTGGTGCCCCTGGTCAGCCTGGACCCCCAGGACCTGCAGGACCTAAAGGTATCATGTTTTATCTCATCTTTTCCTATTTAAACCTTTCCCTGACATGAGATGAATGCCTGAGAATTTCTTCTATTCTTAGGGGAGAGCGGAGCCCCAGGAATTCCAGGGAAAATGGGTCCACAAGGAGTTAAAGGTACAACATTCCTGATACATTATAATCCCGGGCCTGGATACTGGAGTGGGCCGGTGCAAGGATTATTACCACCCCTAGCAAGATAAAAATTGTCACTCTTTTCTCCCCCCCCCCCCCCCCCCCTCCCTGGTCACTCTTTTCTCCCCCCCCCCTCCTCCTCCCTTGTCACTCTTTTCTCCCCCCCCCTCCCTTGTCACTCTTTTCTCCCCCCCCCTCCCTTGTCACTCTTTTCTCCCCCCCCTCCCTTGTCACTCTTTTCTCCCCCCCCTCCCTTGTCACTCTTTCCCCCCCCTCCCTCCCTTGTCACTCTTTTCTCCCCCCCCCTCCCTTGTCACTCTTTTCTCCCCCCCCCTCCCTTGTCACTCTTTTCTCCCCCCCCCCTCCCTTGTCACTCTTTTCTCCCCCCCCCTCCCTTGTCACTCTTCCCCCCCCCCCCCTTGTCACTCTCTTCTCCGCCCTCCCTCCCTTGTCACTCTCATCTTTGTACAGCTGGTATAAGTTACATATCTTCTTGTATATAGTGATATGGACCATGCTGGTATAACCTGGGCATCTCCTGTATATAATTATATATGTACAGCTGGTATAACCTGGGCATCTCCTGTATATAATTATATATGTACAGCTGGTATAACCCTGGCATCTCCTGTATATAATTATATATGTACAGCTGGTATAACCCGGGCATCTCCTGTATATAATTATATATGTACAGCTGGTATAACCTGGGCATCTCCTGTATATAATTATATACGTACAGCTGGTATAAGTTATACATCTTCTTATATATAGTGATATGGAGCATGCTGGCATAACCTGGGCATCTCCTGTATATAATTATATATGTACAGCTGGTATAACCTGGGCATCTCCTGTATATAATTATATATGTACAGCTGGTATAACCTGGGCATCTCCTGTATATAATTATATGTACAGCTGGTATAACCTGGGTATCTCCTGTATATAATTATATATGTACAGCTGGTATAACCTGGGCATCTCCTGTATATAATTATATATGTACAGCTGGTATAACCTGGGCATCTCCTGTATATAATTATATATGTACAGCTGGTATAACCTGGGCATCTCCTGTATATAATTATATATGTACAGCTGGTATAACCTGGGCATCTCCTGTATATAATTATATATGTACAGCTGGTATAACCTGGGTCTCTTCTGTATGTTGGATGTGGACAGCATTACCTTATAGTAAACGTCGCTGTTTTCTCTCCAGGGGATCCAGGAGTTTGCACTCTAAACTGTAAGTTGTGAGATTTATTAGTTTCTTTTGTAAGGCTACTTTCACACCTGCGTTCGGGTGTCCGCTCGTGAGTTCCGTTTAAAGGGGCTCACAAGCGGCCCCGAACGCATCCGTCCAGCCCCAATGCATTCTCAGTGGACGCGGATCCGCTCAGAATGCATCCGTCTGGCGGCGTTCAGCCTCCGCTCCGCTCAGCAGGCGGACCCCTGAACGCAGCTTGCAGCGTTCGGGTGTCCGCCTGGCCGTGCGGAGGCAAGCGGATCCGTCCAGACTTACAATGTAAGTCAATGGGGGACGGATCCGTTTGAAGATTGAGCCATATTGTGTCATCTTCAAACGGATTGTCCCCCATTGACTTTCAATGTAAAGTCTGGACGGATCCGTCTGAAGCTACTTTCACACTTAGAATTTTTTTCAAACTATAATACAGACGGATCCGCTCTGAACGGATACAAACGTCTGCATTATAGGAGCGGATCCGTCTGTGCAGACATCAGACGGACCCGCTCCGAACGGCAGTGTGAAAGTAGCCTAATTTATAAGTATTTTGTTTTGTTTTTTAATAATTTTGAATTTTTATTTTAAACTTTTTTCCTGTTTTTCCTGGTTTGCTGTTTATTATAATCCATTGGTAATTTCTCTTCAGCTGCCCAGAACTGTAAGGAGCTCCTGGAGCAGGGTCAGTCTCTTACGGGGTGGTACACCATCTATCCACCAGGTGGCGCTCCTCTCACTGTGCTGTGTGACATGGAAAGTGATGGAGGCGGCTGGATTGTAAGTCCCCCCCATGGTCTCTCTTAAAGTGACACTTGGGGCGTCACTCAGCGTCCGCCCTGTATTGTATCGGCCGAGCTGTGCTGCTCTCTGGGGATATATCTCTGCATGACAAGGCGGATCTGCCATTCAGGGCACTAGGAAAGCTGAGTGCGGTTTCCTGTAGGAGCTGTAAATGTATCTGTACCTGGGAAAGCTGGGTAACACTAGGATTTTAAGGGGATACACAGTGCTAGAAGGGTATAGCGGTGGGTGAAGCACACAGAACGTCACAGTTGCATAGAGTTTATCGGACACCTGCTCTCCTAAGGAAAATGGGATACAGATTAGACCAGCGGTCCCCAACCGACGGGGCGCGCAGACGCCAGGCGCATTCATCTGGCCAACATTAGTGGAGACGGAGGGAGGGAATCCGCGGCCGCTGCAGAGCCCAATACAATGAGCGCCGCACCACTGCCACCAATGAATGTGTCTAATATTAAAGTAGGAGGAGGGACGGGTTTACCGCTGCACCGTCTCAGCTTGTGCTCGGCGATGATCCTCCTCCTCTAGTACCCCCATGTACCTCAGATTAAAAGTGTGTGGCCCCCAAGCACATCATCAAATAATGGGCAACATTGGGTTAACCATTAATGAGGTTTCTTACTATTAATGCGAGGCAATGTGCCTCATATTACCAGCAAGTACCT
Organism: Bufo bufo; assembly: GCF_905171765.1. Taxonomy (NCBI): domain Eukaryota; kingdom Metazoa; phylum Chordata; class Amphibia; order Anura; family Bufonidae; genus Bufo; species Bufo bufo. Next base: position 6,914,666 of record NC_053396.1, on the reverse strand, counting down.
GATGCCGTTAACCCCATGTTCTCCACTATGTTAAGCGGGTACTTGATGAGGCTACTATTAATATGTGCTTTACATTAATGGCCAGTGACCTCATCATACTGCAGTACCCAACACATTAACCCCATGCTGCTCAATGTCCATTATGTCAGGAAGTACTCGCCGGTGTTACTATTAATATGAGGCCCAAGGCTTTATCAATTTAGACCTCCATTTGCTTCACATTAATAGTAAGTGACCCCATCAAGTACCTCCTCACATAATGGGCAATTGATACTTTGCAAAAAAAAGTAAAAAATTAAAAAAATACTCACACGTTAACCCCATGCAACATGTGAGTATTTTTTTTTTTCATGGTATCGAATTGGTGTTGCAATACTTTTGTTTTTTGGGAGTCACATTTAAATAATAAATGTAATCGTTATATAGTTTAATATGCACCTTGTGTTTTTGTCGTGCGCGTGAATCAGTCAGCGCCGAACCAGGACGCCCATAAACCCCGCCCACCCCCTAAGCCACACCCCAGAACCCCCCCCTCTCCTCTGATGTAGGACGTTTGGGACCAGGGGTGGGAGAAATGTTTGTTCTCTTTATTTCTTTAAAATTGCTCAATAAAAACAATCTGATTAAAAAATAAATTAAAAAATAATGGATTTTGAGGGGATGTCATGCATTTATAGAGAGGGGTGATTCTTCTTGTAGGTGTTCCAGAGGCGTGTGGACGGGTCGGTGGATTTTTATCGGGACTGGAATGACTATAAGAAGGGATTCGGAGATCAGAGCGGTGAATTCTGGCTGGGGAACGACAACCTTCATCGCCTGACCTCTCCTGGTAATCAGCCGCTCATTCTGATTATAGGGGGGCACATGCGCGCTAGGCCTCACTCACCCGTCCACCTATAGATGGAGCTGACATTGGGGGCACCACCGTAGTGACATTCTCTCCTGGGGGGGAGCCCCTTTCCTTCCTTATGCATCTCGTCCTTGCAGGGAAGGTCCAGCTCCGGGTCGACCTAACAGATTTTACGGATGTCCACACTTATGCCTCGTACAGTGACTTCAGCATATCCGACGAGGCGCTCAACTACACCCTGGGTCCGGTCCACTTCTTGGAGGGATCTGCAGGTGAGTATAAACACAGCGCCCCCTAACTGAGGGTCCTGAACCTGCCACATTCTGTACAGACATGGGAGCCGCAGCCGATCTGGCCGGTGATGCTTTCCCTGCCCCCAGATGGGCCGTTCAGGGCTCTAGGAAAGCTGGGACAACTTCTAGACAATAGGGCACCGGTCACCTGCTGTGGGGGGGGGACTATAACTCCCAGCAGAGGTGGGAGGCACAGACTGGGGATCCTTGCTCTAGGGTAAAGAAAGTTGTGTTATTAACTGTCCTTATAGGTGCACAGACGTTGTCACCCTGCTTTCCTAGAGTCCTGAGGGGCCCATCTGGGAACAGACAACACATCACTAGGCAGATCACCCATTCAGAGCTCTAGGGAGGCTGTAATGGCTGCCAGATAACCTGCGGCCTTTTCAGCTGTCGATAGGACGGAACTTCTTTACCTGCTTGTGACTGCAGTGTCATATCTACTGTAGCCACCAGGGGGAGCCTATTGCAGGATTGAGTTTAAAGGAGTTCTCCGGTTTCACACTGACAATATTTATCTGCCCCGTGCCCCCCCCTAATGCTGCACATTTTGCCCCATATATCCGTTTTCCATGTCTGCACTTTTAGTTCTCTTTTCTGCAGTCACATGCCACGCCCTGCCTAGCTAACATGGAGAGAGGAGCAATCCCTGAGAATCGTTACAGAGCAAAGCATGCTGGGTTTGGTTGGAAAGTCCACCAGGAAGTGCTGCAGGTAAACAGGAAGTGCTGCAGGTAAACATCCTGCCAGGATGCAGTGAAGCTGAGAAAAGTGCCTACATGAAAAAAAGGTGCATGGAGCAAATAGGTGCCATGTTTAGGGTCCGCTGGGCAAGTATGAAGGAGAACCCCTTAAACCATCAAATCCCGTCCCCTGCAACCATTTAGAACTTCTGGAAAGCTGGGCGATGTCTTACCTGAGAGGAGTAGTAGTAGTTGTAGTCTCACTGCATTAACCACTCTTTCAGGGGACTCTCTAACCTACCACAGGAATAACCAGTTTTCCACAAAGGACCGAGACAATGACAAAGCCAAACATCACTGCGCCATATCGTATGCTGGAGGCTGGTGGTACGGCGCCTGTCACGACTCCAACCTCAACGGACGGTACCTGATGGGGAACCACACGAGCTACGCCAACGGGGTGAACTGGCTGAGAGGAAAGGGCCACCATTACTCGTACAAAGTGTCCGAAATGAAGATCCGCTGATTCCACGAGACTAGGCCGCTTTCCTTTTATTACTTATTAACCCTTTCTTCAATGGACATTTTCTGCAGCATTCTCTTTCTAGACAGTCTGGACTACAGATAAATGGTTTTGTGGCTGCAGCTCCTATGCAGAGCTATGTGTTTCCATGGATACAGATAAACCCTGTGTGGTCTGATTTTACCATTCACTCCATGCCGCCTCCTCCTATAGCTAGTCTGTAACTATGGAACACACAGCTCTGCACGGGAGCAGATTAATAGTTAAAAGTATTGACGTCGTATCATAGATGCATTGGCGCAATAAAACAAATGGTTGCAAAACTGCACACGTTCTTTACAGCTGCCATCTATAGGAGGATCCTAGTCATCTCCAACTAAAGATTATCAATCGGGTTGTCCTAGATTAGAAGATACGTCTGCTTCTTAAAACAGCGCCACACCTCTCATTAGGCTGCGTATGGTATTGCAGCTCTGAGCCATGCTGCTGTACTGGACACAACCCACGGACCGGAGTCTGTCTAATCCTCGCTTTAAAATCACTGTATGATGAAAATGTCTGAACATTTGTAAGATCTCTGTTTGCTCTCAGTGAACAGCAGCATTCTTGTTTAAAGCCTGAAACCCCAGACAGACCTACTTCTTACAGCTGAGGTTTGAAGGGGTTTTCCAGGCTCAGGATATTGAACCTATCCTCAGTGACACCCAGCACCCCCCGCCGTCAACTGTTCCCTGTAGCATCCAGCTCCGGAACTAGCATTTTCAATGGAGCCACGCTTCCTGTTCCACTCCAAACGCAAGTTCCAGCACCCACGGTTACAGGGTCTGTGGGTGCGGGCTGTGACCCCCATTGATCAGTTATTAAATAACCTACCCTGACATGGCATCAATTTCACAAGCCTGAAAACCCGTATACAGCTGCACCAGTCCCTCTTAGCTCTGCTGCACTGGTATCTGGTTCTCATGGAGTTCTGGAGCCACCTAGTGGTAGATGTGGATATTACACCTGCAGAGAAATATCAGGACATTGATCTCAGGATCCTGCTTTAATGGGCGAGGGCCCTAAAACTGCAGAAAACATGGTTTATACAGAAGAGGGCAAGACAAAAATATTACACAGAGGCAAAGGGGTTAAATAATTGCTTGATGGCGATGCTGTTATTTTTAACAATACCCGTAGGAGGTGGTAAAGAGCAGGGGCCAAAATATATATATATTACATATATATACATATACACACACACACACACACACACAGCCCTGGAAAACCATGACCCCCGCCCCCGAGGGGACTAAGGCACTGACGGAAGAGAGTAAGGTGAAGGTGCGACCGCGCCGTGGTTACTACACACAGATTAGCGCCGATCGCTGTGCTTCACCTGTACTTGCCAGGAAAGGCAGGAGAGTCCCGTCCCCCCCAATCAGTGGTCACCCACACGCCGTTACTGCAGCTCCGTCACAATGTGCAGGAGCAACCGATTGAGGTGGAATATACCATACAGGTGCACAGGGGGAGGCCACATCGTCTGCAGTGTCATTATAATAGGGGGGGACATGCCGCATATAACACTAGGAAAATGCAGAGCCAAGATGGCCATCCCCTGCAGCTTGGGATGTGAGTGGAGTAATCTGTTTTCCAGTGGTTTGACGCCATCAGGGGTAACACGTAACCCCCCCCACCGCTCCTCCTCAGGTGTCACATTCTGAATTCATGCGATATTATAACAAGGCAACATTTATTTAAAGTGAAATCCCCCCCCAGCAGGAGCCCGATGGCCGCCATTATGGGGTCATGTGACCATCCAGGAATCTCTCCCCCAAACATACAAAACAGTTCAATAAATATCTGGATTCTTTCCATGGCCCTGACGTCTGTACAGTATTTACAGCCGACACCCGCGGCGCTCAGGAGGAGTCCGGCAGCTCTGTCGGGGAGTCCAGTGTTTCCGCCACATCCTCCAGGGTATCCAGAATCTCGCAGAATGACGGTCGCTTAAATGCTTCGAGCTGGGAAACGAGACAGGGAATAAGGGGTTAATCCTATAAAATACAGGAGGACTGGTAATGACACAGGTGCAGGGCTTGTTACAGGGTGGTGATGTCAACAGCGAATGCTCCCACTCACTGACAGAAAGCAGGGATCTTACAGAGGGGAGGTGAAACCGCGACACCTACCCGACAGCAGCTGGCAGCGACATCCAGCACCGGAGGCGGACAGTCCCTCACCAAGGCCTGAAATCCGACTACGTCCAAACCAAAGTCCTAACGATAGTGGAACAGAAAGAGGAGAACGTTAGACAGCGCTAACAGGACACGATGGGAGCTGTAGTCCTGCGTCTACTACTCCGCTGAATATGACACATACCCGAGTCCTGGGCAGAATCTCAGGGTCGGCAGGAATTCGACCGAGTATTTCACAAAGCACAATTCCAAAAGAGAAGACGTCAACCTGAAAATATGAGAACCGGTCAATAGGAGCAGTATTATAGTAGTTATATTCCTGTACATAGGAGGCAGTATTATAGTAGTTATATTCTTGTACATAGGAGGCAGTATTATAGTAGTTATATCCTTGTACATAGGAGCAGTATTATAGTAGTTATATTCTTGTACATAGGAGCAGTATTATAGTAGTTATATTCTTGTACATAGGAGCAGTATTATAGTAGTTATATCCTTGTACATAGGAGCAGTATTATAGCAGTTATATTCTTGTACATAGGAGCAGTATTATAGCAGTTATATTCTTGTACATAGGAGCAGTATTATAGCAGTTATATTCTTGTACATAGGAGCAGTATTATAGTAGTTATATTCTTGTATATAGGAGCAGTATTATAGTAGTTATATCCTTGTACATAGGAGCAGTATTATAGTAGATATATGCTTGTACATAGGAGCAGTATTATAGTAGTTATATTCTTGTACATAGGAGGCAGTATTATAGTAGTTATATTCTTGTACACAGGAGCAGTATTATAGTAATTATATTTTTGTACATAGGAGCAGTATTATAGTAGTTATATTCTTGTACATAGGAGCAGTATTATAGTAGTTATATCCTTGTACATGGGAGCAGTATTATAGTAGATATATGCTTGTACATAGGAGCAGTATTATAGTAGTTATATTCTTGTACATAGGAGCAGTATTATAGTAGATATATTCTTGTATATAGGAGCAGTATTATAGTAGTTATATTCTTGTACATAGGAGCAGTATTATAGTAGTTATATTCTTGTACATAGGAGCAGTATTATAGTAGATATATTCTTGTACATAGGAGGCAGTATTATAGTAGTTATATTCTTGTACACAGGAGCAGTATTATAGTAGTTATATTCTTGTACATAGGAGCAGTATTATAGTAGTTATATTCTTGTACAGAGGAGCAGTATTATAGCAGTTATATTCTTGTACATAGGAGGCAGTATTATAGTAGTTATATTCTTGTACATAGGAGGCAGTATTATAGTAGTTATATTCTTGTACATAGGAGCAGTATTATAGTAGTTATATTCTTGTACATAGGAGCAGTATTATAGTAGATATATTCTTGTATATAGGAGCAGTATTATAGTAGTTATATTCTTGTACATAAGAGCAGTATTATAGTAGTTATATTCTTGTACATAGGAGCAGTATTATAGTAGTTATATTCTTGTACATAGGAGCAGTATTATAGTAGTTATATTCTTGTACATAGGAGGCAGTATTATAGTAGTTATATTCTTGTACATAGGAGGCAGTATTATAGTAGTTATATTCTTGTACATAGGAGGCAGTATTATAGTAGTTATATTCTTGTACATAGGAGGCAGTATTATAGTAGTTATATCCTTGTACATAGGAGGCAGTATTATAGTAGTTATATTCTTGTACATAGGAGCAGTATTTTAGGTGGTATACTCCTGTCCATAGAGGGCAGTATTATTATACTGGAACTGACCTTAAACCAGTTGCCCTGTTTTCTGAATACAATATTAAGAATAGTGTTCAGTGATTTGATAAGTAACGCACCTTTCGGTCATACGGTTCCCCACGTAACATTTCAGGGGCCATCCAGAAGGCAGATCCCACAAGGGACAACTTCCTTTCTCCATTCTTCAGTGGCGGCTCCACCACCTCTCGGGCCAGACCAAAATCCGTCACAAGTGCTTCTCTCCCACGTGAGGTCACTCTTATAAGACAATTCTGCAAAATACACAAGAAGCTATGAGGCGAACGCCCAGGCAAATAAAATTCTAACAGTTTAGACTGACACAGCCAGTGGAGATTAAGGACTATAATTGGTTCCTTGAAATGTATACATATTTAACATTACCTTGGAGTTCAGGTCACGGTGATAGATATTTTTGGAGTGCAGATAGACCATCCCCCGACTGATGTCACACGACAGCTCCACCTTCTCTTTCCAGCTCAGGTGGACTTCTTTACAGGCCAGGAGCTCCTCTAAGCAGCCGCCATTCACGTACTGGGGGCGGGGAGAGAGCTTGTTAAACCGCAAAAGTGGGGGTGTGGCCCAAAGCAACCAATCTGATTTCAACCTTTTGTACTGCGTGCATAGGGCGGAGCTAAATCCTTTAATGAAGTCTACAGTGATTGGCTGGATGTTCTGCCCCACTCCAGTCACAACCAGAACTGCAATCACAATTCTGCTGCCTTCCAGTTGTAATCTATCAGTGCCGAATATAAACCACCGATATGATGGTGGCATTGCGGGAATTTTTTTTTTTTTTTTTTTTAAAAACAATATTAGTTTTGTGCACGAGAAAGAGAGCAAAACAGGGAAGGATATCTCCCACAGTGTAATACACCGGAAGTCCTATAATGCACCACACACAGCATGTGCGGCCAAGTTCTTACACTGTACCAGCAGCGAGATGTAACCTTCTGCAAAAGCAGCAGAATTATGAGTGCAGCTCTGGATGTGACTAGAGTATAATACCTGGTTTCACTGTAGATCAGTACAGCAAAGTCAACTTTTAGTGGAGCTTTCCTTCTGGAGATGGCGGGCAGGATGTCCGAACCAGAAGTGTTTATGTTACACGGAAACCATGAGGTGAGAACAAGGCACGTTCTGTCCCAGAATTTCTTCCCCCAGAGGACGGCAAGATACCATCAAAGGAGAAGGCAGAAGGCCCGGCAGCTGGACAATGCCAGCGGCCATTATACCGCAATCCCTGGTATAACGGTACAAGAGAGAGAATCTGCAAGATTTAACGAGCATCTCCAACCACATAGGACTGCCCCAATCTTCTATCAGTAGAGTACGTTTCTGGGTAGGGTTCCCCTTTAAATTATGCTAAAACTATAAAAAAAAGGCAGGGCTGTGACCACATCATATGTAAGGAGGTTAATATGATGCATTAAGGAATTTACCTCCAGAATTGGATACAGTTTCTCGTCTTTCACACATATTCCCAGATACCTAAAAAGTAACAAGAAGAGGATTACAAAAAGTTACACGAGTCTCCCCGCAGGGGTAACATGCCAGAGCGAGGGCCTGTAGACATAGGATTGGCGTGATGCCGCAATGATTCTCCAAGCAGTTAGGACTAATAGGATATTCTTAAAGAGGCTGTCCATAAGGAGGTGGTCCCTCCTCAGGACGGTCCTGGAGGACTCGGGGGGGCGCCCAATATATAACTCTGCAATGGATACCCTGCAGACACCGCTGGTTGAGACACTTGCAGCTCTGACGACACTTTGGGCCCCCAAGTTGATGATTTACTGGCACTTTGGGACCCACAGACATAGGGTGCAGAGGTAAATATAGCTGTATATCAAGTACAGAAATGAAGGCGATACCACGGCCTGCCACTAGATGGCGCCGACAACATACAATCTGAACATTACACCTTCCAACCCATCCGCAGGCATCCTCAACCTGCGGCCCTCCAGCTGTTGTAGAACTACAACTCCCACAATGCCCTGCTGTAGGCCGATACCTGTAGGCTGTTCAGGCATGCTGGGAGCTGTAGTTTTGCAACAGCTGGAGGGCCGCAGTTTGAGGATGCCTGTCTTAAATGGTTTGTCCACTTAAGACATGGTGCCCTACTGAGCACCTTGGCTCAGGGCACCTCGTCTGCTGCTAGGATTGTGTAGACTGCGTGCAACTGCAGCAAACCCTCAGCTGTGAGACTTCAGGTCTCTGGGTTTATACAAGATTATTCCCATTTGCTGACAGCAAGCAGAGATCTTGTACATGAAAACGTATAGAGCAAAGTGTATTCAAAAGCGGAAGAACTTTCCATCATACAGTAACATGCATTTAAAGGGGTTGACTAGGATTAGAAAAACATGGCTGCTTTCTTTCACAAACGCTGCCACCCCTGTCCACAGGCCGTGTGTGGAATTGCAGCTCAACCCTACACTTCAATGGTGCAATACCAAAAACAACCTGTGGACGGCGTGGCGCAGTGTGTGGCCATTTTCCCAGTCCTGGACACCCCCTTTAAGAGCGGCCCCTCCCCTTGGTGCTCACCTGACAATGTTGGGATGGGACAGCTTCTGCAGGAGGGAGATTTCTCGGACGATCCCCTCCTCGTCCACCTCGTTTTTATAGATCTTCACCACCATGCTCTTGGAGCCGGCGCCGTGAGTCACCTGCCGCGGGAATACATCGCGTCACTACATGTCGATGTGGACTGTCCCTTTAAGAAGCCCATCTTTTACGAAACGGAAGGATTTGCTGGTCAGGAGCGCGGGAAAGCTGGGTGGTCGCCATATTGTCATCGGATGAAAAGTATAGGTGCGTGCTGGGACGCGATACAGACACCCCACACTGCGCTGGCCCCTGAACAACACAGACTCTGTTCTCTCGCTTGAATGGGGGCCACAACAAACAGGAACGCGAAGGGCACGCCAAAAATGTCAGCTACACAATGCGCTAATGTAATGAAGCTGCACAACAATGGGCCGAGTGTCCTACGAAGGGGACACATGCAATACCCGAAATGGCCCACGTCACACACAGGCTGCTCGGTCCCATCCCCCATACTTTACACTGCAGCTTTGCTTGTTTGGATTGATTGCTCAAGCTCTTTTTATTACGCTCATATTTGTTTTGTTTCATTTATACTCTGGTCTGAAAAAAAACAAACAAAAAAAACAGCTGTTGCCTGGAGACCGTCAACAAGCAGGTCTGACCTTACTATGGCCTACCCAGGACAGCCCGGTGTTAATGATCCAGACGTCAGGGTGTACGATAAAGACAGGAAGAAGGGATCAGCCTGCTGATGGTTTCCGTATGTGTTTGTCACCACTGAGAAAACAAACTTAGAAATAAGTGAAAACATAAGTAGATATTTTTCCGACTTTAGAAAAGGCTCCTAACTACCAGCTAATGTCCTAACTACCTTTAAAGACTGAATCATCTGCAAAATGTAACATAAAAGCTAAACTAGGGGGCGCCATTGCTTCCATTAGATAACCCTAAAAAGGTTCTTATCGAGGGGTTTTGCAATAGTTTAAGCTGCAATACCAGGAGCGACCTGTGGACAGGGGTGGCGCTGTGTCAGGGAGTAAGAAGCCACGTTATAAATGTGGCGTCTGTCAGGTACAAGAAACGTCCCCCCCCCAAAAAAAAAAAAGAGCTGGCGGGGGAGGACGCGGTCCGGTCAGGAAGCAGGCGCTGAACCCATCATTAGAGGGTAGGTTAACAGGCGGCGTTTCCTGAGAGGATGCAAGGACGCGCTCAGAACAAATCCCCTTACATGGGAAAGCTGGGTACAAGCAATATGGCCGCCATTACAGCCCCCCCACAGGGGGTTGTCACCCAGCTTCTCCGGGCTCCTGCAACGATGACAACCTTCTTGTCTGCTGTTTGCATGTCAGTCTTCACTGCAGATATGGCATTCTATTCATTCACGACAGATCATTTGCACTATATAAACACTGCACTTTCCCGTCATTATCTGCCCTCGAGACGGAAGCCGAATGGAGGAGCGAAGAGAAGTGATGGGCAGAAACCGGACGGCCGAGGAGGAAGCCGCAACCCACATCCCGAGCACCCGCTCCTAATGTGAGGCTACCTTCCTGTGGGGGGCGGCCGTGTCAGCTAAACGGCATCTCCACCCAAAACCAGAAATCAGAGCCGTGTATCTAATCCTATCCTGTGTGATACTGTCTGCTGAGCTGTGTATCTAATCCTCTCCTGTGTGATACAGTCTGCTGAGCTGTGTATCTAATCCTATCCTGTGTGATACTGTCTGCTGAGCTGTGTATCTAATCCTATCCTGTGTGATACAGTCTGCTGAGCTGTGTATCTAATCCTATCCTGTGTGATACTGTCTGCTGAGCTGTGTATCTAATCCTATCCTGTGTGATACAGTCTGCTGAGCTGTGTATCTAATCCTGTCCTGTGTGATACTGTCTGCTGAGCTGTGTATCTAATCCTATCCTGTGTGATACTGTCTGCTGAGCTGTGTATCTAATCCTCTCCTGTGTGATACAGTCTGCTGAGCTGTGTATCTAATCCTATCCTGTGTGATACTGTCTGCTGAGCTGTGTATCTAATCCTATCCTGTGTGATACTGTCTGCTGAGCTGTGTATCTAATCCTCTCCTGTGTGATACTGTCTGCTGAGCTGTGTATCTAATCCTACCCTGTGTGATACTGTCTGCTGAGCTGTGTATCTAATCCTCTCCTGTGTGATACTGTCTGCTGAGCTGTGTATCTAATCCTCTCCTGTGTGATACTGTCTGCTGAGCCGTGTATCTAATCCTGTCCTGTGTGATACAGTCTGCTGAGCCGTGTATCTAATCCTATCCTGTGTGATACTGTCTGCTGAGCTGTGTATCTAATCCTATCCTGTGTGATACTGTCTGCTGAGCTGTGTATCTAATCCTACCCTGTGTGATACTGTCTGCTGAGCTGTGTATCTAATCCTATCCTGTGTGATACTGTCTGCTGAGCTGTGTATCTAATCCTCTCCTGTGTGATACAGTCTGCTGAGCTGTGTATCTAATCCTATCCTGTGTGATACAGTCTGCTGAGCTGTGTATCTAATCCTATCCTGTGTGATACTGTCTGCTGAGCTGTGTATCTAATCCTATCCTGTGTGATACTGTCTGCTGAGCTGTGTATCTAATCCTCTCCTGTGTGATACAGTCTGCTGAGCTGTGTATCCAATCCTCTCCTGTGTGATACAGTCTGCTGAGCTGTGTATCTAATCCTCTCCTGTGTGATACTGTCTGCTGAGCTGTGTATCTAATCCTCTCCTGTGTGATACTGTCTGCTGAGCTGTGTATCTAATCCTCTCCTGTGTGATACTGTCTGCTGAGCTGTGTATCTAATCCCATCATGTGTGATACTGTCTGCTGAGCTGTGTATCTAATCCTGTCCTGTGTGATACTGTCTGCTGAGCTGTGTATCTAATCCTGTGTGATACTGTCTGCTGAGCTGTGTATCTAACCCTCTCCTGTGTGATACTGTCTGCTGAGCTGTGTATCTAATCCTCTCCTGTGTGATACTGTCTGCTGAGCTGTGTATCTAATACTACCCCATGTGATACTGTCTGCTGAGCTGTGTATCTAATCCTGTGTGATACTGCCTGCTGAGCTGTGTATCTAATCCTATCCTGTGTGATACTGCCTGCTGAGCTGTGTATCTAATCCTATCCTGTGCGATACTGTCTTCTGAGCCATGTATCTAATCCTATCCTGTGTGATACTGCCTGCTGAGCCATGTATCTAATCCTATCCTGTGTGATACTGTCTGCTGAGCTGTGTATCTAATCCTATCCTGTGTGATACTGTCTGCTGAGCTGTGTATCTAATCCTATCCTGTGCGATACTGTCTGCTGAGCTGTGTATCTAATCCTATCCTGTGTGATACTGTCTGCTGAGCTGTGTATCTAATCCCATCATGTGTGATACTGTCTGCTGAGCTGTGTATCTAATCCTGTGTGATACTGTCTGCTGTCCGGCAGGGTCATCACCCAGCTTTCCCTGACCTCTGGGTGATGCATCCTGTTGGTGGCGGCCATACTGCTCGGCCCTCCTGCGCTGCCGTCGCTCACCACTACTATGTCGCCTATTGTTCAGAAAGGACCGCTACGCCCGGCTCGTATTACGCCCTTTTAACCCCGGGCACACAGAACACAGCGCTGCGGGCGGCACGGCCAAGCACACAATCAATATTTAAGTAGCGGTAGATCTCTGCTTACTGGCCCCGTATCATCCGCGGCTCGCTATGCGTACGCCGCCTCCTTTCACCCACGCGGCTGCGGGCACAGATTAATTATTAATGGTCATGCTTGCCAAGGAAAACAAAGCAACTCCCCTCCAGAACCTGCCGCGACACCCGAGCTGCCCGCCTGGCATCACACATTGTTTCTGGTAATGCAGGGTGACATTCTGTCCTATCCAATCTGAGCTTCAGAGAGTCTGAATACAATGCCAACACTGCAGTGAAGACTGACACCATCAAATTAGTTAGGTACCCAGCAAAATTTTGAGCAGGAGGAGCCTTCCTTAAAATACATACGTCCCACAGGGGCGGGGCCGTGACTACCTGAAGATAACGCTGGTATATCACTGACCTCCAGGGCCACAACAGGGGTCACTTACTTTATACACTTTAGAGAAGAATCCACTTCCTATTGGCTCCGCCGTGAAACTCTCCCAAAATTCCAGCTTCCTGACGGCCGTGCGAAGCTTCTGCCACCGATCCTCCTGGTAGTAGGCGTCCGAGAACTCACCGTAATACGGGCCGGGGCTCGACGGCTCCGGAGAGAAAAGCCCCGACTCATACATGGTGGGGACCGCCACTAAAAGACAGGGACAAGACTCAGCGTCATTATAGTAGTTATATTCTTGTACATAGGAGGCAGTATTATAGTGGTTATATTCTTGTACATAGGAGGCAGTATTATAGTGGTTATATTCTTGTACATAGGAGGCAGTATTATAGTAGTTATATTCTTGTACATAGGAGGCAGTATTATAGTACATATATTCTTGTACATAGGAGCAGTATTATAGTAGTTATATTCTTGTACATAGGGGCAGTATTATAGTAGTTATATACTTGTACATAGGAGCAGTATTATAGTAGTTATATTCTTGTACATAGGAGCAGTATTATAGTAGTTATATTCTTGTACATAGGAGCAGTATTATAGTAGTTATATTCTTGTACATAGGAGCAGTATTATAGTAGTTATATTCTTGTACATAGGAGCAGTATTATAGTAGTTATATTCTTGTACATAGGAGCAGTATTATAGTAGTTATATTCTTGTACATAGGAGGCAGTATTATAGTAGTTATATTCTTGTACATAGGAGGCAGTATTATAGTAGTTATATTCCTGTACATAGGAGGCAGTATTATAGTAGTTATATTCTTGTACATAGGAGGCAGTATTATAGTAGTTATATTCTTGTACATAGGAGCAGTATTATAGTAGTTATATTCTTGTACATAGGAGCAGTATTATAGTAGTTATATTCTTGTACATAGGAGCAGTATTATAGTAGTTATATTCTTGTACATAGGAGGCAGTATTATAGTAGTTATATTCTTGTACATAGGAGGCAGTATTATAGTAGTTATATTCTTGTACATAGGAGCAGTATTATAGTAGTTATATTCTTGTACATAGGAGGCAATTTTTATTAGTAAAAAAAAAAACAAATATGAAATGTACATTTCCAACAAAATTTTCAAAAACAATGGTCATTTGACAGAAATCATAAACCTCTAATAAAGAGTAAACTCATAACTTCAACTTAACTTGGGTCCATTTCTGTTAAAAGAAGAGGGGGGGGGGGGATTGAGCATTTTCCCAATGAATTAAAACTAACGTTAATCCATATACACATTCCTCCATAATGTCACATTGTTTCTATTTTTCCTGACTTCCAGGGATTTGATCCACCTCAGCTCTGACATGATGAGGGTCACTGCTTTTGTGTGCTGGAATGGCTCGTTACTGATGGACACTCTGGTTCTGGTGTTCCAGTGATAGTACTTGATGATGGTAACGATGAGATACATGGTCCCCCGGTCAATGTCACCTACATGAGATGGTACCCCATAGATGATGTCTGGGTATTCAAGAGACTGCAGTCTTGGGATTTTTAGTTTATGGGATATTTCCTGCCATATTTTTCTCCCTCCCCAGCACTCTGATATAAAATATGCCATTGTCTCCTGCTGCAGACACCCCAAGGGACACTTAAAAATGTTTAATTTTCTTTAACAAAAAGCTTTCCTTACAAGGACAGCCAAGCGATGTCATAAAATTTAGGAGGAAGCCTCACCACATTGAGGAACCTCAGACTGTCCTGTAAGATGGTGGTCGTATAGTCTTTCAGTGTGGGCTATAAACAGAAGAAGGTCTTACACATCTTAAAGTACAGATCTTTCCTGGTCTTAGCCTAAATGTAAGACTTCTCTATACCCCACTTCTTCAGGCATCTGAGACCATAGTCCAGGTACTGGGGGAGGTAGTCCTGCGTCCATCTCCCCCTCTTGAGACTGCCACCTCGTACCCAAGATTCTGAAAAAGGCAATATCCAGTCCCGGACACTGTTCATCCACAGGGAGCCATTCTTCAAGTCCAGGCAACCAAAATTAACTTTTAGGAACAAGGAGTCAAAGAACACCCTTGGATTTATCATATCCAGCCACCCTCTCTCCTCTGTAGGTAAGTGATCCCTCTTTTTACTGGGTTCAACCTGTTCCCCCAAAGAAGCTCTAAGAACAGGCTAAAGAGCCTAGCCGAGAAAGATTCTGGCAAAGGAAAGACAGACATATAAGAAGACAGGGACTAGGTAAGTCTTCAACATTTTAACCCTTTCTCTATAGGTCAGCCTCCAGTTCTTCCATCACTAAACCTTTGCATTTCCGGCTTCCAATCTTTCTTCCCAATTTATCCTGGCATTATCTTACCTCCCGAATTTAACCCCAACGATTTTAATATAGGTGGAGGCTTTCGTAAATTGTGGCAGATGAAAGTCTGGATCAGAATTCAGGGTCCAGAAAGCTTGACTCTTCTCAAGGGGGACCAGAGACCCTGAGGCCTCCAAGTAGCTTCTGATGGATGCAGACATCTGTACCTCACAGGGTTCAGATATCACCGTCACATCATCCACGTAGGTAACAACACTCAGAGGCAAGCAGTGGGGGACTGGCACCCCCTGAAAATCAAACTCCTGCAGCGACCTCAGGAACAGGTCTAAGGCAAACACATACAGTAGTTGACTCAACGGGCAACCCTGTCTCACCCCCGCCTCAACCGTGAAAGTGTCACCCTGCCAACCATTGACCAAAGGAAAGTTCTCTGCCTCTCTGTACAAAGTTTTCAGCCAATCTACAAATTGTCCTGGAATACCGTACTTTGACAAAGTGGCCCATAGATACTCATGGTCTACTCTTGACCAGGCAAAAGAGTAGACCAGGCTAAAGCCTTCGACAGACCAACAACATATCTCCCACACCTCAGAGCTTTACATCTCTCAAACATCTCCTTTATCGAGATAACTGCTCCAGAGATGTTCCTCCCTTTTACTGTGCCGGACTGACAGCCTGCCAACAGTGCCCGGGACAAACAGACTAATCTAGACAAAAGGATTTTTGCCAGAATCTTCCTGTCGACATTCAAGAGGGCAACCGGCCTCCAGTTCTTGATGTCACTAGGCTCCTTACCATTAGGGTCAATTCATACGTCCGTAGAATGGGTCCGGATCCATTCCGCAACGTTGCGGAACGAATCCGGACCCATTCATGCTCTATGGGGCCGGAAAAGATGCGGACAGCACACAGTGTGCTGCCCGTATCCGCATCTCCGGAGTAGGGCCCCAATCTTCCGGTCCACGGCTCCCGAAAACAATAGAACATGGTCTATTCAAAGAATAGGCAGTTCTATGGGGGTGCCGGCCGGGTGTATTGCAGATCCGCAATACACTACGGACGTGTGAATGGACCCTTAGACCGAATTAACGAGGACACCCTCATGGATGGAAGAATCAGGTGATTTTTCTAGACAATTTTTGAACACGTCCACGAGGATTGGAGCCAAGTGGTCTCTGAACTTCTTATAAAATTCTGCTGTTATACCATCTGGACCTGGTGCCTTCTTCAGATGTAACTAATTAATGGCCACTTTAACCTCCTCCACCGTCAATTCTGCTGTTGAAGGAGAAGGGTCCAAATCGTTAGTATCAGGGCCTGGAGTTGCCTCCAAGAATCAAGCCATCTTCTCTTTATCCAAAACCTTCCTCTGAATTAAGTCAGTATAGTAAGATCACCACCCCCAGGATACCCTCCCGAGATTCCTGCAAAACACCTCGGGAGTCAGTGAGACCTGGGACCACATTGTTTGCCACATGCTCCTGACAGTTCTCAAAGGGATCAGATGACCCTAAGGTCCCATAATCCATTTCAAGAACCAGGGAGGTGTACCTGCTGTACTGATAATGCCTCATCTCATATTTTAGCCGGTCAATCTTTTGTTGGTCCCCCCCACCACCACCACCACCGAATAGAGTGACTCCAATTCTTTACACAGCTTGAGATACTGGCTGTACTTACTCTTCTCTTTCTTAAAATGACAGTCTCCTGAATAAGGGACTACTCTCTCCTTCATCCCACTGACTGTTTCTGCTGGAATAACAGAAGCCAAATCTATCCTACTACTTCTGTCAGCACAAGAGTAGGTGAAGTTTGGCTTCCTACCTCCCTGTGTGAAGACATCACTGAGACCTGCCTGAGAGATCAAGTTATTCAAGACCTTGGAGTCCCTGGTCACTGCTCGGCCAGAGGATCTGTCACTTGATGTTCTAGCGACATTGAAATCGCCAGCCATTACCACAGGAACTGAGGTAAAGAGATGTTCAGTGAAGTGAAGCAATAACTGGATTCTTTCTGCCACTGACTGTGGGCCACAGATATTAATGAGTCGGAGTCTACCATGAATAGTGACTTCTAGAACCAGACATCTTCCCATAGCCACCTCTGTTAACCGATGTACTGTCACATTATTGGTGGTAAACATGATAGCCACCCCGGCATAAGGCTCCACAGCCAGTGACCAGAAAGAAGGACCAGTCCGCCAATCTCTTTCTGCCTCACCTAAAAGCCCTAATGTGGTCAGAGGGGTCTCCTGCAAGAAGATGACATCTGCACCCAGATACTTGAAATGGTCATACACAGCGTGTCTCATACTCCTTACTTTTATACTGTTCGCATTACTTGAAGCTATTTTTAAAGAAGACGCGGCCATAAGAGCAAAAAAAGTAAAAGCAGTGAAGTCCCCATCATCATAGGTCAGAGTCTGAGTTGTTCTGTCTGCCACTTGTTTCCATGTCTGACTCTACCTGATCTTCTATGGCAAAGGGTCTCCTTTTTGTTTGGGGTCTCCTGTGTCGCCTTCACATTCCTCATCTATCCGTGGTAGCTCTTGCTCGTAGTCACCATCTGACTGTCAGAACCTCACCGGTTGGATATCACCATACATCTGCACCTATAATGACTTATTTATTGACCCTTTGGCCCATGTTGTAATCTGCCTCGGGCTTAAGGGAGGACGTGTCTTTTTTCCTCCGTTTGCCCTGCTTGCTCTTACTCTCCTCAGGTACAGATGGTGATACAAACGAGGCTCCATCTGACTGTTGTTGGACCTGAGGGACAGTCTCCATGTCATCCTACACACTCTCTAAGCCCTGATGTCCTGGCTCTACACTATCCAACCTCTGCTGGACTTCTTGCCTGGTCAGTATTGTCCCTGACATCAAGGCCTCCTCCTCTACAGCCTCTACCTCTTCCTCATCAGGATGCTCTTTGCCCAGATGCATGGCACAACAGCTGTAATCTCTGTGAGGGTGGCCCATATTTCCACACAGATTATATCTGATGGTCTCACAGTTAGCACTTACATGGCCGACCTCGCCACACAGATTGCACTTCACCACAGTGCAGGCACTGGCCAGATGACCGGCCTTGCCACAAGGGCTGACTAGAGTAGAAGCAGACGCATTTCTCTCTCCCAATGTAGAAGGAATTGGGTAGATGCCATGTTATATTGTTCCGCTGGCGCTGTTTGACCAGGACCTTCCACCCTCCCGTGCAGATACCAACATTGTCCCTGTTCTTAGTCAGGTCGGACATAAGGTCACAATGTCTCCTGAGCCACACCACAATATCCTGGGGAGGGACGACCTCATTCCTGAAGATAATGTTAATTGTGACTGTGTCTGGTTTGGAGATTGGAATAAAAATTTATTTATTCCAACCCTCTGTCTCAAAACCTGGTGAAATTAGCCCAGAACCTATGCAGATTAGACATGAGCTTAAAACTAACGTCAAACCCTGTCTATCTGGTAGGTTTATCACTGCCAAAATCTCTGCTGGCATGAAACCCATCTGGTAACAGAAGTTCTCGGACCACAAACCTATCGGGAGGTCTTCTTTGGCGCCTCAGTGTTTGAACCTCACCACATTCCTTCTTTTAAAGGCCTGGCCTGTGTAGCCTGCACTAGAGAAGAAGGATGGAGCGGAGCAGCTCTAGGCATTTCTGGGGGGTTCCTGGAGAGTCTCACAGGCCTGATCTACAGGGGGGGTATGTTCTAGGGGGAAATCCTGCACATTACTCTGCACAGCTTCTTCCACCCCGTCCACCTCTATGTCACCATCAGATAGGTCCCACACAGACTGTATGTCCCCTCCCGCCTCTGACCCAGCAGGTCCATGTCTGCCATCATTCCCAGTCTGTCCCCAGCAATAGAGCTCTGCTCTGTCACCACATCACCCTGACACCTTGGTGAATGTCCACTGTCCTGATGCTGTCCAGTGCCTGCTGGGACTTGTGGTGCCTCTGCTAGGACTTGTGGTGCCTCTGCTAGTTCCTGGTACCTTTGCATGGTCCTGCTCAGAGAGAGCTTTAGAACTGTGTAGTTGCTGCTGCACAGTGCCTGCTGGGACTTGTGGTGCAGGTCTCGGTGGCTGCCGTTTCACAGTGCCTGCTCGGACTTGTGCTTTAGGTCTCTGTGGCTACTGTTGCATGGTACCTGCTGGGATTTGTGGTGCAGAGCTGTGTTGTGCTTGCTTTCCTCTGCGTGCATCTCCCTCTTTGAATGATAAGCTTGCCGTCTGCAGCACAGGCCGTGACATCTGCCAGGGATCAACTGGGGAAATATGTGACCCTGATTCTGCAACAGAGGATCTGGAATCCAATTCAGTGTTCTGCCTATATGTGGCAAACCGTTCCTGGTTCCTATAGGACTCTGCCAGGGGCCCCATCTTCTCCAGGACACAGTCCATCTCCCTCACCACCCCAGCCAGCTCTACGCCCAGTGAGTGCAGTCTGCCATCATACAAGGTGTTACTCTCAGGATTTGCAGTCTTAAGTTTATACAGACAGTCTATCTGCATCTGCAGCATTTCCTTATGGTGGTTCATCTCCCCATTCTCCTTATCAGCCCTGGGATCTCCTCCGCCAGCTGCAGCTCAGGTACACGTTCTGCCTCCTTCACCGGTGGTCTTGCTTTGGCCAAAGTCTGAGGTGGTTTGAATTCAAAGTCCTTCAGCTTCCCCATTCCAGGCTTCATCACTGGTCTCATCACTGGCTCCAGAGTCTGCACCTTTGATAATCCTGGAGGCTCCTGGAGACTTTGCTGCAGGTTTCCCCTGAACCATCTCCACAGGCTTCTCAGCATGTTTGATACTTCCACCACCAGCCTGAGATCTTGTGCAGCCTGAGCACTCCATGTTGGACACCAGATCTGTAGTGTACGGGAACTGTAATACCCGTCACTACCAAAGTGTCACTTGGTGTGCTGTCGTCCCTCCTTAATTATGGAGAAGTTGGTATATGTCAGTTTTATAAAATGTCATGTAATGTATGTATTTTCCTGTTACTGAAACTTGCATGTACAGGCCTGCTAGGGGTGTCATTCCAGCTTCTAGTCAATAGAGGGAGCTAGGGAGCCCTAGTTTATATAAGGCCCAGTCAGGGAAGTGCAAGGCAGACGGAGTCTAGTGTCTGTAATCTACAGTTGGAGATTAGACAATGTCAGAGACAAGTCCAAGCCTGAAGCCTGCTGTCCAGGAGAAGATTCCCTCCTGAATTCCCATATGCAGAAACAGGAATATGTTAGCTCAAGAGCCTGAGGAAGTTTCCAGAAGCTGAGAGAGACAGAGGCAAAGATCAGGAAAGCCAGAGGTACTCGGAAAGACAGAGGAGGTACTTATTAAAGCTATAGCCAAGGATATAAAGCCAGAACTAGGTTAATGGGCCTTAGTGAAGAATTGCTGTATTCCAGGATCAGACAGAATTAGAGTGCAAGCTCCTGTGCTGCAAGTCCTGTGTTCAACACTCTGTAATCACCTTGCTGTAACTGAATTGCCTGCATTGACCGAATTGCAAAATCGACTGTATGCCAAGGAACTGCGATTCCAATATTGTCTCTGCTTGAAAATTACTAAAGTTGGAGTTCTGTTTTAATACTACGTTTCCTCAATTTATTCCTGCATCCGCAAACGGCGTGCCACCGTTTACTTGGCACTGGCGTCACAAACTATTTCTACCTATACCTGCCCTTGCAGTGAGTCAGCTGTACCAGGTTAGTGTATATTGCACTACATCACCCAGAAACACCTATTGCACACAACTTGAGTACGCTGCAGATCCTGCACAGGTTCTCCTGCAATGTCAGTCTTTCCAGGGAGGTTCTCCCTGTCTGTGAGCTGGAGGGGTGAGCTGCACACCTGCTGCATGGGACGAGCTCTGTCCTCCATGATGGGCACCTTGCTGGATTTTCCCTGTACTTTTGAAACTTCCATCAAAGGATTATTTTTCAGAGCCACTTGGTTCTCCAGGATTCTGTAGACCTTGCATGGCAGACCCACTCACCTCATGTTTCTTAGAAGCAGTTGCTCCTGTTTCATTGCTTTTCTCTCTTCCATTTCTTCATTTATTTTTCTTGAGCTGGAAACACTACCATTCTGAGCATTTCTTCCAACAGGTAGGACTTTGGGATTTACATCCACATTTGGAAGAGTTTGGCAGTTTCCTCCTAGTGAAGGCCTGGAAGCCTGGGCCTTTCTTGGGGAGCTTCCCCACCCAGGGTGGCCCCTTCTGGGGCTTTCTCCAGACATCAGGAGTACCTCTAACACACGTCATCACTACTATAGTATTATAGTAGTTATATTCTTGTACATGAGTGGCAGTATTCTAGTAGTTATATTCTTGTACATAGGAGGCAGTATTATAGTAGTTATATTCTTGTATATAGAAGCAGTATTATAGTAGTTATATTCTTGTACATAGGAGCAGTATTATAGTAGTTATATTCCTGTACATAGGAGGCAGTATTATAGTAGTTATATTCCTGTACATAGGAGCAGTATTATAGTAGTTATATTCCTGTACATAGGAGCAGTATTATAGTAGTTATATTCTTGTACATAGGAGCAGTATTATAGTAGTTATATTCTTGTACATAGGAGGCAGTATTATAGTAGTTATATTCTTGTACATATGAGCAGTATTATAGTAGTTATATTCTTGTACATAGGAGGCAGTATTATAGTAGTTATATTCTTGTACATAGGGGGCAGTACTATAGTAGTTATATTCGTGTACATAGGGGGCAGTACTATAGTAGTTATATTCGTGTACATAGGAGGCAGTATTATAGCAGTGATATTCCTGTACATAGGAGGCAGTATTATAGTAGTTATATTCTTGTACATAGGAGGCAGTATTATAGTAGTTATATTCTTGTACATAGGAGGCAGTATTATAGTAGTTATATTCTTGTACATAGGAGGCAGTATTATAGTAGTTATATTCTTGTACATAGGAGCAGTATTATAGTAGTTATATTCTTGTACATAGGAGGCAGTATTATAGCAGTTATATTCTTGTACATAGGAGCAATATTATAGTAGTTATATTCTTGTACATGAGTGGCAGCTCCAATTACTTCCTACATCTTGTATTGAGGTCTCATTAATTAGCTGGGTGACGTACAGTTCTGGAAGCCATATTGTTTGTAAGAATGGAGCACCACATCCCATGGGCCCAGCTGCATCCAGACATCAATGTGAGCCTTGTTACTATGAAGCGGGCAGTGTGCTGGCATTTCCGCCCTCCTCTCGTTGCCTCGCTACCCCGGTCGGCCGTGTCGCCATGTCATTGTACGGAGGCTTTGACAGCCCGTGCCCCTCCCCCATTCACCCACCCCCCTCGCCAGGGTCAAAAAAACAAGACTCACAATAGTTTAGCGACATCTGCAGAGCATCACTGATCCCCTTACACAATCGAGTGATGCGTAATTCCTTTATTAGGAGCCATGCTGGCAGCCGCTGTTCCTGGCATAGACACATCAGGGGCCCAGGTGATGCGGTGATGCCAGGAGCTGTGCCAGCAGAAGCACAATAGTCTGGGAGAGGCACGGGCACCGCTAACAAACAGGTGTGTAAACCTACTGATCACGACGGGGGAAATGATGAGAGTCGTCGGCCCCTTTATCGGAGGATCATCGCAACCAGGAATAGAGTCAGAAAGCCGCGCAATTTTTTATTTTGCCCACTAGGGGGAATGAATAGTGCAGGAATTCGGATCTGAATCTCAATTCTATCACCTCAATGCCAGTCGGGCACCTGACCACAGAAAGTCTAACAAACAAAGACAAACCCCTTTAAGAATTTAACATGCGACTCCAAGTATCCGATTTCATCCTTGGATCTCCTATATTTCCACCCCAGTCAGTAGGCAGCCCTGACAACTGCAGACTGACACCCATCAGACACCACAGGTGCAATCACTTACTCTCCACTTGAATGTCAGTGGTGAAAGGACTAGATTATATCCCTAACCAGCCAGCGTAACGTCAAGCGTCTCCGTGTACTCGTCTCTGCAGAAACAGTCAACAAGATGCTGTTAACGGATCCACCAGGCAGATTATGCTACATACAGTAATGACCAGTCCCTGCTAATTGCATCCTGTATACCGTTATATCCTCCCCCCATTAGTATATACACTGCGTGCAGAATTATTAGGCAAATGAGTATTTTGACCACATCATCCTCTTTCTGCATGTTGTCTTACTCCAAGCTGTATAGGCTCGAAAGCCTACTACCAATTAAGCATATTAGGTGATGTGCATTTCTGTAATGAGAAGGGGTGTGGTCTAATGACATCAACACCCTATATCAGGTGTGCATAATTATTAGGCAACTTCCTTTCCTTTGGCAAAATGGGTCAAAAGAAGGACTTGACAGGCTCAGAAAAGTCAAAAATAGTGAGATATCTTGCAGAGGGATGCAGCACTCTTAAAATTGCAAAGCTTCTGAAGCGTGATCATCGAACAATCAAGCGTTTCATTCAAAATAGTCAACAGGGTCGCAAGAAGCGTGTGGAAAAACCAAGGCGCAAAATAACTGCCCATGAACTGAGAAAAGTCAAGCGTGCAGCTGCCAAGATGCCACTTGCCACCAGTTTGGCCATATTTCAGAGCTGCAACATCACTGGAGTGCCCAAAAGCACAAGGTGTGCAATACTCAGAGACATGGCCAAGGTAAGAAAGGCTGAAAGACGACCACCACTGAACAAGACACACAAGCTGAAACGTCAAGACTGGGCCAAGAAATATCTCAAGACTGATTTTTCTAAGGTTTTATGGACTGATTAAATGAGAGTGAGTCTTGATGGGCCAGATGGATGGGCCCGTGGCTGGATTGGTAAAGGGCAGAGAGCTCCAGTCCGACTCAGACGCCAGCAAGGTGGAGGTGGAGTACTGGTTTGGGCTGGTATCATCAAAGATGAGCTTGTGGGGCCTTTTCGGGTTGAGGATGGAGTCAAGCTCAACTCCCAGTCCTACTGCCAGTTTCTGGAAGACACCTTCTTCAAGCAGTGGTACAGGAAGAAGTCTGCATCCTTCAAGAAAAACATGATTTTCATGCAGGACAATGCTCCATCACACGCGTCCAAGTACTCCACAGCGTGGCTGGCAAGAAAGGGTATAAAAGAAGAAAATCTAATGACATGGCCTCCTTGTTCACCTGATCTGAACCCCATTGAGAACCTGTGGTCCATCATCAAATGTGAGATTTACAAGGAGGGAAAACAGTACACCTCTCTGAACAGTGTCTGGGAGGCTGTGGTTGCTGCTGCACGCAATGTTGATGGTGAACAGATCAAAACACTGACAGAATCCATGGATGGCAGGCTTTTGAGTGTCCTTGCAAAGAAAGGTGGCAATATTGGTCACTGATTTGTTTTTGTTTTGTTTTTGAATGTCAGAAATGTATATTTGTGAATGTTGAGATGTTATATTGGTTTCACTGGTAAAAATAAATAATTGAAATGGGTATATATTAGTTTTTTGTTAAGTTGCCTAATAATTATGCACAGTAATAGTCACCTGCACACACAGATATCCCCCTAAAATAGCTAAAACTAAAAACAAACTAAAAACTACTTCCAAAAATATTCAGCTTTGATATTAATGAGTTTTTTGGGTTCATTGAGAACATGGTTGTTGTTCAATAATAAAATTAATCCTCAAAAATACAACTTGCCTAATAATTCTGCACTCCCTGTATGTCAGACGCAACTAGCCTGCCCGTTTGTGGTTTCCAGTGAGCAAAGAGTTTTAGGGGGCATATAAAGCCCGTCAGGGCCGCAGCCTACTCGCCCAGTATTGAATGAAAGCAAGAACAATAGTTCAATACACAGCAACTTGCTGATGGTTTCCAACACAATTTCCAGTTCTATATGATGCGTAATAAAAATACTAATAAAAATGTTTATCAGCGGTGGAAGAAGGGACGACAGATGGAGAGAGGCACCTCCTGGACATTCCCACGACGCGGCCCCCGACCGTTTTGTATAGAGAATCGTCCTTTTGTATGGAGCAGAATTCCAAAGCCTACTACATCACGGACGCCCCCTCCTCCCCCATATATCCTCAGACATAGGGACCATCTTATAACAAGTCCCTTTGATAAGAGCGGATTAACGTTTCTTTTGGGACAGAAATGGAAACCGGTTGGCGGCTTTATGTGTCACCCGATCCAAACCACAGCCCTTCCCTTGTGTGCGACATGAGACGCGGGAGGACGGCCGCACGTCTACTAGGCGATAGCTCTTCTTCGTTACCCGCACTATATGATATATAGCGGCGGCCATAGGACATGGAGTCGGCCAGACACTACCCATCTTAAAAAGGGACCATCTCTCCATTTATAGTGTAGGTGAATAGGATTATCGCTCTATGGGTAGCGGCCGACTGTAGTGGTCTTCTATAGGCCAAGTGACGGGAAGTGCAGAAACCGCCCTCCATGATCATTACTTTATGAGACAGTATGGGGGACATGAATGGATTTAAAGGGACGTTGTCAGT
Organism: Bufo bufo; assembly: GCF_905171765.1. NCBI lineage: Eukaryota > Metazoa > Chordata > Amphibia > Anura > Bufonidae > Bufo > Bufo bufo. The sequence continues at coordinate 6,888,958 of NC_053396.1, read as the reverse complement.
AGGGTCAGATAATGACATCCTTACAACGTCCTATCAAAACTGAAATAATGGGTGCGATTTCACCCACTAAGTTGCTTGAATAGCGTCAATCAGGGGACCAGAAGTTGTCAGCTCCACCCCCTGACGCGATAGAAACAAGGCACTTCCTGTTTCTAACTGGCCAGATGTCCAGCTATGTGACCTCCGCTGGTTCGGCCGAGAGGGTGGAAAAGGGTCAGAAGTTGGAAGAGGCGCCCTCTGGTCTAGTGATTTTAGGATGACCTCACGCAAGTCCGTCCACAAGTCATCTCCAAGGACAGACCTCCATCTTTATGGTAGGGGTAAAAGAGATTTGTCTATTTCTCTGGTTGCCATGGGAACAGTGCTCACTTTACCGTACGGCTGCAAAGAAAACAAAGCAGCACTCTGAAACCAAAAACCAAAGTGCTCAAAACCAAGACCCAATCTATGCGGCTCTTATAGGGTTAACCTGTGTAGTTACGAACGCGCAGAAACCCCATTCCGCTCATCCCAGATTTACCAGTTATTAAATAGTTAACAGGATTACAGGAAATCTCTTTCCCGCCGCAGTCACTGTAAGGAATCCTCCGAAGGTCAAGAATGTTGTTGTTGTTGTTGTTGTAGAAGAAGCGGCTGCCGGGCTTAAGACCGGAAATTTCCTAGAGCGACTAATTAGTGCAGATACTTACACAAGAGTCTGAGCAGCCGCTCTCAGACCCATAATGACTTGAGACGGGATAAGTCAGCAGGTAGGGGCGGCCTGACGCTCAGGATTATACGGCTCCTTCCAAACTCCCGACTCCTCAGATCACCGACTACTGGAGAAAAGGGACCAAGACGTCCCCGACAAGCAACCGGTCACCGGCAGGTGACATGTACCACCACATGAGACACGGACATCTCCACTCATACAGGGTGGACTCCACGTCTATGAGAACACGCCCTCCGCGAAAACATATGCACTTAGGCTACTTTCACATTGGGCCCTATTCTCTCCAATAGATTTATTAATGATCTTGTAGAAGGCTTAAAACAGTAAAGTATACATTGAAGAAGACACTAAAGTAACTGACACGGAAGAGGCCAGTAGACTGTATACATACACGAGTGTGGGAGTGTGTGTGTGAGAGTGTGTGAGAGTGAGAGTGTGTGAGAGTGAGAGAGAGTGAGTGAGAGTGAGTGAGAGTGTGTGAGAGTGTGTGAGAGTGTGTGAGAGTGTGTGAGAGTGTGTGAGAGTGTGTGAGAGTGTGTGAGAGTGTGTGAGAGTGTGTGTGTGAGAGTGTGTGTGTGAGAGTGTGTGTGTGAGAGTGTGTGTGTGAGAGTGTGTGTGTGAGAGTGTGTGTGTGAGAGTGTGTGTGAGAGTGTGTGTGAGAGTGTGTGAATATATATATACACACACACACACACTACAGAGGACAGTATACTCTATATATACACACACACACACACTACAGAGGACAGTATACTCTATATATACACACACACACTACAGAGGACAGTATACTCTATATATACACACACACTACAGAGGACAGTATACTCTATATATACACACACACTACAGAGGACAGTATACTCTATATATACACACACACACTACAGAGGACAGTATACTCTATATATACACACACACACACTACAGAGGACAGTATACTCTATATATACACACACACACTACAGAGGACAGTATACTCTATATATACACACACACACTACAGAGGACAGTATACTCTATATATACACACACACACACACACTACAGAGGACAGTATACTCTATATATACACACACACACTACAGAGGACAGTATACTCTATATACACACACACACACTACAGAGGACAGTATACTCTATATATACACACACACACACTACAGAGGACAGTATACTCTATATATACACACACACACTACAGAGGACAGTATACTCTATATATACACACACACTACAGAGGACAGTATACTCTATATATACACACACACACACACACTACAGAGGACAGTATACTCTATATATACACACACACACACTACAGAGGACAGTATACTCTATATATACACACACACACTACAGAGGACAGTATACTCTATATATACACACACACACACACACACACACTACAGAGGACAGTATACTCTATATATACACACACTACAGAGGACAGTATACTCTATATATACACACACACACACACTACAGAGGACAGTATACTCTATATATACACACACACACTACAGAGGACAGTATACTCTATATATACACACACACACACTACAGAGGACAGTATACTCTATATATACACACACTACAGAGGACAGTATACTCTATATATACACACACACACTACAGAGGACAGTATACTCTATATATACACACACACACACACTACAGAGGACAGTATACTCTATATATACACACACACACACTACAGAGGACAGTATACTCTATATATACACACACACACTACAGAGGACAGTATACTCTATATATACACACACACACTACAGAGGACAGTATACTCTATATATACACACACACACACACTACAGAGGACAGTATACTCTATATATACACACACACTACAGAGGACAGTATACTCTATATATACACACACACACACACACTACAGAGGACAGTATACTCTATATATACACACACACACACACACTACAGAGGACAGTATACTCTATATATACACACACACACTACAGAGGACAGTATACTCTATATATACACACACACACACACACTACAGAGGACAGTATACTCTATATATACACACACACACACTACAGAGGACAGTATACTCTATATACACACACACACACACACACACACTACAGAGGACAGTATACTCTATATATACACACACACACACACACTACAGAGGACAGTATACTCTATATATACACACACACACTACAGAGGACAGTATACTCTATATATACACACACACACTACAGAGGACAGTATACTCTATATATACACACACACACTACAGAGGACAGTATACTCTATATATACACACACACACACACACACACACTACAGAGGACAGTATACTCTATATATACACACACACACACACACTACAGAGGACAGTATACTCTATATATACACACACACACACTACAGAGGACAGTATACTCTATATACACACACACACACACACACACACACACACTACAGAGGACAGTATACTCTATATATACACACACACACACACACTACAGAGGACAGTATACTCTATATATACACACACACACACACTACAGAGGACAGTATACTCTATATATACACACACACACTACAGAGGACAGTATACTCTATATATACACACACACTACAGAGGACAGTATACTCTATATATACACACACACTACAGAGGACAGTATACTCTATATATACACACACACTACAGAGGACAGTATACTCTATATATACACACACACTACAGAGGACAGTATACTCTATATATACACACACACACACACTACAGAGGACAGTATACTCTATATATACACACACACACTACAGAGGACAGTATACTCTATATATACACACACACACTACAGAGGACAGTATACTCTATATATACTACAGAGGACAGTATACTCTATATATACTACAGAGGACAGTATACTCTATATATACTACAGAGGACAGTATACTCTATATATACTACAGAGGACAGTATACTCTATATATACTACAGAGGACAGTATACTCTATATATACTACAGAGGACAGTATACTCTATATATACTACAGAGGACAGTATACTCTATATATACTACAGAGGACAGTATACTCTATATATACTACAGAGGACAGTATACTACTACAGAGGACAGTATACTGTATATATATACTACAAAGGACAGTATACTGTATATATACTACAGAGGACAGTATACTATATATATACTACAGAGGACAGTATACTGTATATATATACTACAGAGGACAGTATACTACTACAGAGGGATCTGGATAGATTGGAGGCTTGGACAGATAAGTGGCAGATGAGGTTTAACACTGACAAATGTAAGGTTATGCACATAGGAAGGAATAATGCAAGTCACCCGTACATACTAAATGGTAAAACACTCGGTAACACTGACATGGAAAAGGATCTAGGAATTTTAGTGAACAGCAAACTAAGCTGTAGAAACCAGTGTCAGGCAGCTGCTGCCAAGGCCAATAAGATAATGTTTTGCATCAGAAGGGGCATAGATGGCGGTGATGAGAACATAGTCCTACCACTTTACACATCACTAGTCAGACCACACATGGAGGACTGTGTACAGTTCTGGGCTCCTGTGAACAAGGCAGACATAGCAGATCTGGAGAGGGTTCAGAGGAGGGCAACTAAAGTAATAACTGGAATGGGTGAACTACAGGACCCTGAAAGATTATCAAAATTAGGGTTATTCACGTTAGAAAAAAGACGACTGAGGGGAGATCTAATTACTGTGTATAAATATATCAGGGGTCAGTACAGAGATCACTCCCATCATCTATTTATCCCCAGGACTGTGACTGTGACGAGGGGACATCCTCTGCGTCTGGAGGAAAGAAGGTTTGTACACAAACATAGAAGAGGACTCTTTACGGTAAGAGCAGTGAGACTATGGAGCTCTCTGCCTGAGGAGGTGGTGATGATGAGTACAATAAAGGAATTCAGGAGGGGCCTGGATGTGTTTCTGGAGTGTAATAATATTACAGGATATAGCTACTAGAGAGGGGTCGTGGATCCAGGGAGATATTCTGATGCCTGATTGGAGTCGGGAAGGAATTTTTTCCCCTTAAGTGAGGAAAATTGGCTTCTGCCTCACAGTTTTTTTTTTTCCTTCCTCTGGATCAACTTGCAGGATGACAGGCCGAACTGGATGGAGAAATGTCTTTTTTCGTCCTTATAAACCAGCCATGCTCAACCTGCGGCCCTCCAGCTGCTGCAAAACTATAACTCCCAGCATGCCTGAACAGCCTACAGCTATCAGTCTACAGTAAGACATTGTGGGAGTTGTAGTTTTACAACAGCTGGAGGGCCGCAGGTTTGAGCATGCCTGTTATAAACTATGTTACTATGTTAGCGTTTTCAATTCCGTTATTGAGATCCGTCATAGGATCTCAATAGCGGAAGTAAACAAATCAGTTTTGTTCCCATTCATTAACAATGGGGACAAAAATGAACTAAATGAAACGGAGTCACCAAAATGCATTCCTTTCCATTTGGTTGCGTCCCCATCGCGGACAGAAAAACGCTGCAAGCAGCGTTTTTCTGTCCGCGATGTGGTGTGGAGCAAGACACCATTGAAAGTCAATGGGGGATGGATCCGTTTTCTATTGTGCCATATTGTGTCAGTGAAAACGGATCCGCCCCATTGACTTACATTGTGTGTCTGGACGGATCCGTTTGGCTCAGTTTCGTCAGACGGACACCAAAACACTGCAAGCGGCCTCCAGAGCGGAATGGAGGCAAACTGAGGCATTCTGAGCGGATCCTTATCTATTCAGAATGCATTAAGGGCAAAACTGATCCGTTTTGGACCGCTGAGCCCTGAAACCAAAACACCATTGTGAAAGTAGCCTTAGTCATGCCTACTGATTTCTCCATACCCCGGCGTGCTTCCTTATTGATATAAAAACACATTAGGTGTGATCACATAATAGTTGTTATTTCAGTGCTGATCGTGCGCTGCACACGTCATTCACCCAGTGTCATCAGACGTAACGCGGGCGAGAGATAAGATTCGGATAAGGAAAGCAAAGAGAGACTGCGCGTACAAATAGAAAACCAAGGGCACGAAGATATTTATATGCTAATCAATATTTATACACAAGAAGCAAATGGAGGAACCTCCTGGAAAAACTATAGATATATCTGTAATACTGCCTCCTATGTACAAGAATATAACTACTATAATACTGCTCCAATGTACAAGAATATAACTACTATAATACTGCTCCTATGTACTAGAATATAACTACTATAATACTGCCTCCTATGTACAAGAATATAACTACTATAATACTGCTCCTATGTACAAGAATATAACTACTATAATACTGCCTCCCATGTACAAGGATATAACTACTATAATACTGCCTCCCATGTACAATAATATAACTACTATAATACTGCCTCCCATGTACAAGAATATAACTACTATAATACTGCCTCCCATGTACAAGAATATAACTACTATAATACTGCTCCTATGTACAAGAATATAACTACTATAATACTGCTCCTATGTACAAGAATATAACTACTATAATACTGCTCCTATGTACAAGAATATAACTACTGTAATACTGCTCCTATGTACAAGAATATAACTACTATAATACTGCCTCCTATGTACAAGAATATAACTACTATAATACTGCTCCTATGTACAAGAATATAACTACTATAATACTGCTCCTATGTACAAGAATATAACTACTATAATACTGCTCCTATATACAAGAATATAACTACTATAATACTGCCTCCTATGTACAAGAATATAACTACTGTAATACTGCCTCCTATGTACAGGAATATAACTACTATAATACTGCTCCTATGTACAAGAATATAACTACTATAATACTGCCTCCTATGTACAAGAATATAACTACTATAATACTGCTCCTATGTACAAGGATATAACTACTATAATACTGCTCCTATGTACAAGAATATATCTACTATAATACTGCCCCTATGTACAGGAATATAACTACTATAATACTGCTCCTATGTACAAGAATATAACTACTATAATACTGCTCCTATGTACAAAAATATAACTACTATAATACTGCTCCTATGTACAAGAATATAACTACTATAATACTGCCTCCTATGTACAAGAATATAACTACTATAATACTGCCTTCTATGTACAGGAATATAACTGCTATAATACTGCTCCTATGTACAAGAATATAACTACTATAATACTGCCTCCTATGTACAAGAATATAACTACTATAATACTGCCTCCTATGTACAAGAATATAACTACTATAATACTGCCCCTATGTACTAGAATATAACTGCTATAATACTGCTCCTATGTACAAGAATATAACTGCTATAATACTGCTCCTATGTACAGAATATAACTACTATAATACTGCCTCCTATGTACAAGAATATAACTACTATAATACTGCTCCTATGTACAGAATATAACTACTATAATACTGCCTCCTATGTACAAGAATATAACTACTATAATACTGCTCCTATGTACAAGAATATAACTACTATAATACTGCTCCTATATACAAGAATATAACTACTATAATACGGCTCCTATGTACAAGACTATAACTACTATAATACTGCTCCTATGTACAAGAATATAACTACTATAATACTGCCTCCTATGTACAAGAATATAACTACTATAATACTGCTCCTGTGTACAAGAATATAACTACTATAATACTGCTCCTATGTACAAGAATATAACTACTATAATACTGCCTCCTATGTACAAGAATATAACTACTATAATACTGCTTCTATGTACAGGAATATAACTACTATAATACTGCTCCTATGTACAAGAATATAACTACTATAATACTGCTCCTATGTACAAGAATATAACTACTATAATACTGCTCTTAAATAACAGGATTAGTAACACAAAGTATCTGCAAACCTATTTCAATGTAATTTGCAACATTTTTTTTCTAAGTGGAGTTCCCCTCTAAGGAAGGTCCCAGTCCCTGAATTATCCTATTTTTTCTTAGAAACTCTACAAGATTTATCTGCTACTTGTAAGAAACTGAAGAAGAGAAGAGGTTAAATTTTCACAGATAATAATTTTTCCATGAAGTGAGTGAATCATCATCTGCAGCGGAGCCTCATCAGCCGCCCACCTCCCCTGCATCGTGCATCATCAGACATGTGGCCCTCTGGTAAACAACACGGCCCCAGGGCCAACTGCACGACCCACTCAGTGGAGAGAAGAGCAAACCGAGAGGTTGTCACAGCCCCGCCCCCTGCTGATGACATCACTCATATCAGGACATTGTGATCAGACATGAGATCCAGGCACCTTATACTACAGTAACATTTATTCATTACTGCTGACAACCTGCCTGTATATCATGTCTGAGAGGTTGTCACAGTCCCGCCCCCTGCTGATGACATCATTGATCAGAGAAGAGAAGGGGGGCGCTCCCTAGTGTAATATCTTCAAATGTCTGTGTGCAGTACCCAGGTAAGTATGAAAGTGAATTCACTCCCTGGACAGGAGGTCACCAGGCCGGAGGAGACACGTGGAGAAGAACGCCCAGAAGAAGAGGGAAAAACTGGGCACTGGTATAAAATGTCTTATGAAAAATAAAAACATGACAATCACGCGTTTTGAAGGTGGTCCGCCTCCATCAGGCTGCTTCATCAAGGTAGGTACAAGATATATACACACACAGTGATGACCCGGAAGTGAATGGTGCATTCCGTATTTTTTGGACTATAAGATGCACCTAGGATTTAGAAGAGGAAAATAAGAAAAAATATATATTTTCCAACAGACCTCAGAGCAGACCCCCAAATCAGATTTTCGCATTCTTAATCAGACCCCCCCCCCCCAAGCGCGGGGACTGCGCGGCAGGGGGCCCGAGGAGGCGCGGGGACTGCGCGGCGGGGGGCCCGAGGAGGCGCGGGGACTGCGCGGCGGGGGGCCCGAGGAGGCGCGGGGACTGCGCGGCGGGGGGCCCGAGGAGGCGCGGGGACTGCGCGGCGGGGGGCCCGAGGAGGCGCGGGGACTGCGCGGCGGGGGGCCCGAGGAGGCGCGGGGACTGCGCGGCGGGGGGCCCGAGGAGGCGCGGGGACTGCGCGGCGGGGGGCCCGAGGAGGCGCGGGGACTGCGCGGCGGGGGGCCCGAGGAGGCGCGGGGACTGCGCGGCGGGGGGCCCGAGGAGGCGCGGGGACTGCGCGGCGGAGGGCCCGAGGAGGCGCGGGGACTGCGCGGCGGAGGGCCCGAGGAGGCGCGGGGACTGCGCGGCGGAGGGCCCGAGGAGGCGCGGGGACTGCGCGGCGGAGGGCCCGAGGAGGCGCGGGGACTGCGCGGCGGAGGGCCCGAGCAGGCGCGGGGACTGCGCGGCGGAGGGCCCGAGGAGGCGCGGGGACTGCGCGGCGGAGGGCCCGAGGAGGCGCGGGGACTGCGCGGCGGAGGGCCCGAGGAGGCGCGGGGACTGCGCGGCGGAGGGCCCGAGGAGGCGCGGGGACTGCGCGGCGGAGGGCCCGAGGAGGCGCGGGGACTGCGCGGCGGAGGGCCCGAGGAGGCGCGGGGACTGCGCGGCGGAGGGCCTGAGGAGGCGCGGGGACTGCGCGACGTTCGCATAGCTGTGTCTATTCACCGTTCCCCCTCCACTCTCTTTTTGGTGCGTACATTAATGTTTACCTGTCTTGCGGTAACACTTGTGATGTCACTTCCTGTCCTGGCTTGTTTTAATTAATCATTTCTTTTTGGCGCGGTTATCCTAATGCTGGGATCACGTTTAATTTCCTTTATATACTTTTCATGCGTTATGTATTTAGCAGTGTATTAACCAGTTATATACCATTCACTTCCCGGTCATCATTGTGTATATACATCTTGTACCTACCATGATGAGGACGGCGGACCGCCATTGAAACGCGTTGCTGATTATCATGTTTTTATTTTATTTCTTGCAACATTTTGTTTATTGAATTTTTTCTTTAAAAAGGTCAGATACAACATAACAAGCTTTCCCATGATACATAAAAAAAAAACCGAGGTAAATAGTAAATTTAGACTTGATTAGGTACAAGTAGTAAACCTAAATCAGGAAAAGATTACATCATAATTTTTGGTGAGTTGCTTCGTCACGTTTCATACCAGTCCGCAGTGCAGCGCGCCGGGTTTTTCTCCCCATCCCTGATAGATTTACACTGGGATCAGACATGAGATCCACACTCCTTATACTACAGGAACATCTATCACATCTGACAACCTGCCTGTATATAATGTCTGAGAGGTTGTCACCGCCCCGCCCCCTGCTGATGACATCACTGATATAATGACATGTGATCAGATGTGAGAGCCACACCCCTTATGTAGTCAGGAGAAGAGACTGAAGACATCAAGTCCTGGACACATCTGCAAAAAACATTCTTCTCGCTTTATCTGTCCCTGGGAAAGCTGGGTCTGTAGTCAGGAAGGTCTCCGCTGCAGCCCTCACAATAGCTCACTATGGAGCGGGCACCGACCATGTCCCAGCATGCGCCCCCTAGAGGCTGACAGAACAGGTAACAGGGGGCTCCATCACGCCATAGCTGGGTGACAACCCCTGCAGCAGCTTTGACAGAGGCCGTGTTAGTTGTCAGCCAGCTGAGGCTCGTGATCAAAACCAGCCATGTTGCCCATAGCAACCAATCACATTGCACTGAAGAGCCGTTAAAGGAACACATACCCTAAAAACACCTCCCCCTCCCTGCACAATCGCTGAATGGTACTGGAATCCCTGCAGCGGCATCCGTTTTTTTTTTTCCGACGTGGCGGATATTTTAGGACATTCACAGACGACCATAAACCAGCAGTCTCTGATGTGACTGCTCTTGGGCTGAAGACCAGCAACTTTAATTATACCAGGGAACTGCTAATTTAGGCATTTTCAGACGAGTGGAGCACCCCTTTAAGTGCACTGCCTATCCCTTCCACGTCCCTCATTACTACAGTGTGTATTTAGCTCCGAGGTCCACAGGTCCCTTGCGTACGGCAATGAGGGCGAGGCTAGAAAAGCGACACAAGCCCAAAATTAATAACCTGCGATATCTGAGCGGACCACACACGGGGCAGGGAGGCGCGTTAACCCCTGGCAGACCGGGACAAACTGGAAAAAAGGTTAAAAATAAATAATTACAAAAAAATTCCAGCATCCGCACAGAAAAGAATAGTGAGAAGTGACCCATAAACACCTAGACACAGAGGTCATACTTCTCACAGCTGAAGGTTTGTTACATTGTATCCAGTCCAGACAATCCTCTGTGATATAAACACATCAGCAGCACACATCCAAATCTGTCCTGGTGGTTTGTTACAATGTATCAGTCTGGAGTCTGAACTGTCTAGACTGGATACAAGTGTAACAAACCCTCAGCTTTGAGATAGGTCTGCACTGGTTTTCAGCCACTGCATGTAAACAAGAATGATTCCATTCACTGACCACAAGCAGAGATGTTGCAAACAGTGCCCCAGGGTGTACTGGAAGGATGCAGGACATCGCACGGGGAAGCATCGCACCCCCCTCTAGTAACAGCCGCAGAGGTGTGAACTGTGGCACTCCAACCTGTGATAACACTACAACTCCCAGCATGCTCAGACCAAGGTACCCCCACAGGAGCAACCCCTCACCCTCCAAAGACCCATACTCATCAGCAAGTGGGGCCACAGCACAAGTGGCAGGGGCCCCGGTGTGTACTCACTGTGCAGGGCTCAGGACGCTGCTCTCATCTCTCCGCGAGTCTGCCGGGGTCTGAGCCTCCACTGTCAGCCGAGCGCCCTCCAGCGCCCCTGCCGGCCACACTGAGGAGCTGCACCCTCCGTACACAGAGAAGTATCTGGGAATAGCGCCCCTGCCGGCCACACTGAGGAGCTACAAGCTGAGGAGAGGCTGCACCCAACAGGTGAATTAGGTCTCATTAGAACAACACCAGCAGCTTCTAATGTCATCATAATCTCCAAGGTCATGGACTGCTGCTGTATCTAATCCTGTCCTGTGTATCTAATCCTATCCTGTGTGATACTGCCTGCTGAGCTGTGTATCTAATCCTGTCCTGTGTGATACAGTCTGCTGAGCCGTGTATCTAATCCTATCCTGTGTGATACAGTCTGCTGAGCCGTGTATCTAATCCCATCATGTGTGATACTGTCTGCTGAGCTGTGTATCTAATCCTATCCTGTGTGATACTGACTGCTGAACTGTGTATCTAATCCTGTCCTGTGTGATACTGCCTGCTGAGCTGTGTATCTAATCCTATCATGTGTGATACTGTCTGCTGAGCTGTGTATCTAATCCTATCCTGTGTGATATTGTCTGCTGAGCTGTGTATCTAATCCTATCCTGTGTGATACTGTCTGCTGAGCTGTGTATCTAATCCTGTCCTGTGTGATACAGTCTGCTGAGCCGTGTATCTAATCCTATCCTGTGTGATACAGTCTGCTGAGCCGTGTATCTAATCCCATCATGTGTGATACTGTCTGCTGAGCTGTGTATCTAATCCTATCCTGTGTGATACTGACTGCTGAACTGTGTATCTAATCCTGTCCTGTGTGATACTGCCTGCTGAGCTGTGTATCTAATCCTATCCTGTGTGATACTGTCTGCTGAGCTGTGTATCTAATCCTATCCTGTGTGATATTGTCTGCTGAGCTGTGTATCTAATCCTATCCTGTGTGATACTGTCTGCTGAGCGGTGTATCTAATCCTCTCCTGTGTGATACTGTCTGCTGAGCTGTGTATCTAATCCTATCCTGTGTGATACTGTCTGCTGAGCTGTGTATCTAATCCTATCCTGTGTGATACTGTCTGCTGAGCTGTGTATCTAATCCTATCCTGTGTGATACTGTCTGCTGAGCTGTGTATCTAATCCCATCATGTGTGATACTGTCTGCTGAGCTGTGTATCTAATCCTATCCTGTGTGATACTGTCTGCTGAGCCGTGTATCTAATCCTCTCCTGTGTGATACAGTCTGCTGAGCCGTGTATCTAATCCCATCATGTGTGATACTGTCTGCTGAGCTGTGTATCTAATCCTATCCTGTGTGATACTGTCTGCTGAGCCGTGTATCTAATCCTCTCCTGTGTGATACTGTCTGCTGAGCCGTGTATCTAAACCTATCCTGTGTGATACTGTCTGCTGAGCCGTGTATCTAATCCTATCCTGTGTGATACAGTCTGCTGAGCCGTGTATCTAATCCCATCATGTGTGATACTGTCTGCTGAGCTGTGTATCTAATCCTATCCTGTGTGATACTGACTGCTGAACTGTGTATCTAATCCTGTCCTGTGTGATACTGCCTGCTGAGCTGTGTATCTAATCCTATCATGTGTGATACTGTCTGCTGAGCTGTGTATCTAATCCTTTCCTGTGTGATATTGTCTGCTGAGCTGTGTATCTAATCCTATCCTGTGTGATACTGTCTGCTGAGCTGTGTATCTAATCCTCTCCTGTGTGATACTGTCTGCTGAGCTGTGTATCTAATCCTATCCTGTGTGATACTGTCTGCTGAGCTGTGTATCTAATCCTATGCTGTGTGATACTGTCTGCTGAGCTGTGTATCTAATCCTATCCTGTGTGATACTGCCTGCTGAGCTGTGTATCTAATCCTCTCATGTGTGATACTGTCTGCTGAGCTGTGTATCTAATCCTACTCTGTGTGATACTGTCTGCTGAGTTGTGTATCTAATCCTACCCTGTGTGATAATGTCTGCTGAGCTGTGTATCTAATCCTATCATGTGTGATACTGTCTGCTGAGCTGTGTATCTAATTCTACCCTGTGTGATACTGTCTGCTGATCTGTGTATCTAATCCTGTCCTGTGTGATACTGTCTGCTGAGCTGTGTATCTAATCCTATCCTGTGTGATACTGTCTGCTGAGCTGTGTATCTAATCCTATCCTGTGTGATACAGTCTGCTGAGCTGTGTATCTAATCCTGTCCTGTGTGATACTGTCTGCTGAGCTGTGTATCTAATCCTGTCCTGTGTGATACTGTCTGCTGAGCTGTGTATCTAATCCTATCTTGTGTGATACTGTCTGCTGAGCTGTGTATCTAATCCTATCCTGTGTGATACTGTCTGCTGAGCTGTGTATCTAATCCTGTCCTGTGTGATACTGTCTGCTGAGCTGTGTATCTAATCCTATCCTGTGTGATACTGTCTGCTGAGCTGTGTATCTAATCCTATCCTGTGTGATACTGTCTGCTGAGCTGTGTATCTAATCCTCTCCTGTGTGATACTGTCTGCTGAGCTGTGTATCTAATCCTACCCTGTGTGATACTGTCTGCTGAGCTGTGTATCTAATCCTATCATGTGTGATACTGTCTGCTGAGCTGTGTATCTAATTCTACCCTGTGTGATACTGTCTGCTGAGCTGTGTATCTAATCCTCTCCTGTGTGATACTGACTGCTGAGCTGTGTATCTAATCCTATCCTGTGTGATACTGCCTGCTGAGCTGTGTATCTAATCCTATCCTGTGTGATACTGTCTGCTGAGCTGTGTATCTAATCCTATCCTGTGTGATACTGACTGCTGAGCTGTGTATCTAATCCTATCCTGTGTGATACTGTCTGCTGAGCTGTGTATCTAATCCTATCCTGTGTGGTACTTCTGCTAATCTGTGTATCTAATCCTATCCTGTGTGATACTGCCTGCTGAGCTGTGTATCTAATCCTATCCTGTGTGATACTGTCTGCTGAGCTGTGTATCTAATCCTATCCTGTGTGATACAGTCTGCTGAGCTGTGTATCTAATCCTATCCTGTGTGATACTGCCTGCTGAGCTGTGTATCTAATCCTATCCTGTGTGATACTGACTGCTGAGCTGTGTATCTAATCCTATCCTGTGTGATACTGTCTGCTGAGCCGTGTATCTAATCCTATCCTGTGTGATACAGTCTGCTGAGCTGTGTATCTAATCCTATCCTGTGTGATACTATCTGCTGAGCTGTGTATCTAATCCTATCCTGTGTGATACTGTCTGCTGTATCTAATCCTATCCTGTGTGATACTGTCTGCTGTATCTAATCCTATCCTGTGTGATACTGTCTGCTGAGCTGTGTATTTAATCCTATCCTGTGTGATACTGTCTGCTGAGCTGTGTATCTAATCCTATCCTGTGTGATACTGCCTGCTGAGCTGTGTATCTAATCCTATCCTGTGTGATACTGCCTGCTGAGCTGTGTATCTAATCCTATCCTGTGTGATACCTCTGCTGAGCTGTTTGGTAGACATGTGCAGGTGGCGCCGCTGATCGATTCTCCGATTTCCGTCGCTCTCGGACTCTCCCGCTCTGGTGCTGCTGGGACACATCATGGCGCACACTACGGGATAAATATGGCGGCACCAGGTCGTCGCCCTCGGGGTTTCCATACTGTGGCCTCTAGGGCCGTGTTCACATCTGTGCTGCAGACTACAGGACAATATAGCGCAGCGATAATCTGCCCGGTGTCAATGGGGTCACCCGGGAACGGTTTGTTATGGTCATGTGACGGCGCTTCCATTATAGTAGAACAGGTGTGAAGCCTTGCAGCAGAAGCGGTGTGAGAGGATGGGGGTTGTAGTGCTCCCTTCCCCCGCGGATTATTTAGCCGTGCTGTAAAGGGAATCCTCTCCCGTACATCACTCCTGCGCATATTAGCACCTAGATTATAGGGAAACTCGGCCAGTCCATAATCCGGGATTAGAGCGCCGGCAACGAATCCAGAACCGCAGATGTCTCCAGAGGGATTATTCCTCACAGATGACTAAGAGTCTCCGAGTGGGAGAATAAGAGAGGGAGCGAGACAGGGATGAAAGACTGCCACGCATCAGACACGAGAGAGAGAGAGCGAGACAGGGATGAAAGACTGCCACACATCAGACACGAGAGAGAGAGAGAGAGAGAGAGAGGGAGCGAGACAGGGATGAAAGACTGCCACACATCAGACACGAGAGAGAGAGGGAGCGAGACGGGGGATGAAAGACTGCCACACATCAGACACGAGAGAGAGAGAGGGAGCGAGACAGGGATGAAAGACTGCCACACATCAGACACGAGAGAGAGAGGGAGCGAGACGGGGATGAAAGACTGCCACACATCAGACACGAGAGAGAGAGCAAGACGGGGGATGAAAGACTGCCACACATCAGATGCGAGAGAGAGAGAGAGAGAGGGATCGAGACAGGGGATGAAAGACTGCCACACATCAGACACGAGAGAGAGAGAGAGCGAGACAGGGATGAAAGACTGCCACACATCAGACACGAGAGAGAGAGAGAGAGAGAGGGAGCGAGACAGGGATGAAAGACTGCCACACATCAGACACGAGAGAGAGAGAGCGAGACAGGGATGAAAGACTGCCACACATCAGACACGAGAGAGAGAGAGCGAGACAGGGATGAAAGACTGCCACACATCAGACACGAGAGAGAGAGAGAGCGAGACAGGGATGAAAGACTGCCACACATCAGACACGAGAGAGAGAGAGCGAGACAGGGATGAAAGACTGCCACACATCAGACACGAGAGAGAGAGAGAGGGAGCAAGACGGGGGATGAAAGACTGCCACGCATCAGACACGAGAGAGAGAGAGAGGGAGTGAGACAGGGATGAAAGACTGCCACACATCAGACACGAGAGAGAGAGAGAGAGAGAGAGAGGGAGCGAGACAGGGATGAAAGACTGCCACACATCAGACACGAGAGAGAGAGAGAGAGAGAGGGAGCAAGACGGGGGATGAAAGACTGCCACACATCAGACACGAGAGAGAGGGAGCGAGACAGGGATGAAAGACTGCCACACATCAGACACGAGAGAGAGAGGGAGAGGGAGCAAGACGGGGGATGAAAGACTGCCACACATCAGACATGAGAGAGAGGGAGCGAGACAGGGGATGAAAGACTGCCACACATCAGACACGAGAGAGAGAGGGAGCGAGACAGGGATGAAAGACTGCCACACATCAGACACGAGAGAGAGAGGGAGCAAGACGGGGGATGAAAGACTGCCACACATCAGACACGAGAGAGAGAGAGAGGGAGGGAGCGAGACAGGGATGAAAGACTGCCACACATCAGATGCGAGAGAGAGAGAGAGAGAGAGAGAGAGGGAGCGAGACAGGGGATGAAAGACTGCCACACATCAGACACGAGAGAGAGAGAGAGAGGGAGGGAGCGAGACAGGGATGAAAGACTGCCACGCATCAGACACGAGAGAGAGAGAGAGCAAGACGGGGGATGAAAGACTGCCACACATCAGACACGAGAGAGAGAGAGGGAGCGAGACGGGGATAAAAGACTGCCACACATCAGACACGAGAGATAGAGAGGGAGCGAGACAGGGGATGAAAGACTGCCACACATCAGACACGAGAGATAGAGAGAGAGAGCGAGACAGGGGATCAAAGACTGCCACAAATCAGACACGAGAGAGAGAGGGAGAGAGAGAGAGAGGGAGGGAGCGAGACAGGGGATGAAAGACTGCCACACATCAGACACGAGAGATAGAGAGAGAGAGCGAGACAGGGGATCAAAGACTACCACAAATCAGACACGAGAGAGAGAGGGAGCGAGACGGGGGATCAAAGACTGCCACACATCAGACACGAGAGAGAGAGGGAGCGAGACGGGGGATGAAAGACTGCCACACATCAGACACGAGAGAGAGAGGTAGCGAGACGGGGATGAAAGACTGCCACACATCAGACACGAGAGAGAGAGGGAGCGAGATGGGGGATGAAAGACTGCCACACATCAGACACGAGAGAAAGAGAGGGAGCGAGACGGGGGATCAAAGACTGCCACACATCAGACACGAGAGAGAGAGAGAGGGAGCGAGACAGGGGATCAAAGACTGCCACAAATCAGACACAAGAGAGAGAGAGGGAGCGAGACGGGGGATCAAAGACTGCCACACAGACACGAGAGAGAGAGAGGGAGCGAGACAGGGGATCAAAGACTGCCACAAATCAGACACAAGAGAGAGAGAGGGAGCGAGACGGGGGATCAAAGACTGCCACACAGACACGAGAGAGAGAGGGAGCGAGATGGGGGATGAAAGACTGCCACAAATCAGACACGAGAGAGAGAGGGAGCGAGACGGGGGATGAAAGACTGCCACACATCAGACACGAGAGGCAGAGATCGATCAGATGATTGACAGGTGCAGTAATATCTGCCACATGTGAATACACTATTCAACCTGTGAAACCGGCCAGGTGATTGTGTCCAGACAGCACAAAACCTTCACAGGCGACTGCTGCCTCATATTTAAGACAACCAGTGTTGCTGTAATCCTCTGCGCTGCTGTGGCAGATCATCTCACTATATGATGTGCTCGCCTGGTCATGTCCCAGCCCGTTGTAGACGCATGGGCCGCCCTGCAGCAGCCTGGTGTCCCTGCTGCTCGGCGGTGTACACTGCGGTGTTGGGCAATCGGAGGAATGTGCGGTGACGACGCGGTGTCGGTTTGGCTACAAGTGACACAGGACAAAGTCCTGCAATGTGAGGAAGGCGAGAGCACCCACAGCACATTCCTGACATCGCTCCGCAACTAAACACCACCCAGTGTGTATGTGGAGGAGCACGTGCCACAGGGCACCCCGGCCAGTCACCATGGGTACAGTACTGGGAGCCGCAAGTGTCAGCGTCATTATCCTGTACCCCGAGTGTCAGTGTCATTATCCTGTACCCTGAGTGTCAGTGTCATTATCCCGTACCCCAAGTGTCAGCGTCATTATCCTGTACCCCGAGTGTCAGTGTCATTATCCTGTACCCTGAGTGTCAGTGTCATTATCCTGTACCCCGAGTGTCAGCGTCATTATCCCGCACCCCGAGTGTCATTATCCTGTACCCCGAGTGTCAGCGTCATTATCCTGTACCCCGAGTGTCAGTGTCATTATCCTGTACCCCAAATGTCAGTGTCATTATCCTGTACCCCGAGTGTCAGTGTCATTATCCTGTACCCCGAGTGTCAGCGTCATTATCCTGTACCCCGAGTGTCAGTATCCTGTACCCCAAATGTCAGTGTCATTATCCTGTACCCCGAGTGTCAGTGACATTATCCTGTACCCCAAGTGTCAGTGTCATTATCCTGTACCCCGAGTGTCAGTGTCATTATCCTGTACCTCGAGTGTCAGCGTCATTATCCTGTACCCCGAGTGTCAGTGACATTATCCTGTACCCCAAGTGTCAGTGTCATTATCCTGTACCCTGAGTGTCAGTGTCATTATCCTGTACCCCGAGTGTCAGTGTCATTATCCTGTACCTCGAGTGTCAGTGTCATTATCTTGTGCCCAAGTGTCAGTGTCATTATTCCAGGGTACAGGATAATGACACTGACACTCGGGGTACAGGATAATGACACTGACACTCGGGGTACAGGATAATGACACTGACACTCGGGGTACAGGATAATGACACTGACACTCGGGGTACAGGATAATGACGCTGACACTCGGGGTACAGGATAATGACGCTGACACTCGGGTACAGGATAATGACGCTGACACTTGCGGCTCCCAGTACTGTACCCATGGTGACTGGCCGGGGTGCCCTGTGGCACGTGCTCCTCCACATACACACTGGGTGGTGTTTAGTTGCGGAGCGATGTCAGGAATGTGCTGTGGGTGCTCTCGCCTTCCTCACATTGCAGGACTTTGTCCTGTGTCACTTGTAGCCAAACCGACACCGCGTCGTCACCGCACATTCCTCCGATTGCCCAACACCGCAGTGTACACAGCCGAGCAGCAGGGACACCAGGCTGCTGCAGGGCGGCCCATGCGTCTACAACGGGCTGGGACATGACCAGGCGAGCACATCATATAGTGAGATGATCTGCCACAGCAGCGCAGAGGATTACAGCAACACTGGTTGTCTTAAATATGAGGCAGCAGTCGCCTGTGAAGGTTTTGTGCTGTCTGGACACAATCACCTGGCCGGTTTCACAGGTTGAATAGTGTATTCACATGTGGCAGATATTACTGCACCTGTCAATCATCTGCAGCGTACTCAAGTTGTGTGTAGTAGGTGTTTCTGGGTGATGTAGTGCAATATACACTAACCTGGTACAGCTGACTCTCTGCAAGGGCAGGTATAGGTAGAAATAGTTCGTGACGCCAGTGCCAAGTAAACGGTGGCACGCCGTTTGCGGATGCAGGAATAAATTGAGGAAACGTAGTCTTAAAACAGAACTCCAACTTTAGTAGTTTCGCAAGCAGAGACAATATAGGAAATGCAGTTCCTTAGCATACAGTCGATTTTGCAATTCGGTCGATGCAGGCAATTCAGTTATAGCAGGGTAATTACAGAGTGTTGAACACAGGACTTGCAGCACAGGAGCTAGCACTCTAATTCTGTCTGATCCTGGAATATAGCATATCTTCACCAAGGCCCATTAACCTAGTTCTGGCTTTATATCCTTGGCTATAGCTTTAATCAGTACCTCCTCTGTCTTTCTGAGTACCTCTTGCTTTCCTGATCTTTGCCTCTGTCTCTCTCAGCTTCTGGAAACTTCCTCAGGCTCTAGAAACTTCTGAGCTGTGGTCTAGAGTGACTTCTGCACTCCACACTAGATCAGGTTACACTGACTTTCCCTTCCTTGTCTGGCCCTTATATAAACTAGGGCTCCCTAGCTCCCTCTAATGCCTAAGAGCTGGAATGACACCCCTAGCCGGCCTGTAAGTGCAAGTTTCAGTGACAGGGAAATACACACATTACATTACATTTTATAAAACTGGCATACAACAATTTCCCCATAATTAGGAGGGACGACAGCACACCAAGTGACACTTTGGTAGTGACGGGTATTACAACTCCCGTACACTACATACCCCACTGCTTTAAGCTGAGTACGACCTCGTACTCCATCATGGGTCGCCCAACTGGAATCTCTACCTGAAATAGAAAATAGAGACATGCAGGCATACATACATGTAATTCATCTGCATTTACATTTACATCAGGTCCAATTGGCAAAGGTGAAGGGTAGTGACAAGGGGCGTCGTTCTCTTCTCTCAGGATAGTGAATGGAACGGGGGCGCTGACCTGGCACAGCGTAACATTATAACCAGGATAGTCCATGACAATGAATAAGTCCATGATAAAACAGTAGAAAACGGTATAAAAGTTCTTGGAGGCTCAAATAACAAACATGAGTCCGTACCCAGGTTATTTCTTATTAATCACAGAGGCTCTCATGCGGTGGAGTCCATCTCTGGGCACATTTCCTTAGTAGGAAGTTGCACAATAAAATGACAGCATAATAACGGAACTACCCAGGGGTTTCCTGTGGGTGTAGCACAGGCAAGGGCTCACGTGGGGGAGTCCATTCTTGCGCACAAATGTCCAACAAGGTATTGCCCGTGGCAACTGTTTGGGAGGAGACACCACCAGAATAATCAAAGTCTCCTAAACGGACTGGCGGACGTCCCCTGGTCATCCGGGTAGACCTTCTCAACACAGGGGTCTCCTCTTCCCTTAGCAACGAGGTAGAAGGGAGAGGAGCAACAGGAGGGTCTCCATCCGTGAGACCTCGGTCAGGAACAACTGGAACAACAGGAACAACTGGAACAACAGGAACAACAATATCCACTACAGGGGGAACTGGATCCAGGGCATCTTGAACCGGCTCTTCTGGAGGTAAAACTACAGTAGGTGCCGGAGCAGGCACCAGCAAGTTCAACCACGGTGTCAGAAGCCAATGCATGGGATCAGCGTCATACCTGAGATTACTGACAGCCTGCATAGGATCCTCGGGCGGTATTGCTGACTCTGACACAGGATATTCAGATCCGGAACTCTCGGCACTAGGTTCTGGTGTCAGGCAGAGCTTCAACCGGTTTCGGTGTACAATTTGGGATCCCTTGTCTTCCCGGGTGATCTCATAAGTGTGAGTTCCAACATTTGGGATTGCAGTGACAACATAGGGACTTCGCTCCCACTTACTGTCCAATTTGCTGGTACGACGGTTATTCTTTAACCATACCACGGCCCCTATGGTCAAGGGTTCTGCATGGGCTGCCTGATCATAGTCTCTCTGCTGTCGGTCTCTAGCAAGGTCCATACGTTCCTGAACAATGGCTTTGGCTGCATCTAATCGCCTTTGGTGCTCAGCAACCCAGTCGGTGTTAGGTAATGGGTTAATGCAATCAGGCACATGTATGTCCAATGAATGATCAGCAGGCAATGTTCCTTGGCGCCCAAACATCAAGTAAAAAGGGGTATACCCGGTGGAACAATGTATGGTATGATTGTATGTGAACATGAGCTGTGGCAACAGACTGGGCCAATCTCCTCTGTTTTCAGGAGGCACGGCCCTCAGCATCTCTATCAAGGTCTGATTCATTTTTTCACATAATCCGTTACCTTGAGGATGGTAGGCCGTCGTCCGGATCTTCTTACAGTTGTGTAAGCGGCACAGTTCATGGAACAGATGGGACTCAAAAGCAGGTCCTTGATCGGTGAGGATCTTTTCTGGACATCCATAGGGCAGGAGGAAGTGCTTCCAGAACATTTCGGCTGTAGTCTTGGCTGTCTGGTCTCTCACAGGCACTGCTACAACAAACTTTGTGAAATGGTCAATAATAGTCATGGCATAAGCATACCCTGAGCGACTAGGCTCCAGTTTTACATGGTCGATGGCGACAAGTTCAAGAGGACGAGTACTTACAATGGGTCTCAGTGGTGCCCTCTGATCATGGTGCTCACTTCGTTTCAAGGCACAGGCTACACACTCTCGACACCACTTCTCCATGTCTTCTCTCATGCCTACCCAGTAAAACCGCTGGCGGATAGTAGCTTCAGTCTTTTGGACCCCAAAGTGACCGGATTGATTGTGGTACATCTCCAACACCATACCTGCATCTCGTCGGGGTATGAGAATCTGGTGCACTCTCTCGTTGGACACTGGGTCTAGGCTTCTCCGTAGCAATAGGCCCTTTTGTATGAAGAGTTGATGGCGCTGTCTCCACAATTTGATGAGCTCAGGATCTGCACTCTTACGCCGGATCCTCTCAGGGGCTCTGCCACTAGTAATGAAGTCCAACAACTCACCCAGCACTCTACTTTCAGACTGTAGTTTCACCCACCTTTCTTCCTTAGGTTCAGGCCTACTGGAGGGTGAAGGAACTGCAGCTCTGTTATTGGTAGCTCGAGCCTGATCCTGTTGAGCAAATTTGTTATAGAAAGCCGGCATCTCTACATCTTCCCAAGCATCTCGCACATCATCAGGAGCTGTCTCTGTGGGAAGCCTGGATAAAGCATCAGCATTATCATTAGTACGTCCAGCACGATACTTTACAGAGAAATTATAGTTGGCAAGGCGAGAGGCCCATCTCTGCTCCAAGGCCCCCAATTTAGCTGTATTTAGATGCGCCAGAGGGTTATTGTCAGTGAATGCAATGAACGGGGTGGCGGCTAGATAATCCTTGAATTTTTCTGTCACCGCCCACACTAATGCCAGGAACTCTAGTTTGAAGGAACTATAATTCTGGTCATTTTTCTCAGCTCCTTTCAGGGAGCGGCTTGCGTATGCTATCACTCTCTCTTTTCCCTCTTGGATCTGGGCTAACACAGCTCCCAGGCCTCGCTTGCTAGCATCAGTATAGAGATGGAAGGGCTTGCTATAATCTGGATAACCTAACACTGGAGGCTCGGTCAGTTTCTTTTTTAGCAATTGGAACGCTATCTCTCTTTTCTCATTCCACTCAATGGGCACAGGAGTTCTAGGACTCTTTTTGGGTTGCCCCCTCAAGAGTTCCTGGATAGGATCAGCTATTTGAGCAAAATGGGGGATAAAACGTCTATAGTAGCCGGCAAAACCAAGGAAACTCCTCACCTCTTTGACAGTAGTAGGAACCGGCCAATTACGGACAGCTGCTAATTTATCAGGGTCAGGTTGCACTCCCTCTCCGCTTACTATATGCCCCAGGTATCTTACTGCAGGTTTGAGCAGGTGACACTTGGATGGCTTTACCTTCAAGCCATATTTGATAAGGATTTCAAATACTTCTGCCAAATGTTTCAGATGGTCCTCATATGTTTTTGAGTACACAATGACGTCATCAAGATACAGCAGCACTGTTTCGAAGTTTTTGTGACCCAAACACCGTTCCATTAGTCTCTGGAAAGTTCCTGGGGCATTACATAGCCCGAACGGCATACAATTGAATTCGAACAGGCCCATGGGAGTAGTGAAGGCAGTCTTTTCTCTATCTGCAGGGGCCATGGGTACTTGCCAGTAGCCACTGGTCAAGTCCAATGTGGAGAAATAGGCAGAGGAGCCCAGAGCAGTTAGTGACTCCTCAATGCGGGGCAGTGGGTATGCATCTTTGTGGGTTATTTGATTAATTTTCCTATAATCCACACAGAAACGGATACTACCGTCCTTCTTCTTTACAAGAACCAGGGGTGCAGCCCACGGACTACGGCTGTCCCGGATCACATTAGAGTCTTTCATTTCTTGGATCATTTCCTTTACAGTCTGATATGAAGTAGGTGGTAAGGGTCTGTATCTCTCCTTGATAGGAGGATGAGAGCCAGTAGGTATGGTGTGTTGTATGACACTAACCTCTCCATAGTCAGTAGCATGCTTACTGAAGGCCTGGTGGTGCTCCTTGACAAGCTGTAGAATCCCTTCTTGTTGATGTTGGGGGGTAGTCTCGTCCCCTACATGGAGCTCTTCCCACCAGGGCACTTGTGGCTGGGTCACCGGCGAACATCTGCTGTCTGCAGCTGGCGGCTTTTCTGTCACTGGAAGACGAATGATGTCTTGGAAGGACACCTGGGAAAGCTGGGCAACAGGGCAATGCTTAGTAAGCGCAACAGGATGATTACTCAGATTAATCAGACGGACAGGTACTTTACCTTGGGAGACGTTCACCAGGCACTTGGCAGCTCTCACATAAGGATAATCCTCCATCTGGAGTGGTTCCACCAGGGCTGGATAATCTCGGCCTTCGACTCCCAGGACAGCACGACACCACAAAAGAGTTTGAGAATTAGGAGGCAAAGTCACAGGCTTAATATCACGGATCCTGGCAGTACAAATTTCTCCTTTCCCATTAGCAAACCTCTGCTGGGCACTTAACACTGTAATAGTCTTTTGAATCACCCTCCTGGATGCAGAGGAAGCAGTGGGCAAAGTCTGATGTAATACAGCAAGTATTTCTGAATAACAGTTTTTGAAAACATTGGTGCCTAGAATGACAGGATGTCCTCCTCTGTCACCGGCCTGTACTACGATCACTCCCTGTTGAGGCAGGGTTACTTCTCCCACCTGCAGGGTGGGTTCCCAGTATCCATGAACCTTTACTGGTTTGCCATTGCTGGCGATAATTTCCACCCAGGATTCAGGCGGTTGGGTCAACTGGTTGGTGTCCCAGAACTTTTCAAATGCAGGCAGCTGAATAGTAGTGACCTGAGACCCAGTATCTAATAGGGCTTCAAAGGGGACCCCGTTGATCTCTATATTGATTTTAGGATGGAATCCTACATAACGTGGCATCCAATTTGGATCCTCTGGACCTAGTGTTCTACCTCCCGAGGGGTGGTCCTCAGCCTCAGGGGTTGCCCGTTTAACTGCCAGCACGTGGATTCTGTGTGTCCCAGCTTTTTGCAGTATGTACACACGGGCTTCTTGCGACCTGTATTACGCCTCCCAGGATCCCTGGGGTGAGTCTCTTGGTAAGGAGGTGGGAACGGCCTAGGAGGTGACAGGAATTCTTCTTCTAGCATTATGGGTTTTTCCCATTCCTCTATTTTTCTGCACACTTTCTCTAGACTTTTAGTGAGGTGATTTACTTGCTCTGTCAGCATGGCAATAGTATCAGTAGCTGACACTTGAACAGCTTGGCCGGCCTCAGCTCGGTTAGTGACAAGCGGTTTCGGCTTGCAGGCTGATGACTCAGATAGGGCGCTCAACTCAGGAGATACTGTGGACCCCAGAATTTTTATAGCCAGTTCTTTAAAGTCCAGAAAGGCACTGTTAGGGTGCTGGGCGGACAGCATCTTTAACTGGGTCCTTATTTGTTCACTAGACACCCCGTTGATAAATTGTTCCCTCAGGGTCTGGTCCCGGTTATCAGCCTCTTTGGGATCTATCTGGATTACAGCCTCTAAAGCCTCCTGAAGTGATAGGGCAAAGTCACGGAGGGACTCACCGGACTTCTGTTTCTTGCCAAAGAAGTGCATCTTTATCTCTGAGGCAGTCCTAGTTTCAAAAGTGGCTCTGAGGCGGGTGAAGATCTGTTCTAGAGTACTCCGCTCAGTAGCAGGCCATGATAACACTTCTCTACGGGCCGCTCCCTCCAGTTGCGCCAGCATGATTTCCATTTGCTGGTCGGCATTTATAGGGTACAATCGGAATAGTGCCAGCAACTTTTCTTTAAAGTCCCTTAGGGTATGGGTCTCTCCCCTGTAGCGGGGGAACCATGGGGCCCCGAAATAGTAAGGCATGGTAAAGGGCATCATGCTGGGGGCTGTAGGATGATTAGGAGCCGCAAGCTCTCCCGGGGCCGGCTGCTCAGGCACTCCTGGCTCTGACATGGTAGTCTATTGAGAGGTGGCCGCTGGCGACTAAAGGGGCCGGAACAATCCCCTTCCCTCCGGTTACAAGTGCTTACCGGTATCGCTGGTCTTGCGCAGGCCAAGTCTCGCGAGGTTCCGGACGTCCTGAGACCGCGGTGACGCAGGAGAAGCAGGGCCGCGGCGGTGCGATGATGAAGAGGGGCGGGACTCTCTGTGTCTTTGCAGGGATCCGCCCACGAATGTCCTCAGCGGCGCGGGAAACTTTACTCCAGGCAGCCGGTGGCCATCTTTAGCAAAACGCTGTCCATTCACTGACAGCAAGCAGGATTGTAAAAAGTCCACAAAACCACACTCCAATGCGGCGATTTTCTTTCTCTGGGTAGCGCAACACTGCACAGCGCTTTTTAGAGGTTTTTGGTACACTTTGGGTACGATTTTCAGTCCACAAAGTCCACTTGAATAAAACAGGAAAATTGTCACTTTGGTCACAGGGCAACTGTATAAGGCACAAAGTTCACGCTTCTTGCACTAGAAAGCGTGCGTATCCTGTTCGTGGAACGCCAAAAGAGAAGGTGCAGCGTACTCAAGTTGTGTGTAGTAGGTGTTTCTGGGTGATGTAGTGCAATATACACTAACCTGGTACAGCTGACTCTCTGCAAGGGCAGGTATAGGTAGAAATAGTTCGTGACGCCAGTGCCAAGTAAACGGTGGCACGCCGTTTGCGGATGCAGGAATAAATTGAGGAAACGTAGTCTTAAAACAGAACTCCAACTTTAGTAGTTTCGCAAGCAGAGACAATATAGGAAATGCAGTTCCTTAGCATACAGTCGATTTTGCAATTCGGTCGATGCAGGCAATTCAGTTATAGCAGGGTAATTACAGAGTGTTGAACACAGGACTTGCAGCACAGGAGCTAGCACTCTAATTCTGTCTGATCCTGGAATATAGCATATCTTCACCAAGGCCCATTAACCTAGTTCTGGCTTTATATCCTTGGCTATAGCTTTAATCAGTACCTCCTCTGTCTTTCTGAGTACCTCTTGCTTTCCTGATCTTTGCCTCTGTCTCTCTCAGCTTCTGGAAACTTCCTCAGGCTCTAGAAACTTCTGAGCTGTGGTCTAGAGTGACTTCTGCACTCCACACTAGATCAGGTTACACTGACTTTCCCTTCCTTGTCTGGCCCTTATATAAACTAGGGCTCCCTAGCTCCCTCTAATGCCTAAGAGCTGGAATGACACCCCTAGCCGGCCTGTAAGTGCAAGTTTCAGTGACAGGGAAATACACACATTACATTACATTTTATAAAACTGGCATACAACAATTTCCCCATAATTAGGAGGGACGACAGCACACCAAGTGACACTTTGGTAGTGACGGGTATTACAACTCCCGTACACTACACATCTGATCGATCTCTGCCTCTCGTGTCTGATGTGTGGCAGTCTTTCATCCCCCGTCTCGCTCTCTCTCTCGTGTCTGATGTGTGGCAGTCTTTCATCCCCCATCTCGCTCCCTCTCCCTCTCTCTCTCGTGTCTGTGTGGCAGTCTTTGATCCCCCGTCTCGCTCCCTCTCTCTCTCTTGTGTCTGATTTGTGGCAGTCTTTGATCCCCTGTCTCGCTCCCTCTCTCTCTCTCGTGTCTGATGTGTGGCAGTCTTTGATCCCCCGTCTCGCTCCCTCTCTCTCTCTCGTGTCTGATATGTGGCAGTCTTTGATCCCCCGTCTCGCTCCCTCTCTCTCTCTCGTGTCTGATATGTGGCAGTCTTTGATCCCCCTGTCTCGCTCCCTCTCTCTCTCTCGTGTCTGATGTGTGGCAGTCTTTGATCCCCCGTCTCGCTCCCTCTCTTTCTCTCGTGTCTGATGTGTGGCAGTCTTTCATCCCCCATCTCGCTCCCTCTCTCTCTCGTGTCTGATGTGTGGCAGTCTTTCATCCCCGTCTCTCTCTCTCTCTCTCTCGTGTCTGATGTGTGGCAGTCTTTCATCCCCCGTCTCGCTCCCTCTCTCTCTCGTGTCTGATGTGTGGCAGTCTTTGATCCCCCGTCTCGCTCCCTCTCTCTCTCGTGTCTGATGTGTGGCAGTCTTTGATCCCCCGTCTCGCTCCCTCTCTCTCTCGTGTCTGATTTGTGGCAGTCTTTGATCCCCTCTCTCACTCTCTCTCTCTCTCTCTCGTGTCTGATGTGTGGCAGTCTTTGATCCCCCGTCTCGCTCCCTCTCTCTCTCGTGTCTGATGTGTGGCAGTCTTTGATCCCCCGTCTCGCTCCCTCTCTCTCTCGTGTCTGATGTGTGGCAGTCTTTCATCCCCCGTCTCGCTCCCTCTCTCTCTCGTGTCTGATGTGTGGCAGTCTTTGATCCCCCGTCTCGCTCCCTCTCTCTCTCGTGTCTGATGTGTGGCAGTCTTTGATCCCCCGTCTCGCTCCCTCTCTCTCTCGTGTCTGATGTGTGGCAGTCTTTGATCCCCCGTCTCGCTCCCTCTCTCTCTCGTGTCTGATTTGTGGCAGTCTTTGATCCCCTCTCTCACTCTCTCTCTCTATCTCTCGTGTCTGATGTGTGGCAGTCTTTCATCCCCGAGCATCAGCGTGTCATTATCCTGTACCCCGAGTGTCAGTGTCATTATCCTGTACCCCGAGTGTCAGCGTGTCATTATCCTGTACCCCGAGTGTCAGTGTCATTATCCTGTACCCCGAGTGTCAGTGTCATTATCCTGTACCCCAAGTGTCAGTGTCATTATCCTGTACCCCAAGTGTCAGTGTCATTATCCTGTACCCCGAGTGTCAGTGTCATTGTCCTGTACCCCGAGTGTCAGCGTGTTATTATCCTGTACCCCGAGTGTCAGTGTCATTATCCTGTACCCCGAGTGTCAGCGTCATTATCCTGTACCCCGAGTGTCAGCGTCTTTATCCTGTACCCCAAGTGTCAGTGTCATTATCCTGTACCCCAAGTGTCAGTGTCATTATCCTGTACCCCGAGTGTCAGCGCCATTATCCTGTACCCCAAGTGTCAGCGTCATTATCCTGTACCTCGAGTGTCAGCGTGTCATTATCCTGTACCTCGAGTGTCAGCGCCATTATCCTGTACCCGAGTGTCAGTCTCATTATCCTGTACCCCGAGTGTCAGTGTCATTATTCTGTACCCCGAGTGTCAGTGTCATTATTCTGTACCCCGAGTGTCAGCGCCATTATCCTGTACCCCGAGTGTCAGTGTCATTATCCTGTACCCCGAGTGTCAGTGTCATTATCCTGTACCCCGAGTGTCAGCGTGTCATTATCCTGTACCCCGAGTGTCAGCGTGTCATTATCCTGTACCCCCAGTGTCAGCGCCATTATCCTGTACCCCGAGTGTCAGTGTCATTATCCTGTACCCCGAGTGTCAGCGTGTCATTATCCTGTACCCCGAGTGTCAGTGTCATTATCCTGTACCCCGAGTGTCAGCGTGTCATTATCCTGTACCCCGAGTGTCAGCGTGTCATTATCCTGTACCCCGAGTGTCAGCGTGTCATTATCCTGTACCCCGAGTGTCAGCGTGTCATTATCCTGTACCCCGAGTGTCAGCGTGTCATTATCCTGTACCCCGAGTGTCAGCGCCATTATCCTGTACCCCGAGTGTCAGCGTCATTATCCTGTACCCCGAGTGTCAGCGTCATTATCCTGTACCCCGAGTGTCAGCGTCATTATCTTGTACCCCAAGTGTCAGTGTCATTATCCTGTACCCCGAGTGTCAGTGTCATTGTCCTGTACCCCGAGTGTCAGCGTGTCATTATCCTGTACCTCGAGTGTCAGCGTCATTATCCCTCTCTCTCTCGTGTCTGATGTGTGGCAGTCTTTGATCCCCCGTCTCGCTCCCTCTCTCTCTCGTGTCTGATTTGTGGCAGTCTTTGATCCCCTCTCTCACTCTCTCTCTCTCTCTCTCGTGTCTGATGTGTGGCAGTCTTTGATCCCCCGTCTCGCTCCCTCTCTCTCTCGTGTCTGATGTGTGGCAGTCTTTGATCCCCCGTCTCGCTCCCTCTCTCTCTCGTGTCTGATGTGTGGCAGTCTTTGATCCCCCGTCTCGCTCCCTCTCTCTCTCGTGTCTGATGTGTGGCAGTCTTTGATCCCCCGTCTCGCTCCCTCTCTCTCTCGTGTCTGATTTGTGGCAGTCTTTGATCCCCTCTCTCACTCTCTCTCTCTATCTCTCGTGTCTGATGTGTGGCAGTCTTTCATCCCCGAGCATCAGCGTGTCATTATCCTGTACCCCGAGTGTCAGCGTCATTATCCTGTACCCCGAGTGTCAGCGTCATTATCCTGTACCCCGAGTGTCAGTGTCATTATCCTGTACCCCGAGTGTCAGTGTCATTATCCTGTACCCCGAGTGTCAGTGTCATTATCCTGTACCCCGAGTGTCAGTGTCATTATCCTGTACCCCGAGTGTCAGTGTCATTATCCTGTACCCCGAGTGTCAGCGTGTCATTATCCTGTACCCCGAGTGTCAGTGTCATTATCTTGTACCCCGAGTGTCAGTGTCATTATCCTGTACCCCAAGTGTCAGTGTCATTATCCTGTACCCCGAGTGTCAGTGTCATTGTCCTGTACCCCGAGTGTCAGCGTGTTATTATCCTGTACCCCGAGTGTCAGCGTCATTATCCTGTACCCCGAGTGTCAGCGTCTTTATCCTGTACCCCAAGTGTCAGTGTCATTATCCTGTACCCCAAGTGTCAGTGTCATTATCCTGTACCCCGAGTGTCAGCGCCATTATCCTGTACCCCAAGTGTCAGCGTCATTATCCTGTACCCCGAGTGTCAGCGTGTCATTATCCTGTACCTCGAGTGTCAGCGCCATTATCCTGTACCCCGAGTGTCAGTGTCATTATTCTGTACCCCGAGTGTCAGTGTCATTATTCTGTACCCCGAGTGTCAGCGCCATTATCCTGTACCCCGAGTGTCAGTGTCATTATCCTGTACCCCGAGTGTCAGTGTCATTATCCTGTACCCCGAGTGTCAGCGTGTCATTATCCTGTACCCCGAGTGTCAGCGTGTCATTATCCTGTACCCCGAGTGTCAGCGTGTCATTATCCTGTACCCCGAGTGTCAGCGTGTCATTATCCTGTACCCCGAGTGTCAGCGCCATTATCCTGTACCCCGAGTGTCAGTGTCATTATCCTGTACCCCGAGTGTCAGCGTGTCATTATCCTGTACCCCGAGTGTCAGTGTCATTATCCTGTACCCCGAGTGTCAGCGTGTCATTATCCTGTACCCCGAGTGTCAGCGTGTCATTATCCTGTACCCCGAGTGTCAGCGTGTCATTATCCTGTACCCCGAGTGTCAGCGCCATTATCCTGTACCCCGAGTGTCAGCGTCATTATCCTGTACCCCGAGTGTCAGCGTCATTATCCTGTACCCCGAGTGTCAGCGTCATTATCTTGTACCCCAAGTGTCAGTGTCATTATCCTGTACCCCGAGTGTCAGTGTCATTGTCCTGTACCCCGAGTGTCAGCGTGTCATTATCCTGTACCTCGAGTGTCAGCGCCATTATCCTGTACCCCGAGTGTCAGCGTCATTATCCTGTACCCCGAGTGTCAGCGTCTTTATCCTGTACCCCGAGTGTCAGCGCCATTATCCTGTACCCCAAGTGTCAGTGTCATTATCCTGTTCCCAGAGTGTCAGCGTCATTATCCTGTACCCCGAGTGTCAGCGTGTCATTATCCTGTACCTCGAGTGTCAGCGCCATTATCCTGTACCCCGAGTGTCAGCGTCATTATTCTGTACCCCGAGTGTCAGTGTCATTATTCTGTACCCTGAGTGTCAGCGCCATTATCCTGTACCCCGAGTGTCAGTGTCATTATCCTGTACCCCGAGTGTCAGCGCCATTATCCTGTACCCCGAGTGTCAGTGTCATTATCCTGTACCCCGAGTGTCAGCGCCATTATCCTGTACCCCGAGTGTCAGCGTCATTATCCTGTACCCCGAGTGTCAGTGTCATTATCCTGTACCCCGAGTGTCAGTGTCATTATTCTGTACCCTGAGTGTCAGCGCCATTATCCTGTACCCCGAGTGTCAGTGTCATTATCCTGTACCTCGAGTGTCAGCGCCATTATCCTGTACCCCGAGTGTCAGCGTCATTATCCTGTACCCCGAGTGTCAGCGTCTTTATCCTGTACCCCGAGTGTCAGCGCCATTATCCTGTACCCCAAGTGTCAGTGTCATTATCCTGTTCCCAGAGTGTCAGCGTCATTATCCTGTACCCCGAGTGTCAGCGTGTTATTATCCTGTACCCCGAGTGTCAGTGACATTATCCTGTACCCCAAGTGTCAGTGTCATTATCCTGTACCCCGAGTGTCAGCGTCATTATCCTGTACCCCGAGTGTCAGTGTCATTATCCTGTACCTCGAGTGTCAGCGCCATTATCCTGTACCCCGAGTGTCAGTGTCATTATTCTGTACCCCGAGTGTCAGTGTCATTATTCTGTACCCTGAGTGTCAGCGCCATTATCCTGTACCCCGAGTGTCAGTGTCATTATCCTGTACCCCGAGTGTCAGCGCCATTATCCTGTACCCCGAGTGTCAGTGTCATTATCCTGTACCCCGAGTGTCAGCGCCATTATCCTGTACCCCGAGTGTCAGCGTCATTATCCTGTACCCCGAGTGTCAGTGTCATTATCCTGTACCCCGAGTGTCAGTGTCATTATTCTGTACCCTGAGTGTCAGCGCCATTATCCTGTACCCCGAGTGTCAGTGTCATTATCCTGTACCCCGAGTGTCAGCGCCATTATCCTGTACCCCGAGTGTCAGTGTCATTATCCTGTACCCCGAGTGTCAGTGTCATTATCCTGTACCCCGAGTGTCAGTGTCATTATCCTGTACCCCGAGTGTCAGTGTCATTATCCTGTACCCCGAGTGTCAGTGTCATTATCCTGTACCCCGAGTGTCAGCGCCATTATCCTGTACCCCGAGTGTCAGCGTGTCATTATCCTGTACCCCGAGTGTCAGCGCCATTATCCTGTACCCCGAGTGTCAGTGTCATTATCCTGTACCCCGAGTGTCAGCGTGTCATTATCCTGTACCCCGAGTGTCAGTGTCATTATCCTGTACCCCGAGTGTCAGCGTGTCATTATCCTGTACCCCGAGTGTCAGCGTGTCATTATCCTGTACCCCGAGTGTCAGCGTGTCATTATCCTGTACCCCGAGTGTCAGCGCCATTATCCTGTACCCCGAGTGTCAGCGTCATTATCCTGTACCCCGAGTGTCAGTGTGTCATTATCCTATACTCCGAGTGTCAGTGTCATTATCCTGACCATAAAATTCAAGGCTCATGTCAGTATGTCCCCAGTTTTTCTGGCCCCGTGTCCCTATAGGACATGTATATGGGGGTCCCATCACGACTATCCCTGGGGCGCTCCTCACCTCCGCCGCTCTCGCTCACACAATAGAGATGAATGTCTGTGCCGAGTGGAACAAAAGACTGAATAAACTTTTGCCTCTGAGACTGAACGTCGACAGATTTTCCGGGGGGTGGGGGGGGGGGGGGTCACATAAGTTCTGGGCCCGAGCAGAGTCTATTCAGTCCCTGGAAACCGTGGGCCGATATCTAGACGGTCAGAATGTCACCCACGACAGTGCTGGGGGAGGGGGGATGTGGTAGTCAAGCTTCTTGCCATTGATAGTACTAATTCTTTTATATTAAAGGGTAACTCCACCCTCCCCCTAAAAAAATAAAGACGTCTCATATTGCTTTGTACGTTTATCTGTGGTTCAGGATGTCGGCACACATTACATGTATGTCTAATGGGTATGAGGGTGTCAGGACCTTCCCCAAAAGAAGAAGCAAAAGCCTTGGATTCCAACATGCTCCATCCTTTGTTTCGGTAAGTGTGCGTGTGACTGGAGGGGTTAAGTCAGTAAATCACCACGCTAAAAATCCATCTGCAGTATTAACCACTGAGCCATCGTGTTATTCACTACGCCCCAGGGTGATCACTGAGCCATCGTGTTATTCACTACGCCCCAGGGTGATCACTGATCCATCATGTTATTCACTACGCCCCAGGGTGATCACTGAGCCATCGTGTTATTCACTACGCCCCAGGGTGATCACTGATCCATCATGTTATTCACTAAGCCCCAGGGTGATCACTGATCCATCGTGTTATTCACTAAGCCCCAGGGTGATCACTGAGCCATCACGTTATTCACTAAGCCCCAGGGTGATCACTGATCCATCACGTTATTCACTAAGCCCCAGGGTGATCACTGATCCATCACATTATTCACTAAGCCCCAGGGTGATCACTGATCCATCACGTTATTCACTACGCCCCAGGGTGATCACTGAGCCATCGTGTTATTCACTACGCCCCAGGGTGATCACTGAGCCATCGTGTTATTCACTACGCCCCAGGGTGATCACTGATCCATCACATTATTCACTAAGCCCCAGGGTGATCACTGAGCCATCGTGTTATTCACTAAGCCCCAGGGTGATCACTGATCCATCACGTTATTCACTAAGCCCCAGGGTGATCACTGATCCATCACATTATTCACTAAGCCCCAGGGTGATCACTGAGCCATCGTGTTATTCACTAAGCCCCAGGGTGATCACTGAGCCATCGTGTTATTCACTAAGCCCCAGGGTGATCACTGATCCATCATGTTATTCACTAAGCCCCAGGGTGATCACTGATCCATCACGTTATTCACTAAGCCCCAGGGTGATCACTGATCCATCACGTTATTCACTAAGCCCCAGGGTGATCACTGATCCATCACGTTATTCACTAAGCCCCAGGGTGATCACTGAGCCATCATGTTATTCACTAAGCCCCAGGGTGATCACTGATCCATCACATTATTCACAAAGCCCCAGGGTGATCACTGATCCATCATGTTATTCACTAAGCCCCAGGGTGATCACTGATCCATCACATTATTCACTAAGCCCCAGGGTGATCACTGATCCATCATGTTATTCACTAAGCCCCAGGGTGATCACTGATCCATCACATTATTCACTAAGCCCCAGGGTGATCACTGATCCATCATGTTATTCACTAAGCCCCAGGGTGATCACTGATCCATCACGTTATTCACTAAGCCCCAGGGTGATCACTGATCCATCATGTTATTCACTAAGCCCCAGGGTGATCACTGATCCATCACGTTATTCACTAAGCCCCAGGGTGATCACTGATCCATCACGTTATTCACTAAGCCCCAGGGTGATCACTGATCCATCACATTATTCACTAAGCCCCAGGGTGATCACAGAGCCATTATGTTATTCACTAAGCCCCAGGGTGATCACTGAGCCATCGTGTTATTCACTATGCCCCAGGGTGATCACTGATCCATCACGGTATTTACTAAGCCCCAGGGTGATCACTGATCCATCATGTTATTCACTAAGCCCCAGGGTGATCACTGATCCATCACATTATTCACTAAGCCCCAGGGTGATCACTGATCCATCGTGTTATTCACTAAGCCCCAGGGTGATCACTGAGCCATCATGTTATTCACTAAGCCCCAGGGTGATCACTGATCCATCACGCTATTCACTAAGCCCCAGGGTGATCACTGAGCCATCACGTTATTCACTAAGCCCCAGTGTGATCACTGAGTCATCATGTTATTCACTACGCCCCAGGGTGATCACTGATCCATCACGTTATTCACTACGCCCCAGGGTGATCACTGATCCATCATGTTATTCACTAAGCCCCAGGGTGATCACTGATCCATCACGTTATTCACAAAGCCCCAGGGTGATCACTGAGTTATCATGTTATTCACTAAGCCCCAGGGTGATCACTGATCCATCACGCTA
Source organism: Bufo bufo (assembly GCF_905171765.1). Classification (NCBI taxonomy): domain Eukaryota; kingdom Metazoa; phylum Chordata; class Amphibia; order Anura; family Bufonidae; genus Bufo; species Bufo bufo. Next base: position 6,852,901 of record NC_053396.1, on the reverse strand, counting down.
TTCACTAAGCCCCAGGGTGATCACTGAGCCATCATGTTATTCACTACACCCCAGGGTGATCACTGAGCCATCATGTTATTCACTAAGCCCCAGGGTGATCACTGAGCCATCGTGTTATTCACTAAGCCCCAGGGTGATCACTGATCCATCGTGTTATTCACTAAGCCCCAGGGTGATCACTGAGCCATCGTGTTATTCACTAAGCCCCAGGGTGATCACTGAGCCATCATGTTATTTACTACGCCCCAGGGTGATCACTGATCCATCACGCTATTCACTAAGCCCCAGGGTGATCACTGAGCCATCATGTTATTCACTACACCCCAGGGTGATCACTGAGCCATCATGTTATTCACTAAGCCCCAGGGTGATCACTGAGCCATCGTGTTATTCACTAAGCCCCAGGGTGATCACTGAGCCATCATGTTATTCACTAAGCCCCAGGGTGATCACTGATCCATCACATTATTCACTAAGCCCCAGGGTGATCACTGATCCATCGTGTTATTCACTAAGCCCCAGGGTGATCACTGAGCCATCGTGTTATTCACTAAGCCCCAGGGTGATCACTGAGCCATCATGTTATTTACTACGCCCCAGGGTGATCACTGAGCCATCGTGTTATTCACTACGCCCCAGGGTGATCACTGAGCCATCATGTTATTCACTAAGCCCCAGGGTGATCACTGAGCCATTATGTTATTCACTAAGTGTGCGTGTGACTGGAGGGATTAAGTCAGTAAATCACCACGCTAAAAATCCAGCTGCAGTATTAACCACTGAGCCATCATGTTATTCACTAAGCCCCAGGGTGATCACTGAGCCACTATGATAAAAATTTAGCGATAAGGGGCGTGGCCTGGGCATGGCGCTGTAAGCTCCTGGACCCTTGGCCATTTAACCGAATTATTCACCGCTCCAGGCTCCTCTTCCCCAAGAGGGAGAATGGTTAGGAGGTCAGGACGACGAGGATCCACTTTTATGGCGTCCGAGCCCCACATCGCCCGTTACTTTAGCCAGAGCGCAGCCCCGACGCGCACCATGGCTGATCCCAAGATGGCGCCGGCGGGCGAGATGGAGCCTGCGATCACGGAACACATAACCAACCACCAGCATAACCCACCTTTGGCCCCCGTCACTCCGACCCCAATGCTCCTGTCAGAACCCAGGCATGATGGGATACAGCCGAGTGCAGAACCAGCACAGACACTTGGCTCGGTGAGCGTCGCACCGTTAAACAACCACGCAGGCCTTGTGGGCCCGGTCCTGCCTGAGGAACCATATACCGCACATGGCGCAGGGAACAGTGCCACACAAAATGGCGACAGATGGCCTGTGTATATTGCTCTCTCCCCAACTGCGAGAGACTTTATACCCAGCAATGGTAGCAGACCCACATCTGCTCGGACCTCTACTCCTGGTCCACCATCCTTTCAGATGCCTCTGGAACATCATCATCTGCGTCTTCCACAGACAGCAGGCGCCTCAAACGCCCGAAACTGCAAGATATATGGTCCCTCCTGCATAACCTACCCACAAAAAACGAGAACAGGCCGTAGCGGCAGTGAAATCTGACCTGATTAATGTGTCTACTCCGCTTACAAAAGTGGAAGAAACCTTGACCCGGCAACGAGACATGAATAGGCACCTGCTATCGCAAATAGATGCCCAAGAAAATAGGGGCCGTCGCAACGATATTGAACTCAGGGGGATTCCCAGATTCAATTGCTACCAGATGTATCGAGGCGAACCCTGATGATGAGACAGGGATGCCCTTCCACACTTTAAATCACCCAGGTTCCCAGACACTTACTACAGCTGTTACCACTTAGGAGCAAGCATACTGATGTCTAGAAACGCTCCCTGGGAATTTGTAGATATCCGAACAGACAGGGCCGGCGCCACCCATAAGCAGAGTAGGCCACCGCGTAGAGTGCACTCTTGCTGGGGGCGCCGGCGCTCTGGAGTCTGCCCGCAATAGAAGTCACAGTAGCAGACTGCGTTGCGAGGGGGGTGCGGGCCGCACCGGGTGACATGTCTGATGGGGTAATCCTGGTCCGGACCCAACACGCACGCCTGCGCAGCCAGCCCCGCCCCTTTAAACTTACACTGTCCCAGCTCCCTGGCGGCGGCGGCCCCGGCACTGCACTATCCTCCTGAGCCCGTACAGCGTCAGGACGTAGTGCGGGCACTATGACCTGACCCTGCCCGCTGTCAGGTGACATTGCAGCGCCGGCGGGAAGACGGGAGCATGAGGAATAGGAGCCGCAGCGTTCTAGGTAAGGGCTCTTTCACACTTGCATTGTTCTGTTCCGGCATAAAGTTCCGTCGTCGGGGCTCTATGCCGGAAGAATCCTGATCAGGATTATCCTAATGCATTCTGAATGGAGAGAAATCCGTTCAGGATGCATCAGGAGGTCTTCAGTTCCGGAACGGAACGTTTTTTGGCCGGAGAAAATACTGCAGCATGCTGCGCTTTTTGCTCCTGTCAAAAATCCTGAACACTTGCCACAAGGCCGGATCCGGAATTAATGCCCATTGAAAGGCATTAATCCGGATCCGGCCTTAAGCTAAACGTCGTTTCGGCGCATTACCGGACCCGACGTTTAGCTTTTTCTGAATGGTTACCATGTCTGCCAGGACGCTAAAGTCCTGTTTGCCATGGTAAAGTGTAGTGGGGAGCGTGGGAGCAGTATACTTACCGTCCGTGCGGCTCTCTGGGCGCTTCAGAGTGACGTCAGGGCGCCCCACGCTCTGACGTCATTCTGGAGCGCCCGTGGAGCCGCACGGACGGTAAGTATACTGCTCCCCCGCTCCCCACTACTACTATGGCAACCAGGACTTTAATAGCGTCCTGGCTGCCATAGTAACACTGAACGCATTTTGAAGACGGATCCGTCTTCAAATGCTTTCAGTTCACTTGCGGCGTTACGGATCCGGCGGGCACCTCCGGCAAATGGAGTGCACGACGGATCCGGACAACGCAAGTGTGAAAGAGGCCTAAGTATTGTAGTATGTAGTTAGTTCTGCCTGTAGTATGTAGTTAGTATTTTTTGTACTGTATTTGAGCTGTTAGAAATATTGGAATATAAGTCTTTAATATATCTCCTGTCTCAAAGAGTTTTTCATTTTTTTGTTATTTATTTTGCCATTCTATACCGTTTTAATATTTCTATTTCTATTGTAAATATTATGTTATGTTTGGAAATCTTGTTGGCACTTGATATATGTGCAATGCTGCTATTTTATGTTTTGCATATGAGAAAATGTTTACAATTAACCACTTCCCATCCGGGCCATTTGCCGCCTTCCTGACCAGGCCAAATTTTGCAAAACTGACATATCTCACTTTATGTGGTAATAACTTTGGAACACCTTTATTTATCCAATTCATTCAGAGATTGTTTTCTCGTGACACATTGTACTTCATGATAGTCATAAATTTGAGTCAAAATATTTCACCTTTATTTATGAAAAAATCACAAATTTACCCAAAAATTTGAAAAATTCGCAATTTTCTAAATTTCAATTTCTCTGCTTCTAAAACAGAAAGTGATACCTCATAAAATATTTATTATTTAACATTCCCCATATGTCTACTTTATGTTGGCATCATTTTGGAAATGTCATTTTATTTTTTTAGGACGTTACAAGGCTTAGAAGTTTAGAAGCAATTCTTCAAATTTTTAAGAAAATTGCCAAAACCCACTTTATAAGGACCAGTTCAGGTCTGAAGTCACTTTGTGGGGCCTACATAGTGGATACCCCCATAAATGACCCCATTGTAGAAACTACACCCCTCAAGGTATTTAAAACCGATTTTACAAACTTTGTTAACCCTTTAGGCGTTCCACAAGAATTAAAGGAAAATGGAGATCAAATTTTTAAATTTCACTTTTTTGGCAGATTTTCCTTTTTAATCAATATTTTTCTTTAACACATCGATGGTTAACAGCCAAACAAAACTCAATATTTATTACCCAGATTCTGCGGTTTACAGAAACACCCCACATGTGGTCGTAAACTGCTGTATGGGCACACGGCAGGGCGCAGAAGAAAAGGAACTCCACATGGTTTTTAGATGCCATGTCCCATTTGAAGCCCCCTGATGCACCCTTACAGTAGAAACTCCCAAGAAGTGACCCCATTTTGGAAACTAGGGGATAAGGTGCCAGTTTTATTAGTACTATTTTTGGGTACATATGATTTTTTGATCATTCATTATAACACTTTATGGGGCAAGGTGACCAAAAAATTGGTTGTTTTAGCACAGTTTCTATTTATTTATTTCACCTGAGGGGTTCAGTCAAGTGACATTTTTATAGAGCAGATTGTTACGGACGTGGCGATACCTAATATGTATACTTTTTCTCATTTATTAAAGTTTTACACAATAATAGCATTTTTGAAACCAAAAAATTATGTTTTAATGTCTCCATGTTCTAAGAGCTATAGTTTTTTTATTTTTTGAGAGATTTTCTTATGTAGGGGCTCATTTTTTGCGGGATGAGGTGACGGTTTTATTGGTACTATTTTGTGGGACATACGCGTTTTTGATCACTTGGTGTTGCACCTTTTGTGATGCAAGGTGACAAAAATTGCTTGTTTTGACACAGTTTTTTTTTGTTTTTTTTTACGGTGTTCACCCGAGGGGTTAGGTCATGTGATATTTTTATAGAGCTGGTTTTTACAAACGCGGCAATACCTAATATGTATACTTTTTTTTATTTGTTTCACTTTAACACAATAATAGCATTTTTGAAACAAAAAAAATGATGTTTTAGTGTCTCCATGTTCTAAGAGCTATAGTTTTTTTATTTTTTGAGAGATTTTCTTATGTAGGGGCTCATTTTTTGCGGGATGAGGTGACGGTTTTATTGGTACCATTTTGTGGGACATACGCGTTTTTGATCACTTGGTGTTGCACCTTTTGTGATGCAAGGTGACAAAAATTGCTTGTTTTGACATAGTTTTTTTTTTTTTTTTTTTTACGGTGTTCACCCGAGGGGTTAGGTCATGTGATATTTTTATAGAGCTGGTTTTTACGGACGCGGCAATACTAAATATGTCTATTTTATTTTATTTTTTCTATTTTTAATTTTTTTTTTTATTCCTTACTTGGGATTTTTTTTTTTTTTTACATGTGAAACTTTTTTTTATTTTATTTTTTCAACCCTTTATTTTATTTTTATTTTATTTTACACTTTTCGTCCCCCATAAGGTCATACAAGACCTCTGGGGGACATTTACTTCACTTTTTATTTTTTTTTCACTGTTGATTTCTCCTGTAACTGGGGCTGAGATAGTAGCCCCAGTTACAGGACAAATGCACCCCTATAGAGGCTGTACAGCAGCAATCCTGCGCTGTACAGCCTCACAGCAGGGCTGATCGAGGTCTCTGAGAGACCTCACACAGCCCCTGCACACTCCGGTCACGGCGGTCACATGACCGCCGGGCCGGAACAGGAAGCGCACAGCGCTTCCTTCTCTGCAGACTCGGTGAGCGCTGTGTCTGCAGCGATCGTGAAGGCAGGGACACCTGGGAACTGTCCCTGCCTTGTCTTAGGGTTGCCCTGCTGTCACTGACAGCGGGCAACCCGATCAGCAGCTGCACGATTAGCGTGCAGCTGCTATTTCTGACAGGACGTTTTAAAACGTGCTGTCAGAAATAGACGTCCACCCATAGGACGTTTATAGTCTATGGGCGGACGTGAAGCGGTTAAAATGTTTTAATTAAATGTTCTATTTTACTATTTTTAATATTTGGTTGAAAGGCTGATTGGGGGCAGGGGGGATTGTAACGGGACTGCTGTAGAATATCTAAAATTAGCTGGTCAAGTAAAATGTTGCATGCAACAATCATTAAATAGGTGGCTGACAAAAAAGGGGCGGGTCAATGGGCGGAGTCAAGGGGGCGGCAAAATTAGCTTTTGCCTAGGGTGGCAAAAATCCTTGCACCAGCCCTGCGGAACAGATGAAGAAGGCAGATTCTTATTCTTGAAAGGGCGGATTGCTGGACAGCTCTACACCCTGGCCAACGTTTACGGACCCAATTCTAACCAATACCAGTCTTTAGCGAGCATATTATCCAGACTGGATGACTTTGCAGAGGGCATACTGTTGGTCGGAGGGGAGCTAAACGTTGCCATAGACCAGTGCTTCTCAAATAGTGGGGCGCGCCCCCCAGGGGGGGCGCCAGGCTCCGTAAAGGGGGGCTCGTTCAGGGCCGGCCTTTGGGGTGTGCGGGCTGTGCGGCCGCACAGGGCGCCATAGCAACAGGGGTGCCGGGTGGCCGACAGCTCGCAGTGTAATATGCGGCAGGGAGATGAGAGCTTCCATTGTGGAAGCGCTTATCTCCCGTCTGATCAGAGGCCGGCGCAAGCGCTGGACGCGATGTACGGAGCGGGGGCCGGGGGAGGGACTGGGAGGAGGAGCTGGGGGCCGGCGATAGCGGTGGGGCGGTGCGGTCACTGTACTATAGCCCCGCCCCACCGCTCCCTCCGGTATACTAATATAAAATGTATTATTGAATTAAAAGTTATTAAACATGCCCCCCTCACTCCTAATAGTACCGTATATCCGAATTTCTTCTGTATAATGCCGGCAGGCAGGCCGGGCGGCCGGCGCGTCCCTCAGTGATGTCACGTGCCTGCGCCGCCTGCTTTATGAATGAAGCAGGCGGCGCAGACAAGTGACGTCACTGAGGGACACGCCGGCCGCCCGGCACGCCTGTCGGCATTATACCGAAGAAATTCGGATATACGGTACTATTAGGAGTGAGGGGAACATGTTTAATAACTTTAAACGGCGGCGGCGGGCACATGGAATCTGTGGATGGCACAGTTAAGGGGTGGGGGTCTGTGGATGGGCTGGGGGGGGGCACTGTGGATGGCACTGTTATGGGGTGGGGGGGTCTGTGGATGGCACATATATAACAGTGCCAGCCACAGATCCCCCCCATAAGTGTCCGTCATCCACAGATCCCACCATAAGTGTCCGTCATCCACAGATCCCCCCATAAGTGTCCGTCATCCACAGATCCCCCCATAAGTGTCCGTCATCCACAGATCCCCCCATAAGTGTCCGTCATCCACAGATCCCCCCATAAGTGTCCGTCATCCACAGATCCCCCCATAAGTGTCCGTCATCCACAGATCCCCCCATAAGTGTCCGTCATCCACAGATCCCCCCATAAGTGTCCGTCATCCACAGATCCCCCCATAAGTGTCCGTCATCCACAGATCCCCCCATAAGTGTCCGTCATCCACAGATCCCCCCATAAGTGTCCGTCATCCACAGATCCCCCCCATAAGTGTCCGTCATCCACAGATCCCCCCCATAAGTGTCCGTCATCCACAGATCCCCCCATAAGTGTCCGTCATCCACAGATCCCCCCCATAAGTGTCCGTCATCCACAGATCCCCCCATAAGTGTCCGTCATCCACAGATCCCCCCATAAGCGGAGCTGTACTTATAACAATTTTATAGACAAATGATACTATTTACAGTCGCGCGGGGGGCGCGAAATGTTTTCTTCTTCCTAGGGGGGGCATGACAGAAAATAATTGAGAAGCACTGCCATAGACCCATTGGTAGATGTCTCCAGGGGTGCCTCCCGCTTAGCTTATTCGTACCTGCACCGAATTAAGCGCCTTTTACATTCATGTAACGTATGGAGAGCGTTAAACCCTGACTCTAGAGACTATACCTATCAGGGGCGTAGCTAGAAATGCATGGGCCCCATAGCAAAAAAAATTTATGCCCCCCCCCCCCCCCCCCCCCCCATAACAGTGTCCCTGACAGTGACTGACCCCCAACAGGGGGTGGAGGCCGGCAACTATTGTAAGACGGACCCCGCGTTCCTTATGTAAGTGAGCTTAAAGGGAACCTGTCACCAAAAAATCGCTTATTAAGCTGTTATTAGTACCTTATAGTGCTGCATAGTAGTTTCCTAATGCACTTTTTCATCGTTTAGCCGCATTTAGCCTCCTTGAGAAATCAATGTTTTATTCAGCCGCTGCCCCGTGCTTCAAGTCAGGTTTGAAGTCAAGGGGGCAGCGGCCTAGGCGTCTCCAACGCTGCTCTCCCCGCCGCCTTTATTGACACGCCGGATCTCAGTGCCGGGACCGCGCTCCCAGCCCGCATGCGCAGTAAAGGGCTGCTGTAGCGCGATCCCGGCTCCGGCTCGTACACTCAGCCGGCTTCAGTTTCGCTACTGCACATGCACCCACCAGCCTTACATACTAGCGCAGTTACAGAAGATGCTGGGCGCATGCGCAGTAGCGAAACTGAAGCCGGCTGAGTGTACAGGCTGGGAGCGCGGTCCCGGCACTGAGATCCGGCGTGTAAATAAAGGCGGCGGGGAGAGCAGGATTGGAGACGCCTAGGCCGCTGCCCCCTTGACTTCAAACCTGACTTGAAGCAGGGGGCAGCGACTGAATAAAACAACGATTTCTCAAGGAGGATAGATGCGGCTAAACGATGAAAAAGTGCATTAGGAAACTACTATGCAGCACTATAAGGTACTACATACTAGTACATACTTTGCACAAGTTTATTATTTACAACTTAAAGGGAACCTGTCACCAAAAAAATCGCTTATTAAGCTGTTAATAGTATTAACAGCTTAATAAGCGATTTTATTTGGTGACAGGTTCCCTTTAAGTTGTAAATAATAAACCTGTGTAAAGTATGTACTAGTATGTATACTACTATCTAATAATCCTTATCTATCACTTGACACTTCACTAACTTACTGGGGACAGTCAGGACTCCTCTCCACTCCAGACTTTTTCTTTTTACTGTGGCAGACTGCTGGCAGTGCACAAAAGAAGATCAGAATCCATTCACTTCTGGCCTACTGGCTGGGCATGGGCAGTTAGGCACACTGGGCGCAGGCGGGCAGGCAGGCTCCCGCTCTTCACATTCAAAATAGGCAGCCGGCGGCAGCGTAACGTGACGTCATTCACTCCGTCACGCCGCACGCTCCTCCCACTTTAGAAGCAGGGGGAGCAGGCGCGTGACGTCGGACGTTGGAGTGAGTGACGTTACGCCGCCGGGAGACTGAGACAAGGAGGCGGAGCACAGCGGAGCAGTGGGGGTGGAGTCTGGACTGGATGGATTACACTACAGATGAGACCAGCATCCAGCAGTATGTAGTATGTCACACTGACATGATGAAGCAGCTGTGCGGTCGGACACTAGTGCAGGAGGCGGAGCACAGGGGTGTGATTAGGGTGTGCCCAGGCACACCCCGTGCGCACGCCTATGGGTACGCCCCCGTTACGGCCCCCTCCACCGCCTACCTCATCTTCTGCTCGTGCGGCAGTGCGCCCCGGGCCCGCCTGCTCCAGTCCTTTGTCCTGACTTGACGCGGCTTCCCCCCAGCCAGGCCCAAGCCACGGACCGCCCATGCCCCGCCCACTACACTGGGCGGGCGGTCGGGCCTGGCTGCCAGTGCCTGTGTGTGTTAATAAAAAAAAAAAAAAATGAATGCGGTCCGGACGGGCCCCCAGTGGCGTAGGGCCCCATAGCCACTGCTATGTTTGCTATGGCGATCCCTACGCCACTGATACCTATTATTCCTCAGCAAAAGATGTATACTCCAGACTAGACTACTTTCTAATCAGTCCTGCTGCTGTGTCCTCCCTAAACACCTCTACTATAGACTCCATGACTTTCTCAGACCATGCAATGTTGCATGTATCTCTGACAACCTCCTGGCATTGGAGACTGAATAAATCCTTGATTTGGGACTGTTGTGCCTTTTCATAGGTAAATGCATTGATATCCAATTTATTCTAGTCAAGATGGATGTTCATTTCCTTTAAGAGCCATGCTCGACTATATTTACAATTTTGTATGTCTTGAGTAGGCCAAAGTAAGGTCATACAAAGGTTTCTGCTTCTTAGTGTTATTCTTCTCATGAATGTACCAGTCTGAGAAGAATCCTCCTTGTCTACTTTTAAATTTATGATGGGAGATAAAGATAAGCTCTATGCAGCTGGTGATAATTACCTATACAATTAGGTATTAATTAATGAAGCAAAATATATAATATTCATGTATTCATTTAATGAGCCTTAGTCCTTAGCATAAGACAATCAGTAGGACATATATATATATATATATACACTGCTCAAAAAAATAAAGGGAACACTTAAACAACACAATGTAACTCCAAGTCAATCACACTTCTGTGAAATCAAACTGTCCACTTAGGAAGCAACACTAAGTGACAATCAATTTCACATGCTGTTGTGCAAATGGGATAGACAACAGGTGGAAATTATAGGCAATTAGCAAGACACCCCCAATAAAGGAGTGGTTCTGCAGGTGGTGATCACAGACCACTTCTCAGTTCCTATGCTTCCTGGCTGATGTTTTGGTCACTTTTGAATGCTGGCGGTGCTTTCACTCTAGTGGTAGCATGAGACGGAGTCTACAACCCACACAAGTGGCTCAGGTAGTGCAGCTTATCCAGGATGGCACATCAATGCGAGCTGTGGCAAGAAGGTTTGCTGTGTCTGTCAGCGTAGTGTCCAGAGCATGGAGGCGCTACCAGGAGACAGGCCAGTACATCAGGAGACGTGGAGGAGGCCGTAGGATGGCAACAACCCAGCAGCAGGACCGCTACCTCCACCTTTGTGCAAGGAGGAACAGGAGGAGCACTGCCAGAGTCCTGCAAAATGACCTCCAGCAGGCCATAAATGTGCATGTGTCTTCTCAAACGGTCAGAAACAGACTCCATGAGGGTGATATGAGGGCCCGACGTCCACAGGTGGGGGTTGTGCTTACAGCCCAACACCGTGCAGGACGTTTGGCATTTGCCAGAGAACACCAAGATTGGCAAATTCGCCACTGGCGCCCTGTGCTCTTCACAGATGAAAGCAGGTTCACAGTGAGCACATGTGACAGACGTGACAGAGTCTGGAGACGCCGTGGAGAACGTTCTGCTGCCTGCAACATCCTGAAGAAGTAATATGTGGTCAGAGTAAAACTTAACGTTTAATTAGAGCAATTAGAAAAATGGGTCCCGAGATAACAGATAACAACAAATTATATGTATATACACATTCGGAGCAGCACGGCGGTAAACCAAACGGATGCAAGAAGTGCCAATATCAGATAAATGATGCTCGGCGGCACCAATAAGTAACCGGTTGGTCCTACCACATAGATGAAACGCTCCAAAATCAGCAATTGTCCGGCCGGTGTTGATTGATGTGCACACCGTTGCTGGCGGCAATTAGCATAAAACAGGGTGGTTGGCAAAACTGGCTGGCCCTAGAATTACCCTAGGAACCTACGCTGGCCTATGTGACCGGATGACGGGGACCCGCCACCAGTCACCAACAGGAACCTCACCCTGGAATTGTGCGCCCTAGAAAGCCCTTGCTTACCTGATCCCTACATGCACGTTTCGCTAGGAGAGATGAGTAACAAGCTCATCAGGGGTAACATGGGAGCTTGGGCTGGACCTGTGCAGGGTGCACCCTGCACAGGTCCAGCCCAAGCTCCCATGTTACCCCTGATGAGCTTGTTACTGGCCCGCCCGTTCCCCAGACCTGAATCCAATTGAGCACATCTGGGACATCATGTCTCGCTCTATCCACCAACGTCACGTTGCACCACAGACTGTCCAGGAGTTGGCAGATGCTTTAGTCCAGGTCTGGGAGGAGATCCCTCAGGAGACCGTCCGCCACCTCATCAGGAGCATGCACAGGCGTTGTAGGGAGGTCATACAGGCACGTGGAGGCCACACACACTACTGAGCCTCATTTTGACTTGTTTTAAGGACATTACATCAAAGTTGGATCAGCCTGTAGTGTGTTTTTCCACTTTAATTTTGAGTGTGACTCCAAATCCAGACCTCCATGGGTTGAAAAATTTGATTTCCATTTTAAATTTTTGTGTGATTTTGTTGTCAGCACATTCAACTATGTAAAGAACAAAGTATTTCAGAAGAATATTTAAGGCTACTTTCACACCTGCGTTCAGGTGTCCGCTCGTGCGCACCGTTTGAAGGGGCTCACGAGCGGTCCTGAACGCAGCCGTCCGGCCCCAATGCATTCTCAGTGGAGGCGGATCCACTGAGAATGCATCCGCCTGCCAGCATTCAGCCTCCGCTCCGCTCAGTGAGCGGACACATGAACGCTGCTTGCAGAGTTCGGGTGTCCGCCTGGCCGTGCGGAGGCGAGCGGATCCGTCCAGACTTACAATGGAAGTCAATGGGGACGGATCCGCTTGAAGATGACACCATATGGCTCAATCTTCAAGCGGATCCGTCCCCCATTGACTTTCAATGTAAAGTCTGAACGGATCCGCTCAGGCTACTTTCAGACTTAGAAAATTTTCAAAGTATTAATGCAGACGGATCCGTTCTGAACGGATGCGAACGTCTGCATTATCGGAGCGGATCCGTCTGATGAAACATCAGACGGATCCGCTCCGAACGCTAGTGTGAAAGTAGCCTTATTAATTCAGATCTAGGATGTGTTATTTTTGTGTTCCCTTTATTTTTTTGAGCAGTGTATATATTACTTTATATTATATTGTTATATGTTATGAAGACAATATGTATCCAGTATATTATATATATTTCTCATTAGAAGAGTATCTGTCTCTAAAAGAGTGTCTGTGAAGATGTGTGTTTTGTAACAATTAATCACATCTTTGGTATGACAGGAGGTACCTATATCTCTGTGAGAAAACAAGGCCATTCATTCTATATGGTCCATAAATCAACAGTGTGAGAAACATTCAGAGAGACGCCTAGAGGTCTGTCTCTAATTGCTACAAGTGTCAAAATTAATCCCTATAGCTTTGAATTAAAGCTTTTAAGGTCAAATGTATAAAATACATTTTATTCAGACTTATATAAGTTAACCCTTTATACTATGATGCAAGTAGCTTATAAAGCAGTGCCACCTATGTATCAGTAGGTGACAATACAACAGTAGCAAAAGTGCATTCTGGGTAAGGTTATGATGTCACATTTTTTATCAATGGTCACGCCCATCCGACAATGATTGGAAAGTTCCAAACTAGGAAGGTGTATCTAACTGATAAGTTTGTGATCATAAACCATAAACAGAGAGAGGAGAAAGGAAGAGAAGTTGAGTCTCTAGAGGGGTCTATCAAGATGAAAGCCATGGTGAGATGCGCTATGATGGACCACCCAGCTTTCCTAGGAGCAGAAGTGAGATTCCTACTAGGACTTGGTAAGAGACACAGAAAATGATATTTCATTTTATTAAGACTAATTTGATAGTGTGGGTGAAATTATACCATCTAGATTGGCGAATAAATAAATAAATTAATTAATTGATCATCTCCATATTGAGATGTAGTCTTAGGATATTGTGAGGCTTCATTCTACCTGCAGAAGAATCTAGACTCATAATCTAGCAAAGCATTAAATGATTGCTTTTATATATATATATTGATAGAACATTCTTCGCCAAGCTAAGTGATGGATTCCCACAGGAAGGACTTATTTCAAGTCCTTCCCATTTAAGATATGGTCTAGCAAGATCCTAGATCCCTGTTATTTGTCTTAATAGTCTTACCAAAGTTATATATGTGAAAATAGTCCAGGATGGGGCGGAAGGATACAGTTATCTCTTCTAAGTTATATCCTTGGATGGATTTGCCCATCTTGAAGCCATGTGATGTGTAGTTGGTTAGGGGGGGCAGAATGTATGTAGCATTCTATAATGATGTCTAGGATTAGACATGCCCATCCTGATATCATGAGGTTTTCTCTGAACAGAAGTAATGTATATAACTTATGTTCATATTTTGATATCCTAACCTAATAATAGCTCGGTTATAATGTGACAAGTTATTTCCAATCACATGTATTGTTAAGCTTGTAATGCTTTATATTAACGCTATATATATATTCATTTGCCTGTATCATTGTCTTTATTTACTTATATATGTATATAACCTTGTAACCAATAAACCTGTGTATTATTGTATAATGCAGAACTACATTTTATCATTAACGTCATCTCACGTCAAAAGAACTTATTTATCTGAGGAAATAGTCGGACTCAGATGTGAATTGTATCGATTAGGTTGTCTACAATTCACCAGGTCATGATTTTAAGAATTTATGACAAATTTTATACATTTTATTTTTTTATGGTTAATTATTTTTATGACCATAATTAATAATTCTTAATTGAATTATTACCCCCCGACAGGACATAGAAATTACTCAAGACATCCAAAGAGTCCTCGCACAATACTTTGAAGAGAACCAAATTGGCAACATATCCCGCTTGTCAGTATGGGCGGCCCACGAGTGTGTGATCAGGGGAGTACTTATCAAACATGGGGCCAGACGTAAAAAAGAGAGAGCGGCCGAAATAGCGCACCTCCTTACCGAGATCTCCAGCTTAGAGAAGACACACAAACTTTCACACGCTACTCGAGCGGCCTTAATACAAGCAAGGGGGAAACTTAGGCCTCTTTCACACGGGCGTTGCTGAAAAATGCGCGGGTGCGTTGCGGGAACACCCGCGATTTTTCCGCGCGAGTGCAATACATTGTAATGCGTTTTGCACTCGCGTGAGAAAAATCGCGCGTGTTTGGTACCCAAACCCGAACTTCTTCATTTCTATGGGCCTGCGTTACGTGAAAAACGCACAAAGAGGAGCATGCTGCGATTTTCACGCAACGCAAAAGTGATGCGTGAAAATCACCGCTCGTGTGCACAGCCCCATAGAAATAAATGGGTCGGTATTCAGTGCGGGTGCAATGCGTTCACCTCACGCATCACATCCGCGCGGAATACTCGCTCGTGTGAAAGGGGCCTTAAAGAAAAACTCGACGTCCGCACCAAAGCCCTGTTAACTAGGGGTAGACGACACTTCTTTGAATATGGTGATAAATGCAGTAGAACATTAGCTCGATCTTTACGTGAACAAAAAGCAAGAAATTACGTACCGTTAATTGCGTCCCCCAGGGGTTCTAACTTTAACAGCCCAGAACAATAGTAGAGGCTTTTGCTCACTATTAGGCTCCATTCAGACGTCTGTAGTGCATTGCGGATCCGCAATACACCCGGCCGGCACCCCCATAAAAATGCCTATTCTTGTCCACAATTGCGGACAAGAATAGGACATGGTCTATTTTCTTGCAGAGCTGCGGACCGGAAGATTGGGGCTGCGTTCCGGAAATGCGGATCTGGAGAGCACATAGTGTGCTCTCCGCATCTCTTCCGGCCCCATAGAGAATGAATGGGTACGCACCCGTTCCGGATAATTGCGGAACGGATTCGGACCCATTCTACGGACGTCTGAATGGAGCCTTATAGGGATCTTAAGACCTCCCATGCTCGAATCAAAATAACCCGACCCAAACCCGGGCAATGCGTAAATACTTAGCGGATTTGAATTTACCAAAACTCCCAAGGGAGGCTATGGCGGCCCTTAATGAACCCATCTCGGATGAGGAACTAACAAATGCCTTGAAGTCCATGCAGCCTGGTAAAGCCCCTGGTCCAGATGGACTAACAGCCTCCTAATACAAGAAATACCTGCCCACTCTGAAAACCCCCCTCACAAAGGCAGTGAACTCTATGGGCCACCGACTCCCAAGAGACATGACACATGTCCACATCACAAGGAGGGAAGAGATCCAGCAGCATGTGCGAGTTATCGGCTAATCTCATTGTTAAATGTAGATCTGAAATTTTTTTCAAAAATTCTAGCTCTGCGTCTCATCCCCCTACTAACAGAACTAATCCACACCGCTCAAGTGGGCTTTATACCATCCAGGGAGGCCCGTGATAACACGACTAAAGTGTTAAACCTGATACACCAGGCCAAATGACAAAACGTACAGATGGGCCTTCCGTCTACAGAGGCCGAAAAGGCATTTGACACAGTAAGTTGGAGATGGCTGTTAGGGGACTCCATGGTGGCCTGGATCCGTTCTCTCTATACCTCTCCAACTTCAGCAACAAAGGTTAACGGGTTCTCTCTTCGGATTTTGACTGACGGAAAGGCACTCGTCAGGGGTGCCCTCTTTCCCCTTTAATCTTTGTATTCACCTTAGAGCCATTACTTTGCACAATTCAGAGGAACCCTAATATCACTGGCATCTCTTAAGATAGCTGCCTATGCAGACGACCTGATGTTCCCCATTACCAAACCTCTGACCTCATTCCATAACCAAATTGCAGAACTCAACACATATAACACCTTCACCAACCTACAAATCAATTTCCAAAAATCAGAGGCGTTCAACATTTCTTTGACAGGGGCACAAGGATCTGCCCTGGCCACTGCTTTCCTTTTTAGATGGTCAGCGGGAGCAATCAAATACCTGGGAACTTGGATTCCAAGGGACCTGAAAGAGATCTTTTTACCCCTCTCCTTAGCCGGATCAGAGAAGATCTGAATAGATGGTCCAACGGTCTATATACTTAGTTTGGACGTTGTGCCATCTATAAGATGAATGTCTTACCACGTCTGCTATATCTTCTCCAGACTCTCCCTATACACTTACCTTCAAACTTCTTCGTCGCCGCTCATCGCAACCTTTTCAGGTTTATATGGGGGGGACGTAAGCCTAGACTACCCCACCCTTTACTACAGGTTACAAAAGAGCAAGGGGGACTGGGGTGAGCAGACCTCCGTAAATACTATGCGGCTACCATGCTACAGCGTGTGCTGGACTGGTGCCGTCACACCCCCTTTAAACAATGGGTTACCATTGAACGGTCATGCTCCCAATCCCCCCTTGCTCTACTGCCTTGGACAATGACTAAGACTCCACAGACGTTCTCGACTCATCCTACCATAGGGCCGACTCTACACCAATACCATATAAACGCTACTAAGAGTGGGATCTCACCATCCCCTTCCCCTCTATTCCCGATTCCTGGGTCACCTGAATTTCCTGGCGGGTTGGTCATCTGGCCCTTTCACTCAATGGAGATTGGGGGGTAAGTGTCGAGCCCCATTCTTTAGAACAGCGGGAAGATGGTTTACACAGACCGGACTAATAAATCAATCGGAACCGTGCTCTCTGGGCTCATGGAGGGTCAGACAGCGTTCACATTTTCTTTCCTTTATTCCTTCATCACCGGACTTTGATAGTTCCCTCACATCTTTTGAAAAAGATGGTGGCACAGGTATATAACGACACTCCCTTTCCGAATTTTATAAGGAGCTAGTGGTTCAAAACCCGGGTTTCCGCCCCTCATTCGTGAACAATTGGATAGCCGACTTAGGAGTGGACATCCCCTCGGACCAATGGCCCAAAATTTACCATTACACACCTAAGTCATCGATCGCTAGCAAATTCCAAGAAGCAGCTTATAAATTGTTGTCTAGATGGTATTATGTCCCGACTCGTCTTCATAAAATGTTTCCGTCGACCGCCTCGCTGTGTTGGCGTTGGGACTCAATGATCTCTAATCCATATTTTCTGGCACTGCAGCAAACAGACAGTTCTGGGAGTCGATACATAAGACACCATGGCTTCTATCTTCTCATTTTCCATCCCAAAGTCTCCGGGCTTCTTCTTGCTTTTACACTCAGACTTACCTAACCGCCTGCTCAATAAGTCTGTAGTCCGCCATATGGTGATTGCGGCCAGCGCATGTATACCAGCTAGATGGAAGTCGCCTGCTCCACCGTCTGTGGACCTCTGGATACACAACGTTGAAGATATCCGGAGAATGGAGGAGCTGACGGCTTCTCTGAAAAACTCCCTTGTTGGGGTCAATACTGCTTGGACCCCATGGTGTGAGTACTCCAGAGTACCAGACCTTGCTGACATGATTTAGTGTCCTATATTACTATACCTCCCCCCCCATCCTACCTCTTGTCGTCGTCCCCCCTTTTATGTTGTTAGTTGTGGATACATACTAACTTTAAAGTATAGCTCTCTCTCTATTTGGAAGGAGATGTTTAAAGCATTGTGGTTTATCCGATTAGGACCTACCTACTCAGCGAGATGGACACCCTATAAGGCCGATGTTGATTTAGCTCATCCTATAAGTGGCATTTTGTACTACTCTACATGCGTCTATGAAACAGATATTGGCGACATCTACTTTCTCCTGCTAAAAACAAAACATGTTTCTTGTTTTTTCTGTATTTCCTACACTTTATAAATAAAATAAATAAATGTAGCCACAATACTTACCACTGATCCACCTTGCAATTCACTAAGGGCTTATGCACACGAATGTATTTATTTTTCCATTTGCATTCCGTTTTTTTACAGGTCCGTATGCGGAACCATTCACTTCAATGGGGCTTGAAAAAAAATATATGAAATGTGCATTCCGTGTCCGTATGTCCTATTCGTGTCCGTTTTCCGGACAAGGACAGGCATTGTTACAATAGATCCGCAAGGAAAACGGATGCAACACAGACTTCACACGGATGTCATCCGTTTTTTTGCAGAACCGTGTTACATACGGTCGTGTGCATGAGCCCTAACCCACATGCTGATTGCTAAGCCACTATGTTGACCACTGAGCCTTCATGCTATTCACTAACCAGAGATGCCCAACCTGCGGCCCTCCAGCTGTTGTAAAACCACAACTCCCACCATGCCCTGCTGTAGGCTGGCAGCAGTAGGCTCTCTGGGCATGCTGGGAGTTGTAGTTTTGCAACAGCTGGAGGGCCGCAGGTTGAGCATCCCTGCACTAACCTATATGCTGATCGCTGAGCCATATGTTAACCACTTAGCCACCATGATGTAAAAAAAAACAACATGTAAAATAGCTCAAAATCAGAAGAAGCCTTCGGTATGTTCTGTTCACAATGTTCCAGAAGATGTTTTTTAACCAGAAGGTGTTTTTATGTCACAATGCAAGTCTCTGCGCGCTGTACCAGCCATGGACTGCAAGGACATGCTGGGACCTGTAGTCCTTTCACCCCCGATTCCCCTCAGAGCAACCTCACTGACAAGACACATGTCTACATGACGACACCTGACACACAGAGGCCGGGTTATGCTGCAGAGCCGGCTCTGACAACCTGAAACTACTACTCTCAAATTCCACAGAAGTCAAAGGATAAAGACAAGGCATTCCCCAGAAAACACAGCAGCCCCTATGTAAATGTACAGTAAATTCTCTTCAATTATTTTCAGTCCTTTACAGGATCCCAGAGCTTCATGATAGTCCTCAGTCTAAAGGTCAATAGGCTTTAATTCTACTTTCACATGTAGTACCACCACTGACCAGCATCACATTCCATAGACGCTAATGCAACAGCGCCACCACACATGATATCTGCTAAGATAAAAACCTTATGGGATCCCCTCAGAATTGGGCATCACCGACGAATCATTATTCACGCCATTCACGTGCAGAGCAGGCATTGGATTGGCATCCCTACTGTCTTCACAAGTAGGGGACCTGCTGGGGGACACCTGCTCCTGCTGTAAAATATTTACAGACTCAGCAATGCGAGTCTCACTGTATAAACGACACCTAGAACATGAATAATGCACATAATCAGCACGTACTGATCTCAGATCGCGCCTGCTATACAGAATAGCAGGGTCGGGGGACCCCAGACCCTCATCTATCAGCCCTCTCTGTGCAGCACTTGCATCCCCATTCATGGACGCCCCCTCCCCAGACAGAAATGCCCGTTCCGAGGACACTCGTTTAAAGCCCCGTCTCCTGTACAACCCGTTCTGCTGGAAAACCCTGGATGGTTGGGTGGCATTCGTCACCTAGTCCAGCTCACACCGCTGACAGGCGAAGCCTTCAGAGGTGAGCAGGTCAGGTGTTTAGTCTATGGATGTCAACAAGAATCCTCCCATTCACTGACAGCTAGCGGAGATCTTAAAAATAGTGCATCTAAGATTTTTTTTTAAATCAGCTTTGCAGCCAATCTTTGTTACTGCTCTGTGTCTACAGTTCCTATCCAGACCTGTGTGTCTCCATGGTAACAGGCTGCAAAAAAAAATATATCAAAAACCCCTATGATGACATTTCCAGTCCAGATGCAGGAGAGACGTGGCATGGAGTGGGACATAGCTGCAGGATCAGGCTCCACACCGTCGGTAACCATGGAGACACATGGATCTGCAGTAGGAGCTGTATACACCTAGGTGATTCATTATCGGCTGCGGCGCCCCAGTTATTACCAGTGCGCTCACCGCAGACGGTATTTCATTAAATGTCTGGCTGGACCTGATTTTCTCGTTCGGATGCCTGCAGGTCTCCGGTGCAGGTTGTAGCTGAGTGCAGCGCGGACGGCATAGTGCGCACGTGTATTCATCAAGGGCCACATCTGGCGTTACATCCTCAGAGAAAAAACAAGTCTGCGGCTTCTGTCACCGCCATACCATGCTCGTCATAGCTGGGGTATTGCCTTGGTCATAAAGGCACCACGTGACCGCTGTATGCACACCGCCGTTTAACCGACCCGGCAGTTTATTCAGCCTGCAGGGTTTCCCCGGATGCAGCCTAGCCGGATACTGCTGGACCATATTGACTATAATGGGATCTGGCGAGGATATGGCCACTTTCCGGCATAAGTTTCGGCTTTCGGACGGACAAAAAAAAAAACTGTGCGATGATTTTTGTCTGGCCAAAAGCCTGAATTTTGCCGAGACGCAGCCAGATGGGAACATATCTGCAATGTAAGTAAGGAGATTTAATAAAATGTGTTCACCGTGTAAGTCAGGACTGTTCACCGTAGAGGAGATCCTAATATCAGAAGGGAATGAAGTTTCCCTTTAAGCTACTACCAGGAGCAGGGGCTACAGTTGTGTTCAAAATAATAGCAGTCAGACATCACTAACCTGATCAATCACTGTTTTTGGTAGAAATGATATTTCTACATGGCAAATAATTCACTAGCAGGTGTAGTAGAGTAATAGAAACCCAACAGTCATGACATGCATGCTGCTGATTCTCTGTAATTCAATCACTTATTGAAATGTTCAAAATAATAGCAGTGTGGAGTTCAATGGGTGAGGTCATTCATTCTTTGAAAAACAGGTGGCAATTATTGCCCTTATTTAAGGAAGGAAGGCAGCACATGTTGTACCTGCCGGTTACAGCGCATTTCTCTCTGAAATTCTGAGGAAAATGGGTCGTTCCAGACATTGTTCAGAAGAACAGCGCACCTTGATTAAAAAGTTGATCAGAGAGGGGAAAACATATAAAGAAGTGCAGAAAATGATCGGCTGCTCAGCTAAAATAATTGCAAATGCTTTAAAATGGCAACCAAACCCTGAAAGACGTGGAAGAAAGCGAAAAACTACCATTTGAATGAATAAAAGAATAGCCGAAATGGCGAGGACTCGACCAACAATCATCTCCAGGAAGATCAGAGAAGGTGTAAAGTTCCCTGTGAGAGAAGACGCCGATGTGAAGCCGAGCGATCTGCAAGAAGCCCCTGCAAAGAAGACATGTGCCGAAGAGCTTACAATCTGCCAAAGAGCACATTGACGGCCTGAAGAGACGTTCTGCGGACTGATGGAAGTAAGATTGTTCTTTTTGGGTCTAGTGGCCGGAGACGGTTTGTCAGACGACCCCCAGACACTGAATTCAGCCCCAGTACACTGAAGACAGTGAAGCATGGTGGACAAGCATCATGATATGGGGATGTGTCTCATGGGCCTATTTATCGCAGACCAGGGATCACGGATCAGTTTGACTACATCAGAATACTTGAAGAGGTCATGCTGCCTTATACTGAAGAGGAGATGCCCTTGAAATGGGTGTTCCAACAAGACAACGACCCCAAACACCAGTAAACGGGCAACATCTTGGTTCCAGACCAACAAGACTGACGTTATGGAGCGGCCGGCCCGATCCCCGGATCTTTATCCAATAGGTGACATCAAAAATGCAGTTTCTGAGGCAAAACCAAGAAAAAGAGAAGAACTGTGGGATGTCGTCCGATCCTCCAGGGCTGGAATACCTGTTCACAGGGGCAGAAGGTGGTGACTCCGAGCAGCACAGACGTCCAGCAGTTCTCGGAGACAGCGGGTATACAACTGAGTATTAGTGACGGGATTCAGAAGGAAGAAAATCTTCAGACATTTCTCAGTTTATAGAGTGAATGTTTGAGTTTGTAAAGAAGAAGACTGACACTGCTATTTTTTTGAACAGTCTAATATTCTACTATTTTTTTAGAGGAACAACACAAATTTGATATATTTTTCCTCATGTTTTGATTTGGAATAGAATGTGTAGTGTTCCCAATGCATCTGTGTGGATGGAAATAGAAGCTATTAGAAGGATCTGGAGCTTTATTCACTTTTTTAAACACACTGCTATTATTTTGAACACAACTGTACATGTAAAATGTGCAGCGTGCTTACAAACCCCCTACTTCCCGATAGTTTATCGCCTGCCAATGGATGATATTTTATCGTCTCCTTGAAAGGTTGCAGTAAAATGTGTTTATGGACAAGCTCCAGCCATTAACATGATGTAATGTACGGGGGCGCGACGGAACCAGCGGTACAATAACCAGTGATTGATGGTAGGATGGATGCCCAGTGTTATGTACGTCCCCAGTCCGCCATGTATATTGCTGTGCTGTTTATTGGATTTGCAGTAAAACGAGCTTCATCACAACAGCGCATCTCATTAATATAAAATGAGCTCAGAGAAAACAAAGGCAGAAAGAGCGACAACGTAATAAACTGACATCTCAGCAAGAAAAGAGGGATGGCGATAACAACCAGCATAAAAAAATACAGCTCTAGCATTATAATGTATAATGCCGCTCCTGTATATAGGAATAAAACTACTATAATACTGCTCCTATGTACAAGAATATAACTACTATAATACTGCTCCTATGTACAAGAATATAACTACTATAATACTGCTCCTATGTACAAGAATATAACTACTATAATACTGCTCCTATGTACAAGAATATAACTACTATAATACTGACTCCTATGTACAGGAATATAACTACTATAATACTGCCTCCTATGTACAAGAATATAACTACTATAATACTGCCTTCTATGTACAAGAATATAATTACTATAATACTGCCTCCTATGTACAAGAATATAACTACTATAATACTGCTCCTATGTACAAGAATATAACTACTATAATACTGCTCATATGTACAAGAATATAACTACTATAATACTGCTCCTATGTACAAGAATATAACTAATATAATACTGCTCCTATGTACAAGAATATAACTACTATAATACGCCTCCTATGTACAGGAATATAACTACTATAATACTGCTCCTATGTACAAGAATATAACTACTATAATACTGCCCCTATGTACAAGAATATAACTACTATAATACTGCTCCTATGTACAAGAATATAACTACTATAATACTGCTCCTATGTACAAGAATATAACTACTATAATACTGCCCCTATGTACAAGAATATAACTACTATAATACTGCTCCTATGTACAAGAATATAACTACTATAATACTGCTTCTATGTACAAGAATATAACTACTATAATACTGCTCCTATGTACAAGAATATAACTACTATAATACTGCTCCTATGTACAAGAATATAACTACTATAATACTGTTCATATGTACAAGAATATAACTACTATAATACTGCCTCCTATGTACAAGAATATAACTACTATAATACTGCCTTCTATGTACAAGAATATATCTACTATAATACTGCTTCCTATGTACAAGAATATAACTACTATAATACTGCCTCCTATGTACAAGAATATAACTACTATAATACTGCTCCTATGTACAAGAATATAACTACTATAATACTGCTCATATGTACAAGAATATAACTACTATAATACTGCCTCCTATGAACAAGAATATAACTACTATAATACTGCTCCTATGTACAAGAATATAACTACTATAATACTGCCTCCTATGTACAAGAATATAACTACTATAAAACTGCCTCCTATGTACAAGAGTATAACTACTATAATACTGCCTCCTATGTACAAGAATATAACTACTATAATACTGCTCCTATATACAAGAATATAACTACTATAATACTGCCTCCTATGTACAAGATAATAACTACTATAATACTGCCTCCTATGTACAAGAATATAACTACTATAATACTGCCTCCTATGTACAAGAATATAACTACTATAACACTGCTCCTATGTACTAGAATATAACTACTATAATACTGCTCCTATGTACAGGAATATAACTACTATAATACTGCCTCCTATGTACAAGAATATAACTACTATAATACTGACTCCTATGTACAAGAATATAACTACTATAACACTGCTCCTATGTACAAGAATATAACTACTATAATACTGCTCCTATATACAAGAATATAACTACTATAATACTGCTTCCTATGTACAAGAATATAACTACTATAATACTGCCTCCTATGTACAAGAATATAACTACTATAATACTGCCTCCTATGTACAAGAATATAACTACTATAATGCTCCTATGTACAAGAATATAACTACTATAATACTGCCTCCTATGTACAAGAATATAACTACTATAATACTGCCTCCTATGTACAAGAATATAACTACTATAATACTGCCTCCTATGTACAAGAATATAACTACTATAATACTGCTCCTATGTACAAGAATATAACTACTATAATACTGCTCCTATGTACAAGAATATAACTACTATAATACTGCTCCTATGTACAAGAATATAACTACTATAATACTGCTCCTATGTACAAGAATATAACTGCTATAATACTGCTCCTATGTACAAGAATATAACTGCTATAATACTGCTCCTATGTACAAGAATATTACTACTATAATACTGCTCCTATGTACAAGAATATAACTACTATAATACTGCTCCTATATACAAGAATATAACTACTATAATACTGCTACTATGTACAAGAATATAACTACTATAATACTGCTCCTATGTACAAGAATATAACTACTATAATACTGCTCCTATGTACAAGAATATAACTACTATAATACTGCTCCTATGTACAAGAATATAACTACAATAATACTGCCTCCTATGTACAAGAATATAACTACTATAATACTGCTCCTATGTACAAGAATATAACTACTATAATACTGCTCCTATGTACAAGAATATAACTACTATAATACTGCTCCTATGTACAAGAATATAACTACTATAATACTGCTCCTATGTACAAGAATATAACTACTATAATACTGCCCCCTATGTACAAGAATATAACTACTATAATACTGCTCCTATGTACAAGAATATAACTACTATAATACTGCTCCTATGTACAAGAATATAACTACTATAATACTGCCTCCTATGTGCAAGACTATAACTACTATAATACTGCCTCCTATGTACAAGAATATAACTACTATAATACTGCCTCCTATGCACAAGAATATAACTACTATAATACTGCCTCCTATGCACAAGAATATAACTACTATAATACTGCCTCCTATGTACAAGAATCTAACTACTATAATACTGCTCCTATGTACAAGAATATAACTACTATAATACTGCTCCTATGTACAAGAATATAACTACTATAATACTGCTCCTATGTACAAGAATATAACTACTATAATACTGCCTCCTATGTACAAGAATATAACTACTATAATACTGCCTTCTATGTACAAGAATATATCTACTATAATACTGCTTCCTATGTACAAGAATATAACTACTATAATACTGCCTCCTATGTACAAGAATATAACTACTATAATACTGCTCCTATGTACAAGAATATAACTACTATAATACTGCTCATATGTACAAGAATATAACTACTATAATACTGCCTCCTATGAACAAGAATATAACT
The DNA here is from genome assembly GCF_905171765.1 of Bufo bufo. Lineage (NCBI taxonomy): Eukaryota > Metazoa > Chordata > Amphibia > Anura > Bufonidae > Bufo > Bufo bufo. The sequence goes on along the minus strand of NC_053396.1, from coordinate 6,827,100 downwards.
ACTATAATACTGCTCCTATGTACAAGAATATAACTACTATAATACTGCCTCCTATGTACAAGAATATAACTACTATAATACTGCCCCTATGTACAAGAATATAACTACTATAATACTGCTCCTATGTACAAGAATATAACTACTATAATACTGCTCCTATGTACAAGAATATAACTACTATAATACTGCCCCTATGTACAAGAATATAACTACTATAATACTGCTCCTATGTACAAGAATATAACTACTATAATACTGCTTCTATGTACAAGAATATAACTACTATAATACTGCTCCTATGTACAAGAATATAACTACTATAATACTGCTCCTATGTACAAGAATATAACTACTATAATACTGTTCATATGTACAAGAATATAACTACTATAATACTGCCTCCTATGTACAAGAATATAACTACTATAATACTGCCTTCTATGTACAAGAATATATCTACTATAATACTGCTTCCTATGTACAAGAATATAACTACTATAATACTGCCTCCTATGTACAAGAATATAACTACTAGAATACTGCTCCTATGTACAAGAATATAACTACTATAATACTGCTCATATGTACAAGAATATAACTACTATAATACTGCCTCCTATGAACAAGAATATAACTACTATAATACTGCTCCTATGTACAAGAATATAACTACTATAATACTGCCTCCTATGTACAAGAATATAACTACTATAATACTGCCTCCTATGTACAAGAGTATAACTACTATAATACTGCCTCCTATGTACAAGAATATAACTACTATAATACTGCTCCTATATACAAGAATATAACTACTATAATACTGCCTCCTATGTACAAGATAATAACTACTATAATACTGCCTCCTATGTACAAGAATATAACTACTATAATACTGCCTCCTATGTACAAGAATATAACTACTATAACACTGCTCCTATGTACTAGAATATAACTACTATAATACTGCTCCTATGTACAGGAATATAACTACTATAATACTGCCTCCTATGTACAAGAATATAACTACTATAATACTGACTCCTATGTACAAGAATATAACTACTATAACACTGCTCCTATGTACAAGAATATAACTACTATAATACTGCTCCTATATACAAGAATATAACTACTATAATACTGCTTCCTATGTACAAGAATATAACTACTATAATACTGCCTCCTATGTACAAGAATATAACTACTATAATACTGCCTCCTATGTACAAGAATATAACTACTATAATGCTCCTATGTACAAGAATATAACTACTATAATACTGCCTCCTATGTACAAGAATATAACTACTATAATACTGCCTCCTATGTACAAGAATATAACTACTATAATACTGCCTCCTATGTACAAGAATATAACTACTATAATACTGCTCCTATGTACAAGAATATAACTACTATAATACTGCTCCTATGTACAAGAATATAACTACTATAATACTGCTCCTATGTACAAGAATATAACTACTATAATACTGCTCCTATGTACAAGAATATAACTGCTATAATACTGCTCCTATGTACAAGAATATAACTACTATAATACTGCTCCTATGTACAAGAATATTACTACTATAATACTGCTCCTATGTACAAGAATATAACTACTATAATACTGCTCCTATATACAAGAATATAACTACTATAATACTGCTACTATGTACAAGAATATAACTACTATAATACTGCTCCTATGTACAAGAATATAACTACTATAATACTGCTCCTATGTACAAGAATATAACTACTATAATACTGCTCCTATGTACAAGAATATAACTACAATAATACTGCCTCCTATGTACAAGAATATAACTACTATAATACTGCCTCCTATGTACAAGAATATAACTACTATAATACTGCTCCTATGTACAAGAATATAACTACTATAATACTGCTCCTATGTACAAGAATATAACTACTATAATACTGCTCCTATGTACAAGAATATAACTACTATAATACTGCCCCCTATGTACAAGAATATAACTACTATAATACTGCTCCTATGTACAAGAATATAACTACTATAATACTGCTCCTATGTACAAGAATATAACTACTATAATACTGCCTCCTATGTGCAAGACTATAACTACTATAATACTGCCTCCTATGCACAAGAATATAACTACTATAATACTGCCTCCTATGCACAAGAATATAACTACTATAATACTGCCTCCTATGCACAAGAATATAACTACTATAATACTGCCTCCTATGTACAAGAATCTAACTACTATAATACTGCTCCTATGTACAAGAATATAACTACTATAATACTGCTCCTATGTACAAGAATATAACTACTATAATACTGCTCCTATGTACAAGAATATAACTACTATAATACTGCTCCTATGTACAAGAATATAACTACTATAATACTGCCTCCTATGTACAAGAATATAACTACTATAATACTGCTCCTATGTACAAGAATATAACTACTATAATACTGCTCCTATGTACAAGAATATAACTACTATAATACTGCTCCTATGTACAAGAATATAACTACTATAATACTGCCTCCTATGTACAAGAATATAACTACTATAATACTGCTCCTATGTACAAGAATATAACTACTATAATACTGCTCCTATGTAAAAGAATATAACTACTATAATACTGCTCCTATGTACAAGAATATAACTACTATAATACTGCTCCTATGTACAAGAATATAACTACTATAATACTGCTCCTATGTACAAGAATATAACTGCTATAATACTGCTCCTATGTACAAGAATATAACTACTATAATACTGCTCATATGTACAAGAATATTACTACTATAATACTGCTCCTATGTACAAGAATATAACTACTATAATACTGCTCCTATATACAAGAATATAACTACTATAATACTGCTACTATGTACAAGAATATAACTACTATAATACTGCTCCTATGTACAAGAATATAACTACTATAATACTGCTCCTATGTACAAGAATATAACTACTATAATACTGCTCCTATGTACAAGAATATAACTACAATAATACTGCCTCCTATGTACAAGAATATAACTACTATAATACTGCCTCCTATGTACAAGAATATAACTACTATAATACTGCTCCTATGTACAAGAATATAACTACTATAATACTGCTCATATGTACAAGAATATAACTACTATAATACTGCTCCTATGTACAAGAATATAACTACAATAATACTGCCTCCTATGTACAAGAATATAACTACTATAATACTGCCTCCTATGTACAAGAATATAACTACTATAATACTGCTCCTATGTACAAGAATATAACTACTATAATACTGCCTCCTATGTACAAGAATATAACTACTATAATACTGCTCCTATGTACAAGAATATAACTACTATAATACTGCTCCTATGTACAAGAATATAACTACTATAATACTGCCCCCTATGTACAAGAATATAACTACTATAATACTGCTCCTATGTACAAGAATATAACTACTATAATACTGCTCCTATGTACAAGAATATAACTACTATAATACTGCTCCTATGTACAAGAATATAACTACTATAATACTGCTCCTATGTACAAGAATATAACTACTATAATACTGCTCCTATGTACAAGAATATAACTACAATAATACTGCCTCCTATGTACAAGAATATAACTACTATAATACTGCCTCCTATGTACAAGAATATAACTACTATAATACTGCTCCTATGTACAAGAATATAACTACTATAATACTGCTCCTATGTACAAGATTATAACTACTATAATACTGCTCCTGTGTACAAGAATATAACTACTATAATACTGCCTCCTATGTACAAGAATATAACTGCTATAATACTGCTCCTATGTACAAGAATATAACTACTATAATACTGCTCCTATGTACAAGAATATAACTACTATAATACTACCTCCTATGTACAAGAATATAACTACTATAATACTGCCTCCTATGTACAAGAATATAACTACTATAATACTGCCTCCTATGTACAGGAATATAACTACTATAATACTGCCTCCTATGTACAAGAATATAACTACTATAATACTGCTCCTATGTACAAGAATATAACTACTATAATACTGCTCCTATGTACAGGAATATAACTACTATAATACTGCTCCTATGTACAAGAATATAACTACTATAATACTGCTCCTATATACAAGAATATAACTACTATAATACTGCTCCTAGGTACAAGAATATAACTACTATAATACTGCTCCTATGTACAAGAATATAACTACTATAATACTGCCTCCTATGTACAAGAATATAACTACTATAATACTGCTCCTATGTACAAGAATATAACTACTATAATACTGCTCCTATGTACAAGAATATAACTACTATAATACTGCTCCTATGTACAAGAATATAACTACTATAATACTGCCTCCCATGTACAAGAATATAACTACTATAATACTGCTCCTATGTACAAGAATATAACTACTATAATACTGCTCCTATGTACAAGAATATAACTACTATAATACTGCTCCTGTGTACAAGAATATAACTACTATAATACTGCCTCCTATGTACAGGAATATGACTACTATAATACCGCCTGCTGTGTGATAGAACACACTCTCCTGTCCCTAGGATCTGTAGTAATGTGCTGATCAGATAAACACAATTATTCCCGGGGGTGACGAGCTCCGGATGACTGATGTGTTCTTTTCCCCGATACGGGTGAGAACATAGAAGTCAATAAAAGTAATCTTTCTTCCTGTCTCTGCGGCGCCTCCTGTGTTCACCGCTCAATGAGGAAACGGCATAAAACAGATTAGAGGTCGTTTGTGGATCGGAGGATGAGGAACCGTCAGGAAGGATATTAAAGGGATAAATGGAACCAGAATAAGCTTTGATCAGAACGTCTCCTATGGCGGACACCAGCGCTCATCATCATCATCCTCATCAGAGCGTTTCTAGCTCCATCATTCTTTGCCAATTAAAGGGGTTGTCCGAGTTATTTTTTTGTTCTTTCTATGTTCCTAACTGGGCAAATGTAACAGCTTTCCAATTAACTCACTTTATCTCCAGTGGCTGGTTTCTCAGATTTCACTGAGGGTCACATGACCTGTGATGTCAGCTTCTCTCCCTGCTCTGATAAACTTCTGTGCTGGCCACGCCCCCCTTCACTGCCGCCTGCTCTCTCTCCTAGGATTCTTAACCCCTTCAGCTGCACACACTGGGTATCTGCAGCAGTGACAATTCTGGGCACAGGAGCTGAAGGACTAGAGAGAGCATTGCACAAGAAGGTAGGGGGAAGATCCTGTGAGTATTAGCAGTGTCATTATACAGCTGGGACTTGTAGTCCTACACATACAACACGCTGCAGAGTCTCCCAGCAGGCGGACATGTCACTCAGGGCAGTTCTTGTAGCCACTCCCTTAGCAGAGCAGGGGGAGGGGCAGAGATTGTTTTGTAAGGGCCAGAAAAGAACCAGGCAAATGAGGAAATATATATATATATATTTTGCATAAAACTTGCTTAGCTTAGTTATATATTGCTGCCAATCAGATTTCCAGTGCTATATATTTTTTTTTCATAACTCGGACAACCCCTTTAACTCCATACTATTTCTTTATAAGAGTCAGAGCGCCATTTCTGAGACATCTGTTGACATGCAGCCACCACTAGGGGGAGCTCAGAAGATTCCTGTATACAGGATCTAATGTATGAACTGTATGCAGTGAGCTCCTGGGTTCCCCCTAGTGCTGATTGCATGTAACCAGTATCTGTGACATCATAACATTCTATGACATCGGGGAAAACATTCCAGAAGCAGCACATAGGCGGCCATATCATACGGGCGGCCATATCATAGGGGCGGTCATATCATACGGGCGGTCACTGCCCTGAGTCTTCAGCTATGACGTTTTCAGCGGTCAACGCGCTCCTCGCACTTTTCTGTGTCTATACTGAAATGTCTGGATCCAAGGAGCCGGATATGAGAAAATCGGGGAAATCAAATGCATCAATGGAAGTAACCGTTAAAGGGTTAAACGCCAGCTACCACGGCGCGAACGGTACAGAGCAGGCGACCGCGGCCGGGGTGAAGACAGACGATAATGAGATACCCACCACCAACTCCACCAGGAATGGTCAGCGCATTGGACCACGGCACAGAATAGGTCTTCTGCGGTACCTCCTGAGGGCGCTGCGCAGTCATCACTGATCTATAGAGATGAGATACTGCGTATCCGAGCTACAACCGTCATATAACAGAATAAATGTCTTACAATGGTCTGTAACCTAGAGAAGTATTATTGTCCGACCCTGCAGTGGACAACGGAGGATGGGAAATGTAGTGCTGAGGGGTTCTCCGGGAACGTATCACACATGATAAGCTTAGATACACCAGTTCTATAGATACTATAATGTCAGGATTAGATACACAGCTCAGCAGACAATATCACACAGAATAGGATTAGATACACAGCTCAGCAGACAGTATCACACAGGATAGGATTAGATACACAGCTCAGCAGACAGTATCACACAGGATAGGATTAGATACACAGCTCAGCAGACAGTATCACACAGGATAGGATTAGATACACAGCTCAGCAGACAGTATCACACATGATAGGATTAGATACACAGCTCAGCAAACAGTATCGCACAGTATAGGATTAGATACACGGCTCAGCAGACAGTATCACACATGATAGGATTAGATACACAGCTCAGCAAACAGTATCGCACAGTATAGGATTAGATACACGGCTCAGCAGACAGTATCACACATGATAGGATTAGATACACAGCTCAGCAAACAGTATCGCACAGTATAGGATTAGATACACGGCTCAGCAGACAGTATCACACAGGATAGGATTAGATACACAGCTCAGCAGGCAGTATCACACAGGATAGGATTAGATACACAGCTCAGCAGACTGTATCACACAGGATAGGATTAGATACACAGCTCAGCAGACAGTATCACACAGGATAGGATTAGATACACAGCTCAGCAGACAGTATCACACAGGACAGGATTAGATACACAGCTCAGCAGACAGTATCACAGGATAGGATTAGATACACAGCTCAGCAAACAGTATCGCACAGTATAGGATTAGATACACGGCTCAGCAGACAGTATCACACAGGATAGGATTAGATACACAGCTCAGCAGGCAGTATCACACAGGATAGGATTAGATACACAGCTCAGCAGACTGTATCACACAGGATAGGATTAGATACACAGCTCAGCAGACAGTATCACACAGGATAGGATTAGATACACAGCTCAGCAGACAGTATCACACAGGATAGGATTAGATACACAGCTCAGCAGACAGTATCACACATGATAGGATTAGATACACAGCTCAGCAGACAGTATCACACAGGATAGGATTAGATACACAGCTCAGCAGACGGTATCACACAGGAGAGGATTAGATACACAGCTCAGCAGACAGTATCACACAGGATAGGATTAGATACACAGCTCAGCAGACAGTATCACACATGATAGGATCAGATACACAGCTCAGCAGACAGTATCACACAGGATAGGATTAGATACACAGCTCAGCAGACAGTATCACACATGAGAGGCTTGGATACACAGCAGCGCTCTTCTATAGGGTATTTACCGCCGGCGCTCTGTAGATTAGTCACGACTCTTCCTCGAGCTGCGGCTTCAGTTTGTAAATATCTGTTAAAGTGACACCAACCTGACAACTCGTCACGACTCTGACTACATGTGGCGGCTTCTCAGAAACGCGGTGGGGCCCGTCTACTGCTGATCCCTTCCTTACTGGAAGACAAACCTCAGGAATACCGGCAGCGAGGGGTCACTACATCGCCAGACAGATGTGTCACTCACTCTGACAACTCCGCCGGAGCTGTGTCGGCAGCCAAGTGTTGTGCATTTTCATACGTATACAATATTATCTAATGACATTATAACCAAAATAAATGCTCATCTCATTGCCTTTAAGAATAAAATCAGCCTGAACCAAAGTTCTATTATGTGGCTGAGGAAGCCAAGATGAGTTCATCGTGAAAAAAGAAACGAGGATCCAGCACCAGTTTTTAAAGTTTTTTCGTTCCCGGTCTTTATTCACCAAATTTTCGTAATATATACACATGCAGTGGCACTAGTTCCCACTCTTCCCCAATTGATTTACGCGTTTCGAACACTTCTGTTCTTAGTCATAATCAAAAGTGTCTGATCTGCGACGATCTTAAATAGGGTCAACCTTCCTTTTCCCCTCCGTAAAGGGGGGGGGGGGGGGGGGGGAAGAAAAGGGAGGTGAGCTCGATCCTCAGCGCGTCAGACACCTGTTCAAACAAACACACCCGTGACATATAAACTCTGATTTAGTTATACGATACAATTATTCTTACGATTATGTGAAAAAGTAACAATACGCATGTTCTATTTCGAAAAACCAGATATAGACACACCACGTCTCGATTTCTCAATATACTATATTATATCTTGATTGAAAATCGAGGCGTGCTGTACCATTCTTTGATCTTCCATTTGATATACAAAAAAAAACACAACATGCTCGATATTGTCCAATGGTGTCCACTCAGTTGCCTAATATGATATCTACTTTGAAGTCTGAAATTCTCGTGGAAAATCATATATGTCAAATTTTGTTCACCAAAAGCAAAATCGCATAATGTGAACAAGGTATGATGGTTTGGCCCTTTATCTGAAAGTTATGGGGGCACCAATAGTAACTCCGCTACATGACATAATATAGCTCCTGCAATATGGAATTATCTTGAGATATCACATATGTTCGATCCCAACCATCCAAAAAAATGCATGGTGTGAACAGGGCCCAAGTAGTTGAGCCTCAATCTGGTCCTATCGTGCGCGTATCTTGTAGCAATGTCGGCTCGATCCCAGAACACAACCATCTCATCACAACCATCTCATTTTCAGACATTTCTCTTCCTTTGGGTCCATTCACACGTCCGTTATGGTGTTCCGCATCCGTTCCGATTAAAAACGGAACGTTATGCGGATCCATTCATTTTCAATGGAATCCGCAAATAATCGGAGAGCACTCATGGTGCTCTCCGATTCCGTGATTCCGTTCCGTGGGTTCCGTTATTCGGATCCTGGAAAAAATATATACCCTGTCCTACTATTTGTCCGATTTTGCGTTCCGTCATCCCATTCTAGTCAATGGATCCGTCAAAAAATCGGATGACATGTTAAAAGCATCCTCATGTCATCCAGATTTTCGGATCCGCAAAAAACAGGAACGTTTATCTGGAAGGGTAAAAATACTGACGTGTGAATGCACCCTTTGTTGATGTTCAAGTTTTGTCTTCTATCTGTTTGGACACTATTATTCTTATTTGTTACATTTGGTCTTCTCTGATTGTTTATTGTGAGACCCAATAAATCTGATCTTAGTTTATTTTTTGCAGTAGATACAATGTTATTTCCAAGATAAAATCAATAAGCATATGTGAATATTTGCTATATTTATGCAAATGATATTCTAATGCTAAAAGGGCGATTGCATGAGGGATGGATGGATAAAGTGAGACAACGTCTAGTGTCAACCACATTATGCATATATTTGAGTACATCAGTAGTATCTCTGATATATCCTGGAAGTCTCTTGACCAATGGCTGTAACACTGAATCCAACCATTCCCAGATTTTTTCTGTTAGGGATCCAATCCCTGACACTATAGGTCGTAATGGGGGAGGGTTAACGCCCTTATGTGTTTTTGGAAGAGCATGAATGATTGGCGTTACAGGTGAGTCAACATTCAAGAAATCGTATTGTTTTTGGCTGATAAAGCCCCTTTCTTTACCTCTATTCAAGATGAGAACTAATTCTTCCTTGTATTTAGATAGGGGATTGTATTTCAATATTTGGTAAGTGGAGACGTCAGGCAGAACCCCCAACATCTGTTCATAGCAGGTCTTGTCTAACACCACCACTGAGCCCCCTTTGTCCGCCATCTTGAATATAAGATCCTTTTTCTCTTCTAATTCTTTTAATGCTGTTCGTTGTTTTTTATTGAGATTATGTCTTCCTTTTTTATATTCTAGGCTCTGTATCAGTAACAATTCCCTTTCAATTGTCTCCTGGAAAACATCCATACCAGGTGTGCGAAATTTAAGAGGATAGTCATTTTTATTCGCGGTTGAAAAGTCATGTTTACTGACAGGCTCATGAAAATCCGTGTTTTCCAGTTGGAGATCTCCAAGACAGAGCAGGGACTGTTGTTCCCTGAATGATAAATTAGTATAAATATTAGTAGTTGTTATATCTCTGTCTGTATTGGGATCTTCAAATGGCACGGATGAAACTGATAAATTTGTTAACATGCATAATGGTAGAAAAAGGATCAAAATTAGTGGTGGGCACAAAATTCAAACCTAATGACAATACATTTTCTTGATCTCCCGTCAAGGTATGACTGGATAGATTAATAACATCCAAAATCAATGCATCGTTGCAATCTTCATCTACTTGTTTTGTAGGCGGGTTGACATCATATGCGGTCTTTTTGGGTTTTCGGCCGCCTCTTCTGTAACGTTTTTTGGCGGTTCTGATTTATTTTAATTTTAAAATAAGAAGGTTTCATGTGGTTAGCATCTTGAGCTTGCATTTCTTTTCTCCCCCATCGACTCACAGGAATCACTTGAAGCTGCAGATGTCTCCAATTCCGAATTACTAAAGCTGACTCTACGTGGTAAGTCCGATTTAGCAGACTTTTTATTTTTTGTATATTTGTCGCGAACATGCTTATTTTTTAAGAATCGATTTTGGAGTACTATGAGGGTTGTCCTGACCACACATAATCGTAAGAATTATTTTATCGTATAACTAAATCAGAGTTTATATGTCACGGGTGTGTTTGTTTGAACAGGTGTCTGACATGCTGATGATCGAGCTCACCTCCCTTTTCTTCCCAACCCCCCCCCCCCCCTTTATGGAGGGGAAAAGGAAGGTTGACCCAATTTAAGATCTTCACAGATCAGACACTTTTGATTATGACTAAGAACAGAAGTGTTCGAAACGCGTAAATCAATTGGGGAAGAGTGGGAACTAGTGCCACTGCATTTTTATATTTTACGAAAATTTGGTGAATAAAGACCGGGAACGAAAAAACTTTCAAAACTGGTGCTGGATCCTCGTTTCTTTTTTCACGTTGATGTTCATCAGGACTGGCTTGGGTCTGTTCCCAATTTTATGTTCATGTTCCCATAATTGTGAACATGAACGGACATTGTATTTAAAAGTTATTACTAAAGATATGGGATTATCTATGGGGAGTATACCAACTTGCTAAGACATGTCTGTCTGGAGGGAACAAGGTTGCTTCATGGATAAGCCATGACGTGATAAGGGTTCATATCCTTGAGGCACACCTGCTGTATGAGGTTCAATTTATATATTTATAATTATATTATATATATATATCTCTGTATGGTATATTTAGTTTACAACATATGTTAATCAATAATTCATATAATGTATTATCTATGTGTAACAATGTATCGATTTATATATATATATATATATATATATATATATGTTATACCATGTATGTATTTATCATTTAGAAGGTACAGAAACATTGAAGTAAGTTTATGTTAATTGGATTTCTGAGAAGAGTAAATGTTATTTCAAAACAATAGTTATTCCTGGATGTAGATAAGTGAAATGTGCAAATTCCGATGCCAAGCATCAAAGCCGTTATATAAAATTTTCATCAAGTCAACCTATATTTCAAAAAGATAGGAGAAGACAGCCAACTCCAACAAGTCCAGGATATAGGTAATTAAAAGTGTCAGGAAAAGACCTTCCTCAATGATTTATATTAAGAAGGTCAACGAGGTCATGTGAACGTATTATTAGATATTTAATTTTAATGCTTAAAAGTTGTGATTTTCATCTGCAGTACCGCAGTGCCACCTGGAGGCAGATGGACAATATAATAATATTTTATTATTTGTTCTATACCATATTAGGAATTAATAGGACATCATGGTGTTATTAGCATGCGAATACACCCACCTTACCTGATTGGGAATCCCTAATCTAAAGGGGATGATTCTTAGATAAGGGGGGGGGGGAATAATTACTCGTGTGCGGAGCAGCAAGGGAGATCCAAAAATCCATAGAGATCCATATTAAGCCATAGATCCATCTATCCATTCATTCAATCAAAAGAAAACTTTACCAGAAGAAACTTGGATTTTTTTTGGGGATTACTAGGAAAGTTCTTCAGAACTGGTCCCATCTGAACTCTGTCTACCTTTGATCCGGTAACGTATATTGTGTTTACTACTCGTGATATTAATAAGATATTTCTCTCGGTATATAGCCAAGAGTCCCCATACTGTGGGAATATAAAGTGTTAGGCGCCTCTATAATGCTGATTAATCTCTTAGCAAAGATGCATATTGTTAATGGAAGATCTGACATTATTTGAAAAGAGGACAAAAACCCTTGGAAAGTTATTTTCCTTACTCTGATTGCCGAGCTGAATATTTTATCATATATTTTTGATTGGTTATAGGAAAACAGAGTCAAGGGATAACAGTTATTTTCCTGTATAATCCGTGTTTTATTGTTCTAGCCTGTTTGATAAACAGAAGATCCTAAGTTTCTCTTGGTAGATGAGTCTGTTTGCTAAAAAGTATGACACTGGTTGTCATTAATCACTAAATCACACTGTGCTGATCAGATAGAGGTGCGTTAGCACCACCGTGTGGTACATTTTGGGTATTATTTTGTAACTTCATCATTTGTTTTGCAATTGTATTGATTTTTATATTCTTTGTTTTATAATAAACGATTATATATTTTTGCATATACAATTGTCCCTTTGTTTCACTGCTTGCACAAATCAAATTAAGATACCCGATAAAGAACTTAGAGGCGTGTTTATGTCCGCCTGAAGGATAATATAATTTTTATGTTTTTTTTTATCCTCTCTTTTATATGAAGATTCTTTTTATATAGAAGATATAGGACAGTTGTCAGACCTTCTTTCTTCAGAATCCTCTCTTGAAGTTTAGAAACTTGCAGTAATTAGGCACATACGCCTTAGGCCTCATGCACACGACCGTTATGTGTTTTGCGGTCCGCAAATTGCGGATCTGAAAAACACGGATGGCGTCCGTGTGCGTTCCGCAATTTGCGGAACGGCACTGATAGCCATTGATATAACTGCCTATTCTTGTCCGCAAAACGGACAAGAATAGGACAGGTTTTATTTTTTTTGCGGACCACGGAACGGAGCAACGGATGCGGACAGCACTCGGAGTGCTGTCCGCATCTTTTGCGGCCCCATTGAAGTTATTGGGTCCGCATCCAAACAGCAAAAACTGCGGCTCGGATGCGGACCAAAACAACGGTCGTGTACATGAGGCCTTACAGGAGTCTGGGAAAGCTGGGTGTCAGCGCTGTGGGAGTGGTTAGGGCAGCCATATTGATTGTCACTCAGCTTTTCTGTGGCCCTGCGTGACAAATCTGTCCACTAATGCAATGAGGCAAGAGACTGGGAAATGTGTGCACCAGAACCGGACAGAACTGGACAACTTACCCATTCCGGGCTCCGGAAAAGCTGGGTGAATACCAGAATAGGACAGAAATTTTACAACTTTACTATTCAGGGCTCCGGGAAAGTTGGGTAACAACAACACAATGGCCTCCCTCAACCAGCCTTCCTATAGTCCTGCCTGGCCTAGTGCAGGCACTCACCTTGGGTCAGGAGCTCACAGTTACCCCATTTCTGGGTTTACACAGCTTTACACCCCCACATTAAAGTCAGGCTCACTCTGCTGCATAGGCCCACTGCTGACGAGCTGCCCTGCCCATAGCAACCAATCAGAATCCAGCTCTCATTGTAGCAGAGCAGGTTACTATATGAAAGCTGCAATCTGATTGGTTGCTATGGGCAACCAAATCCAGGAAGCCCAAGGCCTGGTGTGTGAGAGGAAATTGAATATTCAAACTTTATTTCAGGTCTGATTAATGTGTTAGGGCCCGATGTAAAATCTATAACAGCGCTTTATGTGGCCCACAGGCCGCCTCAGATACCAGGGGCCCTATGTGACTGCTACCTCTGCACACCTGTGAATGATACCAGACCATGTCTGTAGCTAGAATGTTATACCGCCACCTCGTGTTTATAGCTGATATGGCAGTCAAAAAAATGACATTCTATACAATTACCAGTGGCCGCCTATGAAATCCTTTGTGGATCACGAAATTGTAGGTAAATGATTGATAAATGGTCATCAGGTTTATTATACAGGAGGATATAGGCTATAAAAACACTTAAAAAATGCAAAGACACAGGAAATGCATTCCACCCTCTTCAAACTTCATCTTAAAGGGGGCGCTCCAATACCAGAAGCACTCTCCACCCTCTGTTAAGGGTGGGTTCACATCTGCATTCTGGATTCCATTATGGCTTTCCGTTATAACAGAAAATAACGGAATCCATAAGACAGAAGCCTTTAAGAGGCATTCCGTTTGGATCCGTCTTCATAGAAGTCTATGGGAATCATAACGGATCCGTCTGGTTCCCGTTATGCAAGATGGAAAACAAAGTCCTGTCGACAGGACTTTTTTTCTCCGTTCTGCATAACGGAAACGGGACGGATCCGTTAGGATTCCCATAGACTTCTATTAAGACGGAATGCCTTTTAAGGGCTTCCGTTTTGCATTCCATCATAATACAAGTCTATGGGCAGCATAACGGATCCATCCTTCCGTCTTATGGATTCCGTCATTTTCCGTTATAAATATGTTATAACGGAAAGCCATAACGGAATCCAGAACGCAGATGTGAACCCACCCTAACTTTGTCATAAAGGGGCACTCTAATGATTAACTTCAATCAGGTTAGTCGTGAAAGTGTAATTGATGGCACTAACGGGGACCGGATTCGTTTAATCCTCTCGGGATCCATCACTGATCCGAGTCGTGTCCTTAGTACATGATGTAATGTGGGGGGCCCGGATCAAGACCCCCCCACACCTTTGTAAGATAAGAAAGCCGCAGCCTAGAGAGCCGCAGCCCTGTAGCCGATGAGAACAGGGTTTCACGCCACATCCCACCTACCGCTGGGGGCCCTAAAATAGGACAATGGACTCGCCCTCGCTGGTTACAATTCCCTCTCGTGTTTTCCGGTGATGAACAGGTTCAGAGTCGATCGCTTCTTGTTCGGGACGGCCGAGCTTTCCTCTTCCTTCTCCCGATTCTCTATCATCCCGTGAGGCAGTTTAATGGCGCATGAAGCGTGGTCCACCAGCGGTCGCGGCAAGGAGCCCGCCTTCTTCCAGGCTTTGGCCTTGGGGTCATACACGAAGACGCCATCTTCTTTATTCATACGCCTTAAGGAGCCCCCTCCGGTGATGAAAAGCTTGGAATTGTGGGTGGTTATACTGAACTGGCAGCAGTCGAAGGGCGAGAGCTTGAGGGCGCTCCACTGGTCGCTGGCTGGACAGTAATACTCCGTCTCATTCACATGGATCCATTCCTTCGCCTAAAAAAAGAGAAATCGAAGACAGTTGCAGTACCTTTTATTGTAGCATGGAGGCGATGTGGAACCCAGGTAAACAAAAAAAAAAAAAAGAAGTTTATTTCGCCATCCATTGTGCACCTGATTATTGGAATAATATTCTTTTTTTGCAACTTCACGTTCTGCTACTCACCGCGTTCAAAGTGCGCCCGCCTACGCAGAATATTTTGTCTCCGACAGCGGCCATTCCGTGATCACAGCGGGAAGACATCATGGCGCGATTTACCACCCAGCGCTTCAATCTTGGCAAATAGCTGTACACGTCATTAAGGGTCTTACTCGTGGAATACCCCCCTGCGGGCAAATAAATAGCAAGTCAAAGAGGAGCACCAGCAGCACAGAGTATTTCAGGAATAGAGTGTACTGACCCGTCCGTTCGTGTTAGTCAGGACAGGCCTGCACGTGACAAGTGGAAAGTCACATACTGGTGAAAGCAGCACAGAGTATTTCATATGTCTCAGCGGAGATTGGGGGGGGCCTATCCACAGAGCTATACGTGACAAGCAAGCGGCATATTAGACTGACCGCAGCACAGAGCATTTCAGAAGGGGGGGGTGTTGACCTACTGGGGGACAGTGACCTGTCTGTTCATGTGAGGAGGGGAATGAATGGAGACAGGTGGGAAGCAAAGTTTTGAGTATTTTAGGAGAATTTACCGGAAATGTACACAATGCCCTTATGGGTCGTTCCGGCGTGATCTGCCACCGGGACAGGAAAGGGGGCGCTATACTCCCACTTGTTTTCAGCAGGGTGATACTCCTCCACACTCTGGGAGAGGTGACCCAACAGGGACCCTCCGCCGACCGCGATTATACGTTCACCAATCACTTCCGTGTGGAAACGCGTTCTTCTCTCTAACATGCTGGCAACTTGTAGCCATGAGCCGGAGCGCGGGTCAAACCGGAATACCTGCAGGGAGGGCGACACGAGCCAGAAGGTTATGTACAAACAGGGCTAGTAGACGTATGCCCGGGAGAGGGGTGATCCCCGACTCAACAAGAAATTATAGTGCCAACTATGGAAGGTTGTCACAGCCACGCCCCTTCATGGCGTGGAGGTTAGCCGCAGGTACGATCACGAACATCTACTATATCTGCAGCGACATGAAGCGCCTGCAGATGGCGACACAGATCATAAAATAATCCGGCTAGCATCAGCGATATTTCACTGGTTAAGGGCTCGTTCACACGACCGTGCCGTTTTTTGTGGTCTGCAAATTGCGGATGCACATAAAAAGGGAGGCCGCCCGTGTGCCTTCCGCAATTTGCGGAACGGAACAGGAGGCCCATTAAAGAAATCCCTATTCTTGTCCTCAAAACGGACAAGAATAGGACAGGACTCATAACTTTTGCGGGGCCACGAACAGAGCAACGGATGTGGATGCGGACATCTTTTGCGGACCCATTGAAATGAATGATGCGGAACGCAGAAAACGGGCCATATACGGAACACAAAATACGTTCATGTGAACGAGCCGTAAGGCTACATGCACACGAACATTGTAGGTTTCCGTGTCCGTTCCATTTTTTTTGTGGATAGGATGCGGACCCATTCATTTCAATGGGTCCACATCAGTATGTCCGCTCCGTTGCCCCACAAAAAAAATAATAATAATAGAACATGTCCTATTCTTGTCCGTTTTAGGCAATGGATCCGCAAAAAAATAAAAAAACCGATGGCATACAGATGTCATCCGTTTTTTTGCGGATCCGCAATTTGCGGACCGCAAAACACATACGGTCGTGTGCATGTAGCCCAATAATGGGGGGCACTGGTTAAGGCTACATGCATACGACAATTGGGCAGACTAGATGGGCCAAATGGTTCTTATCTGCCGACACATTCTATGTTTCTATGTTTGCGTACGTATGTGTTTTCCGTACGCAATCCGTTGTTTTTTTTTGCAGATACACTGTAACAATGCCTAAAACTGACAAGAATAGGACATGTTCTATTTTTTTTGTGGGGCTACGGAACGGACATACTGATAAGGACAGCACATGGTTGTTGAAATGAATGGGTCCGCATCCTATCCGCAAAAAAAACAAAACGGAACGGACACGGAAGCAAACAACATTCATGTGCATGTAGCCTCAGGGGGGACCCTGGTGGCATATGTACGAGAACATTGCGTGTAAGGAAGTCCCATGGGAAAAATATGCAAACGGGTTCATACTAGGGGCTGGCGTCCTCTACATATAATCATTTTAACGTGAAAAGTTCTGCAACTTTCTGATACTTTGTGTTCCAGTTCCTCGCCATTTGCAAGATCTCTGCTTGCTGACATGTTTCAGTGCAGACCGTCCTCTAGGAACCATACACATCAACAGCTGCACAATGTTACAATGTATCAGTCTTCAATCTAGTCTGGATACAATTGTAAGAAATGCACGGTGTTTCCCTTCACACACACAGCAAGCAGAGATCTTGAAAATGGTGAACTGGAACACAAATTATATCAAACTTTTCCTTATAGCAATGATCAGGTTGGTGGACCCCTTTAACCTTGCAAACGACAGGTAGTCAGTGGACAGATTCTAGCGTAGTGTGCCCAATGCCTGTATTCCTCCATAAAGCCTAGTAAATAATGTCAATACCTCATTCGATGGATGTTTTCCCGACGGGTCGAACCTGGTTTGCCCTCCGAGGACGTACAGGAAGTCATTGATGACCACCACGCAGTGATTATAGACCGGGGAGCACATCTCTCCAAGCTCAGACCACGTGCTGCCGTCGTCATTTTGCACCCAAATACTGCCCAGGACCTGGTTGTCATTCGTCCTTCCACCCAAAACCAGGAGCTTGTCAGAACTGGACCTTATGGTGGCGCCATCACAGTGCAGCGTGGGCTGAGCGTAAACCTGCGAGTGGTACTTCAGGGCCTCCTGCAGGTATCGAAAGCAGCTGGAGTCGGTTTTCATGACGGGCGTCTCCTTCACGCATCTCTGAAGGTCTTCTAGAGGAATTAGCGAGAAGCGGATCCTCTTGAGAACATCTGCAGCTTCCCTCAGCCTGGCGGTGTCGTGCTGCAACCAGGACAACGCGACTCGGAACAGATCCAGCTCGCTGCAGCCCGGAACGTCTTCCCTCTCCAGGACTTCGCACAGCGTCCCTTTGTCTACAAGATTCAGGTCTCCGAAATGGCCAGGGACTTGTTGATAGTGGTGGCCAACATAGCCTCCAGCCTTCTCCTTCAGCTCCTCCGGCCCGTGCCTCTTGGTCATCTTCAGCACATCCAAACAAGTTTCTTGGTTCAGCCCGTCTTCTAAAAAACGGAAGCAGAGCTTGACCGCCTCCCGGACAAGCAGGACCTCTGCCGCCCGCAAGGTGTCTTCAACGCTGTCCCAAGACAGGTGGAGTTTGTTGGAGTAGATGAAGTCCAGGACGTTCTGAAGGCCCTTGGCACTGACATCCTTCAGCCTTACGGAGTTGCCGACTTTAGGATCAGTAAACAGCAGCTTACAGTAAGAGCTGGCCGAGGCTAATAGAAGCTTGTGGGCCGGGAAGAGCACCCCTTCGGCCTCCAGCGTCACATCGCACAGGTCCTGCTGGGTACGGAATTGCCGTATCCTCTCCAGCAGTTTCTCGGGGTAGTTGTCTGAGGTGAAGGTGCTGTTGACGGATCCGTTATGCATACTGGCTATAAGGTATCTGTCCGGCACATAGCAGGTAGCTGCTGCCACCAGGTTCCTCGGCAGAAAGATTTCACATTGTGTGCTTAGCGACGTCAGCTACAACACGCCCGCCTGGCAATGACCCATATCTGTCCCCCCCCACAACAATAGCACCAGTGACCCCTGGGGCTCCCTGCATCACACCCGATTGGCTGAGGCGGAGCAGGTAGAACTAGAGCAAGCCCGGGCTTGTGCACCATAGAAACAAGTCTAAAGGAATGTAAAAGGTCGACAGTAACAATACAGGTGTAATATAGCTAATGCAGCACGTACCTACCTTCCCAGGAAACACCGTCCCCATAGACTGCAGCATTACCAGAACCGAACAACCCACTGCTAGTTGGTTCTGCTCATCCTGAGCCTCCTGATTCACGAACAGTATGCCAGACTGACACAGATTTCAACGTGCATTTATGTGGCCTCTCATGGGGGATGGAGGTTAAAAAAAAAAAAAGAAAAAAGGACGAGATAAGAAAGCTGGGCAGCATCTTTGTTGGCAGCTATAATTACCCAGCTTTCCCAAAAACCGATACAAAGCAGCGGCTGAACACACGTCAATGGCCAATGAAGTCATCTTTTCTGATACAGAGCTCCAAATCCTCTGCGTAGACACAGAATGACAAGATAACATTCTGCTACCTGCAGCCACCACTAGAGGGAGCTCCCTGCTCTCAATGTAGAAACTGTAGACAGGGAGCTCCCTCTGGTGGTGGCTGCAGGTAGAGAATTTTAGCATCGATCACTAGGCAGGGGATTTGGAGCTCTGTATCAGGAAACACAATTATATTGTTAGCAGAACATATAAACTGCAGAGCAATAATAACAAGTGACACAGATTAACTCAACGTGATCTTTACTGGAGCCGGCAAGGTAAACATTACATGATGTCAGCGCAGGGCATACAGCGGGTTCAACAGCGTCGGGTAATTACTGGAAATTATAAGCAAAATTAAAAAAAAATAATAAAAATTTATTTCACAGTTTTAATGAAAAACGAAGCTGTCCTAAGACATTCGAAAGCTGCAAGGAATGGACCGTGCAGCAGATGCGGAATGATCGGAATAGAATTCTCACTTACCATAGGCAAATGTATAGTGATGTGCTAGACAATTGCATAAAGAGTAACTCCCTCATATGCCCTTGCCTTGGGAATCCCTCCCTTTGGAAGCAGGGATGACTGGGAAGTCGCCACTAATGGACTGTAGTCCGAGCCCCTATTAACCCTACGGAGTAAGCGGGCATACTTTACAATGGATGGAATGCCAGCCTGCAGTACCTGTCGTCCACCACTGGTGGCACCGGTGAGCAATGGATCCGGCCCTTTGCTTATAGCGCCCCCTAACTTCATATTGGCATGAATGCTTGTTACTCAAACCTGAAAAAAGGGAGAATTGACATCGAGACGCGACGATAATGAGGCTGCTGGAGATCGGAGACATCCGTAGAAAAGAAGAAAAACAATAAAACGGGCGACAGACTCAACTTAAAGGACGACCCCGCTTTGCACACGTTGTTGTACCTTATACTCCAATCACATCCACAGCACCATTTCCCGTTTGCTCTAAATCCTGCTCCATTCACTCTGCTGTATCGTGTTGTAGGGGGGTGTAGTGGTTAGATAGATACGCAACAACTTGCACAATCCTAAGGCTACGGCTGATTCCAGGCCGCACGATGCAGATCTGGATGTGACTGGAGTACAAGACGTGACCCAATGTATGTAGATTTGACGGGATGCGGAGCTACCCCTTTAAGAAGAGTCATGCCTAGAGCACAGGGGAAAGAGAGAGGAATGAGCCGGACCCTAATCCGACACCTCCGTGGTTTCGCCAGCAGGGGGAGCAGTACTTTATAGGACTCCAGCGATCAATTGTTATTGGCCCTAGAAGGCGACCAGACGCCGGTAAACAAGGAGGTCGATATATACATATGCACATATATACACCAGTCACCCATATATACCCCCCCACTATGAAATAAACTATATATATATATAATAAAGAAGAATATATTACCCTCCATGTATGATATAGCATCACCCTCATCATCCCCCATTATAACCAGTGGTCTATGATACAACCCGGGCGCAGCGAATGGATCGCACTGGAGCTTTGAATCCTGAATTGCACTTTGCCGGTAATGGCCGCTTTGGTTCATGAGGATACGAGGGGAAGGGGGGCGATTAGGACGCCAATCGACTGCCGCACCCCCTCCCCCTAAATCCTCTACATTGCATCAGCTATAGGTCGGGGTTCCACACGGCATGGACTGTGGATACACTAAAACCCGATGCCCCCCCGCTACACGTCAATCATGGGGTTCTCACCAGCAAAAGACACAATTACCTATTCACACTGGTTAGTGCATAGAACCCCATTTTTTTTTTTTTTTTTACACACACCCCCCCACCCCAAAAAAAAATAATATTTGAGGGAGTTGCTCCAATTGCACTCTCCCTTCTCACAAGACGTAGGGGGCGGGGGGTGTCTGTGTTCTTAGAGCTACTGTCCCTTTAAGGCATAGGACAGCATCCCTCATCCAGTTCCAGGCATTTAAGTAAATGACCCCCCCCCCCCTCCCCCGCCACACGGAGCAGACAGGTCACAGCTATAGTGGGATTTAGTCACAGTGTTCCCCAGTAAAGACAAGCGGGACGGCTTCCTGGCCTGACGAATATCCAGTCCTCAGCTTAAACGTCGTCATTCCTGAGTTATATAAAGTTCCACCCATCAAATACTTTTTTTTTTTTTTTTTAAAGGTCCAAAATTTCATAAAATATTAAAATGAAAAAGGATCAGATCCCCTTCACACGGCCCTAGAGTTATAACTGTGCCTGCTTCAGCCACCACTAGGGGGAGCTCACCGCCTCTCCCATAGAACTCCCCCTAGTGGTGACAGAAAAGAATTGACACATTTTTATTAATCTTTCTCACCTTTTTTTTTATGACCAATTACTTTTACTGATTTATCGTAAAATATACTGATTTTTCAATACGTTTTTAATTTATGATTGTATTTTTTAATTACCGGTAGATTATGGGGCAGTCAGCGTGTCCATCACCCCAAGTGTACGATGTCTGGGGCTCCGACCCCCGAGATGCCCCCTGATCACAAGAGTCGCTAATTTCCCCGCGTGCACATGGGACCACCGCTCCATTCACTTCAACGGGACTGTCGAGTATGGCGTTCGGCTATCTCCACCCGTTCCGTAGAAGTGAACCCCCATTCTTGTGATCAATGGATGGTCTGATCGCCGATGACCAGACATATACGCTTTACAGCTGGCACCTGGACGTGAAGCCAAATAAAAAAACTGCCCATTGAGGTCTATGGGTGAGTGTTCTGGGCATGCTCAGTGCAAGAAGAGGGAGCGGTGAGCGTGCCCAACACAATTACCAAACTCTAGGACTGTGTGAAGGGAATCAGGGAGGGAATTTTGGACCTATTTAGAACCAAGACGGATGGGTTTGCTGCCTCTGGCGGTCACCATCAGAAGGTCCAGGCTTCTAGTCCTGAGTTGGTTTTCGGCAGCCTCTGGACCGGCTCCTCGCCTCGCCCTTTACACCTCCCCGACGGGCAGAAACAAAGACCCAAGAACCTGCAGGTCTTACGTCTAAAGAGAAAAACAAGGCAGCGCTCAGACGGGCTGTCATGGACGGCCGCTGGGTTCTCATATAGGAGGCCTACAAGAGCCGTTGTCGCCACGCTAGGAGGTCCAGACCGGCAGCGGGTGCGCCTCTGTGTTGAAGACAAACTTGTCCAAGTTCAGCAAATCAACGTCGTCGGAAAAAAGTAGAAATAGGTATTTTAGGGTCTCCCCCAGGAAGAAGCTCTCCATTTTGTCCCGCGGCTCGGGGTTGGTGGCGCTCTGCACGTTGTTGATGGACGAGTAGCCGCCGGATTCGACCTGATGAGACAAGGTAAATTAAAAGGGGCAGTCCGTGATTAGAAAAACATGTCTGCTTTCATCCAAAAACAGCACCACCCCCATCAACAGGTTGTGTTTGGTACTGCAGCTACAATGGAGCCAAGACACAACCCTTGGACAGATGTGCTGCTGTTTTTGGAAGAACCTAGCCATATTTTTGTAATCATGGACAGCCCCTTTAAACTGAGGTTCACGCTATAATCAGAGGATGCAAGCGGCGATTGCATAATCAAATCCTCACCAGCAGCACAAATCTCCACCCTGTCCTGATCGTTTGTTACAATGTATCAGTGCAGACAACACAACTGTATGGCTCACAGAGGATTGTCTGGACTGGATGCAACTGTAACAAACAGCTGCGAGAAGCATGGAATTAGGACAGTTTTTACCGCCTGGATGCAAAGTTCCTAGTCAATGATAGCAAGCAGAGATCTTAAAAATGGGAACTACTTATAATAATCAAATTAACGTCCATGGCCGGCTTTAGCTGCACAGACTATTACCAAGGAACCATAGTATAGCCATTTACAAGGGGGTCGGCCACAGGAGACCCCAGTAAAAATGGTTGGTGTGGATACGATACCCTCGTGTACTTGTTGAAGTTCTGCAGAATCTCCCAGCCCCAATCCTGATACTTCGTGTCACCGGTGAAGCGATAGAGATAGAAGAGGCTTTCCACAGTCTCCGGCCGCAGGAGGTTGTGTCTGTCCGCAGGCTGCAGAGACAGAAAATGGACGTAGGAGGTAAAACTCCAAGACACGCGGGTTCCTTTAAGAACCCCATAGAACCAGGGACTTACCTTGACGTCTATGTCCTTACTCCCCTTTGCAGCGTGCAGGAAGAAGTGCGAGATCTCTGGGCTCAAGCCGGTCTCCATCTGCTTGTACATCTGATAGCAGGTCTCCATGAGGGCCACAGCTATCTCCATGTGATCACTGGTGATCCCGTTATGGGCCCCTAAAGCCAACGTCCCCGGCAGGAAGCAGACGAGATGATCCTGAAAGTAAAGATTACAGGTCGTGACGAATGACCCCCAGGAACAATGGTGACAATTACTAAGTCCGTGCGTTGTTTATTTTGTAGCCCCTTCCCCACGATGATTTGCTGGGACATTAGGCTTGCTGGACCAGAAGTAATACGACGCGGTGAGGCGTGGAATGGCGGTAATATAATAGATCACACCCCCCAGAAAAATACCTCTCAGGATGGAGCGCTGTGTACTCACCGCTCCCTGGTCTTCACTGTGACCTCAGTACGTCAAGCACACAGAGCGGCGAGTACAGGCAGCGCTACAGTTACCGCTCCTGCATACCAGTCAGTGCTTCAATATTAGAGGCGCTCACTAGTATTCACTTTTGGGGGGAAAAAAATGAAAAATACGGTAATGTTCTCACCATTTTGGGGCTGAAGTGACCATGAGAAAGCTCCCCGACGAACGTCAGTTTGTTTGGCTCAGATTTTCGTAGCAGGTTTTTCTTGACGCCTTCAATGGCCTGGATGTAATCTTCTAAGAACCTGTGGGTAAACCGAAAAAAGTTTCAATGCAAGGGTTGTACTAAACGATACTAGATATAGCGGAACGCAAGAGGCAGAGGCCTTATTAGTAAGTAAGGGACCCCCCCCGCCCGCCAAACTTACGAGGTCTCTTTTTTGCCGCTCTGAATCCACTGCTTGAGCAAATACTCATAGTAGCTGTCAGCTCGAGCGCCCAGCGTGAAGACTCCAAGATGGCTGAACTGCCCGCTGTTGGTATTGATGAACATGGGCACCAGGCCGTCACGCTTCCCCGGCAGAGTGTGGACGTGCTGGGTGACCTGATCCACCACTTTCTGGAGGGAAAAAAAATAATATCCTGATCTATACCTACACGGGACATTAGCAAAAAATAAAATAAAAAAATGTAAAGTATGAGAGGCACTAAGTACCCTGAACTGTTCATCTCCCGTCAAGCGGGACAGCTCGCGGAACTCCAACTGGACGCTGGTCACTTCGGCCACGGTGCTGTCGGACGTCCAGCGCGGAGGGTGGGCAGTGCCCCTACCAATGTTGACATCGGAGAAAGGCACTTTGGACGGGGTGTTGAAGGCTGGGAGAAGGCGAGTGCCGATGTCTCTCTGGGGACGGAAAACAGAAATATAACAGGACGGGGGATGTGAGAACTCGGGGCGTGGGACACAAATAAAAGTGGAAAACAGTATTCCTAGGACTCGGAATTAAGAGGGAGCACGAAATGCAGACTTTTTTATTTTTCCGTTCACATAGCGGTATGAGGGCTTATGTTTTGAGGGACAAGTTGTACTTTCTAAAGTCACCATTTATTATGGCATACAATGTAGTGGGAAAGCGGGGACAAAATTCCAAATGGGGTGGAATTGGAGAAAAAAATGCAATTCCTCCACCGTTCTATGGGTTTTGTCCCTAAGGCATTCCCTTTGCGGCAAAACTGACCTGTGCCCTTCATTCTCTGTGTCAGTACAAAGTGCTCGTGTTTGAGGCTACAAAACTTTGTATTTTTTTCAATTCTGTGCTATTGGTGTTAATTATATATCTATATTGGTACTAGAATTGCTGATTTTTATGTTGGCCACCTGCTGGCAAAAAATAAGAATTGCAGCTCCAATACCCTGGGGTCTCTTCAGAGAGACCCAGCGTATTGAAACCAATTACCGACATCCTCATTGGCCGCCGGTAAGAAGCCTGGAAGCGCATGCTTCTGTGTTTTTGAGCTTTTAGATGCCGTAAATCTTGATCACGGCATCTAAAAGGTTTTAATGACCGCGATTGGCATTTTTCCCGGGGCGCGGTCATTAGCTGCGTGTCTCTGCTGTTTGAAAAAGCAGAGACCCGCTGGTCATGGCGCCCTCCATGTTCACCCATTACCGTACATGTATGGCGCTGGTAGCGAAAGAGTTACACTGTAATAGCAATTCCTCTGATTACCACCAGATGGGGATAGATCAGTTGTTACAATTCTAACCACCAGATGGCAACATAACACTGGCACACAGACCAAGAATCTGCAGCCTGTAGCTCTCCAGCTGTGTTGAAACTACAACTCCCAGCATGCCCTGACAACCTAGGACTGTCAAGGCATGCTGGGAGTTATAGTTTCACCACAGTCAGAGAGCTACAGGCTGCAGATCACGCTCCGGGCATTACTTTGTCTTATACAATACCCCCCCCCCCCAATCCCGTATGATGTCAGGGCACCCTGTACTGCGGTCCATCATGTTCCACTGGGTATGAACAATGGAGTGCGGGCGGGAGAAGCTCAGGTAGGTATGTAACAGAGCGGAACGTACTGCCTTCTCGAGGAACAGCGGGTCCTGGGTCAGGTGGTAGGTGCTCAGCAGCCCTCCCACGATCCGGATGGTGCTCTCAAACAGGTTGACGTCAACGTTTTTATCAAAAGACAGCTGGGTGGCCACCCATTCCCGGGCCTCCCGAAACTCTAAAGTAAAAGAGAGGATAGATATATTTAAAGGGACAGCAACATACTAAAAGATAGCATTATGGGGGGGATGGGTTACAGGAGCAGAGACCATGGCGCCGCACACTGCTGGAAGATGTTCATTTTGATGAAAGTAAAAGCAGCTTTCCAATATTTGCCTCTGCTTGCTGTCAGTGAATGAGAACATACTGCTTTACATCCAGAGGCTTCAAACCCTGTAAAAGGCCAAAACATCTCACAGCTGAAGGTTTGTTGCAAGAAAATCCTCTGTGAGCTGAAACTGTCATCAGCACAAATCCCCCCCCCCCCCATACTGGCAGTTTGTTACAATGTATCAGCCTGGAATCACAGAGGACTGTCTCAACTGGACACCACTGTGGCTGTGAGAAGCGTTAGGACAGGCCTCTGGATGTAGAGAGGAAGGTTTCCACTCCCCGTCAGCAAGCGGAGATCTTGAAGGTGGTGAATGGGAAGAGAAGAGGTCTGACACAACAATGGAGACGCCTTATCGTCCAGAGACCTCTTCACTTCCATGAGAATGACTGGCACAGCAGCATGGAGATCAGCGGCGCCGCTGACATCCCCGGGGTTCAGCACATTATCCAAGCCCCCCCCAGCCCCTGAGAGGCATCACCTTCTTTCAGGCCCAGGATCCACATGGTGTCCAGCGCGTCTATGAGGGTGAGTCCCAGTCCAAACCATTCGCTGTGGGATTTGGAAATCGGCTTCAGCTCGTCGTGACCCCAGGCAAACTGCTTGTACCCGCTCCACGCGTGACGGAACGCCTCGATGACCGCCTCCTGCCGCTCGCTGATGGGAACTAGGAGGCAAAACAAGATTTTCAACTTTTTCATAGACTTTGGGCATCAAACGCTCAATTTTGCTTGCTGTCAGTGAATGGGAACACTCATGGCTTGCACCCACAGGCTACTTTACAAGAGGGAGCTGTGATGCGCTGTGACACGACTGGGAACAATTTTGTACCTCTAGATGTAGGCAAGCGATGGTGCCATTCACTGACAGCTAGCAGAATTGCTGAAAAATGAGGGGGGAAAAATAAAAAACAACCACGAGGTGCATTACAAAGTTATAAAACCTTTCCTACCCGGTTCCTTCTGATCGGGGACATCCTGAGGTGGGGCCCCCGTGGGCTCCGGGGCTTTGACTGGAGAAGGGGCCAATGTCTGGACGGGTTCTATCACCGCTCCTCTCCAGCTGGAAATACACAAAGGCAACCGGAAAACGTTTCACCATTCTGAAGATCTCTGCTTGCTGTCAGTGAATGCTAACCTTCATCATTTACACCATAGGCGTGCGCACCCTAAGGCCTCTTTCACACTGGCGTGTGCGGCCCCTTGCCGTATTGCGGACCGCATTTGCGGATCCGCAATACACGGGTGCCGTTCCGTGGGCATTCTGCATCACGGATGCGGACCCATTCACTTGAATGGGTCGCAAATCCGGAGATGCGGAATGGTGCGGAACGGAACCCTACGGAGTGCTTCTGTGGTGTTTCGTCCCGTACTTCCGTTCCGCAAAAAGATAGAACATGTCCTATCTTCTTGCGATCCGCTGCGGCTGCCCCACGGACTGTGCTCGTGTATTGCGGGCCGCAATACGGCAACGGATCGCACACGCCAGTGTGAAAGAGGCCTAAAGCATAAACACACACGAAGAACGCACATGTATATATAGCCTTTATGCCATTAGCCCCCCATATGCCTCATTAGCCCCCCATATGCCCCTAGGAGCCTCTTTTTTCATAAAATAAAAAACCACTTACCTCTCTGCTCCTGGACGCTCCTCGCCGCCCGCGATCCTCTTCCTCCTGCTGTCGGCTGTGCTCTGAACTGGCGCGCACAGCGTGACGTCACAAAGCACCTCGCGCTGCGCGCAGCCCTGCGCAGCCGACATCCAAGGACCAGGAAGCGGTGAGTACAGAGCGTTCACCGCTTCCTGGTTCTCCAGTACCAATGAGCGCCTCCAAAATGGAAGCGCTTCATTAGTATTTGCCGGCCAGCAGGCTTGATTAGGGTGTGCCCAGGCACGCCCGGTGCGCACGCCTATGGTTTACACCATGCCCGAGTCCTACTCCCACAGCGGATGCTCAGGATACAATGTGTCACTGCAGGTAAGCTTGGCATTGTCTACACTGATACACTGTAACAAACGCAGTACTGTATGCAGAAGTGGATGGGCTTTCTATTCACTGCGGGCAAACTGAGATCTTGAAAAATAATTGCAACAGAACATTGTGTGATAATCACTACATTTAATGTCAACCCTCTTAAGGGGACAGTACAAACTTCTGAGGAATGGAGCATCACTTAAAGGGCTATACGCTACCCGATGCTTGTGACAATGGGAAGGTTACGGCTATGCCCCGCCCACAGCTCTGCTGATTGGCTAGGTGCGCTCACAGGGTTTTCCAGCTACCTTATGATTGGTTGGTTGTTGTCTGCTTCATCCGGCCGCTGCTCGTTATCTTCCAGCTTTTGGCCCTTGTCCGGTGGGGGTTGTAGATTTGGAGGTCCGCGCTTATTTGGTCTTCTGAGCTTCTACAAAAAAACAAACAAAAAAAAACCCCCATAAAATAAAAAGCAAATACAATCAGACCCCATCCCCCTCCTCAGAGGCCCCCCCCCCCCATACCTGCTGGGGGAGTGGTGCGGGTTTTGGTAACTTGCCATCCGGATCATCTGCTTCTTTGGGGGCTGGTAACACGGCTGGCTGCGCAGGGTTAATGCCTGGCATGTCCCGGCCCTCATTAACCCCTTCTATCTGGCTCGTTAGACCTAGGAGCAGACAGAAATAAGGGATTACAGAACTGCACCTCAATAATCCATCCCCCTCCTCTACTGCCAAAGAATATCTGCATCTGGGAAAGTTGGGTGATGACCACCATTACTGAGCTTACAGAGACTGAACCCGGGGTGAAAGAGAAATGTCCTGAATATAGAAGTGACAGCCCTGATCCTGCATTATACTCCAGAGCTGCACTCACTATTCTGCTGGTGCAGTCACTGTGTACATACATTACTTATCCTGTACTGATCCTGAGTTACATCCTGTATTATACTCCAGAGCTGCACTCACTATTCTGCTGGTGCAGTCACTGTGTACATACATTACTTATCCTGTACTGATCCTGAGTTACATCCTGTATTATACTCCAGAGCTGCACTCACTATTCTGCTGGTGCAGTCACTGTGTACATACATTACTTATCCTGTACTGATCCTGAGTTACATCCTGTATTATACGCCAGAGCTGCACTCACTATTCTGCTGGTGGAGTCACTGTGTACATACATTACGTATCCTGTACTGATCCTGAGTTACATCCTGTATTATACTCCAGAGCTGCACTCACTATTCTGCTGGTGCAGTCACTGTGTACATACATTACGTATCCTGTACTGATCCTGAGTTACATCCTGTATTATACTCCAGAGCTGCACTCACTATTCTGCTGGTGCAGTCACTGTGTACATACATTACTTATCCTGTACTGATCCTGAGTTACATCCTGTATTATACTCCAGAGCTGCACTCACTATTCTGCAGTCACTGTGTACATACATTACTTATCCTGTACTGATCCTGAGTTACATCCTGTATTATACTCCTGAGCTGCACTCACTATTCTGCTGGTGCAGTCACTGTGTACATACATTACTTATCCTGTACTGATCCTGAGTTACATCCTGTATTATACTCCAGAGCTGCACTCACTATTCTGCTGGTGCAGTCACTGTGTACATACATTACTTATACTGTACTGATCCTGAGTTACATCCTGTATTATACTCCAGAGCTGCACTCACTATTCTGCTGGTGCAGTCACTGTGTACATACATTACTTATCCTGCACTGATCCGGAGTTACATCCTGTATTATACTCCAGAGCTGCACTCACTATTCTGCTGGTGCAGTCACTGTGTACATACATTACTTATCCTGTACTGATCCTCAGTTACCTCCTGTATTATACTCCAGAGCTGCACTCACTATTCTGCTGGTGCAGTCACTGTGTACATACATTACTTATCCTGCACTGATCCTGAGTTACATCCTGTATTATACTCCAGAGCTGCACTCACTATTCCGCTGGTGCAGTCACTGTGTACATACATTACTTATCCTGCACTGATCCTGAGATACATCCTGTATTATACTCCAGAGCTGCACTCACTATTCTGCTGGTGCAGTCACTGTGTACATACATTACATTACTTATCCTGTACTGATCCTCAGTTACATCCTGTATTATACTCCAGAGCTGCACTCACTGCTCTCACTGTCAGACTTTATATTGCTCACAGCTGTGGGTAGCACATATGTGGCGGTATAGCGGGGCATGGATTTCGGCACTTACTCTTCCAGTGATCGCCCAGGTTGGAGAAGGACACGACCCCGCACACGGCCAGCACGGTGCACAGGAACAGGATGATGCTGCGCTGTAACCTCGACAGCTGCTTCCATTTCTACAAGACAGGAAAGGTGAGGCCGGGGGAGGGGAGCCCCAGCAGAGACACAATGGACCCCAACATCCCACCCGGATACATGAAGCCACGCCCCCTCCTCTGCCCGGGCACATCAGGGCCCCATGTGTCACCCGCTCATCACCTCATTACACCTGAGCCCGGTATATATATGCAGTGCCCCCTGCTGGTGCTGACTGGCACAGGTAACGCCCCCCCACAGAATCCATGAACACAGGAGACATGAGAATGTGGGGCACAGGGGAGGCCATATGACGCCCCCCACAGTATAATGCAGGGGGGGGGGGGAGCTTAACCTTAGACCAGCGGCGCCATCGCACCTTGGTAACCACAGAGCAGCAGCAGCGCCATCACAAGGGGGGGGGGGGGGAAAGAGGGGAGCTTAACCTTAGACTAGCGGCGCCATCACAAGAGAGCAACCACAGATCAGCGGCGCCATCAAACCAGGGTAACCACAGAGCAGCGTCACCACTACACTGGAGGAACCACAGATCAGCGGCGCCATCAAACCAGGGTAACCACAGATCAGCGGCACAATAACACTGGAGAAACCACAGATCAGCGGCACAATAACACTGGAGAAACCACAGATCAGCGGCGCCATCAAACCAGGGTAACCACAGAGCAGCGTCACCACTACGCTGGAGGAACCACAGAGCAGCGTCACCACTACGCTGGAGGAACCACAGAGCAGCGTCACCACTACGCTGGAGGAACCACAGAGCAGCGTCACCACTACGCTGGAGGAACCACAGAGCAGCGTCACCACTACGCTGAAGGAACCACAGAGCAGCGGCGCCATCAAACCAGGGTAACCACAGAGCAGCGTCACCACTACGCTGGAGGAACCACAGAGCAGCGGCGCCATCAAACCAGGGTAACCACAGAGCAGCGTCACCACTACGCTGGAGGAACCACAGAGCAGCGGCGCCATCAAACCAGGGTAACCACAGAGCAGCGTCACCACTACGCTGGAGGAACCACAGAGCAGCGGCGCCATCAAACCAGGGTAACCACAGAGCAGCGTCACCACTACGCTGGAGGAACCACAGAGCAGCGGCGCCATCAAACCAGGGTAACCACAGAGCAGCGTCACCACTACGCTGGAGGAACCACAGAGCAGCGGCGCCATCAAACCAGGGTAACCACAGAGCAGCGTCACCACTACGCTGGAGGAACCACAGCGCAGCGGCGCCATCAAACCAGGGTAACCACAGAGCAGCGTCACCACT
The DNA here is from genome assembly GCF_905171765.1 of Bufo bufo. Lineage (NCBI taxonomy): Eukaryota > Metazoa > Chordata > Amphibia > Anura > Bufonidae > Bufo > Bufo bufo. The sequence continues at coordinate 6,794,720 of NC_053396.1, read as the reverse complement.
ACGCTGGAGGAACCACAGAGCAGCGGCGCCATCAAACCAGGGTAACCACAGAGCAGCGTCACCACTACGCTGGAGGAACCACAGCGCAGCGGCGCCATCAAACCAGGGTAACCACAGAGCAGTGTCACCACTACGCTGGAGGAACCACAGAGCAGCGGCGCAATAACACTGGAGAAACCACAGATCAGCGGCGCCATCAAACCAGGATAACCACAGAGCAGCATCACCACTACGCTGGAGGAACCACAGATCAGCGGCGCCATCACACTGGCAAACTGCACTAATGAGCAGTGGGGGGCCCATCACTGCCCTGACACAGGGGCCCCTGGAACAATGAACGCCCCCAATACTAACGCCCCATACATGACAAGGGCGGGGTCAGGGGTCATTAACACTTTGCACTCCCCCACCCCCGTCAGTCACAGGTGTCATTAACCCCTCACCCGCCAGCACGACTTCCGCCTCCAGCTCTTGCTGTTGTTGTAGCCGCCGCTGCCGCCGTCCGGCTGGATAAGGGTGACGGACATGAAGTCCCGGCGCTGCGGCGAGTACATGGCTGCTGTGCCTCACCCTTTCTCCATGCCAAGCCTCCCCGGGGAAGGAGGAGCGAGTCTAGGGCGGAGCGGTAACTACAGCCCGAGGCTGCGGCCTACCACTCCATGTCAATAACCCGACAAGTGCCATGCGGGGGGTCACTGCGCATGCGCGGCGACGACAGCAGCGGCCTCTAGTGTCCTGACGAGAAGTGTCAATCCAAAGCCGCCATATTGGATGAGGGCACTTTCCATTACGACCAATAAATCTATCACCAGCAAAGATTTTTGGGAGTGCCGGTTTTCTTTCATTCCCCTAAATAAATAAGTGCCCCAGAAACCCCTACATGAACAGAGACCCCCAGGTTGTATAGACCCCAAACTAAAGCTTTACAGACTCCAGACCAGACATTCGGACCCTCTCCCCTCCTGGGTGCTGCCACAGACGACATCCGGACCCCCGTGATGTGAGGAGGTTATCTGGCAGTAACGGGGGCTGGTGACTATGGGGGTATCCAGGAGATATGCCGCCTCCTGGACATTCTGGAAGGGCTGGAGAGAATGGGCCGTCTGCCGGGGTCTCCCTACATATAAGTGCACTGCACCTGTACTGTAACTTCCCGTATTCCAGATGTAACAGGCGGACCCCCCGCAGTTTTACAGGGCCATAGACCCCCACAATACCAGCCTCAAACACCACTTTAGAGGGCAGCTCCTGTTATGGAGGAGTGGTCTATAGTGGTGGAACCCCTGTGATCAGTCACTATCCACGTGGGGGTCGGAAACCCCTTTAAAGGCTGTGCGCGCCCCATTTTACCTTTGCCTCAATGCACTGGAACACAAAACAGTTGCAAAAATATACACACCCTTATCATATGAATGCATTTAGTTCCAGTTTATTGCCCGCTGCAGAGGTGTCCATCCGTGCGGTGTCTGCGGAGCTCCTGGGAGTTGTAGTCCTGTAATGCTTGGAGGGCCACGGGGTGGAGACCACTTGTCTAATGCCACCAATTGCAGGGAGGAACCAGGACCCTGTGAAGCCTCCTACTCGTTGCAGCACCAGCCTTTAGAATGGTTTGTGTTTCCGTTCCTCACTGTTTTCAAAACACTCTGCTTGCTGTCAGTGAACAGAAACATTTAACCTGAAACCCCATCCTGACAAAGTACTTTAAACAGTTGAGGGTTTGTTACAATTGTATCCAGTCTAGACAATCCTTTGTGAGCTGATCTGTTGTCCAGTGCTGGTAGTTTGTTGCAATGTATCAGCGCAGGTAAGGCTAGGTTCACATCTGGACTGGAGGCTCAGTTATCCACCTGGCAGACCCTAATACAAATCGTCGTGGGGTCCGGCGCTTGTTTTTACGATACCATAGAAAACTGGAAATGATTAGCCCCAGGTGTGAACAGAGGCTAATATAGATCGGCCTGAAGTGCGTATACACAGCCTAGACTGGATACACCTGTAGCAAACCCTCAGCTGTGAAACAAAAACATTTCCATTCACCAACAGCAAGCAGAGATTTTAGTGTTCTGATGAGGAGGGGCTAGGAGATATAGTATGAAAACCGCTGGAGAGCCACATGTTAGGGGCCATAGGTATAGAATATGACACAAGCTTTGTCGGAGTTATTCCATAGTTAAAGGGGTACTCCCATTCTATAAAGTGACGGCATATGGCTAGGATTTGCATCAATCATGATCGTGGGATCCCCACTGATCCTGAGAATGAAGGGGGCTAAACCAGTGCTGTGGGGGCCCCTGAGGGTGGCATATTGTAGCCATCACTATAAAATAGGAATACCCCTTTAAGGGCCCGTTCACCCGAATGTTTTTTGCGTTCCGTATACGGAACCATTCATTTCAATGGTTCCGCAAAAAAATAAAAAAAAACTGAATGTACTCCATATGCATTCCGTTTCCGTTGAAAGATATAACATGTCTTAATATTGCCCGCAAATCATGTTCCGTGGCTCCATTCAAGTCAATGGGCCTGCAAAAAAAAACCAGAACACATATGGAATGTACTCCGAATGTCTTCCGTGTCCGTTCCGTTTTTGCGGAACCATCTATTGAAAATGTTATGCCCAGCCCAATTTTTTCTATGTAATTACTGTACACTGTATATGCCATATGGAAAAACGGAACGGAACTGGAAACACTACTGAAAAAAAAAAACTGAAAAACGGCCCTCAAAACACTGAAAAAGACATACGGTCGTGCAGAATACCATAGGACCATTAGGGTCCATTCACACGTCCATTTTGCGGACCGCACATCGCCGGCACTCTCATAGAAAATGCCTTTTCCTGAATAGGACATGTTCCATTTTATTGCGGATCCGCAGATGCGGACAGCACATTCCAGCCCCATTGAAAATGAATGGGTCCGCACTTGTTCCGCAAAATTGCAGAACGGATGCTGACCCATTTTGCGGACGTGTGAATGGACCCTAACCATGTAGTAGGGCCTCCGTAGAGCCCGAGGACAAGGTGACGTCACGGATGGGACGCAATAGCAGGGTCGCTCTGTATTCAGCAGGTGTTGGGGGGGTCCGTCTGACGGCACGGCCCCATTAGCGTATGTTCACATGCTGCAGAAATGTCCATTCATCTGAATGAGGCTGCTGCAGTCAGGTGCAAAGATTTCGGCAAATTCCCTTCCTCTCAATGGAACAGCAAATCTGCCGTGTGTGTGATCCTAGCCTCGCAAACGCGCAGGAGCGGGGAAAGCGATTTATATATTTTTTTATTTGCGCAAAAGGAAAAGACGACCGGACACCAAGAGTCCAGCATACAGGGCAGTGATCTTGTGCCTGGCCTTACTTCTCGCTGCTGAATGTGGCTGGTTGTCAGATCAATTCCTATAATCCGGCATCTCATAATCCAGACCTCCAGAATGGCGGCGCGGTGGTCAGCGCTGGGGTCCTGCGCGTCTCATCACATACCCCCATTGGCTTCATATTTAAATTGACCCTAGCGTGTGTTAGGGGGTCAAGCGCCAATATGGCAGCCATTGGCCTCCTAGGGCAGGGATCAGCAACTTTCGGCACTCCAGCTGTTGTGAAACTACAACTCCCAGCATGCACACTTTCTTGGCTGTTCTTGTAACTACCATAAAAGTGAAAGGAGGATTCTGGGAGTTGTAGTTTTTCAGAACGTCTGGAGGGCTGAAGGTTGATGATCCTTGTCCTAGGGAGTCGCCGTGTCGGAGGGGTCACCTGACCAGAGCTATGGCGCCTTCCTTGTAAAGAAGCATTCACACGCGCCGATTTTGTTGTGTTGTTTGTGGCGTGTGCGGGTGATGTGGCGCACGCTGCTCTACATACGGCACCCGCTACCTTTTACAGCTCCCTCTTCCTGGACGGAGGGGTGCTGGCGAGTTCCACTCCATCCATAGGTCATTGTTTTTAAGGGTCACTCTTAGGGCTCATGCACACGAATGTATTTTCTTTCCACGTCCGTTCCGTTTTTTTTTTGCGGACCGTATGCAGAACCATTCATTGCAAGGGGTCCGCAAAAAAAAAAAACTGAAGTTACTCTGTGTGCATTCCGTTTCCTATTAATGTCCGCATTACAGACAAGGATAGCAGTTCTATTAGGGGCCAGCTGATCCACAAAATTCAGAATGCACACGGACGTCATCTGTATTTTTCGCGGATCGCAAAATACATACGGTCGTGTGCTTGAGCCCTTAAGGCTACGCACCGAAACTCAGTGGCAGTAGAAATTCTGACACTTACGGAGCGTCAATCCGACTGCGAGGATTGTGAAGGGGCAAAGCTCTGGCGCCGAATCTCCCCTGATCTGCTGACGCAGCGCTTGATTCCGTATCGTACGTGGCTGCAAATTAAAAGGCGTGGTAGTTAAAGGGACCCTGTGATTAGAAAAGAGACTTTAATGGGCATTTTACATGAAGCCTCTAGTATGTCGGAGTCAAAATTATCTGTGTCAACTTCATCAAAGGCTTAGGCGGCTGCTGCTGTCTCTCCCCCATGCTTTACACTGCAGCTTGGCATGTTCATGCTGGATGCAACTGGAGATCAGTGTGTAGAGGGATGGGGCGAGGGACAGACTTCAATCAATTAATTAAAACATCTGGAAGAAACCACATCTGGTCGCTCAGGTGACGTCAGGACAGCACTACAGTACTGAGAGGACCCATTGGTGGTCCTTGAATGTATACCCTGTGGTCCTCATGGGGCTGATGTCCAGAGTCCTCCATTTTTGGTTTCAGCTTTTACAGTAAACTGCCGAGGCCCACGGCAGTGATTCACAGCGGAAGCGACGGATTATAAAGGCACAACGGCTCCTGCGCGGCGCTGCGGCCCTCAGGTCTTCATTTCCTCCTACACCCTCGGAACAACGTCCAGTATGAAGGGGGACGAGATGTCCTGGTCATTCAGACGCGCGTCTAAGCCCTGCAGGGGTCAGATAATACGGGGGGAGGGGAACAATCAGACCCTTATACAGCCGAATCCCCCACAAAAAAAACTACTGTTCACATTCTACTCTATGGGGCCACAGGGCCCCTGAATACAATAGACCTTAAAGGGGTGGTCCCAAAATTTCAAAGTATCCCCTATCTACAGGATAGGAAGGAAGTATCACATAGAGATGGTGCACTCACGCAACCGTATGTATTTTGCGGTCCGCCAAAAATACGGATGACGTCCATGCTGCATCTATTTTTTTTTTGCGGATCCATTATAGCAATGCCTATTTCTGTATAGGACTGTGGAACAGGCACATGGAAAAAAAAAACTGCGGACCGGACGCGGACCAAAAAAATACGGTGGTATGAATGGGGCCTTAATGGAATAGCTGTGCACATGCGCCGCCACCACCGCACTGTGATCCCAGCACCAATCATGAGAATGGGGGTCCTGTATCCACCCTATGAATGGGGCGGCGGTCGAGCACTGCTGCTCTGTCAGCAGTCCCATAGAAATGAATGGATCAGCGGCGCCCAGGCACCTCTGCTGAGAACAGGGGTCCTGTGTCCATCGCATGAATGGAGTGGTGGTCAAGCATGTGCAGTGCTGCTCTATCAGTCTCCAGCGCTCGCACTTGGCTTCTCTTCAGGGGTCCTGTATCCGCCATATGAACGGAGCAGGGATGCGAAGGCCATGTCACGTCGCGTTTAGAGATGAGCGAATTTCACGCTTCGTTTGGTGGTAAAAGCAGAATTGCGTTATGGATTCCATTACCACGGACCATAACGCAATTCTGTGACGGAATGCATAACGGAATGCCTCCCCTGCATAACGGAAACGGGACGGATCCGTTTTGCAGCCCATAGACTTCTCTAAAGGCATTCCGTTATAGAAATGCGTTATGGTCCGTGGTAACGGAATCCATTATGCAATTCTGCCTTTTACCATCAAACGAAATTCGCTCCTCTCTAAACGTGACGTGACGCGGCAGAGGAACTACTGCGAGCGCTGCTGCCTTCTCAAAAAGCGGATCGACAGGTCGGACCCCCACGATCAATGACTGATGACCTATCCAGAGAAGAGGTCATCAGTTCTAAAGGTTCGGAAATCCCCTTTAAGAGCCTACTGCCACACAGCTTTATATGTCTTGGCAGCAGGGTCTTAAAGGGGTTTTCCAAGCCTTTAGAACTGATGGTTAAATCTTGGGACTATCCCTTTAACGCAGAGAGCGCTCATCTCGTTGCTTTACTCACCTCCCCAAAATAGGAGATTAAAGGGGAGATCTCACAGACGGCAGGGGGGTCTTCCGCTTCTGGATCACTACAAAGAGAAGCAAGATGTGTAAGCGGAGAGGCTGCGGTGACGGGCATTGTGCGATAGACTGGATACCAACCCAGACTTCTCAGCTATGGCACGGCCATTGGCATCAGTGAACTTCGCCCCAGCCTTCAGAGCCCAGCGGTAGTGCTGCCACAGAAGCGAGCGCCGGGCCGTGGTCGGGGTGTCCTTATCGGCTGTGTCTGCGTTTTTTAGAGGGGAGAATTCTTCTTCCCTCTCAACTTCAAATGCCACAAAGTTCCTGCAAACCAAGAGAGAGACAAAGCTGGCGTCATCCGCACGGGCACAAAAGGGCTGCGGTGGTGCCCGGCGCAGGGGATGCCACTCACCTGGCAAACTGGAAGACGTCAAACACAAACTTCTCCATCTTGATGCCGTTGGGTCGTGTGGGCTTCACCAAGTTGCCCTCTTCATCTACGTAGGGGACTTTCTTGATGGCCACATGGTACCCCAGCCGCTGCTCTAGCGTCCTGCAATGTGATCGGTGAAAGGGATGGTCCACAGAAAACAACCCCCCAAAAAACATCTATCTGCCAACCCTCGCATTACGCTGGGCATGCACACTGATCCCGTATAAACATGGCTGCTGGGCCTGGCTGAGTATGCATGTTGTTTCAACAGGTGATGAGGAGATCAGCAGCCGCCATGCACATCTGACACCGCTTATCTCTGGGCAGCACCAACCAATTAAAGAAATGGGCAGCATGGATAGACCCTGCTGGAAAGTGCAATGAGACCTAAACTGTAACAACTGGACAACAACCCCCTGAGATTTCATTATCTCTGCTTGCTGTCAGTGAAAACATGAAGCAGGTGCAGAGATTCCTATGAGAGCAGATGGGAACAATGAATGATCTTAAAAATGGCAAGAAATTAAAAAAAATGATGAATCTCTCATGCTTAAGTGGCATTTATCATGTAGAGAAAGTTGATACAAGCCGCTTACTAATGTAATGTTATTACCCACATTGCTTCCTTTGCTGGCTGGATTCATTTTTTCATCACATTAGACACTGCTCGTTTCCATGGTTACAGACCACCCTGCAATCCATCAGTGGTGGTCGTGCTTGCACACTATAGGATAAAGCCTTTCTGGAGGCCAGGACCATGGGAGCCACATAGGCTGGTGCTTTATCTTATAGTGTGCAAGCACGACCACCACTGATGGATTGCAGGGTGGTCTGTAACCATGGAAACGAGCAGTGTATAATGTGATGGAAAAATTAATCCAGCCAGCAAAGGAAGCAAAATGGACAATCACAAGACATTAGTAAGTGCCTTGTATTAACTTTCTCTACATGATAAATGCCACTTACTGAAGTGAGAGGACCCCTTTAAAATCCCTTAAAGGGGACAGCACTATACATAAACTCTTTATATTATAGGTGCTGCCCGGGGATCCCCATAGAGGGCGCTGTTTGGAGGGCTCCTCCAATCAGTGCTGTGTGTGGATGCCCCTATTTAAAGGGCACCTGCCACTGACCCGGCCATGTTCTTCAGGAAGTCCAGGGTGAAGAAGTGATTGCAGATGCTGCCGGCGTTGTAGGTCAGGCTGCCGTCCGGGTTGCGCTTCTCCGCCGTCTGTGGGGTGATCTCGCTGTACTCCACAACCTGGTAGATGCCGTCCACCTGGCACACGACCCCGACAGGCTCCGACGGGTACGACTTCTCCACCACCTGAGCAATCCAGGGGAAAAACGATGGTCACGTTAATACCTGATACAACTGCTCGGACAATCACCCCCAACATCTACGTACACAGGGAGCCATATAAAAGGGCAACGTGAAAGGTCGCTCTTTGTACTGAATGATGGAACACGCCAGTGACCACTGGGAATCGGGGAACTGTCCTTGGATGGGGTCCTAGCCACCAGACATGTCTAAGATAATCTCTCCATATGTCTATGATAGGAATCCCCCTTTAAAGAAGTCTCCTGTGATTTTCCTAGTGATGGCCTCTCCTTAGGTCATCGATGTCAGCTGTTTGAAGAGGCTGGGGTGCCCGACACGACCAGTGATGTCATGTTCATCGGTCACATGGTCTATGTGCAGTTCAGTCCTGGGCTGCAATACCAAGCACAGCCACTACACAATGGACGGCGCTGTGCTTGGTAATCTAAGAGGAAGGTGCAGGCATGGTCTCCCACCAGACGTGACATGCACGCTAGGACCTGGCATCAGATGACTGTCAACTTGACCCTCCCCCAGTCTCTCCGTGCCCAATGTCAGATGAGGAGAGTAGGCCTGGACAACCCCTTTAAGGGTGAGCCTACAATGTGGTCACATACCTTGGCCCCGCAGTCGGCTCCTTTGGAAACACAGAACCCCACGAACACGGGGTCGGCCATCTTCACCAGTATGTTGTCCACGCAGTAGACGTGGACAGACGAGATGCCTCGCGCCTCCATGTCCTCCAGTACACGGTGGTCCGCCAGGGCTCTGTACAGGCCGCCGTTACCATCTGGAAGGACACAAACGGAAGGAAACTGCTAAAAAGGCAATTCCTTGGGACGGTGCACATAGCGGTGTGATCGGTCTGTGGAGCCGAGTTACAGCAAGTCCAGGGAGACGACGCGCGACCACTTGCTGCCAGGGAAGCGCTTCTGGGTAATTGCACTGTAAGCGATTGCCCTCCGTATTCTGTCATGTTAAAGGGGTTCTCCAGGCTTTTCATATTGGTGACCTGTCATCAATATCAGATTGGCGGAGGTCTGACACCCAGTATGAAGGGAAGGAGGGTGTGGGACCCCCGCCGATCCTGAGCAAAGGTCATCAATATTAAAAGCCCGGAGAACCCCTTTAATGTTGGAGAGCGTAAGCTCCCTTATCATTTACCTGGAGCCATTGCGACCTTGTCCTTCCTCTCCAAAATGGCCTTTCCGTCGAACCCGACTGCGGGCAGCATCCTCTGCTCGAACATGACGACGTCCGCCCGATCGATGCCAAAGAAGTTGTGCTCCTCGAAAAACTCCTGCGTGGGGTTCAGGGTGAACTCGCTGGTCATGATGTACCTGGGGGGGGGGCAAGAATGAAGAGACCTCCATATACCACGTAGCACGGGAGCCAATCACATGCTTGCTGCTATATTGTGGTATGCAAAATGAAAGATGCAATCTGATTGGCTGCTGAGACTATTAGGCCCGCAGTAAAAGAGGAGGGGGGAACTACACAGGGCATCCATGTATTAGACTGATGCCCCTGCCGTGGGTTAGCTCACTGATGATGGGTATGTGCAGAGTGGCAGAGCATTGTGGGGTCAGAGGAGGCGCTCTCACCATGGCACGGTGCACCGCGTGGAGTATTTCTCTCCGGCCAACTGCTGCAGACGCAGGATGCGCTCCGCCTGGACCTGGTACAGAGTCTTTCCACTGGGCAGCCCCACGCGGTACATCCCTTTGGGGTAGGTCACCCCCAGACGTGTGCCCTGACCACCAGCCAGCAGCAGGACGGCCACCCTGTTCTGCGAGATCTGGCGGTAACCTGGAAAACATTGACAACTGTAAGCCATGAAGAGCGCCGCCAGCTCGTCCGTCCGCGTGCCACCGACTGCAGGTTTAGTCACTCGCCCCATACGCGCCGACTAGGGAGGAAAGAGAAGAAGCAGCTCACGTGAGACGATCGGGGCAATACCAGACCCGACCTGTGGATGAGAGTGGCGCTGCTCCTTTATGTCTCTGTGCCGCCAGATCACAGCTCATCTATCCCTGGGCACAGGACAGCGCCATACCAGTCACAGTGTATATAATGGTCACACTGGGCGGCACAGTGTATATAATGGTCACACTGGGCGGCACAGTGTATATAAAGCTCATACCGGGCGGCACAGTGTATATAAAGGTCATACCGGGCGGCACAGTGTATATAATGGTCACACCGGGCGGCACAGTGTATATAATGGTCACACCGGGCGGCACAGTGCATATAATGGTCACACCGGGCGGCACAGTGTATATAAAGGTCACACCGGGCGGCACAGTGTATATAAAGGTCATACCGGGCGGCACAGTGTATATAATGGTCACACCGGGCGGCACAGTGTATATAATGGTCACACCGGGCGGCACAGTGTATATAATGGTCACACCGGGCGGCACAGTGCATATAATGGTCACACTGGGCGGCACAGTGCATATAATGGTCACACTGGGCGGCACAGTGTATATAATGGTCACACTGGGCGGCACAGTGTATATAATGGTCACACTGGGCGGCACAGTGTATATAATGGTCACACCGGGCGGCACAGTGTATATAATGGTCACACCGGGCGGCACAGTGTATATAATGGTCACACCGGGCGGCACAGTGTATATAATGGTCACACCGGGCGGCACAGTGCATATAATGGTCACACCGGGCGGCACAGTGCATATAATGGTCACACTGGGCGGCACAGTGCATATAATGGTCACACTGGGCGGCACAGTGTATATAATGGTCACACTGGGCGGCACAGTGTATATAATGGTCACACTGGGCGGCACAGTGTATATAATGGTCACACTGGGCGGCACAGTGTATATAATGGTCACACTGGGCGGCACAGTGTATATAATGGTCACACTGGGCGGCACAGTGTATATAATGGTCACACTGGGCGGCACAGTGTATATAATGGTCACACTGGGCGGCACAGTGTATATAATGGTCACACTGGGCGGCACAGTGTATATAATGGTCACACTGGGTGGCACAGTGTATATAATGGTCACACTGGGCGGCACAGTGTATATAATGGTCACACTGGGCGGCACAGTGTATATAATGGTCACACTGGGCGGCACAGTGTATATAATGGTCACACTGGGCGGCACAGTGTATATAATGGTCACACTGGGCGGCACAGTGTATATAATGGTCACACTGGGCGGCACAGTGTATATAATGGTCACACTGGGGCACAGCAGGCTGCAGAGTTTAATATCTTTTACGGGGTACAAAGTTCTCCAACTGAGGAGCCGAGGGGATAGCGGCATTATATGTCCTGTGAGGCTGGCACACCCGGGTACAAGGTCTGAGAACTGCAGATAACTGATACAATGTGACCTGGGCAATAACGGGGTATGACCAGGGGGCACAATGGACATAATCTGGGTACAGAGAACTGCCCCCCAGTGTTTGAGTAAATGCTTCCAATATTGGGGCACAATGACACTGGGGGGCGCTCTCTTATCCCGGCAGTTCTGGGGGGGGGCGCTCTCTTATCCCGGCAGTTCTGGGGGGGGCGCTCTCTTATCCCGGCAGTTCTGGGGGGGGCGCTCTCTTATCCCGGCAGTTCTGGGGGGGGCGCTCTCTTATCCCCCGGCAGTTCTGGGGGGGGGCGCTCTCTTATCCCGGCAGTTCTGGGGGGGGCGCTCTCTTATCCCGGCAGTTCTGGGGGGGGGCGCTCTCTTATCCCGGCAGTTCTGGGGGGGGCGCTCTCTTATCCCGGCAGTTCTGGGGGGGGCGCTCTCTTATCCCGGCAGTTCTGGGGGGGGCGCTCTCTTATCCCGGCAGTTCTGGGGGGGGCGCTCTCTTATCCCGGCAGTTCTGGGGGGGGCGCTCTCTTATCCCGGCAGTTCTGGGGGGGGCGCTCTCTTATCCCGGCAGTTCTGGGGGGGGCGCTCTCTTATCCCGGCAGTTCTGGGGGGGCGCTCTCTTATCCCGGCAGTTCTGGGGGGGCGCTCTCTTATCCCGGCAGTTTTGGGGGGGCGCTCTCTTATCCCGGCAGTTTTGGGGGGGCGCTCTCTTATCCCGGCAGTTCTGGGGGGGGGCGCTCTCTTATCCCGGCAGTTCTGGGGGGGCGCTCTCTTATCCCGGCAGTTCTGGGGGGGCGCTCTCTTATCCCGGCACTTTTGGGGGGCGCTCTCTTATCCCGGCACTTTTGGGGGGCGCTCTCTTATCCCGGCACTTTTGGGGGGGTGCTCTCTTATCCCGGCATTTTTGGGGGGGCGCTCTCATCCCGGCACTTTTGGGGGGCGCTCTCTTATCCCGGCAGTTCTGGGGGGGGCGCTCTCTTATCCCGGCACTTTTGGGGGGCGCTCTCTTATCCCGGCACTTTTGGGGGGCGCTCTCTTATCCCGGCAGTTCTGGGGGGGCGCTCTCTTATCCCGGCAGTTCTGGGGGGGCGCTCTCTTATCCCGGCAGTTCTGGGGGGGTGCTCTCTTATCCCGGCACTTTTGGGGGGGCGCTCTCTTATCCCGGCTCTTTTGGGGGGCGCTCTCTTATCCCGGCACATTTGGGGGGCGCTCTCTCATCCCGGCACTTTTGGGGGGCCCTCTGGGGCTCCCCCGGACCCACCTTCCTCCTCCCAGGCCGCCAGCTCCTCCGGGCGGCTCTTCCTGACGCTCCCCAGGAACTCCGGGGGGACCGGGCGCATCCGCTCGTCCAGCCGCTGAGGTGAGCCGCTCTCCCGCACGTAGGCTGCCCGCGCCCGGCCGCAGTGCTCCCGCAGCTCCCGGCCATCCAGCAGCTTCAGCTCCGCCAGTAAAGCCTCCCGCTGCCCGGAGCCCAGCTCGTCCCAGAACCGCAGCAGCTGCTCCTGCCCGGCCTCCTGCAGCCTCCGCCGGATCTCCGCCTCACACTCCATGAAGCGGACCCGGGACTGTCACCGCCAGAACCGAACCGGTCCGTTACTATAGGAACCAGCCGACTGTCAGCTCGGAGCCTCCGGTAACTATGGAGACCAGAAGTGCCGTTACCACCTGAAGGACCTCGAGCAGGGGGCGGGCGTTGACCAGTCACGTGTGCGGTATAGAAATAGGCGGCGGGATTCACGTGAGGCAGATGTGGCGTCAGGCGGCGGAGAGGAGGAGGCTGACAACCGGGAGCGCCTCAGGACGGTGTCAGTGACCCCATAACAGTGTCAGTCACTGTGACCCCCATAACAGTGTCAGCCGCAGTGACCCCCATAAACAGTGTCAGCCGCAGTGACCCCATAACAGTGTCAGCCGCAGTGACCCCCATAACAGTGTCAGCCGCAGTGAACCCCATAACAGTGTCAGCCGCAGTGACCCCCATAACACTGTCAGCCGCAGTGACCCCCATAACAGTGTCAGCCGCAGTGACCCCCATAACAGTGTCAGCCGCAGTGAACCCCATAACAGTGTCAGCCGCAGTGACCCCCATAACACTGTCAGCCGCAGTGACCCCCATAACAGTGTCAGCCACAGTGACCCCCATAACAGTGACAGCCACAGTGACCCCCATAACAGTGTCAGCCACAGTGACCCCCATAACAGTGTCAGCCACAGTGACCCCCATAACAGTGTCAGCCACAGTGACCCCATAACAGTGTCAGCCGCAGTGACCCCCATAACAGTGTCAGCCGCAGTGAACCCCATAACACTGTCAGCCGCAGTGACCCCCATAACAGTGTCAGCCACAGTGACCCCCATAACAGTGTCAGCCACAGTGACCCCCATAACAGTGTCAGCCACAGTGACCCCCATAACAGTGTCAGCCGCAGTGACCCCCCATAAGAGTGTCAGCCGCAGTGACCCCCATAACAATGTCAGCCGCAGTGACCCCCATAACAATGTCAGCCGCAGTGACCCCCATAACAATGTCAGCTGCAGTGACCCCCCATAACAGTGTCAGCCGCAGTGACCCCCATAACAGTGACAGCCGCAGTGACCCCCATAACAGTGTCAGCCACAGTGACCCCCATAACAGTGACAGCCACAGAGACCCCCATAACAGTGTCAGCCACAGTGACCCCCATAACAGTGTCAGCCACAGTGACCCCCATAACAGTGTCAGCCACAGTGACCCCCATAACAGTGTCAGCCACAGTGACCCCATAACAGTGTCAGCCGCAGTGACCCTATAATAATGCTAGCCAGCCATAGTGCCCCATGACAACAGGTACCAGTCACGGTGCCCCCATAATGGTGCCCCCTGTCATACATCGGTTGCCCCCCAGCTTTGCGTCGGCCCTGACCGTTGTATGTGCGGCAGACCTTATCGCGAAGTACCACCCGGACAGCAGGGGGCGGCGTCTTGTGTTTTCAGGATTTTTGGGGGGAACGTTAACCCCATGTTTATAAGTAAAGTCTTTCTTGTTATTGACGCCCCGGCCGCTGATGAAGGTGTTTTGCTTCTTGCCGTGAATACAGGGGTCTCTGTGTGCGGTGGGTGGGGGGCTGCCAACATCCAGACTGTGCAAACATCTCCTCTGAGAGCGGCCGCTGTGTGCCCGGGGGGCGCAGGACTGACCCGCTTCTCCCAAAACATGTTTTGCAGATAATCTAAGCACATGAGAAATGTACAGGGGGGGGGGGGGGGTGTTAAAGGGGAACTCCACCATATAAATCCTCAGCGTTTTCTGCTCCATTCACCTCTAAAGCTAAATCCAGAATCCTGCTGGTTTCCAGTTACCAGACAGAAGTGCATTGTGGGAGCTCGGGTGACAGTGACATAGACTGTTAGGTCACTTGTCTGTCAAAGGGGTGGAGCCAAACATCTGACTGTTTCCAAGGGCAACCAGCAGAATTTTGGAATGCAGCTCTGGATGTGAATGGAGAAAAGACATAAAATAAGTTCATACACTTTTTTTTTGTTGTAGATTCTTGTGGAATTAGAGTAACAGGCATGTTAAACGTTGTGGGGCCCTGCAGCTGAGGGGCCCGCCTTCACCGAGTGAGTGACCACCCCTGGAAAAGCGGAGGCATCTGGATGAGGGAGGTGAGGATAAAGAATAGCGCTTTAACCCTTCCATGACTTGTGGTCTCGGTATAGCAGTTATTACAGGGCCCCAAGATTAATATCACTCACACCCGGGGGCCACGTATATAAATGACTTTATTTCGGTTCACAATATACGCAGCATGACACTAAATTCTCAATCATCCGGTCCTGTGGACAAACGTGGAGGCGCTACCGTCAGGGTCACTAGGACATCGCTACGAACACAAAACGGGTGGATTTAGCCATTTTTCCGCATTGACACTGGGGCGCCATCGGAGTCCTGTGCGAAGCGCGCCCCATGAGAATGCATGACGCTGCAGGAAGAGCGCGCCGTCGTGCGACCTTATCACAGGCCCTGTCAGGGCAAAGTCGCAGGAAGGCACAAAATCGCAGAAAAAGTTTGAGATTCAATTGAAAGACGTGGATTAATATTCTTCCCCCTTCTCCAGTTGTTGCAAAACTACAACCCCCATCATGCCCTGACAGCCGGATGGGAGCTGTAGTTTTGCATTTTGCAATCCTCAGTCCATATTCCCCTCAGTTTGAGATATTGGGGATATACAGGGGGCACTCATTATATTGGACATTGGGCTGCGTACACTCTTGGGTGCTGGGTGGGATCAGATCCATTGCATTGATTGTCCCCCCCTCCCCCTTTAAAGCTTGGTGGTCTTCCGTAGGTAGATGGGGCTCTGCTTCTGCATGTAGGGGTTGGAGTAGCCCCTCTTGTTCGCCGTCCCGATGCACCTCTGAATAAAGAGCAGAATGACGTCCAACAGCAACTCAAAGAACTCCGCCAAGGTGCAAACCGAGAAGCCCACCCACAGGCCGACCAAGCCCCCCATGTTAGAGATGAGGTTAATTTCCTGCAACGAAAAAGAGAAATCCGAAAAAGGGGTTAAAGGGGTCTTTCCGGTACTTAACTACTCGTAATCTACCTGATTGGCGGAGGTCCGACTCCCAGCACCCCGCCAGTCAGATGTTTGGGGGGCACTGCAGCCTCTTCTTTGGGTGTCACATTGATCGGTCACATGACCTTTCAGGGAATGGGACTGAGCTGCAATACCAAGCGCGGCCACTATACGGTGGATGGCGCTGTGCCTGCTTTTGGGTAAATTTGCACAAACCCCACCCCAGTCCTGTCCATTTCCCAGGACTCTTGACAACCACGGTCCGGGAATCAGATCTCCTCGATCTGATAGTTAAGACCGCACTGTGCATCTACATAGAAGGCTGAGCCATTTTGCCCATACTACAGTCACATCCAAAGCTGCAAAGTTTTTGCAGAATTGCATTGTTGCACCATTGCGCCACTAGGTGGAGTATGAGCAGGGGGGGGGTGCACCGCCAATGAGGCGAGGTGAGGCACCAGGTAGGGGCAAGAGGGGGCAGTGTAAGGGCTAGGTGCACCCCTGAGTATGATGTTGATGTTGGGGCCCCGGTTGTGACTGCTGTCTGTACAAGTGCAAGCCTTATAGCCAAGCCACTAGGAGGCCCGGGCCCCGCGTCCACCCATGGCGTCTATCTTGGTCCTCACCGTCATGGACGGCTCCTCTTCTATCATCTCGAAATTGAGTTGTTTGAAGTAAACCACGACCTTCACGAAATTATCCCTGGAGAAGAGGAAGACAAAGCAGACATTCTTAAAGGGCCAGGCCCTCAAATCAAATTCTGCACTTCCTGTCGCTCATCCCACCACAGTCAATCTGTCCCCCAGATACCAGAGGGCGATAGCTACCTGATCAGCGCCGGGTTGTCCGCTATTACTTTCATTTGTCCTCCCCACTCTCTAAGGTCCTTGGCGAAGTTCTCCTATAAACAGAAATACTCCCATCAGTTCCTACAGGCGGATCTCCTGCTCCCCAGCCAGGTGCCACGAGGAAGCTGAGATATGCAACGTGCCACGCTCTGTACCCGCCGCCGGTAATACACAACACTTACGATAAAAGCGCTGGACGGCCACTGGGATCCAGACACGGTCAGCTGGTAGATATCCTCTCTGTCACAAAGACAAACAGGTTAGCGGTGCATCATGACAGTCCTCCTCGCTCCGCGGTCCAGTCTGCCCCGGGCACCAGCCAGCATCAGGATGT
The DNA here is from genome assembly GCF_905171765.1 of Bufo bufo. Lineage (NCBI taxonomy): Eukaryota > Metazoa > Chordata > Amphibia > Anura > Bufonidae > Bufo > Bufo bufo. The sequence goes on along the minus strand of NC_053396.1, from coordinate 6,777,657 downwards.
AGTGCGTGCTCCGACTACATTATACAGCAGGTCTGGTCTGGGGTCTGAATTCATTTTGACTCTGGTTTTAGGTTTGCATTCATTTGGGGTCTGGTCTGGGGGGGGGGGGGGGCGGTCTGAATTAATTATACGTCTGGTTTGGGGTCTGAATTCAGTTTGGGTTTAGTCTGGGGACTGAATTAATTTTAGGTCCAAAATAATTTTGTGCCTAGGTTTAGGTCTGAATCAATTTTGGGTCTAGTCTGGGGTCTGAAATAATGTTGGAGTCTAGACTGGAGTCTGAATTTGTTCTGTTTTTTTGTCTGAATTAATTTTTCGGTCTGGGGTCTGAATTTGGGTCTGGTCTGGGGGCTGAACAGATTTTGGGTAGGGTCTGAAACAATTTTTGGGTCTAGACTGTGGTCTAAATTCATGTTGGTTCTGGTTTTGGGCCTGGATTAATTTTGGGTCCGGTCTGGGGTCTGAATGCAGTTTGGGTTTGGTCTGGGGACTGAAATAATGTTGGGGTTTAGACTGGAGTCAGAATTTGTTCTGTTTTTTTGTCTGAATTAACTATTCAATCTGGTCTGGGGTCTGAATTTGGGTCTGGTCTGGGGTCTGAATTTGGGTCTGGTCTGGGGTCTGAATTTTGGTCTGGTCTGGGGTCTGAATTTGGATCTGGTCTGGAGTCTGAATTTGGGTCTGGTCTAGGGGCTGAACTGATTTTGGGTAGGGTCTGAAATAATTTTTGGGTCTAGACTGTGGTCTACATTCATGTTGGTTCTGGGCCTGGATTAATTTTGGGTCCGGTCTGGGGTCTGAATGCAGTTTGTGTTTGGTCTGGGGACTGAAATAATGTTGGGGTTTAGACTGGAGTCAGAATTTGTTCAGTTTTTTTGTCTGAATTAACTTCTCAATCTGGTCTGGGGTCTGAATTTTGGTCTGGTCTGGGGTCTGAATTTTGGTCTGGTCTGGGGTCTGAATTTAGATCTGGTCTGGGGTCTGAATTTGGATCTGGTCTGGGGTCTGAATTTGGATCTGGTCTGGAGTCTGAATTTGGGTCTGGTCTAGGGGCTGAACTGATTTTGGGTAGGGTCTGAAATAATTTTTGGGTCTAGACTGTAGTCTACATTCATGTTGGTTCTGGTTTTGGGCCTGGATTCAGTTTGGGTTTAGTCTGGGGACTGAATTAATTTTAGGTCCAAAATAATTTGGTGCCTAGGTTTAGGTCTGAATCAATTTTGGGTCTAGTCTGGGGTCTGAAATAATGTTGGAGTCTAGACTGGAGTCAGAATTTGTTCAGTTTTTTTGTCTGAATTAACTTTTCCATCTGGTCTGGGGTCTCAGTTTTGGTCTGGTCTGGGGTCTGAATTTAGATCTGGTCTGGGGTCTGAATTTGGATCTGGTCTGGGGTCTGAATTTGGATCTGGTCTGGGGTCTGAATTGGATCTGGTCTGGGGTCTGAATTTGGATCTGGTCTGGAGTCTGAATTTGGGTCTGGTCTAGGGGCTGAACTGATTTTGGGTAGGGTCTGAAATAATTTTTGGGTCTAGACTGTGGTCTACATTCATGTTGGTTCTGGTTTTGGGCCTGGATTCAGTTTGGGTTTAGTCTGGGGACTGAATTAATTTTAGGTCCAAAATAATTTGGTGCCTAGGTTTAGGTCTGAATCAATTTTGGGTCTAGTCTGGGGTCTGAAATAATGTTGGAGTCTAGACTGGAGTCAGAATTTGTTCAGTTTTTTTGTCTGAATTAACTTTTCCATCTGGTCTGGGGTCTCAGTTTTGGTCTGGTCTGGGGTCTGAATTTAGATCTGGTCTGGGGTCTGAATTTGGATCTGGTCTGGGGTCTGAATTTGGATCTGGTCTGGGGTCTGAATTGGATCTGGTCTGGGGTCTGAATTTGGATCTGGTCTGGAGTCTGAATTTGGGTCTGGTCTAGGGGCTGAACTGATTTTGGGTAGGGTCTGAAATAATTTTTGGGTCTAGACTGTGGTCTACATTCATGTTGGTTCTGGTTTTGGGCCTGGATTCAGTTTGGGTTTAGTCTGGGGACTGAATTAATTTTAGGTCCAAAATAATTTGGTGCCTAGGTTTAGGTCTGAATCAATTTTGGGTCTAGTCTGGGGTCTGAAATAATGTTGGAGTCTAGACTGGAGTCAGAATTTGTTCAGTTTTTTTGTCTGAATTAACTTTTCCATCTGGTCTGGGGTCTGAATTTTGGTCTGGTCTGGGGTCTGAATTTAGATCTGGTCTGGGGTCTGAATTTGGATCTGGTCTGGGGTCTGAATTTGGATCTGGTCTGGGGTCTGAATTGGATCTGGTCTGGGGTCTGAATTTGGATCTGGTCTGGAGTCTGAATTTGGGTCTGGTCTAGGGGCTGAACTGATTTTGGGTAGGGTCTGAAATAATTTTTGGGTCTAGACTGTGGTCTACATTCATGTTGGTTCTGGTTTTGGGCCTGGATTATTTTTGGGTCCGGTCTGGGGTCTTAATTAATTTTGGGTCTGGTCTGAACACTGAATCAATTTTCAGTCAGGTTTGAAATAATTTTGGGGTCTACACTGGGGTCTGAATTCATTTTGGGTTTAGTCTGAGAACTGAGTCAATTTTGGGTCTGTTCTGGGGTCTTTATTTTGGATCCATCTTTGGGTCTGATTTAATTTTGGGTCTGACCTAATTTTGGACCTGAGTTCATGAGGATAAGTACGGACTTTGGAAAATCGGCACTGGACAGAGAGGCACTGGGAATCTGCCTCGGACGTAATGCCAGGTAGCAATCCTTGGTGGGAGCTATAATGTTGGCCATGTTGGTTGTCACCCAACTTTCCCAATAATAGAAAAAACCTAAAAACAGAACTGGACGGCGGGAAAAAAACATTTTTGGGAAATGTATTTTTTACAGAAAAACCAAAAGGGATAAATTACAGTCATCATCCAGCTTTCCTAGACTCCTGAACGGCAAATCTGTCTGGTAGCATGACATGAATGATTAGACAGATGACCCGGGGCCGTCATGTGAATCCGAAAAGCAGAAATGGCAAAAAAGCTGCATCAGCAGGAAAGAGACAGGAAACGTGTCATGTGCTCTGTGGCTGCGCTGACAAGGCTGAAGGTGTCCGGATGGGACCTATCGCTCTCCTGTTTTATGAACTGAATGCTAGAATGACAGTAAAGACCGACACACGAGCACAGTGGAGAAGTGTGATACTTGTCATGAAGGGTCTGCAAGAAGCAAGAACATGGTAAAACCACCTCAATTGCCATTTAGGGCTCTGGAAAAGCTGGATGATAACCGGCGGACCCCTGACTCTCTGCAGCTGTTTTTAAACTACAATTCCCAGCAGCCCCACATATTGGGAGCTGTAGTTTCGCAACAGTTGGAGAACCACAGGCTGGAGACCACTGTACCAATGAACTTGACGGGTGACGTTCACTTACTTGCACTGTAGGGGGCAGTGGCAGTTCAATTCGTCGTGCGCAAATTTAAATTCGTAGAGCTTCACGCAGTCACCTGGAGGCGGAAGACGCAACCATCAAAGTGCGGAAAATGGAGGAGCGATAGGACTGGCTGATAACAGAGAGCAACAGAGTATAGACCATAACTGAATGAAAAGTAAAAGGGACTCACGGGCGACGACGTTGCTGAGATTGCACTTGGGGTGCTCCGAATTCTTGGGATAAGCAAACTCCCAGTGAATGCAGCCACAGTTGTCGATGATGTTCTGCTGGGCACATGTCCGTTTGCAGGCCTGCGGGGGCGACAGGAAAACATGGACAGCAAGGTCAACGCCAGCGGGCACTCACTTAACGAGGGGGGGGGGGTGACCAACATGACCAGTATAGGGAGGGAGGGTGACCAACATGACCAGTATAGGGAGGGAGGGTGACCAACATGACCAGTATAGGGAGGGGGGGTGACCAACATGACCAGTATAGGGAGTGAGGGTGACCAACATGACCAGTATAGGGAGGGGGGTGACCAACATGACCAGTATAGGGAGTGAGGGTGACCAACATGACCAGTATAGGGAGTGAGGGTGACCAACATGACCAGTATAGGGAGGGAGGGTGACCAACATGACCAGTATAGGGAGAGGGGTAACCAACATGACCAGTATAGGGAGTGAGGGTGACCAACATGACCAGTATAGGGAGAGGGGTAACCAACACGACCAGTATAGGGAGTGAGGGTGACCAACATGACCAGTATAGGGAGTGAGGGTGACCAACATGACCAGTATAGGGAGGGAGGGTGACCAACATGACCAGTATAGGGAGGGTGACCAACATGACCAGTATAGGGAGAGGGGTAACCAACATGACCTGTATAGGGAGGGAGGGTAACCAACATGACCAGTATAGGGAGGGAGGGTGACCAACATGACCAGTATAGGGAGGGGGGTGACCAACATGACCAGTATAGGGAGAGGGGTGACCAACATGACCAGTATAGGGAGTGAGGGTGACCAACATGACCAGTATAGGGAGTGAGGGTGACCGACATGACCAGTATAGGGAGTGAGGGTGACCAACATGACCAGTATAGGGAGTGAGGGTGACCAACACGACCAGTATAGGGAGTGAGGGTGACCAACACGACCAGTATAGGTAGTGAGGGTGACCAACATGACCAGTATAGGCAGGGGGGGTGACCAACATGACCAGTATAGGGAGGGGGGTGACCAACATGACCAGTATGGGGAGGGGGGTGACCAACATGACCAGTATAGGCAGGGGGGGTGACCAACATGACCAGTATAGGGAGAGGGGTGACCAACATGACCAGTATAGGGAGTGAGGGTGACCAACATGACCAGTATAGGCAGGGGGGGGAGGGGTGACCAACACGACCAGTATAGGGAGGGACGGTGACCAACATGACCAGTATAGGGAGGGGGGTGACCAATATGACCAGTATTGGCAGGGGGGGTGACCAACACGACCAGTATAGGGAGGGGGGTGACCAACATGACCAGTATAGGGAGAGGGGTGACCAACATGACCAGTATAGGGAGGGGGGGGACCAACATGACCAGTATAGGGAGAGGGGTGACCAACATGACCAGTATAGGGAGAGGGGTGACCAACATGACCAGTATAGGAAAGGAGGGTGACCAACACTACAAGTATAGGGAGGGGGGGTCACCCACATGACCAGTATAGGTAGGGAGGGTGACCCACATGACCAGTATAGGCAGGGGGGGTGACCCACATGACCAGTATAGGGAGGGGGGTGACCAACATGACCAGTATAGGGAGAGGGGTGACCAACATGACCAGTATAGGGAGGGAGGGTGACCCACATGACCAGTATTGGGAGGGGGGTGACCCACATGACCAGTATAGGAAGGGAGGGTGACCAACATGACCAGTATAGGGAGGGAGGGTGACCAACATGACCAGTATAGTGAGGGAGGGTGACCAACATGACCAGTATAGGGAGGGAGGGTGACCAACATGACCAGTATAGGGAGGGAGGGTGACCAACACGACAAGTATTGGGAGTGGAGTGACCACCATGACCAGTATAGGGAGGAGGGTGACCAACATGACCAGTATATGGAGAGGGGTGACCAACATGACCTGTATAGGGTGGGGGGTGACCAACACGACCAGTATAGGGAGGGGGGTGACCAACATGACCAGTATAGGGAGAGGGGTGACCAACATGACCAGTACAGGGAGGGAGGGTAACCAACATGACCAGTATAGGGAGGGAGGGTAACCAACACGACCAGTATAGGGAGAGGGGTAACCAACATGACCAGTATAGGGAGGGAGCGTAACCAACATGACCAGTATAGAGAGGGAGGGTGACCAACATGACCAGTATAGGGAGAGGGGTGACCAGTATAGGGAGAGAAGTGACCAACATGACCTGTATAGGGTGGGGGGTGACCAACACGACCAGTATAGGGAGGGGGGTGACCAACATGACCAGTATAGGGAGAGGGGTGACCAACATGACCAGTATAGGGAGGGAGGGTAACCAACATGACCAGTATAGGGAGGGAGGGTAACCAACACGACCAGTATAGGGAGAGGGTTAACCAACATGACCAGTATAGGGAGGGAGGGTAACCAACATGACCAGTATAGGGAGGGAGGGTGACCAACATGACCAGTATAGGGAGAGGGGTGACCAGTATAGGGAGAGAAGTGACCAACATGACCAGTATAGGGAGGGAGGGTGACCAACATGACCAGTATAGGGTGGGGGGTGACCAACACGGCCAGTATAGGGAGAGGGGTGACCAGTATAGGGAGAGGGGTGACCAACATGACCAGTATAGGGAGGGAGGGTAACCAACACGGCCAGTATAGGGAGGGAGGGTAACCAACACGACCAGTATAGGGAGGGAGGGTAACCAACACGGCCAGTATAGGGAGAGGGGTGACCAGTATAGGGAGAGGGGTGACCAACATGACCAGTATAGGGAGGGAGGGTGACCAACATGACCAGTATAGGGAGAGGGGTGACCAACATGACCAGTATAGGGAGGGAGGGTGACCAACATGACCTGTATAGGGTGGGGGGTGACCAACATGACCTGTATAGGGTGGGGGGTGACCAACACGACCAGTATAGGGAGGGAGGGTAACCAACATGACCAGTATAGGGAGGGAGGGTGACCAACATGACCAGTATAGGGAGGAAGGGTGACCAACACGACCAGTATAGGGAGGGGGGTGACCAACATGACCAGTATAGGGAGGAAGGGTGACCAACACGACCAGTATAGGGAGGGGGGTGACCAACATGACCAGTATAGGGAGGGGGGTGACCAACATGACCAGTATAGGGAGGGGGGTGACCAACATGACCAGTATAGGGAGGGAGGGTGACCAACATGACCAGTATAGGGAGGAGGGTGACCAACATGACTAGTATAGGGAGGGGGGTGACCAACATGACCAGTATAGGGAGGGAGGGTGACCAACATGACCAGTATAGGGAGGGAGGGTGACCAACACGACCAGTATAGGGAGGGGGGTAACTAACATGACCAGTATAGGGAGGGGGGTGACCAACACGACCAGTATAGGGAGGGAGGGTGACCAACATGACCAGTATAGGGTGGGGGGTGACCAACATGACCTGTATAGGGTGGGGGGTGACCAACACGACCAGTATAGGGAGGGTAACCAACATGACCAGTATAGGGAGGGAGGGTGACCAACACGACCAGTATAGGGAGGGGGGTGACCAACATGACCAGTATAGGGAGGAGGGTGAACAACATGACCAGTATAGGGAGGGGGGTGACCAACATGACCAGTATAGGGAGGGGGGTGACCAACATGACCAGTATAGGGAGGGGGGTGACCAACATGACCAGTATAGGGAGGGAGGGTGACCAACATGACCAGTATAGGGAGGGAGGGTGACCAACATGACCAGTATAGGGAGGAGGGTGACCAACATGACCAGTATAGGGAGGGGGGTGACCAACATGACCAGTATAGGGAGGGAGGGTGACCAACACGACCAGTATAGGGAGGGGGGTAACTAACATGACCAGTATAGGGAGGGAGGGTGACCAACATAACCAGTATAGGGAGGGGGGTGACCAACACGACCAGTATAGGGAGGGAGGGTGACCAACATGACCAGTATAGGGAGGGAGGGTGACCAACATGACCAGTATAGGGAGGAGGGTGACCAACATGACCAGTATAGGGAGGGGGGTGACCAACATGACCAGTATAGGGAGGGAGGGTGACCAACACGACCAGTATAGGGAGGGGGGTAACTAACATGACCAGTATAGGGAGGGAGGGTGACCAACATAACCAGTATAGGGAGGTGGGGTGACCAACACGACCAGTATAGGGAGGGAGGGTGACCAACATGACCAGTATAGGGAGGGGGGTGACCAACACGACCAGTATAGGGAGGGAGGGTGACCAACATGACCAGTATATGGAGGGGGGTGACGAACATGCGGCTGAGCTGTGATCAGATGGCAGCTGCAGACGGTGACACAATGGAGGAAGGCAGAGGGCAGGAGAGCGCGTCCCGCCGATGCTCTTTCATGGCACCCATCACTCTCCTCTACTCGTGTTTAGCCTCCCCCACCCTGAGGAGTTTCTTGACCAGTATTTGGGGACATGAGTGGACGGTCCCTTGTTGTACCCACCCGGGTTCTAGGGCCTCTCTGTAGTTCCAAAAACAGCGCCACCCCTGCCCACAGTTTGCGCCTGGTATTGCAGCTTATCTCCTTTTACGTCAATGAAGCTGCGCTGCAGTACCAGGCACAACCTGTGGACAGGTGTGGAGCCATGCAGTCTATGCATTCCTGGTTGGGCGCTGTAACACAGTCCGCCATGCTGTCACTCCCTCCTGACTGCCACGTCTTGCAGGACAAGCTGACCTCTCGAGTGTACCCAGATCCGTACACGTCCTCATAGAAGTTCTTGATGTCCTCCCCGTCGGTGCACCGACTTATGTACGGTGATTTCAGCCTGTCAATGTGAATCTGCAAAAACAAACCGTCCGTAATAATAATATAATCGCCATCATACAGTGTATTATGTGGGTGCGTGCTGCTAGGGCGCCGTCTAGTGGTCAGTAGTGAGAATCACATCTTATTGTTTATAAAGACCAGGATCTAAAGCTTCTGGCTTTACCCATCAGTCCTGTAAGGGTGGTGTAACTAGAGGGCGTCCATCCGGGCCCTTGTGTCAGAGGGGGCCCTAAAGTCCCTTCTGCCCCAGAGGATACAGTACTGTAAATCACCATGGTGCTGATTTCTTGTGTGACGCTGGCCCTTTAAGGCCCTCTGTTACCTTCATCATGCCGATATCAGTCTCAAATCCGGGAGGCACATTGACACCTTCATCTTCAGGGAATGGCATCTGGGTCTGATCGTGGATGAGGAGGCGGATGCCCGCGGAGTGCGTTATGTCCCTCACATATTCCATCTGCTGAATGAACAGCTCCAGGTGCAGACCTGCCGGGCACACAGGCGGGTCAGTGCCAACATCCAGGTGTATGTGGACAACAGAGCCTGCCCCATGTCTATCATATACCCACTTACCCATTTCTTCTGTGCCTAGCCCTACCCCTTAAAGTACCAGTCACAAGGCCCCCATACAGTACCAGCCAGAATCCCCCATACAGTACCAACCAGTGTCCCTCATACAGCACCAACCATGGTGCCCCATACAGTACCAGCCAAAGTGCCCCCATATAGTACCAGCCAGAATCCCCCATACAGCACCAACCATTGTTCCCCATACAGTACCAGTCACAGTGCCTCCATATAGTACCAGCCAGAATCCCCCATACAGCACCAGCCACAGTGCCCCTTAGGGTCCATTCACACGTCCGTTTTTTCTTTCCTGATCTGTTCCGTTTTTTCTGGACCAGATCTGGACCCATTCATTTTCAATGGGTCCTGGAAAAAAACGGACAGCACAATGTGTGCTGTCCGTTTCCGTTGTTCCGTTCCGCATGTCCGTTTAAATATAAAACATGTCCTATTCTTTTCCTGAAAAATCGGATCCTGGTACAATACAAAGTCAATGGATCCGCAAAAAACGGATGACATACGGATGTCATTCCGTATGTCATCCGTTTTATACGGAATCCGTTCCTGAAAATTACATTTTAATTTTTTTTTTTTTTTTTAAAGAAATCCAAACAACTTTATTTGCTTATTGAAATTTATACATGTTTCTGTTTTTTGCGGATCCGCAAAAAACGGATGACATACGGATGACATACGGAAACATTTTCAGGAACAACGGATCCGCAAAAAACGGACAGAAAATCGGATTATAGAAAAATACTGACGTGTGAATGTAGCCTTACAGTACCAGCCACAGTGCCCCTGACAGCACCAGCCATAGTGCTCCTCGCAGTACCAGCCACAGTGCCCCTGACAGCACCAACCATAGTGCTCCTCGCAGTACCAGCCACAGTGCCCCTGACAGCACCAACCATAGTGCTCCTCGCAGTACCAGCCACAGTGCCCCTGACAGCACCAACCATAGTTCTCCTCGCAGTACCAGCCACAGTGCCCCTGACAGCACCAACCATAGTGCTCCTCGCAGTACCAGCCACAGTGCCCCTGACAGCACCAACCATAGTGCTCCTCGCAGTACCAGCCACAGTGCCCCTGACAGCACCAGCCATAGTGCTCCTCGCAGTACCAGCCACAGTGCCCCTGACAGCACCAACCATAGTGCTCCTCGCAGTACCAGCCACAGTGCCCCTGACAGCACCAACCATAGTGCTCCTCGCAGTACCAGCCACAGTGCCCCTGACAGCACCAACCATAGTGCTCCTCGCAGTACCAGCCACAGTGCCCCTGACAGCACCAACCATAGTGCTCCTCGCAGTACCAGCCACAGTGCCCCTGACAGCACCAACCATAGTGCTCCTCGCAGTACCAGCCACAGTGCCCCTGACAGCACCAACTATAGTGCTCCTCGCAGTACCAGCCACAGTGCCCCTGACAGCACCAACCATAGTGCTCCTCGCAGTACCAGCCACAGTGCCCCTGACAGCACCAGCCATAGTGCTCCTCGCAGTACCAGCCACAGTGCCCCTGACAGCACCAACCATAGTGCTCCTCGCAGTACCAGCCACAGTGCCCCTGACAGCACCAACCATAGTGCTCCTCGCAGTACCAGCCACAGTGCCCCTGACAGCACCAGCCATAGTGCTCCTCGCAGTACCAGCCACAGTGCCCCTGACAGCACCAGCCATAGTGCTCCTCGCAGTACCAGCCACAGTGCCTCTGACAGCACCAACCATAGTGCTCCTCGCAGTACCAGCCACAGTGCCCCTGACAGCACCAGCCATAGTGCTCCTCGCAGTACCAGCCACAGCCCTTTTGTACAGATGTGGGCTCTTTACATGTTGCTGTATGTTCTGGACAGTGAGATGCTCCAGAACCTTCTAGAACTGCGCGTCGGGTCGGTGTGATGAAGCTACACAGCTCATTACTGCTAATGACTCCGCCATCTCCTGCTCATTAGTGACTTCTGGATTTACAGCCCTCGGCCCCCTTGTTAGTGGGGATAATGACTCCTGATTGACACCCACAATAGCCGCCACAGCAGCTCCCAAAGGGTAGTCAGGGACAGCCAAGCATCCCAGCTGTAAGCCTCATTCACACGTCAGTGTTTCACGGACAGCACGCGTCCCCATTCATTTCAATGTGTGTATTCACACATCAGTGTTTTAGCGCGGTCCGTGGGTCCGTGTTTTCAGCACGGATGCGTGTCCGTATATTGGTCCGTGTTCTCGGATCCCTCACGCCCATTATAGTCAATGAATCCGTGAAAACCATGGATGCAACACGGATGCCATCCGTGTTTCACGGATCATTGAGAAGAGATGCTTTGAAAATTATTTTTCAGCTGTTCAGTGTCAGTGAAACACGGATGCAACACGGACAGCAAAAAAAACCGGACATACGGACCCAACACGGATCCTTCACGGATGCATCACTGACCACCTGGTCACGGACGTGTGCATGTAGCCTTACTCTTCCGCCATTTCTTAGTCCTATCCGTTTCTGGGAACGACAACCAATACGCTATTTCAGGTCCTTATGTGGTTGTCTGTAACCCAGCTTTCCCAGAAGCAGACGTACTGCTACCCCGTGTCCTCTGCTCACCGTACATGAACCCCGCTTTGGTGATGTTGAGCGGCTGCGCGCTCGCCGGGTTCCCTCGGTAATCTGTCGGCTTCTGGGAGTTGAACGTGTAGCAGTTCCCGAATTTATAGTTAATGAAACTGGAGAAAAAACTGGAAGAAGAGAAGAGAAGTCACAAGAACGAGCCCCGAGCGCCCCAATACATTGTATCGTCTGTGAGCTCCAGGCTGATACATTGTAACAAACTATCAGACATGAGAAGTGTTGAGCGAAATTGTGTTCGGCGTCTAAAGTTCGGGTTATCGAAGAATCGCGGTATGGATTCCGCTACCACGGACCGTAACGGAATTTAGAATCCGTAACGCGATTCTTCGATAACCCGAACTTTAGACGCCCACAGGTTCGCTCAACACTACATGAGGTTTAGCTCATACACTATTGTCTAGACTGGATACAAATGTAACAAACCCTCAGCAGTGCAGATCACATTCATAAAGCTTCATGGCTGGAAAGTTCGGGGAATTCCTCACACACTTTGTGTTTCCATCTCTGCTGGCTGTCAGCTAATGGAAACATTTCTATTTACCCTATTTTGCTACAGTTATATCCGATCTAGACACTTTCTGCCAAAGCTAAATACATTGTGCATCGTACATCGCTTTGTTACAATGTATCAGTCTGGAGTCCTGAGATGTTTGTGTAGACCGGATACAACTGTTACAAACCCTCAGCTGTGAGAATTATTAGGTTAAGGGCCTCCTGCACACGACCGTATGGCTTTTTCAGTGTGTTTTACGGTCCGTTTTAAACGGATCCGTTGTTCCGTTTTTTGTTTCCGTTCTGTTTTTCCGTATGGCATTTACAGTATACAGTAATTACATAGAAAAAATTGGGCTGGGCATCAAATTTTCAATAGATGGTTCCGCAAAAACGGAACGGATACGGAAGACATACGGATGCATTTCCGTATGTGTTCCTTTTTTTTTGCAGACCCATTGACTTGAATGGAGCCACAGAACGTGATTTGCGGGCAATAATAGGACATGCTCTATCTTTCAACGGAAATACGGAAACGGAATGCATACGGAGGACATTCCGTTTTTTTTTTGCGGAACCATTGAAATGAATGGTTCCGTTTAGGGAACGCAAAAAAAGGCCCGTAAACGGAAAAAAATACCTCTGCATTGTAGACAATAATGTTACTTTTCACTGACAGCAAGCAGAGATCTTGCAAATGCTGAGAAATTGAAGGTATATGAGAAGGCTCCATTATACAATGATTCCTCCTGTCCTGCAGAGAACGAGGGTCCTGTGCCCCCTTTGAACGGAGCGGTGCCCCACTCTATCACGCTCTATGGGACGTCCAGCGGCCGGACCCCCACCAACCTAGCAGCAGGTGTCACCCCACCATGGTCTCAGCAGAAGCATTTTAATCCCATTATTACGAGCGGTAGCGGCGTACGTTCTGTAATGACGCCATCGGCGGCGACTTCTGAAGTGTCAGGTGATTAAAGGAGCCCTGTGAAAGATCAGAGGGGGAGCGGACGGAGTCACTCGCGAAGGGAAGCGGGAGCGGCCAGCGTCGGTCTGACACCCAGGAGAGGAAATCGCAGGCAGAATGAGTGGAGCATTATACGTTCAGCGTAATATTACAGCCCCCACCCAGCTTTCCCGCAGTCCTGCACGGTGACCTGGGCGCAGGGAGTGGATCACGTAGAATCGGACTACTGCTCTGCCAATGGGGCCAACATTTCACGTCACACAACTTTCCCAGGAACAGATCTGACTGGGACCAGGGCTCTGCAGGGTGCGGATTTGGACAGGCTATCCTCATGCTTACCCCTCTCTATAACCATGTGGTCAGATGGGTAATTGGGCAGCAGAGGATGCCCACATGCCCCCCTGCATCCCAATGGGGCCCCTGAGCACACCATACGACGTGCGGGGCTCCTGTACCTGGCGTTGCACTCCTGCCCGTGGAAGTTACAGAAGATCAGCATGTCGTCCAGCTGGTGCCCCATCTCCACCTTCTGCTCCTCCATCAGCTGGTTAAACTCCGAGGCGAACCTGTTGAAGGCGCTGGCGTACTGGACGCTCTCATCTTGATATTCGGACGACACGTTAACGTACGAGCGGTTTCTGCGGTGCATCAGTTCCAAGCCGGAGTCCTGGGGGGGAAAAAAAAACAAAACATGGACGGTCACTGCTTGTTGTCAGCGAATAGCAACATCCTCTCCAATTCCTTTCTCACAGGGTTTGTTACAAGTGTATCCAGTAGACGCATCAGCAGCCTGTTCTGACTTGTTACAATGTATCAGTATCAGAGGATTGTCTACACTGGATACAGTTGTAACAAACCCTCAGCTGTGAGAAGAATTAGGCCAGGACGGGTTTTCAAATAGTTTCCAGCATCAACATGGCAGTGACTTTTCCTAAAATTGTCGCGGGTGACGCTGCTCAGTATGGCGCCATACCACATGTAGGTAACCAGTGCTGCCGTACAGCGCCCCTCGTGAAATGCCATGGGGTAAATAGGACGTCCGTTCTGACGGACAGACCCACAGTAGGTGCTCTCATGTGTGACCCGTCCGCACCTGCAGGGAGGTGGACATGGTGAAGCTCTTGTTGATGGCGGAGAGCTTCACGCTGTTCAGGTTGCAGATGGTGACGGCCGGGAACTTGAGCTTGGCGCTGGAGATGAGCATGATCTTCTCGTGGGACGGGTAGGTGTAGTAGTTCATGACCATCTCGGTGCACTGCCAGAGGGCGCAGCACAGGGCGAAGCTCACAAAGAACAGCCAGACCAGGCGGCGGAACCAGTGGCGGGAGCGGAAGATGTTGGGAATCCCGTGGGCCGAGGTGTGCTGCAGGACGGTCTGGCCCAGCTTCCGCAAAGTCTTGGCATCGTAGGACGAGGACGCCAGAGCCTTCATCTCCGGATAGCCCATTCTCGGCTTCCACCGGTGCCTCTCTGCCTCATGTCCGCCCCCTCAGAGGCTCTTAAAGAGCCCGGAGCTGCAATGCCCCAAGGTCCTCTAATCCGTCCAGCCCGTTACCTTAGTGACATCTCCAGTAATGATCTCATTATACCCCCGAGGTGTCACCTCCGAGAGGCCACTACAAACGATGGCTCCTCATATTCTACCCGGACAAGGCATTGATTTGACACCTGCCACCCAGATATGTAATAATGTGGGGGCACTCGGAAAGCTGGGTGACAACCCCTAGGAGAGCTATAATTGGTGTCGGACGAATTGGGGTTTCTGGGACACTGTTCACACGTAACAAATATTTCTCTGCAATCAGCTGTAGAGAGAGGTAGGTGGACGATGGGGCTTATCCTTATGCAACACATCCGATTTCTGCCGCAGACATACAAGTACATGTTGCTTTTAAGACCAACGTCTGCAAGTGTCGTCTCCAGAGCTGCACTCACAATTCTGCTGGTTGTTCTTGAAAATAGTCAGCAAGCCTGTGGACAGACAGCGCCCCAACAGATTGGCTGATCTCCTATATACAGGGGGTCATTTGCCTGCATCAGGTTACTGCGCTCTATGCAGACACTGAACAAGAAGGGCATGCTGGGAGACTTCTGCAGAATTAGGCCCCATGCACACAGCTGTATCCGTTTTGCGGTCCGTGTTGCGTCCACATTTTTTGCAGAGCCATTGACTTGAATGGCTCCTGCAGAGAAGTATAGGACATGTTCTATCTTTTTGTGGAAGGGACATACGGATAGGGATCATCCATGTGCTTTCCACATCTGTAGGTAGAGCATGTCTGCAGACCACAGACCCCTTGACTACAGCGGGGTCCGTAGATCGCATGCCGATGGCGCCAGGACCACATCTCTATTTTTTGTGGATCTGAGATTTGCAGGACGGATATGGCCGTGTCCTTCTGCATGTAGCGCTGAAGTAGTGTAAATGCAGTTCTCAGCTATTGTAACTGCAACTTTGAAGAATTGTGAATGCAGCTCTGAAGCTCTGTGAATTCAGCTTTGAGATAATGTGAATACAGCTCTGAAGCATTGTGAATGTAGCTCTGGTGAATAGTAAATACAGCTCTGTAGCGCTGCAAATTCAGCTCTGAGGTATTGTAATTGCAGCTCAGGAGAATTGTGACTGCAGCTCAGGAGAATTGTGAATGCAGCTCTGAGGTATTGCAAATGCAGCTCTAAGGCCTCCTGCATACGAACGTATTTTTTTTTCCTTTTCCGTTCAGTTTTTTTTTGGCGTTCCGTATACGGAACCATTCATTTCAATGGATCCGCAAAAAAAAAAACGGAAGGTACTCCGTATGCCTTCCATTTTCGTATTTCCGTTCAAAGATAGAACATGTCCTATTATTGCACGCAAATCACGTTCAATGGCTCCATTCAAATGAATGGTTCCGCAAAAAAAAAAACGCAATGCATACAGAGTGCATCCGTATGTCTTCCGTATCCGTTCCGTTTTTGCGAAAATTTTATGCCCAGCCCAATTTTTTTATGTACTTACTGTTTAAACATTAATGTATGCTTCCGTTTGCGATCCGCAAAAAACGGATCACAAATGGAAACCAAACGGAAAAGAAACACTACTGAAACAAAAAACAGATCCATTTGAAAACGGACCGCAAAACCATACAGTCGTGTGCAGGAGGCCTAAAGCGTTGTAAGCGCAGCCCCTACTGATTGTGAAAATGAAGGTGCCCGTTCTCAGCAGAGAAGCGCTCGCTCATGCGCAGTCGCTCTCTATGTAGTCTATGAGATGTATGGGAAATGTAGGGCTATTGGGAGGGGGGGAACGGTCACTGGTTGAGTTTAATAGGGGCCACCGTTCATGGGGTCTCATTTCTAGTCTAAATAGAAGAATATTTGTACATTGGCCTCATACTGCGCCCCCCCCCATAATTTATATACCGTGCCGCTCGCTCCTCTCAGCACCCCCAGAGCCGCGTTCTCCTTCTTGTCTTCATTATAAAGATATTTCTTAAGTCCCTTTTAACGATCTGCAGCCGATGAATAAATGAGGATAATCCTCGTCCTGACCTCGTTCCTGGGAAAGCCGAGAGCTGGGGCTCAATATGAAGGTGCTCAGAGGTCCCACCTGGGTGTCAGTCCTGAGAATGAGGGTGCCCACATGTCCACTCAGAAGCCTCCAACACTCTGATTGCTGTCAGTAAATGGAACTACTGTAATGAAGTTACTGCTCTATGAAATCAGTCAGACTGTTCTAACCATTACCTATGGGCATCGCTGCCCAAGTACTTCCTTCACCCATCGGAGCCTGATTCACCCTGTCCAGAAGACCCGATGACCCCCACGGGACCCCACCCTCTATGTATGTGCCAGAAAGGAGAAAGGCCCGTTTCACACGACCGTATGGCTATTTCAGTGTTTTGCGGTCCGTTTTTCGCGGATCCGTTGTTCCGTTTCAGTTCCGTTTTTCTGTTCCGTTTTTCCGTATGGCATAGACAGTATACAGTAATTACATAGAACAAATTGGGCCGGGCATAACATTTTCAATAAATGGTTCCGCAAAAAACGGAACGGATACGGAGGACATACGGATGCATTTCCGTATGCATTCCGTTTTTTTTTGCGGACCCATTGACTTTAATGGAGCCACGGAACGTGATTTGCGGCCAAATATAGGACATGTTCTATCTTTGCACGGAACAGAGATACGGAAACACGGAAACGGAATGCATACAGAGTACATTCCGTTTTTTTTCTTTGCGGACCCATTGAAATAAATGGTTCCGTATAAGGACCGTATACGGAACGCAAAAAACGGCCCGCAAAACGAAAAAAAAAAAAGGGTACTGTGAAAGAGACCAAACACTCAGCATCTCCACGTATCACCCTGAGATTATACGTCATATATGAAGAAACCGCAGCACTCACTTGTCTTCAATTCTGTGGAATTTATTTCACCAGCAAAAAATGCGATGTTTCGACCGCAATGGTCTTTCTCAAGCTTAAGAGAGACCATTGCGGTTGAAACGTTGCATTTTTTGCTGGTGAAATAAATTCCACAGAATTGAAGACAAGTGAGTGCTGCGGTTTCTTCATATATGATGCATCCAAGGGGGAACTCCAGACTGGCTCCCAACACGGCTGGCACCACCACAAGATAAGGCTTTAATCTTTCCGCTGTGCTGCTATACGCATTTTTTACCCTAAGATTATACAGTCACCACCAGAGAGAGCTCACTACATCCAGTGAGCATCTCCTAGTGGTCATTGTATAATCTGTATGTAGTGAGCTCCCTCTAGTGGTGGCTGTATAATCTGTATGTAGTGAGCTCCCTCTAGTGGTGGCTGTATAATCTGTATGTAGTGAGCTCCCTCTAGTGGTGGCTGTATAATCTGTATGTAGTGAGCTCCCTCTAGTGGTGACTGTATAATCTGTATGTAGTGAGCTCCCTCTAGTGGTGGCTGTATAATCTGTATGTAGTGAGCTCCCTCTAGTGGTGGCTGTATAAACTGTATGTAGTGAGCTCCCTCTAGTGGTGACTGTATAATCTGTATGTAGTGAGCTCCCTCTAGTGGTGGCTGTATAATCTATATGTAGTGAGCTCCCTCTAGTGGTGGCTGTATAATCTGTATGTAGTAAGCTCCCTCTAGTGGTGGCTGTATAATCTGTATGTAGTGAGCTCCCTCTAGTGGTGGCTGTATAATCTGTATGTAGTGAGCTCCCTCTAGTGGTGGCTGTATAATCTGTATGTAGTGAGCTCCCTCTAGTGGTGGCTGTATAATCTGTATGTAGTGAGCTCTCTCTAGTGGTGGCTGTATAATCTGTATGTAGTGAGCTCCCTCTAGTGGTGGCTGTATAATCTGTATGTAGTGAGCTCCCTCTAGTGGTGGCTGTATAATCTGTATGTAGTGAGCTCTCTCTAGTGGTGGCTGTATAATCTGTATGTAGTGAGCTCCCTCTAGTGGTGACTGTATAATCTGTATGCAGTGAGCTCCCCCTAGTGGTGGCTGTACAATCTGTGTGTAGTGAGCTCCCTCTAGTGGTGGCTGTATAACCTGTATGTTGTGAGCTCCCTCTAGTGGTGGCTGTATAATCTGTAAGTAGTGAGCTCCCTCTAGTGGTGGCTGTATAATCTGTATGTAGTGAGCTCCCTCTAGTGGTGGCTGTATGATCTGTATGTAGTGCGCTCCCTCTAGTGGTGGCTGTATAACCTGTATGTTGTGAGCTCCCTCTAGTGGTGGCTGTATAATCTGTATGTAGTGAGCTCCCTCTAGTGGTGGCTGTATAATCTGTATGTAGTGAGCTCCCTCTAGTGGTGGCTGTATAATCTGTATGTAGTGAGCTCCCTCTAGTGGTGGCTGTATGATCTGTATGTAGTGCGCTCCCTCTAGTGGTGGCTGTATAACCTGTATGTTGTGAGCTCCCTCTAGTGGTGGCTGTATAATCTGTATCTAGTGAGCTCCCTCTAGTGGTGGCTGTATGATCTGTATGTAGTGAGCTCCCTCTAGTGGTGGCTGTATAATCTGTATGTAGTGAGCTCCCTCTAGTGGTGGCTGTATAATCTGTATGTAGTGAGCTCCCTCTAGTGGTGGCTGTATGATCTGTATGTAGTGCGCTCCCTCTAGTGGTGGCTGTATAACCTGTATGTAGTGAGCTCCCTCTAGTGGTGGCTGTATAAACTGTATGTAGTGAGCTCTCTCTAGTGGTGGCTGTATAACCTGTATGTAGTGAGCTCCCTCTAGTGGTGGCTGTATAACCTGTATGTAGTGAGCTCCCTCTAGTGGTGGCTGTATAATCTGTATGTAGTGAGCTCCCTCTAGTGGTGGCTGTATAATCTGTATGTAGTGAGCTCCCTCTAGTGGTGGCTGTATGATCTGTATGTAGTGCGCTCCCTCTAGTGGTGGCTGTATAATCTGTATCTAGTGAGCTCCCTCTAGTGGTGGCTGTATGATCTGTATGTAGTGAGCTCCCTCTAGTGGTGGCTGTATAATCTGTATGTAGTGAGCTCCCTCTAGTGGTGGCTGTATAATCTGTATGTAGTGAGCTCCCTCTAGTGGTGGCTGTATAATCTGTATGTAGTGAGCTCCCTCTAGTGGTGGCTGTATGATCTGTATGTAGTGCGCTCCCTCTAGTGGTGACTGTATAATCTGTATGTAGTGAGCTTTCTCTAGTGGTGGATGTATAATCTGTATGTAGTGAGCTCCCCCTAGTGGTGGCTGTATAATCTGTATGTAGTGAGCTCCCTCTAGTGGTGGCTGTATGATCTGTATGTAGTGCGCTCCCTCTAGTGGTGGCTGTATAACCTGTATGTTGTGAGCTCCCTCTAGTGGTGGCTGTATAATCTGTATGCAGTGAACACAAGGTGGAGCCAGGGGTGTATATTCAGTTCTGTGTTCGCCCCAGTTGTCAGCGCTGAGATCTCACGGCAGTTGTCAGTGATTGCTCCTGTGCTCTCGCCTCTTGTGTTTCATCTCCAGAACTCTATTCTAAAATCAAACTGAACGTCTGCCGCGTCCTCACCAATCAGCGCCGAGCTGAGGTGTGTTCTGACCAATCAGCGCCGAGCCGAGGTGCTGGCAGGAGGAGCGCATTGTGACGTCACGGCCGGCTCTCCCAGCAGGTCCGGGGCTCATGGAGGCGGCGTGCAGCACCCAGGGGTTACCCCGCGCCTTCCTCCACAGCCTGCGCACCCTGTTCGACATCCTGGACGATGAGCGCCGGGGCTACGTGCACATCCAGGAGATCGAGAGCCGCTGGAGGGGGGCGGACACCCGGGAGCTGCCCCCCGGGGTGCTGCTCTGCCTCAGGAAGGTGGCGCCCCCCGACGGATTCCTCACTTTCGACCGATTCGTTCTGGGTCTCCGGACTTCAATGCTGAACTCTCAGAACAGGGAGAACTACCAGGTGGGGGCGCCCGGAGCTCCGGCCAAAGCGCCTGGGAAAGTGGGGTACACCTGCAAGCCCCAACCTCTGGGGGTGCGCTACATCAACGGCACCCACCCCGGCCGCAGTGCTGAGGGGGACGGGAGAGCGCGGACAGGTAATGTGGGGGGCACTAGGACCCCGCTTCTTATGTCGTCCTTGGGGGCACTAGGACCCTGCGTCTTATGTTCTCATGGGGGGCACTGGGACCCCACTTATGCCTTCCTGGGGCAGAATGGGGGGCACAAGGCCCTTACTACTTATCTCCTCCTGGGGTACAGAATGGGGGCACTAGGACCCCGCTTCTTATGTCCTCCTGGGGTACAGAATAGGGGCACTAGGACCCCGCTTCTTATGTCCTCCTGGGGTGCAGAATGGTGGCACTAGGACCCCGCTTCTTATCTCCTCCTTGGGTACAGAATGGGGGGGCACTAGGACCCCGCTTCTTATGTCGTCCTGGGGTACAGAATAGGGGCACTAGGACCCCGCTTCTTATGCCCTCCTGGGGGGCACTAGGACCCCGCTTCTTATGCCCTCCTGGGGGGCACTAGGACCCCGCTTCTTATGCCCTCCTGGAGGGGCTGAAGTGTAGAACGGGGGGCACTTTCAGAAGGTGCTGAGAACTCGTATAGATCTACTGCTTCTCACAGCTGAGGGTTTGCTTCATTGTATTCAGTCTAGGACCGGTCACTTCTGTCCACTCCTTGGAAAGCTGGGTGACACAGAGCAGTCTCCGCTGTGCTGATTCCACCCTCGTGATGCGGGGGTCGTCATCGTGAACCTCTTTACCATTCAGTGGGGTAGGAATGCTGGGTGACAGAGGGAGTCCAGGTGGTGGTCACCCAGCTTTCCAAGAAACTTACAGAACAAGTAATTTGTGCACAGTTACCTGCAGTCCTATGTAAAGTCCCCTGCTCTGTGGCAGTACAGTGACCTGCCTTCTGTTGCCCAGCTTTTCACAAACCCTGCAAAATTGAGCAAAGTTCCCTTTGCACATTATACATGTGTCGGTCTTCACTGTAGCTCTTGCATTCTATTCAATCTCAGAAAGCTGGGTAACAACCCCTTGTAGAGGTTACTAATGGCAGCCATTGTCGCCCCACTTCCCTGGACGTCTCTGACTACACCGCCATCTTTGGTTGCTCTCTGGTTGTCGCCCCTCCCTAGCTCTGTGTTTTGTGCCACTTGTAACGCCCGTGTGGCACTCGCTGTCCCAGTATGGCCCCAGGACGTCACTACTGGTCACTGGCGAGGGCCCCTATACTCCTAGGATCACACCCCGTCTCGTAAAGCAAATGCTGGCGCTGAGAAGCCGCCCCACCCTGCCCCCTCTCCAGGTGACCGCCGGCCTCTCCCAGGATCTCCATCCCCCAGTCGTTTACTTGTTTATGTACTCCAGTCACCTCCAGAGCTGCATTCACCATCCTGCAGGCTACTTCGATTGATTTGCCCTCTAGGGCAGGGCTGGCCAACCTGCGGCTCTCCAGCTGTTGCAAAACTACAACTCCCAGCATGCCTAGTCTGCCTACAGCAGGGAATGGTGGGAATTGCAGTTTGACAACAGCTGGAGAGCCGCAGGTTGGCCAGCCCTGCTCTAGGGAATGTAGCTGACCGTTTCCTATAGCAATGGGCAGCATAGCCAATAAAGCTTTGGATGTGACTGTAGTACAAGAAAATGATTGGCTGTAGCCGGACCACCATGTATATCTCCGCCGGTATTGGGGGGGCGGTGACCCCAGGATTGCTTTTCCAGCTGGGAATGTGAACGTGCGATTAATCTGAGCCTATAATCGCTTCCATGTGACGGTGAAAAGCCGACTGCCGACACGTCCGGTTTTCTCTCTGCCGCTCTGGTTTGGATCTGTTCTCTTGATTCTTACGGTCAATTGCAGAACTGGCTGTTCCCTAACGCGGGACGGCCGCTGCAGGACGCGGATTATGGCGGCCTGTGTCACGGGGCCTTCTCATCTCGGCCTCTGAATGGTAGCTGGAGTGGTTCCATTCACTGTCGGCAAGCCAGAATCTTGACAATGGTGAGCAGCTGACACAGTCCATTAGAAAGCTGGGGACGTTTTCAGAGGGGACCGGCCCTTTAAGACCCGGGAGAAGATTCTCAGACGTCACATGACCATCATTTAATATTTCATTAAAACCTCTGTGTCCGGGGAATTGTAATGAAATATAAATGGGAGCAGATGTCTAGAGAAGTAGGAGCCTCCCCTCCCCCATATGATATATAGAGCTGTGACTACAACTCTCAGCATGCCATGACAGCCGTCTGATTAGTTGCCATCCACTGGTTTTTGCTGTGTGCCCCCCGTTATATGTAGAAGGATTGATGGTAACCTCGGGGGTCTCGTTTGTGTTCCCAGCAGGAGAAGGAGTGAAGCCGATGTGCAGGTCGCACAGCGAATCGACGAGCCAAGGCCTGGCGGACAAGTGCCGGCACCAGCGCAGCCGCGGCGAGCACCGACGACACACCATTACTAATGGAGTGGACTACACCCTGGTAAGGGTCAGGACGACTTGGGGACGCAGCTTCATGCTATATGCGATCGCAGCGTCGGGCTGGTAAAATGATGGTGAACGCAGCAGATTTGGAATTTTAAAGGGGTGTTCCGACTGATTCACGCGGCTGACTTCATCTCTTCCACTTCATCTGTCACATTCAAATGAATGGGGCTGAGCTGCAATACCAAGCACAGCCACTATACAATGGATGGCGCTGTGCTTGGAAAGTTGTGAGGAGGCCACCGCGCTCGCCGACCTCCCGGGTGTCGGAGCCCCACCGATCAGATACTGACGACCGGTCCCAAGAATAGGCCATAGGTATAAAACAGTTGGAGAACTCCTTTAACATCTGATGCATCGCAGTAACTTGTGGGTCGAAACACAACCACATTGGGAGCTCGGCCACAAGTCGCTGTAACGGGCCCTTTAAGTCTGACTAGTCGATCATCTTCCAGCAGGGTACCCTGCCAAGGTGGGCCCCTGGGGGCCGTTTTTTTTTTGCATGCACATGACTCATTGGTGCACACTAGATATTCCTGGCAGTTGCTTCTCCCTTTGGATTTTGGGGATGCAGTAAAAATAGGAGCCGGGTCACGGAGCCTGAAATCGGTTCCTTGCACGAATGCGCTCTGTCGGTGGGAAGGAGGAGGGGGGTCATTTCCAGGCTTCTTGCTTTTAAAGGGGTATTCCTATCTCGGACATTGATGGCATATCGCTAGGATATACCGTCGGTGTCAGAAAGTTGCTGATTCCAGAGGTGGGACCTGCACCGATCTCCAGAACGGGCCCCCCGAGGAGAAGCCGAGCTCCCGCTCCAGCTCGGCGCCCCCCAGTTCTCGGCTATGGAAGTTCTGAAGGTAGCCAAGAGTACTCGCTCGGCAATTTCCGGTACTCCCTTAGCAGTGAATGGCATGTGCAGAGTTCCCTCCTTCACTTCAGGGGCCCGCTCTGGAGACAGGTTTCGGGGCCCTCACCTTCTGACATTGGTGGCCTATCCTAGCAACATGCCATCAGTGTCTGAGATGGGAACAGCCCCAACTTTAGTTTCTCTACCCAAGTCAGTAAGACGGTGCGATTTACTGGTCAGGAGTCTAGGAAAGCTGGGTGGCGCCCCCTCCCCATCAGGGTAATCGGCAGTAGCCCTTTTTGGAATTGACAGGATCGCTTTGCCCAGATGATGTCCTTGTCACCTCCAGGGGGGTGGGCACAGGGTTGTCAGACCTCAATGGCTGCCTCTGCAACGAATCTTATGTTTTGTGTGTGGCCCTATATGATCCCGCGGTGGCCCTATATGATCCCGCGGAGCCTGCCGTTATTTAGAATGGCAGCTGACAACCTTTTTCCCATGCCGTTAGAGTTAAGGAGCAGGGTTGTCGGAGAGCTGTTGGGTTGGCGGTTTAGATGGTGCCATGCTCCTATGAAGCTAGCCCTGAGACCTGCAGCCGGCCCCATTCACTCACCTGAAGGCGTCTGTGCTCCAATGTTCATATGTGTTTTAATATATGCAAATGAGCCTCTAGGAGCAACGGGGGCGTTACTGTTGCACCTAGAGGCTCTGCTTTCTCTGCAACTGCCGCGCCCTCTGCACTTACATTGACAGGACCAGGTGTGATGACGTTTACACTGCCTGTTCCTGTCAATCTAAGTGCAGAGAGCAGAGCCTCTAGGTGTAACAGCCACGCCCCCGTTGCTCCTAGAGGCTCATTTGCATATATTAAAACTTCACTTTTCTCAGCAATGCGGGCACATGGGACCAACACGGATGCCTTCAGCTGCCAAGAGCACATGTAAGAGGTCAGCCAGTGCCATAGGGACAGATTTGCTGGTGACCAGGACGTCGCGGTGCAGAAGACCCTGCGCTGGACCAGTACTGTGACGCTCTCATGGCATATTCTAGCAATTATCACGTCGCTTTAAGATGGAAATACTACATTCTCCTAGCTATCAGAGCCCCCACTGCCTGGGCTCCGAGGGGTCAGATGGGGGCAGTATGTCTGCACACAGGGTCCCGGGGCCGAGCGCTCTCCCCTGCTGATGACGGATCTGTCTCTCTACAGCTGCAGAGGATGAAGGAGATGGAACATGAGAAGGATCTTCTGCTGCAGGGACTGGAGCTGGTGGAGAGGGCGCGGGACTGGTACCTACAGCAGATCCATAATGTGCAGGAACAGCAGAGGAACCTGGCAAAAACGGTAAGTGCCGTCCTCTGGCTGCAGTTCTCTAGATAGCAGACAGGAGGCGCTGTGCTGCATTCATATTTCAGGTAAGCTCTAATTCTGCTTGGCCAGCCAGAGATCGAGGTGTCTGGTAATGCATATGGTTCTGCGGCAGATGGCGAACCTGACGTGGCCAGTACTCGGGCCCATGATGCTTTGCAGTATGGCAGTACGTTCCGTTCGTTGCAGTCTGAATGCACTAGTCACCCGCACGTCTCAGAGGAGATGACGTCAGATACGGTGTTTTTTCTTCCAGGACCCCTGCAGTGAGGGTCACCAGGGGCCCCTCAACCATCTGCTCCCTAAACTACAGGATGTGAATCGATGTCTGAGCGAACTGATGACTCCATGCAAGGTGAGACCAAGGCAAAAGGGTATTCTAGACTGGGTGTGGACTTCTGCAACAGCTGATGATCTGTGTCGCCCCCTGGAGGCTGTTGTATAACGTTATGTATCCCCATCAGGCGGCTGTACACTCCTCATCATCCTCCTCTGCGCCTGCCGCAAACCCCGTCCCTGGGCAGCAGCAAGCGCTGAATATGCTGAAGGATCAGAATCGGCTGCTCACAAAGGTGAGTGTCTGCAGCATGCTGGGAGTTGTAGTTTCACAACATGGGTCATGTGTGTGCGTATTATCCAATAATCTGGCATCCCAGTCACAAACATGACGGATTATCGGAATTTAACTATTAGGATTCCAGATATTAGTGTCTGCTTTTGGGCGTTTGCAGGAAGTGTCGGATAAGAGTGACCGCATCACGCAGCTGGAGCAGGAGAAGTCGGCTTTAATCAAGCAGCTGTTTGAGGCGAGGGCCCGAAGTCATCAGGAAACCAACCCCATGGACTCCACCTTTATGTAGACGGATTCCCTGCACGACGGTGGCGGAGACGGCATCCGTATAGACGGTTCTGCCTCTCGCGGTACATGTGAGACTGATTTCAAGGACTTGGTATTTTATGCACAAAAAGAAAACTTTTTAAACTTTATTATCTGATGAAACACTCCGGATTCACTCCTAGCTGCTAAAGAGATTTTTGCAAATGTTTATAGCCCGCAGTCTGCTCCAGGACGGACGGGAACTGTTTCTTAATAGTATCTTCTTCCTTTAAGTCGTCAAGGCAAAACACAATCGCTCCCATAGTCAGTCACGAAAGTTTGCGTCGCAGTAACACACATTCTCCACATGGTGGCAACAGAGTCCACACCAGCACAGTGTGTCGCTCCAGTGACCTCCCGCAGGGGGATCTGCACGGTTCTGCGTTTCTTTCCCGGATGACGGTACTCTTGATGATGAGTTGCACAAATTTACACTGCTTTATTTTATTTTTTATTGAAAGCGATTGTCTGATTATGTTTCAGATCTTCTCTCCGACCATTGCATTATCAGCCCCTATGCTTGGGGGGGATTGTTAGATGGCAGCACCTGTTGTGAATATCTCTGCGCCAGTGCTACAAGAAGCTGACTTCTATCTCAGCAGAGAAGTCACAACGGTCTGTCACCTCAGAAAGTCAGAATTTTGTAATTGTGAATTTTTCCAGATTTTTGTTTTCTCAGCGATTAAAAAGGAAAAAAAAATATACCGTAAATTTTCACAGTGTAATTTGTACTAAATTTGTAGTTTATTCACCCAATCACGTGCCATTTCAAAAAGCAGCACAGAGTATTTAAGTTAATTAATGCTGAACGCTTTGTAGTCACTTAAAGGGGTTCTGTAGTTTTTTAAAACTGATGAGCATCTGATCGGTGGGGTCCGACACCCGGGACCCCCGCTGATCAGCTGTTTGAGAAGGCAGTAGCGCCGCGGCCTTCTCACTGTTTACCGCAGGCCCAGTGACGTCACGACTGGTATCATCTGGCCTGGGCGGGGCTAAGCTCTGTTCCCTTGAATGGAGGGCGCCCAGGCCATTGATACCGGGCCTGCGGTAAACAGCGAGAAGGCTGTGGCGCTACTGCCAGCACCGCTGCCTTTTAAAACAGCTGATCGGCAGGGGTCCGGGGTGTCGGACCCCCACCGATCAGAAGCTGATGATCTATCCAGAGGATAGATCATCAGTTTAAACAAAATGCAGAACCCCCTTTAAGGAGCCATTAACCCTGCACTGCAGAGCTTCTAATAGTACTGGTCTCATTGGTCAGATCTGCAGTACAGGATGTACCTTGATGAGTGGTGGCACAAGCATACAGTGAGGCCATGGGCGACACTGGCACGTTACCAGAGGTGAAAGCTGGGGTCCCATAGATCTTGCTGCCCCACTGATTGTAGGTAAAACTGGTAGAAAAAGTCCTTCCACTGCTGACCACTAGAGGTCGCTCTGAATTTAATATAGAACCAGGGGTTGACCGCTGGAAGTCGCTCTGAATTTAATATAGAACCAGGGGTTGACTGCTAGAGGTCACTCTGAATTTAATATAGAACCAGGGGTTGACCGCTAGAGCAGTGTTTCCCAACCAGTGTGCCTCCAGCTGTTGCAAAACTACAACTCCCAGCATGCCCAGACAGCCTTTGGCTGTGCGGGCATGCTGGGAGTTGTAGTTTTGCAACAGCTGGAGGCACACTGGTTGGGAAACACTGCGCTAGAGGTCGCTCTGAATTTTATACAGAACCAGGGGTTGACCACTAGAGGTCGCTCTGTTCTCAGTCTCCAATTCTCTCCTGGAAAGAATGGAACATCCGTGTTGAGGATTATGGAATGTCACATTTGAGGGATAGTTCAGTAATAATGAAGCTCCCGGTCTGTCGGGGACCACTGTTAGGTCCTGACTATCTTGGAGTCACATCCAGGACCTGAACCCAGATTGGCATCTGTTAAACACATTACAGGACTCTTCGCTTAAATTGCCCATCATGACGGCCTATAAGTTGAAAGCAATCAATCACCTTTGAGTAGATTTTGATCTTTTCTCCTATCATTTTAAAATTTTATTTTTATGTTGTTTTCACAGTTTGCTCCTTTTACCCTATTTCTGGAAATGTTTTTTTTTTTTTAAATCCTGTATTTTGTCAGGGGATAAATTGGTGGTTTCTAATAATATAGTTAACCCTGCGGAAGGATCGGACATGAAGACCGGGACGTTATTGATAACAGAAAGGTAATTGATCCTATCCCTGCCCCAGGTATTAATGTTATCACCACCTCCGCCCTTCTCAAATAACCCGGGTGGACTCTGACAGGGAGAGGTCCGAGGGGTGTGAGGGCTGATCCGCTGGAAATCCACGTGCACAGCAGGCATTCCCTAGTGACGTACACTGACAGTGTTTTGCACTTGTTGTGACTTTCAGGCTCCATATCTCACCATCCACTACGGCTTGGAACGTGAGACTCCCATCATTTTATAGACCTTTTATCTCATACATACATTGGACTCGCAGCTACTTAACATCTGATTAGTTCTGCAGGTTCTTGGTTACTGTTTTGCTCCCGGTGGTGGAACAATAATTTTTTTTCTTGGATACTACAAATTACAACCTGTCCTCACATTCCCGCATAGCTCAGCGTGTTAGGTTGATTCCCAAGTGTCCCTGGTTCAGATCCAGGAGCCGCCATGAAGATTTCCCAAAAAAAGAGAAGCAGCGTCATCCAGCTCATCGATGGCGGTATTTTGGCCAAAATGGGGATTTGAAGTAGAGGGGCTGGATCAGTCCCCAGACCTCAACCCAATCCAACACTTGTGGGTGGAGATGAAGAAAAGGATGTATTTGTACCCAAAAGAGTCGACCGGTCTGCACCAACATTGGAAATGTGTACAAGAGACCTAGGGACAGATTTCGGGCGAGAGCATGCCCAGAAGGATTCAGGCCGCGCTGAAAGACAAAGGTGGATTTACAAGATAATAAAAATTTATTTAGAATTTTAAGAGCAAAACGGTAACGATGCAATTACATGAGAAGACTCTGCAGAACTAATCAGATGCTAAATAGCTGCAAGTCCAATGTATGTACGAGATAGCTGAGGTGAAGGTCTATAAAATGATGGGAGTCTCACGTTCCAAGCCGTAGTGGATGGTGAGATATGGAGCCTGAAAGTCACAAGTGCAAAACATTGTTACCCTTTTGCTCGTTAGTGTATAATACTGCCTCCTATGTGCAATAACATATCTACTATAATACTGCTCCTATGTACAGGAATATAACTACTATAATACAGCCTCCTATGTACAAGAATATAACTATTATAATACTGCTCCTATGTACAAGAATATAACTACTATAATACTGCTCCTATGTACAAGAATATAACTACTATAATACTGCCTCCTATGTACAAGAATATAACTACTATAATACTGCTCCTATGTACAAGAATATAACTACTATAATACTGCTTCTATGTACAAGAATATAACTACTATAATACTGCTCCTATGTACAAGAATATAACTACTATAATACTGCTTCTATGTACAGGAATATAACTACTATAATACTGCCTCCTATGTACAAGAATATAACTACTATAATACTGCTCCTGTGTACAAGAATATAACTACTATAATACTGCTTCTATGTACAAGAATATAACTACTACAATACTGCTCCTATGTACAAGAATATAACTACTATAATACTGCCTCCTATGTACAAGACTATAACTACTATAATACTGCTCCTATGTACAGGAATATAACTACTATAATACTGCTCCTATGTACAAGAATATACCTACTATAATACTACTCCTATGTACAGGAATATAACTACTATAATACTGCCTTCTATGTACAAGAATATAACTACTATAATACTGCTTCTATGTACAAGAATATAACTACTACGGGGCGGAGTCTGACTGCTGACCTGAGCAGACGCATGTAGGAGAAGCTCCTCTACATGCATTCCAGCATCCTGGTTTATATTGCACCATAACTCATCAAATTATGGGGAAAGTTGGCAGATACCTCCCTAAAGATAAGACCGACTCTCCGAAGCCGGACAGAGGTTCATCAGATATGGAGAAATACCTGCAAAAGAAGACCTCCGGTGCTGTGTGGGAGGCAGCTAAGATGGCGCCACATGAACCAGACGACTGGTCACAGGAAGCTGAAAGTGCCACCAGAGATCTAGAGGAAGGGCTGCAACCGGCAGGCATAGCCCCTATATCACAGAAATTTCTCCAACAGGCTCTCTCAGCAGCTATTGCCCCAGTACTAAGTGAGCTCCAGGAGATAAAAGTAGATATTAAGCAAATAGGGCACCGAGTGGAGACGCTGGAGGGGAATCAAGCAGCCATAATTTCCTTTGCACGCACGCTAGGAGATAATACAGCAGCTTGCATGGATTCCCTGGATAATGCCTTCTCACTCATCGAGGACCAGGAGAACCGCAGCAGGCGGAAAAATATTCGGCTGTGCGGTCTCCCAGAGCAGTTCCAGCACGAGGATTTACCTGAAACAGCGGCGGCCATCTTTGCCAGTCTCCTGGGAGCAGAGAGCACGGAAGGAATTGAAATAGAGCGCATCCATCGGTCACTCAGACCAAAGCCAAAAGAGGGTGAAAACCCTAGGGATGTCATCTGTGGCCTGCTGAAATACACAGATACAGCAGCCATACTGAGAGCGGCCAGAGAAAAGAAAAACCTCACTCATGAGGGCGCTACGATCCTGCTGTTTCAGGACTTGGCGCCAACGACGCTAAACAAAAGGAGAGCCCTCCGACCCCTGACGGACCATCTGAGGCACATCAAGATCCCATATAAATGGTTATTTCCTTTTGGTCTTACGTTTGCGGTCGGAGGCAGAAGATGCACCATCCGGGTTCCAGGAGACCTAGCAGCAGCTTGGGAGCTACTCCAGACCGATCCGTTAGACATTCCGTCCTGGCTGCCATCGTCTGAGGTCGGAGTCCCATTGCCGGACCTGCCAGGAGTACAGAGATGGTCCAAAGCAATGCCAAGAAGGAAGATTGGCCCTAGATCCAGGGACACATGAATATTGTGACTTAAGTGCTTGCCTTAAATTCACATTTGTTTATGCCGTGAGTAATATATTGAGCTGAGGCGAATATATATATCTGTTTTATCAGTCCTGCAAGTATTACTATGTTCTGTATATTTGCTGACAGGATGAGGCTGTGTGTGTTAACCTGATATATATGCTCCGGTCACGCTCCTGTCTCGCTCCGGTTATACATGTCCCCATATATGTGGTCAAAATGTATACAAGCTTGTATAATGAGTTATGTCATCCAGATTCTTAATTGTACTGCACCAGGTTAGCTGGATCTGCTGGTTACCTATGTTCTGTACAAGATCTGTAGGTCCCCCCCATATATCTTACATCAGGGGTAAACTAGCGCAGTCCTGGTGTCAGCGCATTAGCTGGGTGGACGGCATACTGACTGTATGCTCCTTGTTAGGAGTTGTCAGATGTACCCACTCCAAGTTCTGTTCTGTGGCCATGTTCCTAAGTTCTGTAAGGAATAATGGCCGGGTTCAGTTATACTCAGTTATGTACAGTTTCCAATCTCTTGTGCACAATATATTGGGCTGCTGTAGGAGGGTTATGCACACATAAAAGATGTCGCTGATTAAATGTACATCCTTTAACGTAAGGGGGTTCAATACTCCGCAAAAAAGATCACAAGTCATTCGTTTGCTGCGGAAGTACCACACAGACATATGCTTTTTTCAAGAGCTGCACTTCAGAACCACGAATGTCCCCACACTGCAGAAGGGATACTTTAATAATTGGTTCCTGAGCACTTTTGACAAAGCCAAAAGAGGGGTTGGTATTGCCATAGCAAAACGTATACCTTTTAAGATGACAGCCACCCAGACAGATGCTGAAGGTAGATTCATCTTGGTGAAAGGGCTAATAGGCACCCAACCTGTAACCTTAGCGAGTTTATATAGTCCCAACAGAGGTCAGAAAGAATGGATCTCTAAGACAATGCAGGTACTTAAGGCTTTTGCTGAGGGGATCTGTATTGTAGGTGGAGACCTTAATGTGGCCCTGAATCCCAGTATTGATACCTCGGACGGATCCACTCAGCAAACACAGAGGACCCTGGGCTGCATTAATGCACACATTGCTGATGCTAACTTAACTGATGCCTGGCGTTTGACGCATCCCACAGACAGGGATTACACCTTTTACTCTGCTGCACATAATGTCTACAAAAGACTAGATTATCTTCTGATATCAAACTCCTGCATAGACATGGTGGAACAGACGGTGATCGACCCTATCACTATTTCTGATCATGCCCCTGTGTCGATGGTTATACATATTGCCAGTCTACCCTCCCAGTGCAGGCAGTGGAGACTGAATGAAACCTTACTGGATAGAAGAGAGGCAGTAGAGGCCTTATCAAAGAAGCTGTCATGGTATTTTGCAGAAAACCTAACTCCAGAGGTTTCCCAGACTATAGTGTGGGAGGCGCATAAATCTGTCATGAGAGGAGAATTTATAGCCCTGGGATGTAAAATTAAAAGGGAGAGACAGCAAACACTTCATTCCTTACTCAAGCAGATTTCAGATCTTGAAGCCACTCATAAGAGGTCTAAAGCTCTGAAAATACAGCAAGAACTCCTCCTCCTGAGAACGAAACTGAAGGACCATCTAAACATTTGCCACGCCAAAGCGTATCAATATGCGCAGTTTCGGTTTTTTTCTCATGGGGATAGAGGTTCGAAGCTGATGTCATCGCTTATAAAACAACGGAAAGATTCTATGTTTATCCCCAGTATAAAAGCTTCGGATGGTAAATTACTACATAGAACTGTAGACATAGCAAAGGAATTTAAAAATTTCTATCAGGAGCTCTATGGGTTAGATAAAAGCTCTATTAGCACAGACCCAATAGCAAGTTCTATGATGGAGGATTTTCTGTCTAACTTAAATTTGCCTCAACTTAGTAGTGAAGAGGGGTCCTCACTGATTGCTCCGGTAACAGAGGATGAGGTAGGGAAAGTGCTGAGGTCAATGCCCTTGGGGAAATGTCCAGGACCGGACGGAATTCCGGTAGGATATTACAAGAAATTTGCAGATATTCTATGTCCTCATCTCACGAATTGGTGCAACTCTCTCCTTACAGGTGGGCATCTTCCTGCTCAATCTTTAGAAGCTAATGTGACCATACTGCCTAAACCTGGGAAAGACCACACGCTCTGCGGGAGTTACAGGCCCATATCTCTTCTGAACGTCGACGTAAAGGTTTGGGCCAAAATCTTGGCTACCAGACTTAGTTCCTTCCTTCCCAAACTGATCCACCCTGACCAAGCTGGTTTTGTACCAGGAAGGGAGGGGAACCATAACTCCTGCAGAGTCGTCACGGCAATCCAGTGGGCTAAGAAGCATAGTACTCCACTAATCCTTTTAAGTGTAGATGCGGAGAAGGCCTTCGACCGGGTTAAATGGAGCTTCATGGAGAGAACATTGCAGAGGTTTGGTATCCCTGATCAATTTCAGAAAGCCATTATGACTCTCTACACCAATCCGAGTGCTAAAATCAGAGTAAACGGCACCCTTTCACCTTCCTTTCCCATCTATAATGGCACCCGGCAAGGTTGTCCATTATCTCCTGCGCTATATATTTTAGTGATGGAGACCCTTCTCCAAGCCATTAGAGACCACCCTGGTATAAGAGGGGTTAGGGCCAAGAAAGACACAATTGAATATATTAACGTCGCCTATGCAGACGACCTCTTGGTGATGGTGTCCAACCCGGTCGAGGCCTTCCCGCATCTCCTCTCCTTATTTGAACTGTTCGGTACAGTCTCTAATTACAAGGTAAATTACACTAAGTCGGAGGTTATGAATATTACAGCCCCATCAAAAAGTGTATCTTCCCTCAAAGCTACAACACCCTTTATTTGGCAGACTTCTCACATCACTTACCTGGGAATTAATATCCCGTCTAAACTGGAGAACATTTTCCAGCTGAATTATACCCCCCTTGTGTCCGATACACAAAGATTATTAGGATCTCTCCGCATCCCCTACACCTCCTGGATGGGGAGAAAGAATCTGCTGAAGGCCTTTGTGTTACCTAAGATATTATATGTCATGCAGATGCTGCCTGTCTTCCTTCCCTCCTCCTTTTTCACGCAGATCCGGAGATTATTTTCTACATATCTGTGGGGGGGGGGGGGGAGCTAGGATAGCTTATAGTAGACTGATTCTGAGGAAGACTCAGGGTGGGTTTGCACTGCCGGATGTTCAGTTATACTATAGGGCAATCCACCTTAGACGCTGGATGCAGTTACATGCTTCTAACTGCTCAACGTTGGGTGGTGCCTTGGAGTTACTCCAACTCTCTCAACCACAAAGAGCAGCATTGTGGGGTCTGACTACCACATCTCTGCATAACCATACACTACTTAAAGGCACAAGTATGGTGATTAAGCAACTTAACAAAGATCGCGGCTTGTTGGGTGCCCCCTCACTAGTCAT
Source organism: Bufo bufo (assembly GCF_905171765.1). Taxonomy (NCBI): domain Eukaryota; kingdom Metazoa; phylum Chordata; class Amphibia; order Anura; family Bufonidae; genus Bufo; species Bufo bufo. The sequence continues at coordinate 6,743,060 of NC_053396.1, read as the reverse complement.
GCCAGCAGAATTGGCCCCCTTTGCAGCAAGACCTACATTAACAAGCACTTCCCCAGCGTGGAGTTCCCTGAGGGAGTTCACTATCAAAGAGTTTTTGGATGCTGCTCTAGGCAGTTTACCAGCGGACCATCCCTTTCACCTAGCCATGCAGTCCTCTAACTTTCTGAGCTTGGCTGACTTTAAGGCAGTTAGTAAGACTCTAATAGATAAACAGATCCATAAACAGGATCAAACATGGTTCGAGAAAATCCTGTCCTCCAGCTCGCCACACAGTAGATTGATCTCCCTATTCTATTTAGGCCTAAACGTTCCCAGAGCTAATGACACTCCTCTGTTTCTGAAAACCTGGGAGTCAGAATTAAATAGGTCCTTCACTGAGACGGAGGTTCTTAGACTATATGCACATTCACACGGCTTCTCCAGGTGCGTCAAGGTACAAGAGCACTCTTTTAAAGTACTCACCCAATGGTATATGACACCGAAACAGTTGTTCCTCAGGGGTTTGAGTCCCAGTGATCAATGCTGGAGATGTAAAGATGGTGTGGGTACACTTTCACATATCTTTTGGTCCTGTCCGCTGATACAGCCGTTTTGGGCGACGGTATCTAAGGCCATTAACTCTATTACACACAAGAGGATAACTTTGTCTCCTGAGTTGGTCCTTCTATGGTTACCCACCAAAGATCTTTCCCCTTCTAAGAATAGCTTAGCCACTCAACTGATTCAAGCGGCAAGGTTGATCATTCCACAAAGGTGGCTGAGTGTAGATCCCCCCACTTTAACCCATTGGATGAATAAAGTAGATCATATACAGCGCCTGGAGGAACTAGCCAGCTGGGAGAATAGATCTCATGAGAAGCATGCTAAAATGTGGAACCCTTGGTTACGTTATCGCTTGTCACAAACATCAGTTACTCAATAAAGGTCATCTGACCCTTACGATCTGAACTACTTCACTTTACCTCCAACACCAGATTGCCTTATACTTTTACAAGATGTGCTTAGAGATTCACGTTATGGTTATGAATGTTTTTTGTGAGGCCGTTGCCTTGCTGTTCACCAATTAGATAAATTGTCCCTGTAAACCAGGTGACCGACACAAGTACACACTAATGTATGTCCAAGGCGTGTCCCCAAAAGGATCAACTAGGGCCTATCATATGGATGTTATGCTGTATTATCTTTGCCTCATGCTATATCTCTGGTCTGTTTAATTGCATTATTAATACTGCTTAGACATGTCTGGGGGATGTGCCTATCCACCCTGGTGCTGCAATGGTACATTCTTTTTGCCTTATCACTATGATGCAAGGTCACTGGTGTAACAACTTTTTGCTACTTTTCAATAAAAAGAAAATTGTCAAGAATATAACTACTACAATACTGCCTCCTATGTACAGGAATATAACTACTATAATACTGCCTCCTATGTACAAGAATATAATTACTATAATACTGCTCCTATGTACAAGAATATACCTACTATAATACTGCTCCTATGTACAGGAATATAACTACTATAATACTGCCTCCTATGTACAAGAATAAAATTACTATAATACTGCTCCTATGTACAAGAATATAATTACTATAATACTGCTCCTATGTACAAGAATATACCTACTATAATACTGCTCCTATGTACAAGAATATAACTACTATAATACTGCCTCCTATGTACAAGAATATAACTACTATAATACTGCCTCCTATGTACAAGACTATAACTACTATAATACTGCTCCTATGTACAGGAATATAACTACTATAATACTGCTCCTATGTACAAGAATATACCTACTATAATACTGCCTTCTATGTACAAGAATATAACTACTATAATACTGCTCCTATGTACAAGAATATAACTACTATATTACTGCTCCTATGTACAGGAATATAACTACTATAATACTGCTCCTATGTACAGGAATATAACTACTATAATACTGCTCCTATGTACAGGAATATAACTACTATAATACTGCTCCTATGTACAAGAATATAACTACTATAATACTGCTCCTATGTACAAGAATATAACTACTATAATACTGCCTCCTATGTACAAGAATATAACTACTATAATACTGCTCCTATGTACAAGAATATAACTACTATAATACTGCCTCCTATGTACAAGAATATAACTACTATAATACTGCTCCTATGTACAAGAATATAACTACTATAATACTGCTCCTATGTACAAGAATATAACTACTATTATACTGCCTCCTATGTACAAGAATATATCTACTATAATACTGCTCCTATGTACAAGAATATAACTACTATTATACTGCCTCCTATGTACAAGAATATAACTACAATAATACTGCTCCTATGTACAAGAATATAACTACTATAATACTGCTCCTATGTACAAGAATATAACTACTATTATACTGCCTCCTATGTACAAGAATATATCTACTATAATACTGCTCCTATGTACAAGAATATAACTACTATTATACTGCCTCCTATGTACAAGAATATAAGTACTATAATACTGCTCCTATGTACAAGAATATAACTACTATAATACTGCTCCTATATACAAGAATATAACTACTATAATACTGCTCCTATGTACAAGAATATAACTACTATAATACTGCTCCTATGTACAAGAATATAACTACCATAATACTGCTCCTATGTACAAGAATATAACTACTATAATACTGCTCCTATGTACAAGAATATAACTACTATAATACTGCTCCTATGTACAAGAATATAACTACTATAATACTGCCTCCTATGTACAGGAATATAACTATTATGCATCATACAGATGCCTCAGTCGTGCAGTAGTTAATTAGGAGGTACCGGTACATTATGCTTTCACAGATTATTCTTGGTGATTCGCGGTCTATAAATTAGCGCCTGTGGTTGAGGTATATTTTGACTTTCTTCTGCAGATTAGATGATGACTGTAAATCTGACAGATGTGATAGTTAATACTGGAGATGTCCACACAGAAATCCCCAGGGCTGTAGAGTGCTCATTAGGGTGGTGATCCTCCAGAACAGCGATCTGCAGCTGACGTGATACTCAGTTTATTATGGCTTTAAAGTCGGGGCTCCTCCTTAGCATGTGATTTATTCTCCTCTTCATGTGATGTACAGTCCGTGAGCTCCAGGATGGGCTTTTACTTAACAACACACAGCTGGAAAAATCTGATAACTCTTCCGGAATCCAACATAGAATACCGAGAACTGTGAGCCAAACATATATCCTATCCAATGTAAACTGCTGCAGAAGTGACGGCACCAGATCCATGTACAGGGTGGAGCACAGCAGCTCCATATGTAAACTATCCAGCATAGAACCCTGGGGCGAGCATACATAATTATACTGCACCTGTTGTGGCAACGGAAAACTCTCTAACCCAGTGCTATAGCCATAAAATTCTTGTACTTCGGAGGCGGTGTTTATCGTATATTCTTGTACACAAAAGACAGTATTATAGTAGATATATTCTTGTACATAGGAGCAGTATTATAGTAGTTATATTCTTGTACATAGGAGCAGTATTATAGTAGTTATATTCTTGTACATAGGAGGCAGTATAATAGTAGTTATATTCTTGTACATAGGAGGCAGTATTATAGTAGTTATATTCTTGTACATAGGAGGCAGTATTATAGTAGTTATATTCTTGTACATAGGAGCAGTATTATAGTAGTTATATTGCTGTACATAGGAGCAGTATTATAGTAGTTATATTCTTGTACATAGGAGCAGTATTATAGTAGTTATATTCTTGTATATAGGAGGCAGTATTATAGTAGATATATTCTTGTACAGAGGAGCAGTATTATAGTAGTTATATTCTTGTACATAGGAGCAGTATTATAGTAGTTATATTCTTGTACATAGGAGCAGTATTATAGTAGTTATATTCTTGTACATAGGAGAAGTATTATAGTAGTTATATTCTTGTATATAGGAGGCAGTATTATAGTAGATATATTCTTGTACATAGGAGCAGTATTATAGTAGTTATATTCTTGTACATAGGAGGCAGTATTATAGTAGTTATATTCTTGTACATAGGAGCAGTATTATAGTAGTTATATTGCTGTACATAGGAGCAGTATTATAGTAGTTATATTCTTGTACATAGGAGCAGTATTATAGTAGTTATATTCTTGTATATAGGAGGCAGTATTATAGTAGATATATTCTTGTACAGAGGAGCAGTATTATAGTAGTTATATTCTTGTACATAGGAGCAGTATTATAGTAGTTATATTCTTGTACATAGGAGCAGTATTATAGTAGTTATATTCTTGTACATAGGAGAAGTATTATAGTAGTTATATTCTTGTATATAGGAGGCAGTATTATAGTAGATATATTCTTGTACATAGGAGCAGTATTATAGTAGTTATATTCTTGTACATAGGAGCAGTATTATAGTAGTTATATTCTTGTACATAGGAGCAGTATTATAGTAGTTATATTCTTGTACATAGGAGGCGGCATTATAGTAGTTATATTCTTGTATATAGGAGGCAGTATTATAGTAGATATATTCTTGTACAGAGGAGCAGTATTATAGTAGTTATATTCTTGTACATAGGAGCAGTATTATAGTAGTTATATTCTTGTACATAGGAGCAGTATTATAGTAGTTATATTCTTGTACATAGGAGCAGTATTATAGTAGTTATATTCTTGTACATAGGAGAAGTATTATAGTAGTTATATTCCTGTACATAGGAGCAGTATTATAGTAGTTATATTCCTGTACATAGGAGCAGTATTATAGTAGTTATATTCTTTTACATAGGAGGCAGTATTATAGTAGATATATTCTTGTACATAGGAGCAGTATTATAGTAGTTATATTCTTGTACATAGGAGGCAGTATTATAGTAGTTATATACTTGTACATAGGAGCAGTATTATAGCAGTTATATTCTTGTACATAGGAGCAGTATTATAGTAGTTATATTCTTGTACATAGGAGCAGCATTATAGTAGTTATATTCTTGTACATAGGAGGCAGTATTATAGTAGTTATATTCTTGTACATAGGAGCAGTATTATAGTAGTTATATTCTTGTACATGGGAGCAGTATTATAGTAGTTATATTCTTGTACATAGGAGGCAGTATTATAGCAGTTATATTCTTGTACATAGCAGGCAGTATTATAGTAGTTATATTCTTGTTGTTGTCTTCCTATATTTTGTCATGAATCTGTGTCCCATAAATGTTCTCTTTCTTCCTTGAGCTCGAACATAATGGAGTCTATCTTGTGTAATCTTTTTTCCTGAATTCCATCCAGCTGTCTCATTATCTAAATGCCACACTGGCCGGGTAACTTGTGAAGTTTTGGCAGCTTGAGAACATGGTGCGAAAATGATTAAAGACTGAAGTAGGAGCCAAGAAATGGAGACTTGTTAGCTGGACGTGCAGCCCAAACGACTAGCTCATTACTGCTGGGAAGGCCTTTCTTTCTCAGCCTAGACCCGGGTAATTAAAACATTTTGGGTGTATGGGGAAGCAGGAAATACGTCTCTCACTTGTGCATTTGTTTGCTCCCATCCCTAAAGGCAAGTTGGCTAGAGTGCAATGTAGATGTTCCTTATGTTACAATGTGACATTGTCTTCCTGCGTCCTCGGAATGAACACTGTCCTAGAATGACTGAGTCAGAAGGAAGCTTTATAGTCGGCCAATCACTGCTCTTTGGAACGTTGAGAACTAAAACATCAAATTTTATTAAATAATAGTGTATATCCAAAAATACCTGCAGTTACTAGAGGAAATATATCCCCTCATTCAAGTAACCAGGTAAATGACTGATCCGCTGATCAAACTATATAAGGCAGTCGGCTGTAGAATACAATGTGTCCAGGTGTGAGATACTCAGCCGCTGTACAGCAGAGGAGATTGCTACAATGTTGCAGGTAGTTCCGCCCATGATTCCAAGTCCCCGTTGCTTCTATTTGCACAGAAAGCTACGTCTACCTGGCTTTCTGTGTAAAAACTAGCTTCACCCTAAAGTCTACTCTACGCGTTTCGCTTTGTAAATCTGCTTATCAGGAGTAGCTGGTGTTCTACACATAGACGCCTCGTGTGGTGAGGCAGCGGGGTCGGTGCTAGGGTGGTGGTAATACCCCTCCCATCTGACTGAACCAGCGTATGGGAGAGATGGAGGTGCCGCCAGGTCGCCACGCACCAACGACCACTACTCCAGCTCACTATACGAGGCGATCATAGTAGGGAGTGTCAAATATATCAAATATCATAAGGGATAATATCAGCGGTTAAACATATGGTGGACCGTGGCATCAATACTGTAATGAGCGGTGAGATTGATCGCATAGCGCACGATATGAGTATAGGAAGATATACAATATTAGGAGAGGGGAACGTGTATCTAAATGACAGACCCATGAAAGTGTAGATAAATATACATTGACAATATATGGAGGGAGGGACATATGTCCATTGGGGGGATGAAATGCAGGGGGATAATTACACCATTCCGGTGCCTAGTAGAGGACATAAACAATGGATGCCACCATCTCAGACGCGAACTAAACAGAAATTGTCCAGGAGTTAGATAAAACATATAAAATAAATCTGTCCGTTCAATCCCTCTGGACGCACAGTTCGCAATCTGAATACCCATTGTGCCTCCTCCTAGCTTCTTATCAAAGAGTCTCCCCCCTCCTCCCTCTTGGGGATCTTCTCACCAGCTCCATTTTATTATCATGGGTGATAGCCACATGACGTGCCTTTGGGGTATCCGAGCATTTGCGGATATCATTAAGATGCTCGCCAATCCGTCTCTGGAACTCCCGGATGGTCTTCCTCACGTATTTGCTTCCCACATGTTACATGTGGCTAAATAAATAACCCCTCTCGTTTTGCAATTAATGACGGATCTAATTGCAAACGTTTTTTTTGGTGACTGTACTGGTAAAACTGTCTCCTACTCCAGTCGCACTACACGCCGCATTGAAAAGTGCCATTGCGGTTAGTGCTAAGCCAGGTGGTTATGGGAGGGGATTGCTGAAAACCGTTAACCTGTCTATCCCTAAGGTTGCATCCGCGGCGGTATGTAATTACCGGTCTGTCCTCAATGAGGTGCCCCACATCGGGATCTGATTTCAAGATTCCCCTATACCTCGCGTACGGTCTTATGAGCTGCATCAAAGGTGCGGGTTGTGTTTTGTTTTGCGATGTGGCGATTTTAGGCTCTAGTAGAATGTCTCGATTCACTGCCAGACAATGTTGGTAAGCTCTGGCTAAGACATGTTGGGGATATCCTCTATTTTGCAGGTGTCTGGCTGCCACACGGTAGTCTGATATCTCGGAACAATTTCGATGCAGTCTCAGGTATTGCCGCTTGGGAATACCTTGCTTAAGGGGCATCGATGTCACAATGTAGGGGGAGGTGAGGAACACCAGAAGGAAAATGACCTGAAACTAGGCCTCTTGGCTAGGGAAAGGAAAAGGTCACCACCTAGGAAAACCCTAAACCTAGCCCTGACTCCTGTCAGTATGAATAGACCCTAAAGGTGAGAATATCCATACACCGGATACCTAGGCCCTAGACACCCTGAAAATCCCTAGGCGTAGTGACAGGGTCTGAGACCACTGCTTCCTTCCCAGATGAACGAACCAGCGTTTCCCTGAGGCTTAGTAAGAAGAGCAGGAACACAGATGAGGACCACACACCAGCTCTTCCAACTCCAGGCAGATAATATCAACTGCATGATAGGAAGTGTGAATCTAGACTAAATAGAGGAGCAGTAATGACCACAAGCTGCACCTGAAACAAGAGGTGTGGTCATACCAACAACAACACTGAAAAGTGAAACCGAGAGGCCGTCGGATAACCTCACGTGATGCAAGTCTCTCAGATCTTCTAACCTCTGTCACGGGAGGGATCGTGACAATCGGATGACGGCTGTCCCATTTTAACAAATTGTTAGTCGCTGTCTTTTTTCGGAAAAGTCGGGTACCTAGACCTCCGTCCTGATCTCTATAAATAGTCAGATCAAGAAAGGTGATCTGATTATTGTGAATTTCTGACGTAACGTATAGCCCCAAGTCATTTTTGTTAAGATCCTTCACAAAGTTGTTAAAAACCACAGTGTTCCCAGTCCGGAGAATCAATACTTAATCAATGTATCGTAGCCATAGAGTGATGTAAGCAGCAAATATAACCTCCCGTTCCCACCTGCCCAGGTAGAGGTTGGCAAAGGTTGGTGCACAAGGGCTCCCCATTGCCACCCCCCTGAGCTGGTGGTACATACAACCGTCAAACAGAAATACATTGTGCCCCAAAATAAAATGAAGCAACTCCAACACAAATTCATTGTGTTGCCATAGATACGTACCGCGCTGACTTAGATAGGCCGCCACAGCTCCACACCCTTTTTCATGGGGTATGTGGAGCTGTACAGCGCCTCTACATCCAAGCTAGCCAGCATAGTATTTTCGTCCATTTGTATGCCCTCCAGTTCCAAAGAATCACGTACATAGGATGGGAGAGCCAAAACAAATGGTCGCAGGACATTGTCCACATCCATGCTGATGTTTTGTGTCCGACTCCCCACGCCTGAGACAATAAGAGGAGGAAGGCCTTTATGGACCTTAGGGAGACTGTAGAAACAGGGAGTTTGTGGGAATCTCGGAAGCATCAGTGGGATTACTGTCAGGAATCCGATAGCAATGACTGTACACAAAAGGGGTTAATCAGCACATCCCAATGCGCAGGTGCATGCTACTATGACTGAAAACACAAAACAACACAACATGTAATGCAACAGCTCTCTGCGAACCAAATAAAGTACAAAAACATATTGTAATGCTATGCTAATAAATTAGAGATGCTTGGCAAATACATTTTGTACAAAATTATTTGAGCCCGTCTGCCACACGTCAAGGCGATCTCTGTAAGCCTGCTCCTCCCCACTCACTGGAAGCCCCTGACACCAGGAGAGGTATGGAGTGGGTAGTGGACTCGGCATGCATGTTGGTATTTGCATCCCCTGTATTCAATGGAGGCCATTTTGGCACCAAAAATTATAAAAACCAAAGGGGACCCAGCATGCATGTGGAACCTACACCCCCCGAATTTCATGGTTGCTGTCATGGCACTTAACAGGTACAACTTAGTCGTAGGTTCCCGTCTTACAGAGATCGCCTTGACGTGTGGCAGACGGGCTCAAATATTTTGTACAAAATGTATTTGCCAAGCATCTCTAATTTATTAGCATAGCACTAGAATATGTTTTTGTACTTTATTTGGTTCGCAGAGAGCTGTTGCATTACATGTTGTGTTGTTTTGTACTTGAGAATATTGAGGCACATTGTTTTATATTGTTCACATCCCATGATCGTAATGTCCCCCCCTTGACAGATGGTTTAATGACAATGGAGGGGTCCCGTTCAAGGGGAAAGTAGTTATATTCCTGTACATAGGAGGCAGTATTATAGTAGTTATATTCCTGTACATAGGAGCAGTATTATAGTAGTTATATTCTTGTACATAGGAGCAGTATTATAGCAGTTATATTCTTGTACATAGGAGCAGTATTATAGTAGTTATATTCCTGTACATAGGAGGCAGTATTATAGTAGTTATATTCCTGTACATAGGAGCAGTATTATAGTAGTTATATTCTTGTACATAGGAGCAGTATTATAGCAGTTATATTCTTGTACATAGGAGCAGTATTATAGTAGTTATATTCTTGTACATAGGAGCAGTATTATAGCAGTTATATTCTTGTACATAGGAGCAGTATTATAGTAGTTATATTCTTGTACATAGGAGGCGGTATTATAGTAGTTATATTCTTGTACATAGGAGGCAGTATTATAGTAGTTATATTCTTGTACATAGGAGCAGTATTATAGCAGTTATATTCTTGTACATAGGAGCAGTATTATAGTAGTTATATTCTTGTACATAGGAGCAGTATTATAGCCGTTATATTCTTGTACATAGGAGCAGTATTATAGTAGTTATATTCTTGTACATAGGAGGCGGTATTATAGTAGTTATATTCTTGTACATAGGAGGCAGTATTATAGTAGTTATATTCTTGTACATAGGAGCATTATTATAGTAGTTATATTCTTGTACATAGGAGCAGTATTATAGTAGTTATATTCTTGTACATACAGGGAGTGCAGAATTATTAGGCAAATTAGTATTTTGACCACATCATCCTCTTTATGCATGTTGTCTTACTCCAAGCTGTATAGGCTCGAAAGCCTACTACCAATTAAGCATATTAGGTGATGTGCATATCTGTAATGATAAGGGGTGTGGTCTAATGACATCAACACCCTATATTAGGTGTGCATAATTATTAGGCAACTTCCTTTCCTTTGGCAAAATGGGTCAAAAGAAGGACTTGACAGGCTCAGAAAAGTCAAAAATAGTGAGATATCTTGCAGAGGGATGCAGCACTCTTAAAATTGCAAAGCTTCTGAAGCGTGATCATCGAACAATCAAGCGTTTCATTCAAAATAGTCAACAGGGTCGCAAGAAGCGTGTGGAAAAACCAAGGCGCAAAATAACTGCCCATGAACGGAGAAAAGTCAAGCGTGCAGCTGCCAAGATGCCACTTGCCACCAGTTTGGCCATATTTCAGAGCTGCAACATCACTGGAGTGCCCAAAAGCACAAGGTGTGCAATACTCAGAGACATGGCCAAGGCAAGAAAGGCTGAAAGACGACCATCACTGAACAAGACATACAAGCTGAAACGTCAAGACTGGGCCAAGAAATATCTCAAGACTGATTTTTCTAAGGTTTTATGGACTGATGAAATGAGAGTGAGTCTTGATGGGCCAGATGGATGGGCCCGTGGCTGGATTGGTAAAGGGCAGAGAGCTCCAGTCCGACTCAGACGCCAGCAAGGTGGAGGTGGAGTACTGGTTTGGGCTGGTATCATCAAAGATGAGCTTGTGGGGCCTTTTCGGGTTGAGGATGGAGTCAAGCTCAACTCCCAGTCCTACTGCCAGTTTCTGGAAGACACCTTCTTCAAGCAGTAATACAGGAAGAAGTCTGCATCCTTCAAGAAAAACATGATTTTCATGCAGGACAATGCTCCATCACACGCGTCCAAGTACTCCACAGCGTGGCTGGCAAGAAAGGGTATAAAAGAAGAAAAGCTAATGACATGGCCTCCTTGTTCACCTGATCTGAACCCCATTGAGAACCTGTGGTCCATCATCAAATGTGAGATTTACAAGGAGGGAAAACAGTACACCTCTCTGAACAGTGTCTGGGAGGCTGTGGTTGCTGCTGCACGCAATGTTGATGGTGAACAGATCAAAACACTGACAGAATCCATGGATGGCAGGCTTTTGAGTGTCCTTGCAAAGAAAGGTGGCTATATTGGTCACTGATTTGTTTTTGTTTTGTTTTTGAATGTCAGAAATGTATATTTGTGAATGTTGAGATGTTAAATTGGTTTCACTGGTAAAAATAAATAATTGAAATGGGTATATATTTGTTTTTTGTTAAGTTGCCTAATAATTATGCACAGTAATAGTCACCTGCACACACAGATATCCCCCTAAAATATCTAAAACTAAAAACAAACTAAAAACTACTTCCTAAAATATTCAGCTTTGATATTAATGAGTTTTTTGGGTTCATTGAGAACATGGTTGTTGTTCAATAATAAAATTAATCCTCAAAAATACAACTTGCCTAATAATTCTGCACTCCCTGTAGGAGCAGTATTATAGTGGTTATATTCTTGTACATAGGAGGCAGTATTATAGTAGTTATATTCTTGTACATAGGAGGCAGTATTATAGTAGTTATATTCTTGTACATAGGAGCAGTATTATAGTAGTTATATTCTTGTACATAGGAGGCAGTATTATAGTAGTTATATTCTTGTACATAGGAGCAGTATTATAGTAGTTATATTCTTGTACATAGGAGCAGTATTATAGTAGTTATATTCTTGTACATAGGAGCAGTATTATAGCAGTTATATTCTTGTACATAGGAGCAGTATTATAGTAGTTATATTCCTGTACATAGGAGGCAGTATTATAGTAGTTATATTCCTGTACATAGGAGCAGTATTATAGTAGTTATATTCTTGTACATAGGAGCAGTATTATAGCAGTTATATTCTTGTACATAGGAGCAGTATTATAGTAGTTATATTCTTGTACATAGGAGCAGTATTATAGCAGTTATATTCTTGTACATAGGAGCAGTATTATAGTAGTTATATTCTTGTACATAGGAGGCGGTATTATAGTAGTTATATTCTTGTACATAGGAGGCAGTATTATAGTAGTTATATTCTTGTACATAGGAGCAGTATTATAGCAGTTATATTCTTGTACATAGGAGCAGTATTATAGTAGTTATATTCTTGTACATAGGAGCAGTATTATAGTAGTTATATTCTTGTACATAGGAGCAGTATTATAGTAGTTATATTCTTGTACATAGGAGGCGGTATTATAGTAGTTATATTCTTGTACATAGGAGGCAGTATTATAGTAGTTATATTCTTGTACATAGGAGCATTATTATAGTAGTTATATTCTTGTACATAGGAGCAGTATTATAGTAGTTATATTCTTGTACATAGGAGCAGTATTATAGTGGTTATATTCTTGTACATAGGAGGCAGTATTATAGTAGTTATATTCTTGTACATAGGAGGCAGTATTATAGTAGTTATATTCTTGTACATAGGAGCAGTATTATAGTAGTTATATTCTTGTACATAGGAGGCAGTATTATAGTAGTTATATTCTTGTACATAGGAGCAGTATTATAGCAGTTATATTCTTGTACATAGGAGCAGTATTATAGCAGTTATATTTTTGTACATAGGAGCAGTATTATAGCAGTTATATTCTTGTACATAGGAGGCAGTATTATAGTAGTTATATTCTTGTACATAGGAGCAGTATTATAGTAGTTATATTCTTGTACATAGGAGCAGTATTATAGCAGTTATATTCTTGTACATAGGAGCAGTATTATAGCAGTTATATTTTTGTACATAGGAGCAGTATTATAGTAGTTATATTCTTGTACATAGGAGCAGTATTATAGTAGTTATATTCTTGTACATAGGAGCAGTATTATAGTAGTTATATTCTTGTACATAGGAGCAGTATTATAGTAGTTATATTCTTGTACATAGGAGGCAGTATTATAGTAGTTATATTCTTGTACATAGGGGCAGTATTATAGTAGTTATATTCTTGTACATAGGAGCAGTATTATAGTAGTTATATTCTTGTACATAGGAGGCAGTATTATAGTAGTTATATTCTTGTACATAGGAGCAGTATTATAGTAGTTATATTCTTGTACATAGGAGCAGTATTATAGTAGTTATATTCTTGTACATAGGAGGCAGTATTATAGTAGTTATATTCTTGTACATAGGAGCAGTATTATAGCAGTTATATTCTTGTACATAGGAGCAGTATTATAGCAGTTATATTCTTGTACATAGGAGGCAGTATTATAGTAGTTATATCCTTGTGCATAGGAGCAGTATTATAGTAGTTATATTCTTGTACATAGGAGCAGTATTATAGTAGTTATATTCTTGTACATAGGAGCAGTATTATAGTAGTTATATTCTTGTACATAGGAGCAGTATTATAGTAGTTATATTCTTGTACATAGGAGGCAGTATTATAGTTGTATTCTTGTACGTAGGAGCAGTATTAAGTAGTTGTATTTTTAATAACACACACACACACACACATATATATGTACATGTGGTCCTCTTAGAAGCCCATACACAGGAGACAGCACCTACTGACCTGAAATCTATCCTGAGGCTTGATGGGAAGGACATTAGTTATTAACATTTTTATGATGGACAAATAATATTAAAGGGGATTTTCACCAAGAAGGAAATTGGTGGCAGTGGGCTCAGAGGAGGCTATAACTATCATAAGAATGAATCGCCCCCACTACTCTGGTGCCAGTGTTCCTTGGGTTCCCCGCTGGTCCTCACTTCCTGGCCCCGGCCCCGCACAGTAAGTGCCTGGATATCTCCATTAACCCAGTGTTTGAGGTGGGTCACTGCTATGGCCAACCAGGACTGGAATGTAGAGAGCAGCAGTGGATCTGGAGGGGCTGGGGATGGATCACTGAGATTTTTTTTAACCTCCTCGGAGTCCACTGCCACCAGTTTGTCTGCTGCTGTCTGAACCTGGAGTTGGCCTCTATCAGACTGTCCTCTCCTCTCCTGGCCGCCTCCTGTCAGACACCAGGTGCACTGTGTTTGTTGGGTACATGCTGGTCACTGAGGATCCTCTGTGAACGCCCATCAAGCCATTGTCTCAAGGTGCTTTGAAGAGTCTTTATTTCATTAGTGAGATGCCAGGATCCTCCACATCAAGGACATCTGCAAAATACACCATTCGGGGAAGGGCCGTTATAAAAAGATTGAATTCATTTCGTGTATAATATAAAAACTTGTCACGTCAGATCCTCTTTTATTATGCAGAACAATTACAAAGATTGCAAAATAATTTCCATCGCAGTAGAATCCAATACTCTGGAAAGACTATTGCTTCTGATGCCCCCAAAATAACCCGTACCCCAAATATGGCAGTCACTGCAGCAAAAGTGCCAATTCCATGTTCTGACAACCTCGTCAGTGTTTGTTTCTGGGAGAGTCCATGACAACAATGGCCTCAAAGGCAGAAGTGTTACTGTACAGCGCAAGCACAATGACATCTGCGGTGGGGGTGACTGCTTCCTCTTTCTGTGCACTTCCTGCTGAGTGTAGTAGTAACTCCCATCATCCCCCCCCCCACCCCCCCCCCCCGTGCTGAGCCAGCACATTTACTGTATGTGCCAGATAAGCATCTCATATCGGTGTGTCATTATCCTGTACCCCGAGTGTCAGCGTGTCATTATCCCGCACCCCGAGTGTCAGCGTGTCATTATCCCGCACCCCGAGTGTCAGCGTGTCATTATCCCGCACCCCGAGTGTCAGCGTGTCATTATCCCGTACCCCGAGTGTCATTATCCTGTACCCCGAGTGTCAGCGTGTCATTATCCTGCACCCCGAGTGTCAGCGTGTCATTATCCCGCACCCCGAGTGTCAGCGTGTCTTTATCCTGTACCCCCAGTGTCATTATCCTGTTCCCCCAGTGTCAGTGTCATTATCCCGTACCCCGCGTGTCATTATCCCGTACCCCGAGTGTCAGCGTGTCATTATCCTGTACCCCCAGTGTCATTATCCTGTTCCCCCAGTGTCAGTGTCATTATCCTGTACCCCAAGTCTCAGTGTCATTATCCTGTACCCTGAGTGTCAGCGTCATTATCCTGTACCCCAAGTGTCAGCGTCATTATCCTGTACCCCGAGTGTCAGTGTCATTATCCTGTACCCCAAGTCTCAGTGTCATTATCCTGTACCCCGAGTGTCAGGGTGTCATTATCCTGTACCCCGAGTGTCAGCGTGTCATTATCCTGTACCCCGAGTGTCAGTGTCATTATCCTGTACCCCGAGTGTCAGTGTCATTATCCTGTACCCCGAGTGTCAGCGTGTCATTATCCTGTACCCCGAGTGTCAGCGTGTCATTATCCTGTACCCCGAGTGTCATTATCCTGTACCCCGAGTGTCATTATCCTGTACCCCGAGTGTCAGTGTCATTATCCCGTACCCCGAGTGTCAGTGTCATTATCCCGTACCCCGAGTGTCAGTGTCATTATCCCGTACCCCGAGTGTCAGCGTGTCATTATCCTGTACCTCGAGTGTCAGCGTCATTATCCTGTACCCAGAGTGTCAGTGTCATTATCCATTACCCCGAGTGTCAGTGTCATTATCCTGTACCCCAAGTGTCAGCGTCATTATCCTGTACCCCGAGTGTCAGCGTCATTATCCTGTACCCCGAGTGTCAGCGTCATTATCCTGTACCCCGAGTGTCAGCGTCATTATCCTGTACCCCGAGTGTCAGCGTCATTATCCTGTACCCCGAGTGTCAGCGTCATTATCCTGTACCCCGAGTGTCAGTGTCATTATCCTGTACCCCAAGTGTCAGTGTCATTATCCTGTACCCCGAGTGTCAGCGTCATTATCCTGTACCCCGAGTGTCAGCGTCATTATCCTGTACCCCGAGTGTCAGTGTCATTATCCTGTACCCCAAGTGTCAGTGTCATTATCCTGTACCCCGAGTGTCAGCGTCATTATCCTGTACCCCGAGTGTCAGCGTCATTATCCTGTACCCCGAGTGTCATTATCCCGTACCCCGAGTGTCAGCGTGTCATTATCCCGTACCCCGAGTGTCAGCGTGTCATTATCCTGTACCTCGAGTGTCAGCGTGTCATTATCCTGTACCCAGAGTGTCAGTGTCATTATCCATTACCCCGAGTGTCAGTGTCATTATCCTGTACCCCGAATGTCAGCGTCATTATCCTGTACCCCGAGTGTCATTATCCTGTACCCCGAGTGTCATTATCCTGTACCCCGAGTGTCATTATCCTGTACCCCGAGTGTCAGCGTGTCATTATCCCGTACCTCGAGTGTCAGCGTGTCATTATCCCGTACCCCGAGTGTCAGCGTGTCATTATCCCGTACCCCGAGTGTCAGCGTGTCATTATCCCGTACCCCGAGTGTCAGCGTGTCATTATCCTGTACCCCGAGTGTCAGTGTCATTATCCTGTACCCCGAGTGTCATTATCCCGTACCCCGAGTGTCAGCGTGTCATTATCCTGTACCCCGAGTGTCAGTGTGTCATTATCCTTTACCCCGAGTGTCAGTGTCATTATCCTTTACCCCGCGTGTCACTGTCATTATCCTGTACCCCAAGTGTCAGCGTGTCATTATCCTGTACCCCGAGTGTCAGTGTCATTATCCTGTACCCCGAGTGTCAGTGTCATTACCCTGTACCCCGAGTGTCAGTGTCATTACCCTGTACCCCGAGTGTCAGTGTCATTACCCTGTACCCCGAGTGTCAGTGTCATTATCCTGTACCCAGAGTGTCAGTGTCATTATCCTGTACCCCGAGTGTCAGCGTGTCATTATCCTGTACCCCGAGTGTCAGCGTGTCATTATCCTGTACCCCGAGTGTCAGCGTGTCATTATCCTGTACCCCGAGTGTCAGTGTCATTATCCTGTACCCCGAGTGTCAGCGTCATTATCCTGTACCCCGAGTGTCAGCGTCATTATCCTGTACCCCGAGTGTCAGCGTCATTATCCTGTACCCCGAGTGTCAGCGTCATTATCCTGTCCCCCGAGTGTCAGCGTGTCATTATCCTGTACCCCGAGTGTCAGTGTCATTATCCTGTACCCCAAGTGTCAGCGTGTCATTATCCTGTACCCCGAGTGTCAGTGTCATTATCCCGTACCCCGAGTGTCAGCGTGTCATTATCCTGTACCTCGAGTGTCAGTGTCATTATCCTGTACCCCGAGTATCAGTGTCATTATCCTGTACCCCGAGTGTCAGTGTCATTATCCTGTACCCCGAGTGTCAGCGTCATTATCCTGTACCCCGAGTGTCAGCGTCATTATCCTGTCCCCCGAGTGTCAGCGTGTCATTATCCTGTACCCCGAGTGTCAGTGTCATTATCCTGTACCCCGAGTATCAGTGTCATTATCCTGTACCCCGAGTGTCAGTGTCATTATCCTGTACCCCGAGTGTCAGTGTCATTATCCTGTACCCCGAGTGTCAGCGTCATTATCCTGTACCCCGAGTGTCAGCGTCATTATCCTGTACCCCGAGTGTCAGCGTCATTATCCTGTACCCCGAGTGTCAGCGTCATTATCCTGTACCCCGAGTGTCAGCGTGTCATTATCCCGTACCCCGAGTGTCAGCGTGTCACGGTCCCCCCAACCAAGCGTTGGTGTGTCATGGTCCTGCACCCTGAGTGTCATAGTCCCGGGTCCCCTCTTCCCACAGATTACCCCTCTGACATAAAGTGAAGCTTGGGCTCCTGTAACATTAGGCTGTGTTCACAAGTCTGATTAGCTGCAGATTTGCAGGGCGCGGACTGTCTGCAGTGTTGTACAGCACCAGCAAACTGAGCTTTAGCAATTCACATGTGGCAGAAAAAAATCTACATCAGAAACTGACCTGAGGCGTGGAATTTATATCTGCAGCATGTCCAATGCAAAAAATGAAACTGCGTCTAATGTGCAACAAATCCGCGGTGGAATGCCACACTTTGATGCTCAGCTAATCAGTCGGCTGTGAACCCAGCCTAAGGGTCCATTCACACGGCCGCAAAATGGGTCCGCATCTGGGAACGCTCATTGCCGGTGTCCGTGTTTTATGGATCCGCAAAACACATACGGACGCGTGAATTGTCCCTAACTGTATGTAATACACTGGAGCTCAGTTGCGATCAGTATATGGCCTCATGCACATGACTGTTCCTTTTGGCGTCCTCCTTTCAATTGGTACGCCAAGAACATGTCTGCAGTCCTGTGGCTGTTCCTCAACCTATAGAACGTGTCCTACTGTCGTCCGTATTGCAGAAGAGAATAGCCATTTCTATACGTAAATTGCGGTGTGCGCACGGACGGGATCCGTTGTTTGCGGACCACAGAACAGATGAGGTCTAATCAGGAGGCCTATTCTGCTTGGGCGCGCGGTTACTGGGGAGGTCATGTACCGTGGCTATGAAACCGCCCGTGTGTGATAATTTCTATATGGCGGCACTTCCTCCATAGTGATGAATAAACTACTGTAGCAAATGATGAACGGCCGCGCTCACCCCCAGCACATAACACTTGTATTCTCACATCGCAAGACATTGGGCCCTCTGAAACCTTAAAGTTGGAGCCACACTTTAAAATTATCAGGGGCAGCGTTTTGCTGTGAAGGTAAGTTTTATGCTGTGCTGCCCACCCTGCTAATGTCACCTGCCACCATACATGTCCTCTCATGTGGCATGGATTGTAACCCTTGTTGCTACAATGTAATCCCCCACCTCCCGGCCACCAATATCAAGCAAACCCCCTTTCAGTATTCCAGCGCTGCTCTATCCCCCCCTTCCAGTGACCCGGCCTTGTTGGCTCACACATAGATGGGGGACGCACAGCTGTGAAGAGGAGTTGTCCTCAACTACAAATCCCCAAATGCATTGATTTCCTGTTAACGACGCGATGATCCACAGAGCAGGAGCGGACAGGTGTAAGGGTGCGCTGCCCCGTTAAGAAACAATCTATATATATACAGAGTCGGACGGGAGCCCACCAGAGGAAATGATTCCCGAGTCCCAACCCCTATATCTATATATATATATATATATAAAGAAGGACGTACTGTATATATGTATGTTCCGCGATCACTCAAAAATGCAATCATCGATTTCAACGACACTTGGTATACACATCCCTTGCTACCTGGAAAGAAATCTTGTGGGGTCTCAGCTCTCTAGGACGTACCGTTCCTGAGATATTCCCCAAAAAATGACCTGCATTAGCCAATACAAGCCGGCAAGTCTTTATTTTCATATCCCAACTGCCATACACACGGTCACATGACCCTTAGCAGCCAATAGAAGCTCGCAGGCCCTTAGTCTTCACATACACACAGTTTTACTCCAGGTTTCCATAACAACCCAGCCATTTTTCTTCACTGCTGTAGGTCAGCTTTAGGCTAGGGCTACATGACGACAATAAGTCGCACAACACATAGGGCACAACTATACTGCTACATCCATCCATCTTGGATGGATTTATTGCAACTGTTGCGTCGCAGTCGCAGTGCGACACCATAGCCTATCATTACAAAAATTGTTGCGCGACATTGGTACGACAAAATGTTGCGCTATAATGTCGTCATGTAGCCCTAGCCTTAAAGGGGCAGGGCACTGTGAAAGTCACTGTTAAGGGGGCAGGGGCCACTATTGAAGGGGCAGCTGCTGTGGAGGTCACTGTTAAGGGGGCAAGCACTGTGGAGGTCACTGTTAAGGGGGCAAGCACTGTGAAGGTCACTGTTAAGGGGGCACTAAAAAAGGTATAGGGCGCAGTGGAGAACAATGTTAAAGAGGACCTTTCACTAGTTTAAAAACTAACTATATCAGTGGGCAGAGCGGCGCCCAGGGGTCCCCTGCACTTACTAGTATGTCTGGGCGCCGCTCCGTTCGCCCCCGGTATAGGCTGCAGCAAGGGACAACCCTAATACAAAAACTCTGCCCCGTACAAAAGAGGGAGCTGCGGACACCGGAGCCTATACCGGGCGAACGGAGCGGTGCCCAGACATACTTGTAAGTGCAGGAGGACCCCTGGGCGCCGCTCTGCCCACTGTTATAGTTAGTTTTTAGTTTTTAAACTAGTGAAAAGTCCTCTTTAAGTTGGCAGAGGCCACTATTAAAGGGGAAGCTACTGTGGAGGTCACTGTTAATGGGAAAGGGGCCACTATTAAAGGGGCATCACGCTGTGGAGGTCACTGTTAAAGGGGCGGACACTGTGGAGTTCATTGTTAAGGGGGCAACTGCTGTGGAGGTCACTGTTAAAGGGGCAGGCCCCTGAAGAGGTCACTGTCAATGGAGTGGGATGCTGTGAAGGTCAAAGTTAAGGCGATGGGCTGCTGTGGAAGTCCCATTTTAAGAAGGCTGGGCACTGTGGGGGGTCAGTGTTAAGGGGTGGGGTGCTGTAGAGGTCACTGTTATGGGGGATACTGTCGATATCTTTTAATGACACACAGAAACATTACGTGAAATAGATGAAATATACCCGAGCGAAGCCGGTCCTTCTGCTAGATATTCTATAAATGCCGTCAGAAGAAATTCAATGACAGACATCAGTCGATGAGTTTGGTAAAGATCCGGGATAAAGGAGAGAATCACATGTAACTTCAGCCGGAGGAGTGAGGACAGAGGCCAAAATAATTATTTACATGAAGCATTAAGAAATTAAAGGATTCGCTCACCCCTGAATGGTTTACATCTAGAATGAAACTAGAAGCTTTAACTCATGATAAAGTACAGCCCGTGTTATAATCCAGAGCCGCGCTCACATTTCTGTGGCTTCACAGTTTAAATCTGTTCCCTGCTTATTGAGCTGAAACGTGTCATATTACACCACACACTGTACAGTCCACTGCTACAGGATAAGAAATGTGTGTACACAGTGACACCACCAGCAGAATAGTGAGTGCAGCTCTGGAGTATAATACAGGATGTAACTCAGGATCAGTACAGGATAAGTAATGTATGTACACAGTGACTGCACCAGCAGAATAGTGAGTGCAGCTCTGGAGTATAATACAGGATGTAACTCAGGATAAGTAATGTATGTACACAGTGTCTGCACCAGCAGAATAGTGAGTGCAGCTCTGGAGTATAATACAGGATGTAACTCAGGATCAGTACAGGATAAGTAATGTATGTACACAGTGACTGCACCAGCAGAATAGTGAGTGCAGCTCTGGAGTATAATATTGGATGTAACTCAGGATCAGTACAGGATAAGTAATGTATGTACACAGTGACTGCACCAGCAGAACAGTGAGTGCAGCTCTGGAGTATAATACAGGATGTAGCTCAGGATCAGTACAGGATAAGTAATGTATGTACACAGTGACTGCACCAGCAGAACAGTGAGTGCAGCTCTGGAGTATAATACAGGATGTAGCTCAGGATCAGTACAGGATAAGTAATGTATGTACACAGTGACTGCACCAGCAGAATAGTGAGTGCAGCTCTGGAGTATAATACAGGATGTAACTCAGGATCAGTACAGGATAAGTAATGTATGTACACAGTGACTGCACCAGCAGAATAGTGAGTGCAGCTCTGGAGTATAATACAGGATGTAACTCAGGATCAGTACAGGATAAGTAATGTAATGTATGTACACAGTGACTGCACCAGCAGAATAGTGAGTGCAGCTCTGGAGTATAATACAGGATGTAACTCAGGATCAGTACAGGATAAGTAATGTATGTACACAGTGACTGCATCAGCAGAATAGTGAGTGCAGCTCTGGAGTATAATACAGGATATAACTCAGGATCAGTACAGGATAAGTAATGTATGTACACAGTGACTGCACCAGCAGAATAGTGAGTGCAGCTCTGGAGTATAATACAGGATAAGTAATGTATGTACACAGTTACTGCACCAGCAGAATAGTGAGTGCAGCTCTGCAGTATAATACAGGATGTAACTCAGGATCAGTACAGGATAAGTAATGTATGTACACAGTGACTGCACCAGCAGAATAGTGAGTGCAGCTCTGGAGTATAATACAGGATGTAACTCAGGATCAGTACAGGATAAGTAATGTATGTACACAGTGACTGCACCAGCAGAACAGTGAATGCAGCTCTGGAGTATAATACAGGATGTAGCTCAGGATCAGTACAGGATAAGTAATGTATGTACACAGTGACTGCACCAGCAGAATAGTGAGTGCAGCTCTGGAGTATAATACAGGATGTAACTCAGGATCAGTACAGGATAAGTAATGTAATGTATGTACACAGTGACTGCACCAGCAGAATAGTGAGTGCAGCTCTGGAGTATAATACAGGATATAACTCAGGATCAGTACAGGATAAGTAATGTATGTATACAGTGACTGCACCAGCAGAATAGTGAGTGCAGCTCTGGAGTATAATACAGGATGTAACTCAGGATCAGTACAGGATAAGTAATGTATGTACACAGTGACTGCACCAGCAGAATAGTGAGTGCAGCTCTGGAGTATGAGCAATATGGATAGACCCTGTCAGGGGAGCGCAATGCTCATTAGAGATATTGCTGAAAACTTGCCATTCGGCTATCCTGCCCAGCTTGCCCCTAACATTTGAAGTGATTAAAAGATCAACCTTTATTTCAATAATATTAAAAACACTGCGATCATGAAAGCGCGTTCAGATAAAAAAATCGCCAGGCTAGATGCATTTCCTACAGCGAGTGCAGCTAGGACTAGCAGGTGTGCACTACCTGTACAAACCCTATTCTGCTGCATATATTACTTGCTAGCTTAATAATCAGTTCACTTGCACTGACTGGGTAAATATATAAGTACGTATTAACTACGCACCCAGTATTACTTACAGGACAGGCAAACATCTCCAAGAGACTTTGGTCCATAGCCATGTTTCCAGACCAACTATAGGGACTTGTCTAAAGTCAAATATAATGGGTACATACCCATGCGGGAAATGCAGTTTCTGTGGTTACATTTACAAAACCAAGGAATTCATTAATCCGGTGGATAACAAAAAATATGTAATGGATATAACGGCTAGATAGTTTTAGTCCTAGAGGACTGAATGAAGGTTTTACGTATGCATCTTTTCTTTTTTCACTTGATATTTCACATTCATAGATGTTGATTTCTTTACATGGATATCACTAAGTGTGTTGGACACTGTGACCTATAAGCCTTTAATATTTATACTCCTCCCAGTATCGATCCATGGTAATTCTGTCACCTCCAATTATGAATAATTAATCTATGGGTTTATCCTCATATTTTTGTAGCGGTATTTTTTTCTCCTCAGCATAGGACTGTCAATTTCCTCTTGATTTTTTGCGGACCCATAAAAATGAATGGGTCGGTGCATTATCTGCAAAAATTGCGGAACGGACGCGGAAGAAAACTACGGTCGTGT
The DNA here is from genome assembly GCF_905171765.1 of Bufo bufo. Taxonomy (NCBI): domain Eukaryota; kingdom Metazoa; phylum Chordata; class Amphibia; order Anura; family Bufonidae; genus Bufo; species Bufo bufo. The sequence goes on along the minus strand of NC_053396.1, from coordinate 6,719,481 downwards.
GAATGCACCCTAACACAGGAAATATGTAGGCTGGGGCAAACACTTGCTTTGCCACATTTGTCTATTGATTTGTAACATTTATTTATCTATTTTCCTAGGTAACGAAGTAGAACTTCTCAGATTGCATTAGTTCTTGAATAGTGGTGGTCAGATCACTGCAATTATTGTGCCATTATTATTATGAATGGTATCATAAAGCGGTTCTATATTCTAATCCTTTCTAATTTACAGCGCAGTCGTTTTACCCATATGATCAAATGTCTAAAATGTTTACGTTCCTGCACAGCTGCATTGTATATAACAAGCTAGACTCTAAATTCTAAGTGTTTGCGCAGTCGCATTCATTCCAACAAGCGGGACTTTCGTTTCTAAGTCCCTGCGCAGCCGCACTTTTTTAAGTAAGTGGTACTATTATATCTAAGTCCCAGCGCAGCCGCACTATGGAGGAACTTCGCTTACCACTCTACGTTGAAGCGCAGGCACTCTCTGCGCACGCTGTCACTATGTACATCAGCAGCTGAGGTGGGGATACATGGGTTTGTATTGGTTATCATTGGATGAGCACGATATTTGGGAGGTCTCTTTTGCCATCCAGATGACGTTACCCTATTCCTATAGACTAAGTAGTAAATAGGGAGAATAGAAGGCTTTTTAAGTTAGTCTCCCGACGTCCTTACCATTTCTGCCCGTTACCCCTGATGAAGCCAGTGTAGCTGGCGAAACATGTTGGGGGGGCAGTGGTTAGGTTTTAGGTGCCACGCTGATGCTAGTTATATATTTACCCAGTCAGTCAAAGTGAACTGATTATTGAGCTAGCAAGTATATGCTGCAGAATAGGGTTTGTACAGGTAGTGCACACCTGCTAGTCCTAGCTGCACTCGCTGTAGGAAATGCATCTAGCCTGGCGATTTTTTATCTGAACGCGCTTTCATGATCGCAGTGTTTTTAATATTATTGAAATAAAGGTTGATCTTTTAATCACTTCAAATGTTAGGGGCAAGCCCAGCTCTGGAGTATAATACCGTATTGTGGCTGACAAGTTCTGGAGGGCTTTGCCATACCCCCTCCAGCAATGGGTCGGCCAGGTGTCTCCTGCTAGTGCCCTTGAGATGGTGGACCTGGTAGAGCGGTATGAGGCTACCAAGAACCTACAGGGGGGCTCTCTGGGGAGGAGATCAATAAAACCCAGAAAATCCCCGAACCGTCAGCCAGAGCCGGAAAAGACCGCTCGGAAGGTACCCACTGTGGATCTGGCCCCGATAATCATGAGCCTGGCCGACTGTCCCTCCTAGCTGAGCCCATGGACACAAACTTTGGATACCGACAGTCGCTGTATGCCAGAAAGGTGAGTGCGACAGGCACCCCAGAGACTCTCGATAACAAACATTTGTGTCAGGTGGAAGTAGGGGTCACTCTTGCGGTGGCTCCGCTGGACTCGGGGAGTCTGGTGACCCTTGTGAGGGCTACCCTGGTGCGACCCACTGAGTTTACTGTCCGGAAAGTCGGTGTATTATGTATACACGGAGACTTAAAAGACTACCCCACCGCTCTGGTGTCTCTAAACATGGTTGCTGGCAGGAAGATCCATGAGGTGGCAGTGGCCATGAACCTGCACTATGAGTTAATACTAGGAAGAGACTTCCCGTTGTTCCCGGCCCTGTGGCCAGCAGTTAGATATCCCGATCCCCAAGAGTCAGGGATAGCCCCAGTGGATTGGCCTTGCTTAGAGGGTGTGCCAGAACCTGAGACAGAGGGCCCAACGGTAGGGGTGACCGCCACTCTGGTGGATGAGGGGGAGACAACCCCGCTGAATGTGATAGATGGGGAGGTGGAGGACTTGCCTCCAGGTCATGATTTGGCAGACCTGAATGTCTCCTGTGACAATTTCGGCACGGCACAACACAGAGATCAGACTCTGTCCTGACCCTGAGAGAATGTGTTAATAGTTGATGGGGAACCACAACAACCCGGCGCCAACACGGTTCTTCTGCGTTTTGTGGTTCACTACGATATGTTGCATAGGGTCTCCCAACTACGGGGTGAGAATGTTGAACAGTTGCTGGTGCCCCAGACATATCGTAAGCTGGTATTAGATCTCGAAGAGATTCCGGCCCCTCTGTCTGTTGCAGGTGAAGCGGCTGCCACAGTACGTATTGCTGACAGCCTTTCCTCTAAGCAGGATCAGGAACACGGATGTGTTCTCTGACCTCCCTGGACGCACTTCCGTAATCAAACATGACATTGTCACAGAGCCCCAGGCGAAAGTCCGGTTAAAGCCATACCGGGTGCCCAAGGCTCGGCGACAAGCCATCTCGGAGGAAGTACAGCTGATGCTGTGGCTAGATATCATTGAGGAGTCCAAGAGTGAGTGGGCCAGTCCTATAGTCCTGATACCCAAGCCGGATGAGACGTTACAGTTCTGTAACGATTTCCATAAACTGAATGAGGTCTCTAGGTTTGATGCGTATCCCATGCCCCGGGTGGATGAGTTAATCGATCGATTAGGACAAGCCCGGTATTTTTCTGTCTTGGACCTCACAAAAGGGTACTGGCAAGTGCCCTTAACGGAGGCTGCCAAAGAGAAAACGGCCTTCATCACACCCAAGATTGCAAAGGTCAAGGATACTAAAACGATTGTAAATGTAATGGTGGCTTCTAGAGACCCGTGGGTAGAAGCCAAAAGTTTTGTGACCGATGCAATTTCTGTCAAGAAGTTCACAAAGTCGGAAGGGAAATGTGCTCTGGTTTTTGCAGAACAGTATTCAAAGCTAAAGGAGCGAAAGGCAATTCTACATAACAAAGTTGAGTGCGTTTTCGGGGACCGCACGATTCCAATGGTTAAGGAGGTAACCTCTTTAAATCAGAACCATCCACTTGTACATATAAGGGAAAAACATTGAGTTCCACAGATATCTTCCTCCCACGGAGGGTCCTGTGAAATATCAAAGGTCGCACCAATAGTACTATCGCCAGTATTCACATGTACTGTATTCCAATGAAGAGAAGTCCTCTCAGATTTTTCTGATGAGTGATTTTAAAATGTGAGGAGACTCCATACGTCTCTATGTTTCAATAGTATTTATTAGATTTTTTTAGTAATAAGGTGTACAGTAAAATATACTTAATACAGGGGACTTGGAGTCCAGTTATTTGTACATTCCAAACATATAAAATAAAATAAAAAATAAATAAAACAAAAAGATACACATAAAATAAGACTTAAATAAAAGGGAAGCGTCAGGAAATCAGGGGTAATAGACTTATAGTTACAAGGTACATAGGTCTAGTGTCAGGAGGCGATCAAGAGTAGAAGGATTCATAACTGCATAACCCCCCCTCAGTGCACCGTACATCCATGGAAAATTATCAGAGCCCCCTATAAAGGGAGAGATCAATAGAGTGCGAAGAGGACGACCAGGGCTCCCAGACTCTTTCAAACAAAGCAAATGTATCCGAGCGGATTGCCGACATCCTTTCAGATTGATAAATCTTGTTGACTCTATCAATTACTGCTTGATAGCTCAGTGACAAGGAACGCCACTGGGAGGCAATGTGGATTCTAGCTGCAAGCAAGATAAATTGGGTCAATTTGAGTTTGGCATTTGTTAATTTCGACGGCTTATCGCCAAGTAGCAAGACCGAGGGTGTGGGGAGGAGGACGCACCCCAGCAGAGAAGAGAGCAGGTCACAGATGCGACCCCATAGCCTGGCCACCACTGGGCAAGTCCACCAGGTATGGAGCATCGTGCCCTCCTCATCACACCCCCGAAAGCAAGTAGAGGGAACCTCTGGGTAAAAGTGATGTAATTTGGCTGGTACTAGATACGTCCGGTGGAGTATTTTAATAGAGGTCTCTGCCAAGGTAGTTTGCCATGACCCTTTGGTTAATGTCTGGGAGCGCTGGTGCCACCTATATACGCTTGATTCTTCCGACAGATCCGCCTCCCACTCCAACATATAGCGGAGTTTGGTGTCCTCTGGAGGTGCAGTGAGTATGGAGTATATCCGGGATAATAGACCCTGTTTATATAGAGAGAAGGACATCATTCTTTCAAAAGATGTGTATTCAACTTTGTGGAGGCTAGTCTTCAGGGAGTGAAGGAAGGAGAATACTCTCCGGACATTGAATTGTTCACAAGCTGGGGGGGCATATTTCTCAATAAAAGCTGACATAGTCAGTAGTTTACCCCGCTCGAGGAAGTCCCGGAGGGAGCACAATTTTTTTCCAACCCACCATGAGAAGGTCCTAGATTGAAGTCCAGGGGGAAAGGCAGGATTGCCCCACATGTATTCTAAGGGGGATGGTTTGGATTGGAGAACACGTTTGAATCTGATGGATCTCCATAGGAGTAAAGCATAGTATGAGAGTTGGGATTTGGAGCGGAGAGAAGAGGGCAGGGTGGATGTGGTCCAAATGAGGGCTCTCCAGGAGAACGGGCCAAACAGCGACTGCTCAAGGGTGACCCATATAGGTTGAGCTTGCTCAGAAAGATGTGTCAAGAACAGTTGCGCTAATCTGGCTGCCTTGTAGTATTGAGCTAAATTTGGTACTGAAAGGCCTCCATGAGCCTTGTGACGGCACATTACCAGTTTTGAAATACGAGCACGTTTATGGGCCCAAATAAATTTAAGGATGTCCGCCTGAAGAGCCCTCAGATCAGACGCTGGGATTGGTACAGGGAGGGCACGGAACAGGTATAGAAGTCGAGGAAGGACTACCATTCGCACTATGTGTATCTTACCCACCCAGGACACTGGAAGGGATTCCCATGACTGTAGGTCTTTCCGTATCCGAGCAAACATGGGGAGATAGTTGTGCTTATATAGGGTGTCGAGCGTTTTGGTCAGTGATATACCTAAATATGAGAGGAGATGTGGATTGTGTTGAAATGGGAATCCTCTTTGGAGAATTTCGGAATCCCTAGTGGGGACATTACTTAACAAAAGTTCAGATTTGGACTGATTAACTAGTAGGCCAGATGCGGCCGAGAAGGACTTGAGAGCTGATAAAAGGCAGGGGAATGAAATGACAGGGTTGGTGAGTGTCAACAAAAAATCGTCAGCAAAAAGGCTTAGTTTATATTCCACACCCCCAACCGAGATCCCTTTTATATCCGGATGAGATCTGATCTTAATTGCTAGCGGTTCCATAGCTAAGGCGAAGAGGGCTGGGGATAGGGGGCATCCTTGACGTGTTCCCCTAAAGATTGGGATAGATGACGAATGTGATGAGGGTAATTTGAGGCTAGCCTGTGGTGAAGAGTATAAAGTTTGGATGGCAGAAAGGAAGGGGCCTTTAATGTTAAAATGGGAAAGAGTCTGCCAGAGGTAGGTCCAAGACACCGTATCAAAAGCCTTCTCTATATCCAAAGCTAACAGAGCAATTGGGGTTACGGTTCTGTTTGCCTCTTGGACAAGGCCCAACACTTTTCTTATATTATCTGGAGCCTCCCTGCCCGGGATAAAACCAACCTGATCTTTGTGAATCAGATCAGGGAGAAGCCTATTTAGTCTACGCGCCAGGATGGAAGTAAATAGCTTATTATCTATATTCAGGAGTGAGATAGGCCTATAGTTAGAAGGGAGAAGAGGATCTTTGTGTGGTTTGGGGATTACTGTGATTTTGGCCTTTAGGAACTCGGCTGGGGGTGCGGAGCCCTGCAGCAAATGGTTACAATATTTAGTAATGAAAGGGATTAGTTGGTCTGAAAATTTTTTAAAATAAAGTGCTGTGTAGCCGTCTGGGCCTGGGGCTTTTCCCAGTTTTAGGGCTTTGATTGAATAGGTCACTTCTTCCATTGTAATGGGGTTATTGAGTTCTACTAGTGCAGTAGGAGAGACCTTAGGGAGAGGAATGGATGAAAGGAAGTTATCAGTCCTATTGCTGGGGCTATCATTGTATTCTGAGTATAGCTGTTTATAGTAGGATTGGAAGGTGTCATAAATGATGTCCGGGTGAGTAGTAGTTCTGCCAGACCGTGTACGGATTTGGTAGACTAGATTTACTTTCTGCTTAGCCTTAAGTTGGCGAGCTAACATTTTATCTGGTTTGTTGGCATACCTATAGTAATAGGAGGAGGTCCAGCGAAGCGCTTTTTCTGTATTGTTAGAAAGTATGGTATTCAGTTGTGACTTAGCGTCCCTTATTTCCTTCAGTAGATATAGGGATGGGGTTTGTTGATGAGCTCTCACTAATTTAGCCAATTTAGACTCCAGGGTAGTCTGAGCTGAAGACCTATCTTTTTTAAGCCGCGATGCCACCTGAATGAGCTTACCCCGCATGACGGCCTTGTGAGTCAACCACAGGTTCATAGGGTCAGTATCTGGCGTGTCATTCAGCAAAAAGAACTGTTTAAGTTCATCTAATAGCGAATCAAACACAGCCGGACGGGTCAGCAATGACTCATTCAGGCGCCAGGCAGGGGGAGTACTAGGGTTATTGTTGAATGCAAAATCTGCTAAAACCATATCATGGTCCGATAGAGAGGACACAATATGTCTGGAGTAAGTTAGTGAAGGGAGACATGAGGAGGAAGCTAGGATTAAATCAATCCGGGTGTAGAGTTGATGAGAAGGAGAATAGTAGGTGTATCCCCTTTGTGGGCCATTGTGCTCCCTCCAGGAATCCGCCAAGGACAGAGATTCCATCACCTGTTTAATTTTGACATTATGGGATAATGGGCGTGATTGGGCCGGGGGGGCGGATCTGTCGAGAACCGGGTTGGGTACAAAATTAAAGTCACCACACCATATTATCTTGTGGAAGGTGAGGGGTTCAATAATAGAATGCATAGAAGCAAAAAACTGAATAGGGTCTTCAGTGGGTGCATATACATTCACTATACATAGGGTTTCCTCCCTATAGGTGCCTAGAAGAATGACATATCTTCCATTAGGATCAGCCATAGAACTCTGCAATGTAAAAGGGAAGGAATTACGCAATAGTATTATAGCCCCCCTACTCTTAGAGACATAAGTAGATGAATAGAAACGTGAATATTGTGGATGGAAATATTTGGGATGAGAGGTGGGCGTGAAGTGGGATTCCTGCAGGCAGATCACATCAGGTGTATGTTTAACATAAGTGGAGAAGGCCGACTTACGTTTTCTGGGGGAGTTAAATCCCCTCACATTATGTGAAAGTAACTTACACATGTCAGTATAACCAGAAGGGTATGGAATTAGCCCATGCGATCCGCCACAGGAATGCCACCTCAGATCGCCTCCTGAACACCAATGCAGCATATTCGATTCCCCTGACACATATAATGATAAAGACAAAAAGGGTAAAAGAAGTAAAAATAACAAAAAATTTCAAACATATTAAACAAAATGAAATAAAGCCTGAATAGGCTTGAGAAGAGTAGGTGGGTGCTGTAGGGTGGGGAGAGGACAAAGTCACCCAACCCAACCCAAAGAACCCAAACATGGGGTCTAACATGACAGTCCTTCACGCCGATTCCCTGTTAAAAGACAATGATGTGAAAATATCAGCCAGTAGTGAAGGGGCCATAAAAGTAGAGAAATGTCCTACAACATTAGGGACAGGATAATTAGTATGGATCAAAGTTGTTGGGAAAATAACAACAGGTTGGACCTTATAGCAGGCCTGGAGATCAGGAACATAAGTCCCGAATCTAAACAGGTGGTGGTGAGGTCGGTTTCCGCGAGGATGAAGGTACCTTCGTCCAGATCCTGGCCGGACGCTGCGGTTCCGGGACGGCTTCTGGGGCAGGATCATGGTCGCATGAAATTCCCGCTTTCCGGAGGATCTCAAATCCTTCTTTTGGTGAGTGGATTGTATGATCCCGTGTATTCAATCGGAATGAGAGGGAAAAAGGGAACCCCCATTTATATCGCACCTGAGCATTTTGTAAAGCCGAAGTCACCGGTTTCATGTCCCTGCGCCTGCGGAGAGTGGAGGGAGCCAGGTCGGCGTATAGATGAACTGACGAGGGTACACCAGGGAGTTCAGTAAGATTGCGGGCGGCCGCCAAAATTAAGTCCCGAGTACCTGGGTGGTGGAATTTTAGTATAACGTCCCTCGGTAAGGCATCAGAACGAGGTCTCCCTAGGGCTCTGTGAACCCTATCCATCAGGAGTTTTGCTGGTTCTATTTGCGGCAGCAGGGCCTGGAACAGATCCGTCAAAGTGACCTGGAGGTCAGTGAAAATTTCAGGTAGGCCCTTGACCCGGAGATTGCCCCTCCTGGTTCTATTTTCCAGATCCTCTAATTTGAGTTCCAGAGCTGTAATCTGGGCAGCTTGAGCTGAGATATCCGCCTTGTCAGCATGTAGGGCGTCCGACAAATCATCGGTGCGTGTCTCCAAGTCTGAGACCCGGGCACCCAGGTCGTTAATCTGGCGGGAAAATTCGTCCACAGCTTGGGACAGTTCTGAGCGGAACAGGGATGCAATGTTCTTATACAGCTCAGCCTGACCTGGATCATGTATCTCCGGCGGCTGTGAGGCAATGCTGACCTCTGAGGACGCTGGGCTTCTGGGTGCGGGAGCTGAGTCCGCCATATTGCTTCGGCCAGAGTTTCTGAATAGTTCCGGCAAGGTTTGGGAAAGCACTGGTGTTCCCATCGATTTTGTCCTCCCTTTGTTGCGGGTCTTCATAGGGGTCCCTTTCATGTAGAATCAGGCCCGTGGAGCTGACGAATCAGCGCTAAATGTGGGAAAAGTTCGGCGCTAGGAGCGGAGCTCAGGGGAACACGTCCGCCATGCGAGCCTCGCGCATGCGCCTCCCTCCATGCGTCTCTAAACCTTTCTTGATATTCCTAATGTGTTCCTGTATCCGTATTTTAAGTTTCCTCGTTGTACGACCCACATACTGGAGGCCACACGGGCACTTCAGCATCTATACCACCCCAGAACTCTCACAGGTAATTTCCCCTTTAATTTTTAAATCCTTGTTTCTTTTGTTAGATTGGATGATAGACCCCCTCCGCGGCCTGTTCTCCTTAGTCCTATTTTTACATGGAGGGCAGAATCCACACCATGAGAATCTATCCCCTCCTTTCTTTCCCATATCTGTAGCGATGGCACTTTGCATATGTATCAAATCGTGGTTTTTTTTACACAATAAAAGCACACAGAGCTATGGGGACTGGGTATTGCGGATGTGCTAGCGGTGATCTCGCAGCCCATGTCCTCAGCTCTATACCCAAAATCCCGGTGACAGGTTCCCTTTAAAGCAGCACGCAATTACCTTAGGATTAAACATAAACATTATGCCCATGGGGAACGGGGCAACAAGATAAAGTCTGCCTTGGTTAAAAAAACGCTGCAAACAATCTCATATCACACATATGAAACTCCAAATACTTTACAAGAAAAGCATATGACTAAACAATTCTTGTCCTCCTTAAATTTGCCTACACTGAAGAAGGAGCACTTGTCTTTACTCATAGCCCCTGCAGCTGGCCAGCTAAGACCTGTCCTAGGTTGCTAATATAGCTTGTGTATTTATACAGCTAGACCTGCCAATAACCTTAATACAGTTCATATGTTTGTGTGTTAAAGACAAAAGCAGAGTTATTTACAGTGACTTCATGTTTGGATGTCATATAACTGTTATATATTGTGTCCACAGAAGCATAAAAAGATAATATGCCTTTAAGATTCATTATATAATGTAAGGTAAGCTCAATGACACAGCAGAAACAACAGAAAATATAGAGTTAAACTGTTGTTGCTGGGAAGGAGTCTAGACCAATCACAGCCAGCCTCACACACAGCAGGAGTTTTGACCAATCACAGCCAGCCTCACACACAGCCTGTGTGGGAAATTCCCCTAGCAGTAGCGTCTAGAAATTATTAATCACCAGAGAGAGAAGCTGAACAGACATTCACTCCACTAAGAGCTGTGTTTTATGGAAGCAGAGAGGCCAAAATAGGTATTTAAAACAGTTATATAATGTTCCTACTGTTAATATAGTGATTAGAACTGTATACTGACCCAGTTATATGTGTGTTTACTTACAGTTCCACCAAATTCAATTGCAAACTACAAAGTTCACAATCCAAATTGCATACAACCATACAAGATCATACTCAACCAATCTGCAAATAGTTACTGCTAACTGTATACTGCAAATTGCAACTAAATTCAGCAAGTGAACTATTAGTTAGACGTCAGATATACCTCTCAGAGAGATCATAAAGTGCTTAAATAACTTAAAGTGAGAGTACAGATACTGAAGAGAGAAATATATCCACCATTTTATGTTGAATGACAAGACTGAACAGTTGAACCACCATCTTATGCATACCGCCATTTTATGATACTTTATTCAACACGTGTTATGTACATGGACTATCTGCTGCGGCAGTGTTATATGAAGAAAAGTTGAAGCTAATAAAGAAGTTAGGATCTATGATGTATTGTATAGACGAGCACTCCTTACCTGGTCTTATGCAGAACTTGGCATTTATTGGTTAAAAAATCTTTTTTCTTTAAATTATAAAAAAATACACATTGTATATATATGAAATGAGGGAAGGTAGTGTCCAGTTTGTTTGGTGGACAGATTGGTCCTAGTGAAGTTGGATTAGTTCTGGTGTAGGTAATTCTTGGTGAAAAATCCAAAAAATAGGTAAAAAAATATATATAAAAAATATACGTAAAATATATAGGAAGTCCAGTGTCTTCTCCTATAGTGGTCTTGTAGTCGCTGTTCCCCTGTTGGACAATTGTAGTGTCCTTCTATGATTGTGCATCAATAGATTGCTGGAGGTTATGTTGTACAGCGTCCCAATAGATTAGTATTAGTTAATAAAGTTTGATCGATCTAATAAATATTGTAGTAAAACTCAATAACAATATATTCACACTTGTTAGGTCAGTATGTATAACTTTCGGGCAGTGATTTAGGGCACTTTTACACTAGCGTTTTTCTTTTCCGGCACTGAGTTCCGTCCTAGGGGCTCAATACCGGAAAAGAACTGATCAGGCATATCCCCATGCATTCTGAATGGAGAGTAATCCGTTCAGGATGCATCAGGACGTCTTCAGTTCAGTCATTTTGACTGATCAGGCAAAAGAGAAAACCGCAGCATGCTACGGTTTTATCTACGGCCAAAAAAACTGAAGACTTGCCTGAATGCCGGATCCGGCATTTTTCCCCATAGGAATGTATTAGTGCCGAATCCGGCATTCAAAATACCGGAATGCTGGATCCGTCCTTCCGGGCTGCGCATGCGCAGATCGGTAAAAATGTGAAAAAAAGATACAAGACGTATCCGCCTGTCCGCATGACAAGCAGAGAGACGGATCCGTCCTTGCAATGCATTTGTGAGACAGATCCGCATCCGGATGCGTCTCACAAATGCTTTCAGTCACATCCAGATCGCCGGATCACACTGCCGCAAGTGTGAAAGTAGCCTTAGTCATCTGAACAGACCTTTGTAATGTTATACATGAAGATAACACTACACATGTTTTATCTGTAGCTTTTCCGTTTTTACTTTTGATACGCTGATACTGGTATCTATATATATACTCAACATGTATCCCAACCCCCACTAAATTAAAAAAGAAGAAAAGAAAAAACTTCAACAAAAACGTCGCGGTACCGCAACAAAAACGCTACGGTTACTTTTAAGCTTATGAATTATACCCTGTGAGGGTAGATAGTATATATCGGCGGAACAGATTTCTACACTAATAAGATACAACCTTATATGTTTTTATATTATTTTATATGTCTTTATATATCAAATGGCGTTCCATATATACAATGTGAATTCCCAACACAATAGACATGGCCCGAATTTCTTTACTTCCAAATTAAAAAGAAAAAAGAAGAAATAATAACGCAGCGTTACCGCAATGAAAACGCAACCTGTCATTCTTCAAGTTTTTCAAGTTTACTAACCATATCTTGTGATACAAGAGAATATGAACCTCCATAGAAGGATACAAGATAACCTAGAGTGTAAACATGAACACTTGGACTTTGGCCGATGAGAAGAATCAATATATGGACTTAATCCATTCCACCTTTTATGCACATCCGAAGATGATATATATAGTAGCCCCATGGGCAAATGCGGGTTAGCCACTGAAGAAGGAGTCAGCTGCAGACTGCGAAACGCGTCTGGTGTGAATAAGGACTATACCCGCATTCTGCATATGAATAATCGCACGTAACTCCTTTTGTTTCTCCCTGGAAGCGCTTCCAGTCATCACGGCAAAACCTGTCTGCGGATTGGTCAAAACAGGATCGTCACTGTACACGTGGGACGCCGAAAGACTGACGTCTCGCTCGCGTGCCTGTCCTACCACGAGACCAGAGAAGGAGAGCCCGACCTGTAAGAGCGGGTACAAGCCAGACAGCCGCGAAGACACCAGACAGGTAACAGCAGTTGAGGTTGCTATTGGCGGCCATGTGGGACGCCACGGCTGGCCCGACAACCCACTGCCCGAAAGTTTGCACAATTTGCAATTGAGTTTGTATTGAATACATGTCCGCGTCCATGTGTGAATCCTAATGAGCAACTGTACACACCATTTGATTATTTCATTTGTATAATCATATATATACAATGTGTATTTTTTTTATAATTTTTTAAAATAAAGATTTTTTTAACCAATAAATACCAAATTCTGCATAAGACCAGGTGAGGAGTGCTCGTCTATACAATACATCATGGATCCTAAATTTGCTGATTGGGTGAATCAGATAGATTTTGAGCACCCGATACATGGTTACAATCAGGTGAGCCACCCTAACAAAGTTGTGCTATCTAATAAAGAAGTTATTTCAAGCATTTGGTGTGCTCTTTAAACCTACTGTTTCCATAGAACGGCGCTAGAGGAATTACAGAGTAATCGACAGTCTGGTTAGACTAAAAAGTTAGAGATATCAGAATTCTTCTAATGCCACAGCGCAAAAGGCACTTCATAGTGCTACGCCTGCCACAGCCCCTGTCTCTTTGCAGGAAATAAAGCAAGTAATAAAGAGCATCCCGCTAGGTAAATGCCCGGGACCAGATGGCTTCCCAATAGTGTACTATAAGAAATTCTTTCACGTACTAGGACCAATACTGGTACTATATTTTAACCACTTGCTTGCCGGACAGCCCATGGCTAAGCAAGCACTGGAAGCACATATGGTGGTCCTTCCCAAATCGGGAAAAGATCAAGAGTTAACATCGAGCTACAGACCTATATCTCTATTAAACTCGGATACAAAATTATGGGCCAAGATTTTAGCTGCTAGGATATCACCTTTGCTTAGCTCTTTGATATCCCCAGAACAAACGGGCTTTGTGGGAGGGAGAGAATGTAGGGACAGCACCTTCAGAGTTATCCAAGCAGTAGAACACTCTGTCGAAAGCAATTCCAAATTTGCCTTGCTCAGCACCGATGCTGAGAAGGCTTTTGACAGAGTCGATTGGGGCTTCATGGAATCCACGCTCCACAAATTTGGTTTCTCTTCACAATTTATTGCCGCAAATAATGTCATTATACTCATCCCCTTATGCTAGAGTTAAGGTTAACAGAATATTCTCCCCATGCTTTGAAATTCGTAATGGAACCAGACAAGGCTGCCCCCTCTCGGCTTACCCTTTTCATTCTCTGCTTGGAAGCTCTCATTGAGGCCATCCAACAGGACACCTCCATCAAAGGCCTAACTGTTTATAAGGTCACACATCACGTAGCGGCATTTGTGGATGACATGCTCCTCTTCCTAACTGATCCCAGTAAAGTCTTCCCTGCACTAATTTCCCTACTGGACAAGTTTGGTCAAATGTCCAACTTCAAAATTAACCTATCGAAGTGCACTTCATTGGGCATAAATATCCCTACTGCTGAAATATCGACCTTGGCTCACTTATTTCCTTTCAGATGGGAGTCGACCTCGATAAAATATCTAGGGATACGTGTCCCCAGTGATCTCGGTCTATTGTTTCAGCTAAATTACCCGCTATTACTGTCTGATATCAAGTCTCAGCTGTCATCCTTGGAATTACCGTTCATGACATGGACATGACATGACAATAAAAACCTACATAGCCCCTAAATTGCTATATATATTTCAAACAGTGCCTATATTCCTACCTGATAGTTTTCTCCTAGCTATACGCAGACTATTTTCCAAATTTATTTGGAAACAAGCAGCCCCAGAATCGCCTACTCTTCCTTATGCCAACCTAAACATGCAGGAGGCTTTGGCCTCCCAGACATGAAGAGTTACTACAAAGCCATACAACTAAGACTTCACACAGAAGTATTATTTCATAAGAACAAGAAACTAGGTTGTCCCATTGCGTCAGCCCTTATCTCTGCCCCGGACCAGGCCAGATTGTGGCAGACGTCTAGCCCCACATATGCGGCCTCCAATTCCATTCCTAAGTCCTTGAGAGGTGTGTTCCTAAACTGGCAATCCTTAAGCTCCACCATGGACTTGTGGCACAACCCCTCGCTATTCATGCCAACCTCCCTACTCCCTTATGTGGTAGACCCAAATTATGTAGACGACATGGGAATTGGAAGACATACCAGTGGGAGATCTCTTGAAGAGTAGAAAGATTCCTACTCTCTCTGAACTACACATGGCTCATTTAGCTAAACGCTGGACACCAGTACACTACTTTCACTTCAATAGACTGAGTGGGCTGTTTTTGCTGAAGATACAGGGTGAACAAGTCCCTACATGTTTGAAACCATGGCCATGACAGACCTCCCACGGAAAGGTAAAATAGCTCACATATATAAGAAAGTGTTGGAGAAAAAAGCCCCATTAAAGCCTGTATACATCTTGAAATCGGAAAAAACCCTCGATAGGTCCTTTTCAGAATCTGAGACATCCCAGATATTAAACCGCTCTCATGGCCCTTCCAGGTGTATTCGCATACAAGAAAACTCTTATAAACTAATAACTAGGTGGTACAGAACACCTGATGTATTGCACAGATTAAATCCCACCAGCCCTGCAGATTGCTGGAGATGCCACTCTGAATTGGGTTCAATACTGCAAATATGGTGGCAACGTACACTAATAACTTCCTACTGGGTGGAGTGAGGTGTGTTCCTAAACTGGCAATCCTTAAACTCCATCATGGACTTGTGGCACGACCCCTCGCTATTCATGCCAACCTCCCTACTCCCTTATGTGGTAGACCCAAGGGAGATTGCTGGAGATGCCACTCTGAATTGGGTTGGATACTGCATATATGGTGGCAACGTCCACTAATAACTTCCTAAGTTCCTACTGGAGATATGTAACTCTGAGATCATACTTTCCCCTACATTGGTCCTCCTTGTGGCATACCGCTACACTGGCTAAGCACTAATGTACCCACTCTGGGAGAATGGATAAGGAAGGTTCAGGAGATTTATCGGCTAGAGGAGCTCACCAGCTGGGAGGCACTTATACACGATAAGTTTCTAAAAATGTGGTCTCCTTGGTCTTTATGGATTGACAGGAAAAAGGATTCCACTAATGCACACTTACCTTAGTCAGCTTTCTTGGCTTCCTCTTTAACTACTTCACCATGGTACACATTTTAAGGGCAAACAATAGGAATAACGGAACTCATGTATAATTCTGCTGGTCATTGTTCATTGCTATACTCTCCGGCAGTTTGTCGCTTTGTGTGATATGTCTTGTATTGCTGACTTGTACCCTGCAATTTCTCATTCCTGTAATGATCTGTAACTGCTATCATTGGATGCTATGTCATTGTAATTCAAGTGTGACCCCGTTGGCATTGTTGCCATTTCTTTTCATTGCATTTTATCATTGCTTCTGATCCTTGAAATGGTTGGAAAACCAAATAAAGATTGTCCAAAAAAACAACAACTGCTTGAGAAGCTGCCCAAGACTGGACACCAAACGAGAGAGACCTGTGCACCTGAGCTGCAGCTAGTAGAGGAGATCCCTGCCCTGGTGAGGAACATGGAGGAGCTGAAGGGACACAAACAGATTCGGCAAATGGAGATCGACTGTGTGTACAAGCTAAAGACTGTGAACCCAAACTGTGCAGCCGTGTACGAACGTAAGCTACAGTCACTCAGCTTGGAACTTGGTGACCTGGTGAAGCAGATGGACACTGTCCTGGACAGGATGGGACCACTTGCTGAGTCCTATAGGAACCACGAGTGTTTTGCCGGCCATAGTTTGAACTTTGAAACTGGTTTTTCTCATGCTGAACTGGACTCCATTGTTGCTTCTGAGGAGGCCCAGCGAGCGACAAGACCTGTGCTGCAAGCCGCAAAGTTTTCTTTAAAAAAAGGAGAGATCCAAAAACAGGACAGTGTGCAACAGCGGCCACAAGAATCTGCAGCTGTCCCTGAGGAGACACATGGACCTCAGACACCGGCACTACAAGTCCCAGGAGGCACAGTGCAGCAGGACAATGGACATCTATCCGTACATCCAGGTGCTGGGGTGGCAGAGCAGATCTCTACTGCTGGGGCAGAGACTGGACATGTCCATGAGGGGTCAGTGTCTGGGAGGAATGCACAGTCTGTATGGGAGATATCTGAGGATGGCATAGAGGTGGACGGGCTGGAGGAATCTCCACAGAGTAACGTGAGTGATTTTCCACCTTTACCCTCAAGCACAAAAGGTGTGAGTGGCCCCTCTAGTGCAGACACCCCCCCCCCCCCCAATAAGTCAGGGCCCTGAACCCCGCCAGGTCCCCCCCCCAGTAATGCCTGGAGCCGTGGCGCTCCATCTTTTTCCTCTGGCGTTCACTATACAGGTCAGGCCTTTAAAAGGAGGAATGTAGCGATATTCAAATATCGAGGCGCCAAAGAAGACCTCCCAGATCGGAGGCTTGTGGTCCGGGAACTCCTGTGTTGCCAGATGGGGTTCATGCCAGCTGACATCTTGGCAGTCATTAATCTACCAGATAGACAGGGCTATGACGTCAGCTTCAAGGTCATGTCTAATATGGATAGATTTTGGGCTAATTTCCCCAGGTTCAGAAACACTGACGACTGGAGTAAATGTATTTTTATTCCAATATCCAGGCCAGATACCGTCACGGTTAATATCATCTTCTGGAATGAAGCCGTCCCTCCCCAGGATATAGTGGTGTGGCTCAGGAGGCACTGTGACATGGTGTCTGATCTCACCAAGAACCGAGATGATGATGGTATCTGGACTGGAGGGTGGAAGGTTTTGGTGAAGCTGCGCCAGCATAATAATGTCACGTGGCATCTACCAAACTCCTTCTTCATTGGGAGAGAGAAAGGCGTCTGCTTCTACCCAGGTCAGCCCAGGAAGTGTTTTAAATGTGGCAGAGCCGGTCATGTCGCAAGTGTGTGCTCTGTGGTCAAGTGCAACCTGTGCGGTGAGGTCGGGCACATAAGTGCAAATTGTCAGAAGAATATAACTACTATAATACTGCTCCTATGTACAAGAATATAACTACTATAATACTGCTCCTATGTACAAGAATATAACTACTATAATACTGCCTCCTATGTACAAGAATATAACTACTATAATACTGCTCCTATGTACAAGACTATAACTACTATAATACTGCTCCTATGTACAGGAATATAACTACTATAATACTGCTCCTATGTACATGAATATAATTACTATAATACTGCTTCTATGTACAATAATATAACTGCTATAATACTGCTCCTATGTACAGGAATATAACTACTATAATACTGCTCCTATGTACAAGAATATAACTACTATAATACTGCTCCTATGTACAAGAATATAACTGCTATAATACTGCCTCCTATGTACAAGAATATAACTACTATAATACTGCCTCCTATGTACAAGAATATAACTACTATAATACTGCCTCCTATGTACAAGAATATAACTACTATAATACTGCTCCTATGTACAAGAGTATAACTACTATAATACTGCCTCCTATGTACAAGAATATAACTACTATAATACTGCCCCTATGTACAAGAATATAACTACTATAATACTGCTCCTATGTACAAGAATATAACTACTATAATACTACCTCCTATGTACAAGAATATAACTGCTATAATACTGCTTCTATGTACAGGAATATAACTACTATAATACTGCTCCTATGTACAGGAATATAACTACTATAATACTGCCTCCTATGTACAAGAATATAACTGCTATAATACTGCTCTTACGTACAAGAATAGAACTACTATAATACTACCTCCTATGTACAAGAATATAACTACTATAATACTGCTCCTATGTACAAGAATATAACTACTATAATACTGCTCCTATGTACAAGAATATAACCACTATAATACTGCCTCCTATGTACAAGAATATAACTACTATAATACTGCTACTATGTACAAGAATATAACTACTATAATACTGCTCCTATGTACAAGAATATAACTACTATAATACTGCCTCCTATGTACAAGAATATAACTACTATAATATTGCTCCTATGTACAAGAATATAACTACTATAATACTGCTCCTATGTACAAGAATATAACTACTATAATACTACCTCCTATGTACAAGAATATAACTACTATAATACTGCTCCTATGTACAAGAATATAACTACTATAATACTGCTCCTATGTACAAGAATATAACCACTATAATACTGCCTCCTATGTACAAGAATATAACTACTATAATACTGCTACTATGTACAAGAATATAACTACTATAATACTGCTCCTATGTACATGAATATAACTACTATAATACTGCCTCCCATGTACAGGAATATAACTACTATAATACTGCTCCTATGTACATGAATATAACTACTATAATACTGCCTTCTATGTACAAGAATATAACTACTATAATACTGCTCCTATGTACATGAATATAACTACTATAATACTGCTTCTACGTACAAGAATATAACTACTATAATACTGCCTCCTATGTATAAGAATATAACTACTATAATACTGCCTCCTATGTACAAGGATATAACTACTATAATACTGCCTCCTATGTACAAGAATATAACTACTATAATACTGCTCCTATGTACATGAATATAACTACTATAATACTGCCTTCTATGTACAAGAATATAACTACTATAATACTGCTCCTATGTACATGAATATAACTACTGTAATACTGCTTCTACGTACAAGAATATAACTACTATAATACTGCCTCCTATGTATAAGAATATAACTACTATAATACTGCTTCTACGTACAAGAATATAACTACTATAATACTGCCTTCTATGTACAAGAATATAACTACTATAATACTGCTCCTATGTACAAGAATATAACTACTATAATACTGCTCCTATGTACAAGGATATAACTGCTATAATACTGCCTCCCATGTACGAGAATATAACTACTATAATACTGCTCCTATGTACAAGAATATAACTACTATAATACTGATCCTATGTACAAGAATATAACTACTATAATACTGCCTCCTATGTACAAGAATATAACTACTATAATACTGCTCCTATGTACAAGAATATAACTACTATAATACTGCTCCTATGTACAAGACTATAACTACTATAATACTGCTCCTATGTACAAGAATATAACTACTATAATACTGCTCCTATGTACAAGAATATAACTACTATAATACTGCTCCTATGTACAAGAATATAACTACTATAATACTGCTCCTATGTACAAGAATATATCTACTATAATACTGCTCCTATGTACGAGAATATAACTACTAGTACAAGTAACAGCAGGAAAAAGCAGAATCCTGGCAGGGGGTATAACACATGGAGTAACTTTATTTCATCTTGAAGGGATCCAAATAGTACACACAGTGACAGTATAGTTTGCCTGTGACGCGTTTTGAGTGGAAACCCCATTCTTAGTCCTGTAGGAGAATCAGCTGCAGCTTCGGTTACAAGAGCAGCCTGAGTGTTATCGGTATTCTTCTAGTGATATGGATATGTAGTTGTATTTCATCGTCTTACACCGCCTAGTATCGGTGTGATATATAATAGTGCTGTACGATGCACACGTTTTACTATAATCCGTGGATCTCAGGGTTGTGCACCAGATGAAGCGGTAGGTCCTGGAATTTCTTATTGCTTTGACATTCTTGCCCTGTCCCATTCGCTGCCTAACAAGGTATTTTGTGTCATGGTAACGCATGAAGTGAACCAGTCTCCGGGCACGGGGCCCAGTGAGAGTGCCACAATAAGGGGGAGGGAGGGGGACTGCGGGGGCTCAAAAACCCTGTGGATCCTTAGACAAAAACTAGAGAGAACATGCACATTGTATCTCAGCTTCATTATAAATGTAAAGGGGAGATTTCAAGTAAAACCTAAGACTTAAAACCTAGTAACTCTGTTAATCCTTTGCTTGAATATTCTTCTCGAGTTATATGATGTTTTCCTCTCCATTTACATCCAAAGCTACAGAAGAACAGTTGGTTTCCATTTGCCAGACCGCATTGCATTGTGGGAGCCCAGGTGACAGATTCAGTTAGAGCTGAGCCGTGAAGCTTCATAGTTATAGGTGCGCTATGAGGTCACATGACTGGCAGAGGGGTTGTTTGTTGTCTGTTTCCAGGGGCAACCAGAAGAAATGTGAAAGTGACTGGAGAAGATATTAAATAACTCAAAGGGGAACTTTTAGGCCACAATAAAGGCGTTATTAAAAAGTTGCAGATTTGTGCCCTTCATTCTGTCCCAAGGAAGGCTTATGGCTTTCATTAATAAGGTCAACCCCACCTTGGAGGACTTTGGTGGGCATCTCCCTACATCTATACCCAATATGACCTTGACCTTTTTATGATGTACACTTTTTGGCTCTACACTCCCCTGAGAGAGACCTTACGATCTTTGAGCAGCTCATAGCGACAGCAAGAGCGCTGGTGCCTTTCCGTTGAGCGAAGCGAGTTTCGGATGCTTGATCCGAAGTCGCTTAGTTCAAAACTTCGGCATAATACAGTACGGAGATTTGCATGGGCTGTGATGAGCCGAAGTACGTTCTTCACGAGACTTCGGTAATTGATTATTACAGTGAAAACCACTTTAAAACTTGGAACCGAACTCGGCTTTGGGCCTGAGTGGTACCGTGGAACCGAAGCAGAGTTTGGTTCCAAGGTTTTTCACCGTAATAATCAATTTCCGAAGTTATTCATAATGGACTTTGCCTCATCGGAGGCAGTACATTCTAATGCTGTATGGAGAAGGATCTCTGTACAGCATCATAACGAATTTTTTAGCAAAGCGATTTTGGATGTAGCATCTAAAGTCGCTTCGCTCATCTCTAGTTTCCACCACTACCTCCAACTCTAGAAGAGCGGTGCACTAAGGTTGACTAGATATAAAACTTTGAGGAACTCCCCAGCTGGACAGAGAGGAACCATGATAACTTCATGAAGATCTGGAGTCCATGGAGAGCCTTCAGGAGGCAGCCATAACTGGAGCCCTGATACTCGTGGTACTCTCGGTACTCTTTGTTCTTCTGATACTCTGAGATTATGAGGTTATAACACGAGAGATAGGCAGAGCTTTTAGGGTGCAGTACTGGTATGTGTGACTTGTGATTTCTTTACTCTGTGGTTTATTGTCTTTATATCATTTTTTTACCCATTTTTCTTGATGCATTTTTCATACATGCTCATCGCTATAGGTTATGGTTTGTGGACTGGCATAGAGTTTGCTCCCCCCTTCCCCCTATTCCTGTTTGCCCTTTGTGTGACTATGTTTATCCAGTGGTCGTATACTGTATTAATGTGTCTTGTATGTCTTTATTGATTAGGAAGTAGGCAAATGGCCTCTTGGGCCGGCGCCTGCACAGATCGCCTTTAAATTGGGACCATATTATGGGCAATATTAAACATTTTTTGGGGTCGATGTGTGTAGCGTAATTCTATGCTTCATATTTTCATATCTCACACTGTATTGCGTTCTTTGTATGTTATGAAAACTTGAATAAAAGTGAATTTACAAAAAAATGTAAGTTAAAGATTTGCATCATATTTCCCCCTTCACGACACTTTTTTGGGTGGGGAGAGGGCGTTACAGCCGGTCAAACACATTTATCTTTATTCATGCCAGTTTTCTAGCGGGTATTAAGACAGAAATCTACAGTACTTCACCTAGGAGGAGATAAATAGAACTGTAAATAAAATGAACTACATTATAGCAGTGTGCACGTTAGCGCCTGCACAGTGCTGCGGTCGCTTTGTGTTTTGTTGTTTTTGCTTTTCAGCGGATGTGCAGCTGTCCATTGACCTCACTTTGTTCCGGAGGTGCTGAATAACGTAGTATTTTTAGATATATGTATAGAAGATGATGGAACGTCCCCGGAGGAGACAGATGGTCCAAATAATACGGCAGATCAGTTCTCAAGCCGTGAAACTCAATATACGTGCAGATTATAGAGCGAATCCAGGAAGATACACTCCCCAACATCGAAAGTGCACCGCCAAGAAGGAAAAGTAGTGGGATTCTGGAAATTACAGGATCGATAGACGCGGTAATGATATGCAAATGATGAAAAACTGGAAACAAAATATTCAAAAACATCTCGATTTATTCAATATGGGGAAATCCACGCACTTGGCATGAGATCAGTGAGGTTATTAATGGTTGTATGAAGAATGTTCTGCCGCACTGAATGCACGTGGGCACGCCAATCATAAAGATCTGCTGCTGGCAGCTCCCTTTTCAATTGCCAACCAATGACGTCTCACATCTGCTCGATGGGAAACGAGTCCAGAGAAGTTTCAGGCCATGCTGGCATAACTGCTCACAATAGCATGAGACACATGTAGCCTGGCGTGTTGAAAAACAGCAGTATTATAGTAGTTATATTCTTGTACATAGGAGCAGTATTATAGTAGTTATATTCTTGTACATAGGAGGCAGTATTATAGTAGTTATATTCTTGTACATAGGAGCAGTATTATAGTAGTTATATTCTTGTACATAGGAGGCAGTATTATAGTAGTTATATTCTTGTACATAGGAGGCAGTATTATAGTAGTTATATTCTTGTACATAGGAGGCAGTATTATAGTAGTTATATACCTGTACATAGGAGCAGTATTATAGTAGTTATATTCTTGTACATAGGAGCAGTATTATAGTAGTTATATACCTGTACATAGGAGCAGTATTATAGTAGTTATATTCTTGTACATAGGAGCAGTATTATAGTAGTTATATTCTTGTACATAGGAGCAGCATTATAGTAGTTATATTCTTGTACATAGGAGGCAGTATTATAGTAGTTATATTCTTGTACATAGGAGCAGTATTATAGTAGTTATATTCTTGTACATAGGAGCAGTATTATAGTAGTTATATTCTTGTACATAGGAGCAGTATTATAGTAGTTATATTCTTGTACATAGGAGCAGTATTATAGTAGTTATATTCTTGTACATAGGAGCAGTATTATAGTAGTTATATTCTTGTATATAGGAGCAGTATTATAGTAGTTATATTCTTGTACATAGGAGGCAGTAATATAGTAGTTATATTCTTGTATATAGGAGCAGTATTATAGTAGTTATATTCTTGTACATAGGAGCAGTATTATAGTAGTTATATTCTTGTACATAGGAGGCAGTATTATAGTAGTTATATTCTTGTACATAGGAGGCAGTATTATAGTAGTTATATTCTTGTACATAGGAGGCAGTATTATAGTAGTTATATTCTTGTACATAGGAGCAGTATTATAGTAGTTATATTCTTGTACATAGGAGCAGTATTATAGTAGTTATATTCCTGTACATAGGAGCAGTATTATAGTAGTTATATTCTTGTACATAGGAGCAGTAATATAGTAGTTATATTCTTGTACATAGGAGCAGTATTATAGTAGTTATATTCTTGTACATAGGAGGCAGTATTATAGTAGTTATATTCTTGTACATAGGAGCAGTATTATAGTAGTTATATTCTGGTACATAGGAGGCAGTATTATAGTAGTTATATTCTTGTACATAGGAGGCAGTATTATAGTAGTTATATCCTTGTACATAGGAGCAGTATTATAGTAGTTATATTCTTGTACATAGGAGCAGTATTATAGTAGTTATATTCTTGTACATAGGAGCAGTATTATAGTAGTTATATTCTTGTATATAGGAGCAGTATTATAGTAGTTATATTCTTGTACATAGGAGGCAGTATTATAGTAGTTATATTCCTGTACATAGGAGCAGTATTATAGCAGTTATATTCTTGTACATAGGAGGCAGTATTATACCAGTTATATTCTTGTACATAGGAGGCAGTATTATAGTAGTTATATTCTTGTACATAGGAGCAGTATTATAGTAGTTATATTCTTGTACATAGGAGCAGTATTATAGTAGTTATATTCTTGTACATAGGAGCAGTATTATAGTAGTTATATTCTTGTACATAGGAGGCAGTATTATAGTAGTTATATTCCTGTACATAGGAGCAGTATTATAGCAGTTATATTCTTGTACATAGGAGGCAGTATTATACCAGTTATATTCTTGTACATAGGAGGCAGTATTATAGTAGTTATATTCTTGTACATAGGAGCAGTATTATAGTAGTTATATTCTTGTACATAGGAGCAGTATTATAGTAGTTATATTCTTGTATATAGGAGCAGTATTATAGTAGTTATATTCTTGTACATAGGAGGCAGTATTATAGTAGTTATATTCCTGTACATAGGAGCAGTATTATAGCAGTTATATTCTTGTACATAGGAGGCAGTATTATACCAGTTATATTCTTGTACATAGGAGGCAGTATTATAGTAGTTATATTCTTGTACATAGGAGCAGTATTATAGTAGTTATATTCTTGTACATAGGAGCAGTATTATAGTAGTTATATTCTTGTACATAGGAGGCAGTATTATAGTAGTTATATTCTTGTACACAGGAGCAGTATTATAGTAGTTATATTCTTGTACACAGGAGCAGTATTATAGTAGTTATATTCTTTATCAAATTTCTTTTTATTTGAGAAAAATACACAGTCATGTAGAAAGTCATACATCTTAGTAGTTATATTCTTGTACACAGGAGCAGTATTATAGTAGTTATATTCTTGTACACAGGAGCAGTATTATAGTAGTTATATTCTTTATCAAATTTCTTTTTATTTGAGAAAAATACACAGTCATGTAGAAAGTCATACATCTTGTGTCCAGACGCAGCTGGATAAGTGCATAGTCATCAAACACAATGTATTCAAGATGATTGCATACACGACTTCAGATAATGGAGTGAAATATGTAAACAAATATCTGATGGGGGGGGGGTATAACAAGACAAAGGGAGGTGGGTTAGGTGAGAGAGGGGGGAGGGGGAGAGTTGGATGTCAAACAAAATCTTAAGTCAAGACATATCTAAGCCTAGAATTTGTGATATAGCTTCCAAGGAGACCATAGTTTAACAAAAACTACTCTAGAGTGATTTTCCCAGTGGGCTAATTCTTCAAACCGATATAGTTGGTCAATTTTTTCGGTCCACATCAAGAACGAGGGAGCTGATTCATTTTTCCATAATAGAGGAATCAGCAGCCGAGCTGCTATAATAAGCATGGTTTGTAGGTTATACTTTGAGGGGGTGAGCGTGCTATTTGGACACAGTAGTTATATTCTTGTACATAGGAGCAGTATTATAGTAGTTATATTCTTGTACATAGGAGCAGTATTATAGTAGTTATATCCCTGTACATAGGAGCAGTATTATAGTAGTTATATAATTGTACATAGGAGCAGTATTATAGTAGTTATATTCTTGTACATAGGAGCAGTATTATAGTAGTTATATTCTTGTACATAGGAGCAGTATTATAGTAGTTATATAATTGTACATAGGAGCAGTATTATAGTAGTTATATTCTTGTACATAGGAGCAGTATTATAGTAGTTATATCCTTGTACATAGGAGCAGTATTATAGTAGTTATATTCTGGTACGTAGGAGCAGTATTATAGTAGTTATATTCTTGTACATAGGAGGCAGTATTATAGTAGTTATATTCTTGTACATAGGAGCAGTATTATAGTAGTTATATTCTTGTACATAGGAGGCAGTATTATAGTAGTTATATTCTTGTACATAGGAGGTAGTAATATAGTAGTTATATTCTTGTACATAGGAGCAGTATTATAGTAGTTATATTCTTGTACATAGGAGGCAGTATTATAGTAGTTATATTCTTGTACATAGGAGCAGTATTATAGTAGTTATATCCTTGTACATAGGAGCAGTATTATAGTAGTTATATTCTGGTACATAGGAGCAGTATTATAGTAGTTATATTCTTGTACATAGGAGGCAGTATTATAGTAGTTATATTCTTGTACATAGGAGCAGTATTATAGTAGTTATATTCTTGTACATAGGAGGCAGTATTATAGTAGTTATATTCTTGTACATAGGAGGTAGTAATATAGTAGTTATATTCTTGTACATAGGAGCAGTATTATAGTAGTTATATTCTTGTACATAGGAGGCAGTATTATAGTAGTTATATTCTTGTACATAGGAGCAGTATTATAGTAGTTATATTCTTGTACACAGGAGCAGTATTATAGTAGTTATAGTCTTGTACATAGGAGGCAGTATTATAGTAGTTATATTCTTGTACATAGGAGCAGTATTATAGTAGTTATATTCTTGTACATAGGAGCTGTATTATAGTAGTTATATTCTTGTACATAGGAGCGGTATTATAGTAGTTATATTCTTGTACATAGGAGCAGTATTATAGTAGTTATATTCTTGTACATAAGAGGCAGTATTATAGTAGGTATATTCTTGTACAAGGGAGGCAGTATTATAGTAGTTATAGTCTTGTACATAGAAGCAGTATTATAGTAGTTATATTCTTGTACATAAGAGGCAGTATTATAGTAGGTATATTCTTGTACATAGGAGCAGTATTATAGTAGTTATATTCTTGTACATAGAAGGCAGTATTATAGTAGTTATATTCTTGTACATAGGAGCAGTATTATAGTAGTTATATTCTTGTACATAGGGGGAAGTATTATAGTAGTTATATTCTTGTACATAGGAGCAGTATTATAGTAGTTATATTCTTGTATATAGGAGGCAGTATTATAGTAGTTATATTCTTGTACATAGGAGCAGTATTATAGTAGTTATATTCTTGTACATAGGAGCAGTATTATAGTAGTTATATTCTTGTACATAGGAGCAGTATTATAGTAGTTATATTCTTGTACATAGGAGCAGTATTATAGTAGTTATATTCTAGTACATAGGAAGCAGTATTATAGTAGTTATATTCTTGTACATAGGAGCAGTATTATAGTAGTTATATTCTTGTACATAGGAGGCAGTATTATAGTAGTTATATTCTTGTACATAGGAGCAGTATTATAGTAGTTATATTCTAGTACATAGGAAGCAGTATTATAGTAGTTATATTCTTGTACATAGGAGCAGTATTATAGTAGTTATATTCTTGTACATAGGAGGCAGTATTATAGTAGTTATATTCTTGTACATAGGAGCAGTATTATAGTAGTTATATTCTTGTACATAGGAGCAGTATTATAGTAGTTATATTCTTGTACATAGGAGCAGTATTATAGTGGTTATATCCCTGTACATAGGGCAGTATTATAGTAGTTATATTCTTGTACATAGGGGGCAGTATTATAGTAGTTATATTCTTGTACATAGGAGCAGTATTATAGTAGTTATATCCCTGTACATAGGAGCAGTATTATAGTAGTTATATAATTGTACATAGGAGCAGTATTATAGTAGTTATATTCTTGTACATAGGAGCAGTATTATAGTAGTTATATTCTTGTACATAGGAGCAGTATTATAGTAGTTATATAATTGTACATAGGAGCAGTATTATAGTAGTTATATTCTTGTACATAGGAGCAGTATTATAGTAGTTATATCCTTGTACATAGGAGCAGTATTATAGTAGTTATATTCTGGTACATAGGAGCAGTATTATAGTAGTTATATTCTTGTACATAGGAGGCAGTATTATAGTAGTTATATTCTTGTACATAGGAGCAGTATTATAGTAGTTATATTCTTGTACATAGGAGGCAGTATTATAGTAGTTATATTCTTGTACATAGGAGGTAGTAATATAGTAGTTATATTCTTGTACATAGGAGCAGTATTATAGTAGTTATATTCTTGTACATAGGAGGCAGTATTATAGTAGTTATATTCTTGTACATAGGAGCAGTATTATAGTAGTTATATCCTTGTACATAGGAGCAGTATTATAGTAGTTATATTCTGGTACATAGGAGCAGTATTATAGTAGTTATATTCTTGTACATAGGAGGCAGTATTATAGTAGTTATATCCCTGTACATAGGAGCAGTATTATAGTAGTTATATAATTGTACATAGGAGCAGTATTATAGTAGTTATATTCTTGTACATAGGAGCAGTATTATAGTAGTTATATTCTTGTACATAGGAGCAGTATTATAGTAGTTATATAATTGTACATAGGAGCAGTATTATAGTAGTTATATAATTGTACATAGGAGCAGTATTATAGTAGTTATATTCTTGTACATAGGAGCAGTATTATAGTAGTTATATTCTTGTACATAGGAGCAGTATTATAGTAGTTATATAATTGTACATAGGAGCAGTATTATAGTAGTTATATTCTTGTACATAGGAGCAGTATTATAGTAGTTATATCCTTGTACATAGGAGCAGTATTATAGTAGTTATATCCTTGTACATAGGAGCAGTATTATAGTAGTTATATTCTGGTACATAGGAGCAGTATTATAGTAGTTATATTCTTGTACATAGGAGGCAGTATTATAGTAGTTATATTCTTGTACATAGGAGCAGTATTATAGTAGTTATATTCTTGTACATAGGAGGCAGTATTATAGTAGTTATATTCTTGTACATAGGAGGTAGTAATATAGTAGTTATATTCTTGTACATAGGAGCAGTATTATAGTAGTTATATTCTTGTACATAGGAGGCAGTATTATAGTAGTTATATTCTTGTACATAGGAGCAGTATTATAGTAGTTATATCCTTGTACATAGGAGCAGTATTATAGTAGTTATATTCTGGTACATAGGAGCAGTATTATAGTAGTTATATTCTTGTACATAGGAGGCAGTATTATAGTAGTTATATCCCTGTACATAGGAGCAGTATTATAGTAGTTATATAATTGTACATAGGAGCAGTATTATAGTAGTTATATTCTTGTACATAGGAGCAGTATTATAGTAGTTATATTCTTGTACATAGGAGCAGTATTATAGTAGTTATATAATTGTACATAGGAGCAGTATTATAGTAGTTATATAATTGTACATAGGAGCAGTATTATAGTAGTTATATTCTTGTACATAGGAGCAGTATTATAGTAGTTATATTCTTGTACATAGGAGCAGTATTATAGTAGTTATATAATTGTACATAGGAGCAGTATTATAGTAGTTATATTCTTGTACATAGGAGCAGTATTATAGTAGTTATATCCTTGTACATAGGAGCAGTATTATAGTAGTTATATTCTGGTACATAGGAGCAGTATTATAGTAGTTATATTCTTGTACATAGGAGGCAGTATTATAGTAGTTATATTCTTGTACATAGGAGCAGTATTATAGTAGTTATATTCTTGTACATAGGAGGCAGTATTATAGTAGTTATATTCTTGTACATAGGAGGTAGTAATATAGTAGTTATATTCTTGTACATAGGAGCAGTATTATAGTAGTTATATTCTTGTACATAGGAGGCAGTATTATAGTAGTTATATTCTTGTACATAGGAGCAGTATTATAGTAGTTATATCCTTGTACATAGGAGCAGTATTATAGTAGTTATATTCTGGTACATAGGAGCAGTATTATAGTAGTTATATTCTTGTACATAGGAGGCAGTATTATAGTAGTTATATTCTTGTACATAGGAGCAGTATTATAGTAGTTATATTCTTGTACATAGGAGGCAGTATTATAGTAGTTATATTCTTGTACATAGGAGGTAGTAATATAGTAGTTATATTCTTGTACATAGGAGCAGTATTATAGTAGTTATATTCTTGTACATAGGAGGCAGTATTATAGTAGTTATATTCTTGTACATAGGAGCAGTATTATAGTAGTTATATTCTTGTACACAGGAGCAGTATTATAGTAGTTATAGTCTTGTACATAGGAGGCAGTATTATAGTAGTTATATTCTTGTACATAGGAGCAGTATTATAGTAGTTATATTCTTGTACATAGGAGCTGTATTATAGTAGTTATATTCTTGTACATAGGAGCGGTATTATAGTAGTTATATTCTTGTACATAGGAGCAGTATTATAGTAGTTATATTCTTGTACATAAGAGGCAGTATTATAGTAGGTATATTCTTGTACAAGGGAGGCAGTATTATAGTAGTTATAGTCTTGTACATAGAAGCAGTATTATAGTAGTTATATTCTTGTACATAAGAGGCAGTATTATAGTAGGTATATTCTTGTACATAGGAGCAGTATTATAGTAGTTATATTCTTGTACATAGAAGGCAGT
Source organism: Bufo bufo (assembly GCF_905171765.1). Taxonomy (NCBI): domain Eukaryota; kingdom Metazoa; phylum Chordata; class Amphibia; order Anura; family Bufonidae; genus Bufo; species Bufo bufo. The sequence goes on along the minus strand of NC_053396.1, from coordinate 6,689,007 downwards.
ATTATAGTAGTTATATTCTTGTACATAGGAGCAGTATTATAGTAGTTATATTCTTGTACATAGGGGGAAGTATTATAGTAGTTATATTCTTGTACATAGGAGCAGTATTATAGTAGTTATATTCTTGTATATAGGAGGCAGTATTATAGTAGTTATATTCTTGTACATAGGAGCAGTATTATAGTAGTTATATTCTTGTACATAGGAGCAGTATTATAGTAGTTATATTCTTGTACATAGGAGCAGTATTATAGTAGTTATATTCTTGTACATAGGAGCAGTATTATAGTAGTTATATTCTAGTACATAGGAAGCAGTATTATAGTAGTTATATTCTTGTACATAGGAGCAGTATTATAGTAGTTATATTCTTGTACATAGGAGGCAGTATTATAGTAGTTATATTCTTGTACATAGGAGCAGTATTATAGTAGTTATATTCTAGTACATAGGAAGCAGTATTATAGTAGTTATATTCTTGTACATAGGAGCAGTATTATAGTAGTTATATTCTTGTACATAGGAGGCAGTATTATAGTAGTTATATTCTTGTACATAGGAGCAGTATTATAGTAGTTATATTCTTGTACATAGGAGCAGTATTATAGTAGTTATATTCTTGTACATAGGAGCAGTATTATAGTGGTTATATCCCTGTACATAGGGCAGTATTATAGTAGTTATATTCTTGTACATAGGGGGCAGTATTATAGTAGTTAATTCTTGTACATAGGAGCAGTATTATAGTAGTTATATTCTTGTACATAGGAGCAGTATTATAGTAGTTATATTCTTGTACATAGGAGCGGTATTATAGTAGTTATATTCTTGTACATAGGAGCAGTATTATAGTACTTATATTCTTGTACATAGGAGAAGTATTATAGTAGTTATATTCTTGTACATAGGAGCGGTATTATAGTAGTTATATTCTTGTACATAGGAGCAGTATTATAGTAGTTATATTCTTGTACATAGGAGGCAGTATTATAGTAGTTATATTCTTGTACATAGGAGGCAGTATTATAGTAGTTATATTCTTGTACATAGAAGGCAGTATTATAGTAGTTATATTCCTGTACATAGGAGCAGTATTATAGTAGTTATATTCTTGTACATAGGATTAGTATTGTAGTAGTTATATTCTTGTACATAGGAGCAGTATTATAGTAGTTGTATTCCTGTACATAGGAGCAGTATTATAGTAGTTGTATTCTTGTACATAGGAGCAGTATTATAGTAGTTATAGTCTTGTACATAGGAGCAGTATTACAGTAGTTATATTCCTGTACATAGGAGGCAGTATTATAGTAGTTATAGTCCTGTACATAGGAGGTAGTATTATAGTAGTTGTATACCTGTACATAGGAGCAGTATTATAGTAGTTATATTCTTGCACATAGGACGCGGTATTATAGTAGTTATATTCTTGTACATATAAGCAGTATTATAGTAGTTATATTCTTGTACATAGGAGCAGTATTATAGTAGTTATATTACTGTACATAGGAGCAGTATTATAGTAGTTATATTCTTGTACATAGGGGGAAGTATTATAGTAGTTATATTCTTGTACATAGGAGCAGTATTATAGTAGTTATATTCTTGTATATAGGAGGCAGTATTATAGTAGTTATATTCTTGTACATAGGAGCAGTATTATAGTAGTTATATTCTTGTACATAGGAGCAGTATTATAGTAGTTATATTCTTGTACATAGGAGCAGTATTATAGTAGTTATATTCTTGTACATAGGAGCAGTATTATAGTAGATATATTCTTGTACATAGGAGCAGTATTATAGTAGTTATATTCTTGTACATAGGAGCAGTATTATAGTAGTTATATTCTTGTACATAGGAGCAGTATTATAGTAGTTATATTCTTGTACATAGGAGGCAGTATTATAGTAGTTATATTCTTGTACATAGGAGCAGTATTATAGTAGTTATATTCTTGTACATAGGAGCAGTATTATAGTAGTTATATTCTTGTACATAGGAGCAGTATTATAGTGGTTATATCCCTGTACATAGGGCAGTATTATAGTAGTTATATTCTTGTACATAGGGGGCAGTATTATAGTAGTTATATTCTTGTACATAGGAGCAGTATCATAGTAGTTATATTCTTGTACATAGGAGCAGTATTATAGTAGTTATATTCTTGTACATAGGAGGCAGTATTATAGTAGTTATATTCTTGTACATAGGAGCAGTATTATAGTACTTATATTCTTGTATATAGGAGAAGTATTATAGTAGTTATATTCTTGTACATAGGAGCGGTATTATAGTAGTTATATTCTTGTACATAGGAGCGGTATTATAGTAGTTATATTCTTGTACATAGGAGGCAGTATTATAGTAGTTATATTCTTGTACATAGGAGGCAGTATTATAGTAGTTATATTCTTGTACATAGGAGGCAGTATTATAGTAGTTATATTCCTGTACATAGGAGCAGTATTATAGTAGTTATATTCTTGTACATAGGATTAGTATTATAGTAGTTATATTCTTGTACATAGGAGCAGTATTATAGTAGTTGTATTCCTGTACATAGGAGCAGTATTATAGTAGTTGTATTCTTGTACATAGGAGCAGTATTATAGTAGTTATAGTCTTGTACATAGGAGCAGTATTACAGTAGTTATATTCCTGTACATAGGAGGCAGTATTATAGTAGTTATAGTCCTGTACATAGGAGGTAGTATTATAGTAGTTGTATACCTGTACATAGGAGCAGTATTATAGTAGTTATATTCTTGCACATAGGACGCGGTATTATAGTAGTTATATTCTTGTACATATAAGCAGTATTATAGTAGTTATATTCTTGTACATAGGAGCAGTATTATAGTAGTTATATTCGTGTACATAGGAGCAGTATTATAGTAGTTATATTCTTGTACATAGGGAGCAGTATTATAGTAGTTTTATTCCTGTACATAGGAGGCAGTATTATAGTAGTTATATTCTTGTATATAGGAGGCAGTATTATAGTAGATATATTCTTGTACATAGGAGGCAGTATTATAGTAGTTATATTATTGTATATAGGAGCAGTATTATAGTAGTTATATTCTTATACATAGGAGCAGTATTATAGTAGTTATATTCTTGTACATAAGAGCAGTATTATAGTAGTTATATTCTTGTATATAGGAGGCAGTATTATAGTAGTTATATTCTTGTACATAAGAGCAGTATTATAGTAGTTATATTCTTGTACATAGGTGCAGTATTATAGTAGTTATATTCTTGTACATAGGAGCAGTATTATAGTAGTTATATTCTTGTACATAGGAGGCAGTATTATAGTAGTTATATTCCTGTACATAGGAGGCAGTATTATAGTAGTTATATTCTTGTACATAGGAGGCAGTATTATAGTAGTTATATTCTTGTATATAGGAGGCAGTATTATAGTAGTTATATTCTTGTACATAGGAGGCAGTATTATAGTAGATATATTCTTGTACATAGGAGGCAGTATTATAGTAGTTATATTCTTGTACATAGGAGGCAGTATTATTGTAGTTATATTCTTGTACATAGGAGCAGTATTATAGTAGTTATATTCTTGTACATAGGAGGAGTATTATAGTAGTTATATTCTTGTACATAGAAGGCAGTATTATAGTAGTTATATTCTTGTACACAGGAGGCAGTATTATAGTAGTTATATTCTTGTACATAGGAGGCAGTATTATAGTAGTTATATTCTTGTACATAGGAGGCAGTATTATAGTTGTTATATTCTTGTACATAGGAGGCAGTATTATAGTTGTTATATTCTTGTACATAGGAGCAGTATTATAGTAGCTATATTCCTGTACATAGGAGCAGTATTATAGTAGTTATATTCTTGTACATAGGAGCAGTATTATAGTAGTTATATTCTTGTACATAGGAGCAGTATTATAGTAGATATATTCTTGTACATAGGAGCAGTATTATAGTAGTTATATTCTTGTACATAGGAGCAGTATTATAGTAGATATATTCTTGTACATAGGAGCAGTATTATAGTAGTTATATTCTTGTACTTAGGAAGCTGCATTATCGTATTTTTATGTATGTGTTTTAAAGCACAGCTAAGATTTTTTTACAATGTGGTGCAGTAAAAAGTAAAATGTGGCAGATGCTCAGATAACATTAAAGGGTTTCTGTCATGAGAAATAACGTTATGTAGCTGACTGCCATTCAGTCAGCTACAGGCGCAGTGAGGAAGCCGGCAGCAGGAGCGTGTCCTTCACTCATTGCGCCTGCGCCGAATACTAAACAGGACGGCGCATGTGCGGGATTTACGGGATAATTAGGAGAACTCAAAAGTCAATAAACTGGACCTGGGCGTGCAAAAGGGTGCTTAGACCGAGTCTCCAGGTGCTGAAGCAATGACCCAGTAGCACCTAGAGGCTCAAAGTCTTTATTTTAAGAGAACGGCGGCCGACAGGGAGTTATAAAGCATACGGTTATGTACTGCTGAGATCAGCACATCGCTAATGTCAGTCAGCTACATAACGTTCTTTCTGATGACAGAAACCCTTTAAGTGAATCTCTTAATTGTTGTAGATATATATACACATACATATTATTACAGTAGAACACTCAGTCCGCTTTGGGCCCTGAGACTCCTTGGAGTGATCCTGGCGCTATGTACAATCATACTCCGAGACTTCGAGATAAAAGGTCTGCCTCATCTCCATCACAAAGCCGCTCTCTGTATAACAGAACAAGACGCGTCTTGTATTAATCTCCTCTATTAGCTACAATGACTTTCCTTTACTGTGCAACTGCACTTATTACAAACCACTAGAAAGACTAGAGCCAGATAAGTGCCGACAATACTGGACGCAAACTCACACAGGACAATTAACCGAAATGAGCATTTTAAAATGATGAAAAATTCATAATTAATCGTATATTTAGATCAAAGTTAAAATGTTCACTTTATAAAATTAAAAGGAGCGGACCACCCATGCCGACCTCCTCTTCATCCGCCATCTGTGCGATGTGTTCTCATAGCTGAGATAGTCGGCACAGTTGTTTCAACCCAAATGGCCTCTTGAAGTTGTGATCAGAGAATCGAAAGAAGCAGACGTCATCTCAGAGACTACTCAGAACTGCAGGGAAGTGAGTCATGTGACACCTGTCAGCGCAGCTGAATGGCTAGGAAGGCTCACAGAGGGGAGGAGCATAGGTGGCAAGGCTTTCTCCAGAACTTCTTACATTGTTAGTTCACATCAATTCTTGGCACTACTTGGGCCCCAAAATAATGCAACAAGAACAAAAAAAAAGTTGCAAAACTAAAGAAATAATTTTAAAAAAAGCAAACACTTTTTTTGCATCTCACTTTTAGAAAATTGTAAAAAAAAAAAGGGCGTGGTTTACCGGGAGGGTGTGGCCTAAAACTTTTCAACAGATTTATTAATACAAAATTAATGACATCAGAAAACCAAGTCAGTCACTAGTGTAAATTTAATAATATACGTAGTCACAGAGCACCTTCACCAGTGCAAAACGTAACCTTTACTGATAATATTTAAAATTAACCCAAAAAGTGCCAATAAAATTTCTTTATCTAGTAGGCTGGGAATACTGAGGATAAGAGAAATGACTTAACCCTCACGCTTGCCCTATAGACTGATGTCCCTGCCTACAAAAACGGAATGGCCGCCCCGATAGGGGCGATCCCGTGTCAGGAACCTCCTAATAGCCTTATATGTCCCCGACAAGGGATGGATACCACCACCCAAAGAACTAAAGAAATCACTGGTGAACTCACACACATTCTGTATGCAGCTGAACCTCCAATAGCATCAAGGTATTATGATTACCAATAGGGAATAGGAGCACACCCAGATAATAAACTTCGTCCCGACGCGTTCCTCCGATCCGTTTAATAGAATTAGTTAATCAGGGGACCACATTAACATAAATCACCTCAGCCTCAAAAATAAAACGGAAGAAGGATATATGTGCGATAATGCCCAAATAATGCCCAAGAATGATTATACCACATTTTGGCCCACAACCTAAAAACCATTACCTGTAGTCAGACCCATATACAGGTTAAATATATAACAAATTGTATAGACATCAATACTGGTGATGAAAATTGCATACAGACCAGTTAATGATCGAAAAAGCATATCTGTATAATATACCCAGGGAGAAAACTTCCCTTGTAGTTTACAGTCAGGTCCATAAATATTGGGACATGGACACAAGTCTAACATTTTTGGCTCTATACACCACCACAATGGTGAAATGAAACGAACAAGATGTGCTTTACCTGCAGACTGTCAGCTGTAATTTGAGGGTATTTACATCCAGATCAGGTGAACGGTGTAGGAATTACAACAGTTTCCATATGTGCCTCCCACTTGTTAAGGGACCAAAAGTAATGGGACAATTGGCTTCTCGGCTGTTCCATGGCCAGGTGTGTGTTATTCCCTCATTATCCCAATTACAATGAGCAGATAGAAGGTCCAGAGGTCATTTCCAGTCTGCTAATTGCATTTGGAATCTGTTGCTGTCAACTGTCAAGATGAGATCCAAAGAGCTGTCACTATCAGTGAAGCCATCATTAGGGTGAAAAAACACAACAAACCCATCAGAGAGATAGCAAAAACATTAGGCCAAAACAACTGTTTGGAACATTCTTAAAAAGAGGGAACGCACCGGTGAGCTCAGCAACACCAAAAGACCCGGAAGACCACGGAAAACAACTGTTTGGAACATTCTTATAAAGAAGGAACGCACCGGGTAGCTCAGCAACACCAAAAGACCCAGAAGACCACGGAAAACAACTGCGGTGGATGACCGAAGAATTCTTTCCCTGGTGAAGAAAACACCCTTCACAACAGTTGGCCAGATCAAGAACACTCTCCAGGAGGTAGGTGTATGTGTGTCAAAGTCAACAATCAGGAGAAGACTTCACCAGAGTGAATACAGAGGGTTCACCACAAGATGTAAACCATTGGTGAGCCTCAAAAACAGGAAGGCCAGATTAGAGTTTGCCAAATGACATCTAAAAAAGCCTTCACAGTTCTGGAACAACATCCTATGGACAGAGGAGACCAAGATCAACTTGTACCAGAGCGATGGGAAGAGAAGAGTATGGAGAAGGAAAGGAGCTGCTCATGAGCCTAAGCATACCACCTCATCAGTGAAGCATGGTGGTGGTAGTGTCATGGCGTGGGCATGTATGGCTGCCAATGGAACTGCTTCTCTTGTATTTATTGATGATGTGACTGCTGACAAAAGCAGCAGGATGAATTCTGAAGTGTTTGGGGCAATATTATCTGCTCATATTCAGCCAAATACTTCAGAACTCATTGGACGGCGCTTCACAGTGCAGATGGACAATGACCCAAAGCATACTGCAAAAGCAACCAAAGAGTTTAAGGGAAAGAAGTGGAATGTTATGCAATGGCCGAGTCAATCACCGGACCTGAATCCGATTGAGCATTTCACTGGCTGAAGACAAAACTGAAGGGAAAATGCCCCAAGAACAAGCAGGAACTGCAGACAGTGGCAGTAGAGGCCTGGCAGAGCAGCACCAGGGATGAGACCCAGCGTCTGGTGATGTCTATGCGTTCCAGACTTCAGGCTGTAATTGACTGCAATTGAAAAGTATTAAAAAGTGAAAGTTTGATTTATGATTATTATTCTGTCCCATTACTTTTGGTCCCTTAACAAGTGGGAGGCACATATGCAAACTGCTGTAATTCCTGCACCGTTCACCTGATTTGGATGTAAATCCCCTCAAATTACAGCTGACAGTCTGCAGGTAAAGCACATCTTGTTTGTTTCATTTATAATCCATTGTGGTGGTGTATAGAGCCAGAAATGTTAGAATTGTGTCCATGTCCCAATATTTATGGACCTGACTGTATATGCCAGGTCCAGGCTTAGACAGGGTCCAGTAATGGTTGCAGATTACAGTATCAGCATTGGTGGTTACTGATTGATACGGGAAAGGACAGAAAAATAACTGGGCATATAACCAATTATAAAATTAGTTGACCACTGTCTCATAAGAGTATTAGATGAATATTTAAATGCTAATCAAGCCACATTTATCAGTCATAGATATAAACTATTATCGGCTCACATAGGTAAGTGGGAACTTAAAGAGAACCTCTCACCGCTCCTGACATGTCTGTTTTAATTGCTCCATGCATTCCCCACATACTAATAATTTTGGAGCCTCTATTCTTATGTCTGTATGTTGTCCCATTCCTCTGTTATTTCTACTAGAAGTTATGAATAATTGCTAGCAGTCTGCAGTAAGGGTACGGAGGGGTGGTAACCAGTTGGGGGGGTGTACCTGCACAGTCTGACTCTATCCAATCAGTGCTGCAGGTGTCACTGTGCAGGTACACACCCCCCCCCCAACTTGTTACCACCCCTCCGTACCCGTACTGCAGACTGCTAGCAATTATTCATAACTTCTAGTAGAAATAACAGAGGAATGGGACAACATACAGACATAAGAATAGAGGTTCCAGAATTATTAGTATGTGGGGAATGCATGGAGCAATTAAAACAGACATGTCAGGAGCGGGGAGAGGTCCTCTTTAATGTCAGGGAAGGTTACTATCCCATCTATCTAAGTTGATTTAATTGGTGCAGTAACTTGTTAACTGCATCACTCCTCACCAGTGGCGACTCTAGGAACAATATATAGGGGGGGCACATAAGATACCATAGTCAAAAATGGGGGGGCACTAATAATTTTCACCACTGAAAAAAACCGAAAGTATATATAAATAAGATTACAAAATCCGAGATTATTGCGGTCTGCAGGGATACCTTTTTATTGTACTAACCTAAGTCAAGCTTTCAAGAGTTTTCCTTTCTTCCTCAGTTTTGCTTCAGACCTGAGAAAGAGAGAAACTCTCTTGAAAACTTTTCTTTAGAGTTTAAAGCAGTTTCAGCAAACACCAGGGCTGTGTAAATAATCCCATATGTTAAACATGTCACCGAAGAAGAGCAATTAACAGACGCTTACAGGCTTATTCACAGAAGGGTGAAGAGTTTGGAGAAGGGAACAATCTAGGAGAACAGAACTGAATCGGAAGGTGAGCTGAATCGGAGAGTTTCTTTCCAATCAGCCACGTTCTCCTATATTGTTCACTTCTCCAAACTCTTCACCCTTCTGTGAAATAACCCTGTGGGTGCTGTTCGTGTGTGCGGCTAATACTACTTACCATGTAGCAATCTTACACAGTCGCCCACTTCCTACCTACTTAAAAGTTAAAATTAGACATTAAACTAAACTACATTTATAATAAAACAATTTCCTTACCAAAGAAGCTATTGAGTCGTCTGCTGTGCCGTCCTCTGCTTGCTTCTGCGGATTCTTTCCCCTCCTTTCTGTCTCTCCTCAGTGCGCAGGCGCACTGTTATGAGGGATCTGTGGATGACACTGTTATGGAGGATCTGTGGATGACACAGTTATGGAGGATCTGTGGATGACACTGTTATGGGGATCTGTGGATGACACTGTTATGGGGATCTGTGGATGACACTGTTATGGAGGATCTGTGGATGACACAGTTATGAGGGATCTGTGGATGACACAGTTATGGAGGATCTGTGGATGACACTGTTATGGGGATCTGTGGATGACACAGTTATGGAGGATCTGTGGATGACACTGTTATGGGGATCTGTGGATGACACTGTTATGGGGATCTGTGGATGACACTGTTATGGAGGATCTGTGGATGACACAGTTATGAGGGATCTGTGGATGATACAGTTATGAGGGATCTGTGGATGACACAGTTATGAGGGATCTGTGGATGACACTGTTATGGGGGATCTGTGGAGGACACTGTTATGAGGGATCTGTGGATGACACAGTTATGAGGGATCTGTGGATGACACTGTTATGGGGATCTGTGGAGGACACTGTTATGGGGATCTGTGGATGACACTGTTATGGGGATCTGTGGAGGACACTGTTATGAGGGATCTGTGGATGACACTGTTATGGGGATCTGTGGATGACACTGTTATGGGGATCTGTGGAGGACACTGTTATGAGGGATCTGTGGATGACACTGTTATGGGGATCTGTGGATGACACTGTTATGAGGGATCTGTGGATGACACAGTTATGAGGGATCTGTGGATGACACTGTTATGGGGATCTGTGGAGGACACTGTTATGGGGATCTGTGGATGACACTGTTATGGGGATCTGTGGAGGACACTGTTATGAGGGATCTGTGGATGACACTGTTATGGGGATCTGTGGATGACACTGTTATGGGGATCTGTGGAGGACACTGTTATGAGGGATCTGTGGATGACACTGTTATGGGGATCTGTGGATGACACTGTTATGGGGATCTGTGGATGACACTGTTATGGGGATCTGTGGATGACACTGTTATGGGGATCTGTGGATGACACTGTTATGGGGATCTGTGGAGGACACTGTTATGAGGGATCTGTGGATGACACCGTTATGGGGATCTGTGGAGGACACTGTTATGAGGGATCTGTGGATGACACTGTTATGGGGATCTGTGGATGACACTGTTATGGGGATCTGTGGAGGACACTGTTATGAGGGATCTGTGGATGACACTGTTATGGGGATCTGTGGATGACACTGTTATGGGGATCTGTGGATGACACTGTTATGGGGATCTGTGGATGACACTGTTATGGGGATCTGTGGATGACACTGTTATGGGGATCTGTGGAGGACACTGTTATGAGGGATCTGTGGATGACACCGTTATGGGGGATCTGTGGAGGACACACTGTTATGGGGGATATGTGGAGGACACTGTTATGGGGGATCTGTGGATGACACTGTTATGGGGGATCTGTGGATGACACTGTTATGGGGGATGGGTGGATGACACTATTATGGGGCATCTGTGGATGTCACTGTTATGAGGGGTCTGTGGATGACACTGTTATGGGGGATCTGTGGATGACACTGTAGCAATTGTCCCCCACACTGCTCCCACAGTAGTAATTGTCCCCCACACTGCCCCCACAGTAGCAATTGTCCCCCACACTGCCCCCACAGTAGTAATTGTCCCCCACACTGCCCCCACAGTAGTAATTGTCCCCCACACTGCCCCCACAGTAGTAATTGTCCCCCACACTGCCCCACAGTAGAAATTGTCCCCCACACTGCTGCCCCCACAGTAATGTATTAATTTTCCCCCACACTGCCCCCATGACTAGTTTGCTCCACATGTAGAAATTCCCCCCCCCCCACTGTCCCTTCAGTAATATGATACTCCTGTGCCCCCCAGTAATGTCCCCCAAAGTTAGCACTTGGCAGTGGCACACAAAAAAATAAAGCTAAAACTTACCTTTTGTCCCAGACTCCTGGTGCTCACTCGACTGGGTACTAGACAGGCGCGCACGTCTCCGCACAGGCGCGCAATGACGTCATCACGCCTGCCTGCGCCGGGATTTTACTACTGCATAGGCTTCAGGCCTAGTTGGCCTGAAGCCTATAGCGCTGATCGGCGGGGCAGGGAACTATGCACTGCCGTGCCCCGCCGTACTCTGTGGGCGCCTGGGCAGCCACCGGCCAACGTTTTTTTTTACAGGGGAATCAGCGGGGGCGGGGGGGGTACAAGGAATAACCTAGGGGGGGCAATTGCCCACCTTGCCATCCTGTAGCGACGCCTATACTCCTCACCCACAGATGAAATATAGAATAGAACAGCTAACGCCTAATTTTTCATCATATAAAACATGCAAATCTAGATAGTCATTTAAACCAAAAGGGGTTATGGAATTTAACCTATATATCCATCTCGCCTCTTTTGTTTCAAAATTATGTCAAAATCTCCACCTCTTATGCCTTATCTTAATTGTGTTAATCACGGAAAAGGACAGAACCCGAATATCGCCACCATGTTTAGATGTCACCTGGAGATGGGTTTATCACGTTTATTTCTCACGACATGTTTTGCCTACATACATCAGATTACACGTACATTTACATAAATATACCATACCCTCGGTATTACAGTTAGCAAACGATCAGTATTCCCAGCCTACTAGATAAAAAAAAATATATTGGCACTTTTTGGGTTAATTTTAAATCCTATCAGTAAAGGTTATGTTTTACACTGGTGCAGGTGCTCTGTGACTACGTATACTATAGAAAAGCCAGAAAATGGCGCCCATTGTAGTAAAAATATAAGATTTTGTTATATGACTTTATCACTGTCCAAAATGCCCTACATTTACTAAGTGGCGTGGGCCCTTTAAAAAGATTGGTGCAATTCACTCACACTAATGATCTTCTTTTTTTTTTTAAACTGGCCAGACTTAATAAATATGCCCCAATACTGACGCCTGTTGTGAGTCGGCATAGTTTTGTGTCAAAATGTGTACTATTTTCTGGCACGGCTGTAATACCGCACACAACCTGCTGACAGGGGTGGTGCTGTTTTTGGAAGAAAGCAGCCATGTTTTTCTAATCCTGGACAATCCCTGGATAAAAAGGTTAGACCACGGTCCTCCCAGTAAACCACGCTCACTGGTCTTAGTTTTTGCATATAATATATATATATATATATATATATATGATATATACAAAAAAAAAGAAGCACTGTGTGAATAAGCTCATAATGCCATTACCTGCTGATCTGGACACGCTGTTAACGTTGCCCATTTTCCGACCCCCAATAAACCATTCTCATGAGTCACCCGACTCCCAAGCAGATGTCACCGATCAGGCACTTCACACCTCAGTACCGCTGAATATTTGACACAGGGATAGTGCAGACATTGTAGGGCGGGGACGTTATCAGAGGAGCAGCTCAGACAAGCTGGTTATATGTATACTATGTTGTATTTATATCATTGTACCAGCCTGGATATGTTGATGTACTAGTGGTGTCCCATCTTTTCCAGTGTGTTCTCCATTTACCATAGTATTGTCCTTCATTTGTATTTTATTGCATTCTGTCTCGTGTGGAGACTATAATAAAGTTTATATCTATTATTATTTGTGCTAGCCCCGTCCTTTTTTGGTGTTTTACTCCTTTAATGTTGTCAAATTAATTTACTGACCTATCACAATTCCCAATGCCACCCATAGTATAAAATGCCATAAAATGCCGAAATCTACATAGAGTTCAATCATCTACTCTCAGTACACAGTGCAACTGAAAAAACAATAAAGCTACAGGGAATGGCATCAGTCGGACACTGGGATCCCCATCATTGTCACTGACCCTTTTGTCAGACACCTGCATTGAAGTCAGTGAGAAGTGATAGAAACTCTCGCTCAGCTGTTTTTGTCACTCCCCATTCATGCAAGTGACATAATGGATCCCCCTTCTGACAGTTTCCCATCTGGCTCCTACATATCAGTGTCAGGGCCTATTCACATGCTGCTGTTTTACCATGGCTTTTACCACATTTTTGCAAAATGCAGACCGACTAGACAGTGCAGACTTCCTTAGGTTAGTCAGAGTCCGTTCGGCAGTGTGGTACTTGACTGCGGCACAGCCATGACGCAGCCGCGCCGCCCCTAAAGACACACACGTGCATGCACAGACTTACTAACCCTACACAGCAGGACCCGGATCTCGGTACAGAAGGCGATTCCTGCTCCTGGCGCCCGGCCCACGTCGCTGGACGAAAAGGCAGAGCTTTGGTAAAACTCCACGATAATATTGTGATAGCTATACGTTGGTTTGTGGCATTAACCCCTTCAGTACTGAACCACTGTTCACCTCAAATTCCAGGCCGACGTGTGTCACTTTAGGTGGTAATAACTTTGGAACGCTTGTACTTATCCAAGCCATTTTGAGAATGTTTTCTCCTGACACATTGTACTTCATGACCGTCATAAATCTGAAGAAAGTAGAGGACCGGCACTCCCAAGTTGCTGGTGGGTTGAACTTTATTAGTCACTTTTCAAACATCAGTCAGTGACGCGCTTCGGCACCTGTAGTGCCTCTCTCAAACTCTGAACAAGTGGCAACAACATACAAAGTAACAAACGCATTTAAATAGCCCGCCCGGTATCACGTGGTTCTGACGACGTCATGTTTGACTATGCATACACCAGAGAACCCACGGGGCGGGTTATGCAAAGTAAGGATCAGCTGTTGCCAAAAGTAAGGATCTTGGAAATTGTTCGCCGCACTTCAATTGCACTGTAAAGACATGAGAGCATAATGAGCAAGAAGAAGCTATTGAGCGCATACTAGGTTCCGGGGTCTGGAGACGGTAAATCCAGTATGCTTCACTTTTCTTCAACATTTTAATCCTGTTTCCTCCACGGCGGGGCAATGGTATTTCCGTAATTGTGCAATATTGTGTTTCTGTACGTGAAAATGGTATAGAATAGGTAGAAGTGTATTACCCTTTCGCAGAGTGGATTTGTGCTTGCTAAAGCGATCTTTCATGCGCATAGATGTTTCTCCCACGTAGGAAAGGCCACACGGCCACTTGAGGATATAGAAAACAAACTTGCTATCACATGTAAAATGGCCACGTATTGGGATCCGTTCACCTGTGTGTGGATGAGACATATATGGACCCTTTATCACGCTGGAACAATGTATGCAACTGAGACGGGGAAAGCGCCTTTCTTGACTGTAGAAAGATATGTTTGTCTAGATGTCGTTTTATTGCTGCCAATGTCTGCCCTTATCATTCGTATATTCCCCGCTCGCTTATAACAGATCATGGGGGAATGTTTAAACTCCTCTACCGTCTATACCTTTTATCCCTTAAATCTGAGTCAATATATTTCACCTTTTATTTAAGAAAAAATTCCAAATTTTCCCCAAACTTTTTTTTTTTACTCTTTTTTTTTGTCACACTCTGGGAATTCAACTTTTGGGGGTCGGATGCCCTTTACAATGCACTACAGTACTTCTGTATTGTAAAGCATTGGCTGTACGTGTCCTACACACTGTGATACAGGGGGCTGGATCTCACAGGCTGTCACGGATGGCAGCCACGATGGCTAAGGAAGGCATCCGGCTGCCGTCCAAGGATTCGGGTCCCCGTCACAGCAGCGCGGGGACCCGTTGGACATCGGGACCCGTCAGGATACTGCATGTGCCGCGATCAGCGCCGACCGCGGAAGTGCAAGGGTTAATGGTGAATGTTAATGAAAACATTGATGCCGGCACATAGAGCAGGGGTCCGGCTACCAGTGACTGCCGGACCCCTGCAGCTGATCGGGCGGGCGCGGCTCCTGATTTCAGACCCTGTTCCCAGCGCCGTACATGGTATCCTATGGGTTAATAGACAAGTAAATAGTCACAACTGTACTGTGGACAGTGGCATAACCTGGCAGCATGCAGTATTACACGACCGCAAGTGTTTTGCGGTCCACAAAATGCCTATTCTTGTCCGCGACTGCAGACGAGAATACGACATGCTCTATCCTTTTCCGCGACTGCAGACAAGAATACGACGTGCTCTATCTTTTTCCGCGACTGCAGACAAGAATACGACGTGCTCTATCTTTTTCCGCGACTGCAGACAAGAATACGACGTGCTCTATCTTTTTTCGCGACTGCAGACAAGAATACGACATGCTCTATCTTTTTCCGCGACTGCAGACAAGAATACGACGTGCTCTATCTTTTTTCGCGACTGCAGACAAGAATACGACATGCTCTATCTTTTTTCGCGACTGCAGACAAGAATACGACGTGCTCTATCTTTTTTCGCGACTGCAGACAAGAATACGACGTGCTCTATCTTTTTCCGCGACTGCAGACAAGAATACGACATGCTCTATCTTTTTCCGCGACTGCAGACAAGAATACGACATGCTCTATCTTTTTTCGCGACTGCAGACAAGAATACGACATGCTCTATCTTTTTTCGCGACTGCAGACAAGAATACGACATGCTCTATCTTTTTTCGCGACTGCAGACAAGAATACGACGTGCTCTATCTTTTTCCGCGACTGCAGACAAGAATACGACGTGCTCTATCTTTTTCCGCGACTGCAGACAAGAATACGACGTGCTCTATCTTTTTTCGCGACTGCAGACAAGAATACAACGTGCTCTATCTTTTTCCGCGACTGCAGACAAGAATACAACGTGCGCTATCTTTTTCCGCGACTGCAGACAAGAATACGACGTGCGCTATCTTTTTCCGCGACTGCAGACAAGAATACGACATATTCTATCTTTTTCCGCGACTGCAGACAAGAATACGACATGCTCTATCTTTTTTCGCGACTGCAGACAAGAATACGACGTGCTCTATCTTTTTCGTCGAGTGCAGACAAGAATACGACATGCTCTATCTTTTTCCGCGACTGCAGACAAGAATACAACATGCTCTATCTTTTTCCGCGACTGCAGACAAGAATACAACGTGCTCTATCTTTTTCCGCGACTGCAGACAAGAATACAACGTGCTCTATCTTTTTCCGCGACTGCAGACAAGAATACAACGTGCTCTATCTTTTTCAGCGACTGCAGACAAGAATACGACATGTGCTATCTTTTTCCGCGACTGCAGACAAGAATACAACATGCTCTATCTTTTTCCGCGACTGCAGACAAGAATACGACATGTGCTATCTTTTTCCGCGACTGCAGACAAGAATACAACATGCTCTATCTTTTTCCGCGACTGCAGACAAGAATACAACATGCTCTATCTTTTTCCGCGACTGCAGACAAGAATACAACGTGCTCTATCTTTTTCCGCGACTGCAGACAAGAATACAACATAATCTATCTTTTTCCGCGACTGCAGACAAGAATACGACATGCTCTATCTTTTTCAGCGACTGCAGACAAGAATACGACATGCGCTATCTTTTTCCGCGACTGCAGACAAGAATACGACATGCGCTATCTTTTTCCGCGACTGCAGACAAGAATACGACATGCGCTATCTTTTTCCGCGACTGCAGACAAGAATACGACATGCTCTATCTTTTTCCGCGACTGCAGACAAGAATACGACATGCTCTATCTTTTTCCGCGACTGCAGACGAGAATATGACATGCTCTATCTTTTTAACAGGGCCGCAGAATAGAACTACAGATGCGGACAGCACACGGTGTGCTGTCTGCATCTTTTGCAGCCCCATTGAAATTAACGGGTCCGCACCCATTCTGCAAAAATTGCAGAACGGATGCGGACCCAGAAATACGGTCGTCTGAATGAGCCCTTAGTTGGACACTAAACGGCAGCATTAAAGGGGCCGTCCTGCCCAAGAGCCGACCCACCCAGTCCTCTGAACCTGTGCCTTATTAAAAACACTAGCAGAGCATATCTGACAGCTGAGGCCAGTGACTGGCTGCAGCGGTCATGGAACCAAGCCAACCATGAGGGATGTTTAACTTTCTCTTGTGCTGCTTTTTACGCCTATTGCATTTCGTTGTTTGATTGCGTTATTAATTAATTTGCAATCCTCGCAGAGTAATACGCTGCCGGCTGAGTACATCTGCGTAAGGGCTCATGCACACAAACTTATTTTCTTTCCGCGTCCGTTCCGTTTTTTTGGCAGACCGTATGCAGAACCAGTCACTTCAATGGGTCTGCAAAAAAAACCTGAAGTTACTCCGTGTGCATTCCCATTTCCGTATGTCCGTGTTTCCGTTCCAAAAAAAAATAGAACATGTCCTATTATTGTCCGCATTACGGACAAGGATTGTACTCTTCTATGAAGGGCCAGCTGTTCCGTTCTGCAAAAAATGGAATGCACACGGACGTCATCCATATTTTTTGCGGACCTCAAAATACATACGGCCGTGTGCATGAGGCCTAAGTTTGCAATGGACGGAAGCTTTGGGGGTTCTTGGTTGAAGTGTCTGTGATTAGGGGGCACTGGGCTTAGCAGGGTTGGTTAACATGTTGCACGTGACGTGTGCACTGTGTATACTGTATTGGTTTTGTGCACTATTTTGTGCATGCTGTTCGTACATTTTTCATGTTTCATTGTTATGCATTGTCTTGCGTTACACCCTGCTCTTAGTCTCCTTCCACCTTTGTTCACCTTCCTACCCAATAGCCTGTGAGCTCCAGCCCATCTGCTGCTGCTGCCGCCTCCTCCTCCCACCTTCTGCTCCTTGTAAGAGCTGCAGGGACCAGCCAGAGCTCACAGCTGCTAGAGATGGCCAAGAAGCTGCTAGCTGTGCTCCTGCCCATTCTCCTCTGCCTCATCGGGGTGATAGGGATCCTGCTGCTGGCTCTGCCTGCAAGGGACGTCCATGAGCCCCCCAAATATAAGGTGAGTGCACTGCATGCATGGACTTGGCATTACATGTACCTTCTTGGTGCTGATTTTCAGGAGGCAGCATGTGACACACAGCACAACATATGGGAGGTTTCACCACAGCTATACTCGCCTATGTGACAGCGTATGTCCGGACTGTGGTCAGGTGTCCAAACCAAGCTCATGGGGACTACAGAGTCCAGCATGTGCTGATAATGAGCTGCAATCAGGAAATAATAGCATGCCGTCATACTGTAGGAATGCATTTAGTTGTAACTGATATACAGCAACTAAGGATAAGCGAATTTCATATTTCGATTTTTTTTTTTTCGGTTCGTTTTGTGGTATTTACTGAATTGCGTTATGGATTCCGTTACCACGGACCATAACGGAATGCCTTTAGAGTCTATGGCCTGCAAAACGGATCTGTCCGGTTTTTCGTTATGCTGGAATCCATAATGCAATTCAGTAAATACCACAACAGAACCGAAAACGAATTTCAAAATATGAAATTCGCTCATCCCTAACAGCAACCAACAACCTATGTATGACTTGGAGGAGAGCAGATCTGATCCGCCAGTTGTGTAACTTCAGCTTTCTTCCATTGGGTGTAGAAATTCATTCAGATCCCCCACCGCCCATCTATATGGTTTACATCCCACAGCTGAGGGTTTGTTACAGTTGTATCCAGTCTAGACCATCCCCTGTGAGCTGAACAGTTTGGCTGGACTTTCACATAACGGGTGTGATGCGGCCAAAACCTCGCCCGTCCAACGATGCTGTAACACTTCCGCCAACCTGCGAATTTGTGCAGGCATTGGCTGACGCACGTGGGCGCGGTTTCAGCCATGTGCAGCAGCCGCTACATGAAGACCCAGCCGCCTTTGGACTCCAGACTGATACAATTTAATTTGCACTGATACATTGTATATCAAACCATCAGAACAGGAAAGCGGTTTGGGCTGCTACTGTTTACCTCCTAAGGGTTAATGTCCCACGTTTACTAACGTTAGCGCACGTGGACTTTGCCTCACAATTTGGCGCATATCATTTTAGAGAAATCCACTGCTCGTGGGGCGTGGTACACTAGAAATGGGGGTGGCTTAATTGGAAAAGGGTGTGGCCTACAATGTAACATTTTGCACTAAAATTGTACCTCGATTCTGTGAAATTATGTTGCAAATGGAACCAACCAATAGTTGGTATAAAAAGACAGACAAAAGTGTCCATCGATGCACCGAGTCTGGGCAAGTCTTGACAGGACATCCTAAATGATTAATAAATGCCCTTCAGGGGGAACTGTCATGTGACGAAATTTAAAGGGAACTTGTCAAAATCCCCTCTAAACCCCCAGCAATACCTCACAGCTGATGTCATCTGACTTCTAACGATGTCCTTGGCGTGTGATCGATGGACTTTTTTATTTTTCATGCACCATTCCCCAGGAGATCCTGCGCTATAAAATCTTGCTTTCAGCGCCTGCACAGTGAGCCCCGCTGTCGTGTTTTTGGCTTCAGCAGGCACCAACTGATGGACGTGAGCCGAGCCAAGCCAAGTACACCACAGCGGGGCTCACGGCGCAGGCGCCGAAGACTAGACCCGTATGGCGCAGGCCATCAAACATGAACGTGCAGTAAAGGGGCGTGGCAAGCTTGACTTCAAGTATCAAGGCCGCTGCCCCCTTGACTTTAAGCTCCTCATTTGCATACAACGGGACACGGCTCCGGGATGGAGGCTATCCTGTAAACATAACATTCATAACAACAGGAGTTCCCTCCTGGTCCTTAAAAGTCCTAAAGTCAGCCAAACCTATAAGATAATGATTGACCGAAATGTGGTCAATTGTAAGAACAATCTCGCCAGAGACAAAACTGGACGATCAGGGAGTCAGTTTAAAAAAATAAAACTGCGGCGGGAGCAAATGATTGGCCAAAGTAGGACGATCATGCCGTAGACAGGAAGATCTCAGAAGACCATGGGTGAAGCTTTCCAACCTGGTCCACGTCATTCTTAGCAGAAGTAGTTTAGCAGCGTATGTCCAACTTTTATCCCATATGTATGGGCAACGTGAAGCCTACAGGACCCCCTCCGTTATCAGGGTCGTCGGTTAGCTGCCTTTATCTGACCTGTGCAGTTTTATAGGTGGCCATGGAGAATGCAGCCAATAAGACTGATAACCAGGGTGTTGATAATCTCTACTTCTGTGGTGACCACGTTATCCTATATGACCAACAGACCACATTTTATCTGACAGGGTGGCCACCCTGGCTTAGACAGAGGAACAGAATACTGGAACTGCGGATCCAGCTCACGTCAACGCCTGATGATGGATCCCATTAACTATAACCGGGTCCGTTGGGTGTCTGGAGTAAATATGGGCACTGCTGCATGCATCAGTATTTCTTCCTTTTCTGCCAGGTCCTGCGCTGAAGGCTCCCCTTACTGTCTTAAACTGTTTACTTCCAGTCATATGAGGTCACTGATAAGACTGGAAACTCTACTTGGTGGTCCCCTAGTCATTAAAGATTCCTCATGAAGGGCATATCCCTCGTAGGTTAGTATAAGGTCGGCTGGTTAATAAAGGTCTCCCATTGAGTGAATCATTTACCAGGTCCACCATTCACTAGTTAGATGATGTTCTTCTCGAGTTGATTACTTGGATCCTGGCTGCCCCATTGCTCAGCCTCACAGCTCCGTCATATATTTGTAGTTTTTTGTTATACTTATGCTCTAGATATTGAAGATCCCTTGTACTTTGGTTGATCGTAAACATTGCTGGTTCTCAAACGAATTCTCTAGAAATTGGATGACCGTTATTCGTATTATCACCTACACAGCTCAAAGAGCAATTCTAATTAATTATTCTTTATTGGATATCCAAAACATTAGATGGTATATCAGTTAAAACATATACAAAAACAGCACATACTGGGAACACAACGGTGTTACAATAAATGTATAAAAACAGAGTAAGCTCCAAACCAATAAGGGACTAGTATCCCCCCATACACAATGAAGCAGTATCAACTTGGTGGGGCGCATATAGCGATAATAGCATCCAGAGCATACATACACAAACACTCCAAACATTTAAGGGAGTGTAAGCCTGGGTGCCGCCCACACCAAGCAGGGACTGCAAGGGAAGAGGGGGGGAGAAAACACAGTTTAAAGTGCAAGTGCAAGTGCAATGAATACCTACTGACCCTGGTCTGAAACAGCCGCCCGACGATCGTTTTGCAAAATGCTTCCTCTTGAGGCCCCAAGAGGAAGCATTTTACGAAACGATCGTCGGGCGGCTGTTTCAGACCAGGGTCAGTAGGTATTCATTGCACTTGCACTTTAAACTGTGTTTTCTCCCCCCCTCTTCCCTTGCAGTCCCTGCTTGGTGTGGGCGGCACCCAGGCTTACACTCCCTTAAATGTTTGGAGTGTTTGTGTATGTATGCTCTGGATGCTATTATCGCTATATGCGCCCCACCAAGTTGATACTGCTTCATTGTGTATGGGGGGATACTAGTCCCTTATTGGTTTGGAGCTTACTCTGTTTTTATACATTTATTGTAACACCGTTGTGTTCCCAGTATGTGCTGTTTTTGTATATGTTTTAACTGATATACCATCTAATGTTTTGGATATCCAATAAAGAATAATTAATTAGAATTGCTCTTTGAGCTGTGTAGGTGATAATACGAATAACTCCATGCGAGATATTTATGATACAGTTGTTTTTTGGTGCTTTATGACCATTATAAGCTAGTTTACTTCTAGTTGTTGGAGACCCCCTATAAGCTGCTTCTTCTGGCATTGGAGGAATCCCAGTTGGTTGCTGCTGGTTAGCTAATGCTAGTATTAGGTGGCATCGGGTGCCCTCTGTGACCTGGTTACTTCCCTTCCTTGGGCAGCACGGTGGCTCTGTGGTTAGCACAGGTGCCTAGCAGCGCTGGGGGTCCTACATCTGCATGGAGTTTGTATGTTCTCCCCGTGTTTGCGTGGGTTTCTTCCGGGTTCTCCGGTTTCCTCCCACACTCCGAAGACAGACTGATAGGGACCATAGATTGAGAGCCACAGTTGGATGCCAATGTCTGTAATGCGCTGCGGAATATAGTTGCGCTATATAAGTGCATAAAATAAATAAATTCCTTGGAAGATGATTTTGAATCTTGAAGGTACTTCCTCAGTTTCTGGGATCTCCCATAAGTTGTTTCCTGCCTATCCCCCTTTTATCTACAATACTTCTAGAGCTGTACGATCCTGTTGTACTAAAGCCTGCACCAGCAAAAAACGTTGAAAAATTGACGTTTGTGGATCAGGAGTTCTTGAGGACAAGGGCCTAAGGTCTTGGTGAAAGCCCTTGGATGTTGAGTGCACGGTAAACATGATCTCGCTTGTAGTGGTTTATTTCTGCTGGAATGCCATGAACGAGGGAAATCTGAGTCAACAGTGAACTGGAGGAGGAGGAGAAGTGCTGGATCGCTGCACCACGGAGTCCCTTTATAAGTCTCCTTTGTCCTAGGGACCCCTGAAGACTACATTTTATTAACCTCTCACAATGGCAGGAAATGGAGGCTGGCAATCTATTCACAGACTGCTTAGCAATTCAACATCTGGGGCCGTGGTCATCAGGGTCTACAATAGTGGCTGCCCAGGATGTAGAGGTGAACATCAGTCAAGTCAGCTAAATATAGGAATATTCATCCAATCCTGCACCCAAGGGAATCTACAGAATATCAAACCCGCCTAAAAGAAGTCAGAAAAGGCTATCCTTTAAAGCATATTATATTTGCAAATATATTCGGGTAAAACCACAAGTGCCCCTGCCCCAGGCAACCAATATGTTTGGTGGGCGGATATTATATAGGCAGAAATCGGGGCAACTCCCTTCTAGTACGAAACAACATATATGGGTGTAGGGCAGAAAGGGATTCGCTTTCCCACAGAACTCTGGGAACAGGTGGCCCCACAGGAACCTAGCCCTGCAACACCCTGTCCTGAATACATAATGAATCAGCAAAGACCATGTATTAAGGACAGGGAGTACTAGGGTGAGGTATAGACGGAGTCGGGGTAGTTCTCCATAGGGGTGGAGTTTTAGGGGCAATCTAGGGCAAATATTAGGAAACAATAATTGCCGTCTGAAGAGGCCTCCCCTCCGCATGGGTCACTCAATAAATGCGGTATGTAACAAGTCAACGATATATTACTGGCACCACACGCGCAGTACCAGCCAACCACCACACACCCAGCATCAATTTATTAAAGACTTTACTCCACAAAGGGGGGCAGGAGCGTAGCGGGAAGGACAAGGCTGACCACGGACCAAGAGATTTATTGTTTATGACAGAAGCTAGCCTAAATGATAGCACAAATCTCTACCAGCACACGGTGCCAGAAATGCACCCGTGTACATATCGCTCCAGCGGCGTAGGAAGCACCTGTTGTAGTATATCTGCCCCGATATGTCAGACGTAGAGAAGAGGGGGCGCTCCCCTAGTGCATAATCTCCACAGATTGGAGGGGCTTACCATAGGTGGTTGTGCAGGAACGTGCCCAACGCCGTGACACTGAACGGCTGCTCAAACCAAAGGACGTCTGTAGAGATGCTGCTCATGTCAGGAGAAGAAGGGCACTCAAACGAGCGCTGCACAACAGGGGACTATTTATGCAATAGTAAAGCTAAAAATGACATATAAAATGATAAAACTATGGGAAATGTTGATCAGGCTGTAACGCGTTTTGGGCTGACACCTTAGATTGTGAGCCCCATTGGGGACAGTGTGATGCTAATGTCTGTAAAGCGCTGCGGAATATAGTAGCACTATATCAGTGCATAAAATAAATATGTAATTTTTAGCTTTACTATCAAATAAATAGTCCCTTTAGTGCAGCGCTCTCCGGAGTACCCTTCTGCTGACATAAGCACCACGATGTCAGAAGAACACTATGTACAGAGATCCCACCACTTGAGACACTGGTAGGATGACGGACATTTGATAGTAGCCATTCTTAGCTGGTGCAGCAATGTGCATGAGATTCCTCCATACTAACAAGTTGTGCAACCCCCTGTTGGTCCACTTCCAACTTCTTAAAGGCTTGAGTGGTATTCCGCCACATAGGATGAAGCTCTCTACATGGCGCCTTGCTAGCGCTGTGTATTTGGAGGCTGAAGAGTTTGGAGAATTACATAATTCCCTAAGGGTAATGTTATTTTTGAAATAGGATCTGTCATACATGGGAACTATCCATCGGGGCAGAAGATAATTCTAGATTTATTTTTTATTTTTGGGGTTTTTAAATGGGGCTCAGAACAGTTGTAGATTCCTGCTGTCAAAGGTTCCAACTGGTGCACACTTTTTTAAAGGGCGTCTGTCAGCAGTTTTTTCCCTATGACATCGGCTGACCTGTTACATGTGCGCTCGGCAGCTGGAGGCGTCTGTGTTAGTCCCGTGTTCATATGTGCCTGCATTGCTGAGAAAAATGATTTTTTAATATATGCAAATGAGCCTCTAGGAGCAACGGGGGCGTTACCGTTACACCGAGAGACTCTGCTCTCTGTGCAAATGCCGCGTCCTCTGCACTTTGACAGGACCAGACAGTAAAAAATGTCATCACGCCTGGTCTTGTTAATCGAAGTGCAGAGGGCGCGGCAGTTGCAGAGAGAGCAGAGTGTATCGGTGTAACGGTAACGCCCCTGTTGCTCCTAGAGGCTCATTTGCATATATTAAAGCATCATTTTTCTCAGCAGTGCGGGCACATATAAACATGGGACCAACACAGATGCCTTCAGCTGCCAAGCGCACATGTAACAGGTCATATGTACAAAACTGCTGACAGATGCCCTTTAAAAAGTGAGCAGGAGGCTCTTCCGTTTTCCCACGAGTCACCCGGTTTTAGGCTACATTCACACTACTGTATGTATTTTGCGGTCCGCAAAATGCGGATCCTCAAAAAATACGGATGACGATCCGTGTTGCATCCGTTTATTTTGCGGATACATTGTAACAATGCCTATCCTTGTCTGCAAAACCGACAATAATTGGACATGCTCTATATTTATTGCAGGGCTACGGAACAGACATACTGATGCGGACAGAACACGGTGTGCTGTCCGCAT
Source organism: Bufo bufo (assembly GCF_905171765.1). Classification (NCBI taxonomy): domain Eukaryota; kingdom Metazoa; phylum Chordata; class Amphibia; order Anura; family Bufonidae; genus Bufo; species Bufo bufo. The sequence continues at coordinate 6,663,673 of NC_053396.1, read as the reverse complement.
TTTTTGAGGACCCGTTTAAATGAATGGGTCCTCGTCCAATCCGCAAAAAAAACAAAAAAAAAAACGGAACGGACAAGGAAACAAAATACGTTTGTGTGAATGTAGCCTTAGGGGGTTGGAAAACTGGGCCCATTTCTTAGTGGGGAATGAGGTCAGGACCCCAGGAGCAAACTTAAACTAGTAAGTGTTATTATTTAGAGGTACATGGTGGTGTTACTTGGGTACAAAACTATTGTTAGGATAGGGCTACACGATGACTTTTGTCGCGCAATATTTTTTGTAATGAGAGTCAATGGTGTCGCAGTACGACATAAAACCTGCTGCGACTGCAACACGACAGTCACACAAAAACCCAACCTGGATGTTGCACGTCGCACTGCGACACCATTGACTCTCATTACCAAAAATATTGTCTTTGTGTAGCCGCACGGTCCCTATATGGCGGTGTTATGTGGGACTGTAATTTGAATGCTGGCTGAAATATTATGAAAAGGGAAGGGGGGGGGGTACTTTGCTTGTTGCCTGTGATCCCTTTTTCTAAGACACTTGGGCTATGTTGTGTAGAAGTCCCCCTGTGTACTGAATGTATGCGGGGATATTCTCCAGTGACCTGTTCGCATTAAACATCTCCTAAGAATCCGGCACGCTCTGCTTTTTGCACCCACGCCCCCACCCCCCCTCCACATTGCACTTGGGGCGGCTCCCCCACCGGGGGCCCCAGTGGTAATAAGGCAGCACACTGTGCACGGTTCCATGCCGTATATCAGGGTTTGGATCTTCTATAAACGGTCTGACATCTTTACACAAGGTCGGGATGTGATGGAAATAAACACTTGGGGATTGTTCAGATTGTCTCCTCGCCAGCACGAGAGACGCCGTTGACTACAAGCATTTCATCAGCCCCCCAATATAAACCACTAACGACCACCATTACACTTCTCACAGGAGTACAGTTGAGTACAGTTTTTACTGTAACCCTAGCATTCTATTCGTTTTGAAATCTTCCAGCCCTCTGCACTACTGTCTACGCATTGGACGGGGGCTAATATCCCACCCTCTCCTCTAACCGCTGCTGAGGGAACCTAAGGTCACAGCTCTACGTTCATGCCTGGCTGTTTTTGCCAGATTCAGCTGCTTTCCTCCCCGCTGTCCGAGGTGTTATTCTATGGCTTTCCTCCAGTCTTTAGAATATGTGGGGCCAAGAATCCCTCCACAGTTATTTTTTCCCCTCGGTTTCTACAAGTCCCACATTCGCCTGCGATTAATACGACAACGCTGCCTTCTGTGTATTTGTACTCGATGTTCTGATCTCCCGTTGGGTTCAGATTAAGGTGAATCCAATGCAACGTAAGGAAATCCAACAAGGACGGCCATTATCTTTGCAGTTGAAAAGTACACAAAATGTCATTAAAAAAAAACCACACACAAGACGCTCATTCGAGAACTTGTGTTTTGGTTTATTTATTTTTTGTTCTTCCTTTCCTCTACTTTTTTAACTGTTTCAATTTTGTCCCATTTAGCTAGGGCTACACATGTCACATGATTTGGAGAAAAGTTGCACAACCAAAAAAACATGTGCAACTTGTCATCGCACGGCTATTTTACAGCTGTGAAAACACGGCCAAGTCACAGGCGAGACGCATTTCGAACGTACATAAAAGTCAATGCTGTAAAAGTAGCACATGACTTGCGGCACAAAATCCATCAGGTCTGGATTTCTTGCGACTGTTGCATCGCTGTATATGACGTGTCACATTACTGCACCATTAAGAATTACCGGTATATCAAATGATGTGTAAATTTCTTGCCACGTGACATGTCGCCTTGTAGCCTTAAAGGGGTTGTCCGTTTTTTTTTTCTATTGATGACCTATACTCAGGATAGGTTATCAATATCAGATCGGCGGGGGTCCGACACCTGGCACATCAGTGCCTGTTTGCTGCTGCTGTCCTATAGAGAGAAAGGAGACGAAACGTGTGCACTGCGCGCGCTGTCTCCTCAAACATGTCCCCCCCCCCCCCCCCCGTTCTGATATTGATCACCTATCCTGAGGAGAGGTCATCAATATTAAAAGCCGGGACAACCCCTTTAATAGTATATGTGGTGCTAAGAAACCTTGTAATACAGATTATTACAGAAACTGCCTCTTTCTCCATCTATCAGACTCATCTCCGCCTCTGACACTTATGACTCGCTCTCTGGCTGGGGTAGTTATTCGCCAACATGTACGTGATGGCCAGGCCCCTACCAAGTGTTGAATGCGGCACAAAAACACCAGTGCAACAAAATATTGTTGCACGGCTGTTTAAAAAGTCGCAAAAAGGGGGTCCTGCAACATTTTTATGGCGAAAACTGGCGTAAAAATGTTCATAAGTGGGCACATTAAAAAAATGGACAGGACACAGATGCCATCCATGTGCAGTCTGTTTAAAAAATGTCCATTTTTTTGCAGCCAGATCTTAAGGGCTCATGCACACAAACATATTTTGTTTCTGTGTCCGTTACGTTTTTTTTTTTTTTGCGACCCGTATACGGAACCATTCACTTCAATGGGGCCGCAAAAAAACGGAAATGACTCTGCGTGCATTCCTTTTCCGGATGTCTGTTCCGCAAAAAAATAGAACATGTCCGATTATTGTCCGCATTACGGACAAGGATAGGACTGTTCTATTGGGGGACAGCTGTGCAGTTTCGCAAAATACAGAATGCACACGGACGTCATCCGTATTTTTTGTGGATGCGTGTTTTGCAGACCGCAAAATACATACGGCTGTGTGCATGAGCTCTGTTTCCTCACCCCTGTGCTGGATTCACAGCTACACTGCTCTACAATGTCCTCTATGCTGCTGCTTCCTAGGGTGTAATAAAGAGACACAGGAGAGTAGTGTCTCCTCTTCTGTGTATGGGAGACAACATGGCAGCTGGTCTCAGCCCCTACTGGAGCCGAGCTAAGGGAAAAATGGCAGTTGGAGATGGAGTCTGCAGAGGAGGACCCTGGTGCGGGCTGCTTTCCTAGAAAGTCACCTGAAATGACAGGTTAGTTTTAAGTTTAAAAAACACTTTAGAAATAAAATAAAAAAGGAATAAAAAAACAGTTCAAAAAAATTAACAAAGGCCCCGCGCAAAGGAAAATTCATCATTTTCTGTTGTGATGTATAGTGGGTGACGGAGATGTAAATAATAGCGTACAGTAATATAAAGTGTATTTGTGAAATATTTAACATGAAAAATAATTTAAAAAAAATATAGACAAAAATAAGAATAAAATATTAAAAGATGGATATTTTTGTGCTATTTTTATACATCTGAAGTTCCATGACCAGTGAAGATTGTAGTGGCGGTGCGTACAATGGAGGGGAGTGTAACGGATAGCTTTTTTCCATCAACCTTGTTCAATAATTGATTCCAAAAGTAGTCCTGGGAATCCTTGTGAGACTGTAAAATCTCATCACACCTCTCCACCGTGGACCATCCAGGAAATAACTCGGCCATTTGAACCTTTCCAAAGTGTTTCGGGAAACGTTGAGTCTGATGTTGGAAGTAACGCAAGCTCAGGCTGGAATTACATTAAGTGTACAGGAAATCCATACAGAAGTGACTAATTGGGTTGGAGCCGGAGTCTTCCCCCATTCATAAAGACGGGATCACTTAACAGACGCCTTCACCGGTGTTGTGTGTGTGTATAAGTACAATATGGCGCAGTTATAGGATTACTTAGTATTGTCTCCATTTGGGGATGGGTGTGAAAACTCAGACATACTGTATATACCTACCCAGACTCTGCAGGGTACAGACAGCGCAGCAGAGTCTGTGCTTCATGGCAACTGCAATAAATGGAATTTAAGTGTCTATAGACTAAAAAGCTGCCCATACACATTATATTTATGCTGGTTGAACGACCGATCAGTCGTTCAATGGGTATTGGGGCCTTCTGACCCCCCCCCCCCCCTTCCCTGATGTTTGTGGGGAGAGGCTGTAGGCAGTTTGATTTCAACATGCCCGATCCTTTTGTTCTCAGGGGAGATAAGATGCTGCTAAATATGTCTAGAAGTGGTTTAGTTCTCTTTTCCTATTCGTAACATATTCTGTGTGAGCTAGTGTACGGGGAGGGGGCCTATGATTGCTGATCCTCGTGTACGCTTCTACGGATATTGAGAGGACTCCGCTGAGCTTCACCCAGTCTACACAGCAAAGCTGCAACTGAGGCATAGATCTGGATGGGGGCAGAAATGTTTGAATCAGCAGAACAGAAGGAATCTAACGGTGCTCTTTGTTTAAAGGGAACCTGTCACCGGGATTTTGGGTATAGAGCTGAGGACATGGGTTGCTAGATGGCCGCGAGCACATCCGCAATACCCAGTCCCCATAGCTCTGTGTGCTTTTATTGTGTAAAAAAAATGTATTTGATACATATGCAAATTACCATAAAAGAGTCATATCTCACTTGTGTGACCAGAGAAGAGTCATATTTTCAAGCTCTGACTCATCTCAGGTTAATTTGCATATGTATCAAATCAGGTTTTATACACAATAAAAGCACACAGAGCTATGGGGACTGGGTATTGCGGATGTGCTAGCGACCATCTAGCAACCCATGTCCTCAGCTCTATACACAAAATCCCGATGACAGGTTCCCTTTAAGGCCTCATGCACATGACCGCGTCCATTTTGTAGTCCGCAAATTGCGGATTTGCGAAAACACAGATGCCGGCCGCATTTTGCGGAACGAAACGTCCAGCCATCAATAGAGCAATCATGTTCAGGGCATGTTCTATTTTTTTTTGGTGGGGCTGCGGAACGGACGTGCGGATGCGAACAGCACTCCGTGTGCTGTCCCCATCTCTTGCGGCCCCATTGAAGTGAATGGGTCCGACCCGCAAAAAAATGCAGCTCGGATGCGGAAACCAAACCACGGTCATGTAAATGAGGCCTAAGGCCTCATGCACACGGCCGTTCCGTGCATTGGGGACCGCAATTTGCAGTCCCCAATGGACGGGCAACATCCATGCGGCGGCTAGGATGGATCGAGACCAATGGGTCCGTGATCCGTCCGCACAGCAAAAAAATTTAACATGTTCTATTTTTTTTGCGGTGCGGAAGCACGGACTGAAACACCATGCGTTCCGTTCCTCCGAATTGCGGACCTATTCAAGTATGGGTCCGCATCCGTGACCGCAATACGGCCACAGCCGGGCAATGGCTGCGTGCATGAGGCCTAAGACTGAGGTACTGTATATGTGCTGACAGATTCCCTTAAAAAAAACGTAGGGAGATGTATTATTCCTTGTACCGCCAAAAAACCGGCAGAAAAAAAGTCATAAGGTTTGGGGCACAAAATTTTGCACTTTTTGGGGGTTTGGAGACTCGCTCGCCACTTTTCCAAAAAGTGTGCAGGGCGTGGCTGGCGTACCTGTCCCTTCGCGTTTGTTATAATCTATGCCAGGAAACAGTGATGGATTTTAGTGGAAATCTCCATCAGCCGGGGGTGTAGCCTGCTGTTTTGGCACGTGGACCTGCATAGATGCACAGCTATTGAGAGGCATGTGCTTAGTAATAGTGCGGTGTCTGACGCCAGGGGGGAGGGGGACAGACCAACGCGTAATACACTGCTCTTTGTAAATAATGTTTTGTTCTCCGTTAGTGTCTAAAGCTAGGACAAAGTCTGTGAGGATAACCAGCAGAACACTGAAAACTGCTACGGAGGGAAACATGACCTCAGAACATTGCGTTCAGTCCGTTCACAACGAGCAGGATATGCAAAGTTTATAGAAGTTTGGAGTTTCTGTGCCGATTTCCAATGTTTGTTACTGAGCAACGGAATTCTACGTTATGTTCCGTGCCAGGATCGCTAATGATTCTTGTCTGTGCCCCGCAGCATTGTAATAATGCTCGCTACTTTCCGCCCCGATGGCAGCATTGCCAGGTCGGGCCCCTCCACTCTGCATTGTTCTTTTGCAGAAATAACACAATAATTGGAGTACGTTCGGATTGTTATTGTAATGGCGGACGCCAAGTTTCCAGGCCGCCAGTTCTTCGTCTTGCTTGGACGGCTGTGTAGTAAGGTTGTCCTCGCTGCTATCCTACAAATCACGCCCTGAAGATGGCTGCAGCTTGCGGATTACAGTAATATGACTTTTAGGCCAAAACCTAAAAGAATCAGTATGTCACCAAACCCCTGCTGCCTCCATTCTGACGTGTCCGGGTTAGGGATGAGCGAACTTGGGTTTCACGTGGCGGGGGCGGACCAGCCAGCCCATCTCATTTATCATTTCCTACACCTGTACAAAATGATCTAAAGGTAGCTAGCGTAGAGTTAGGCCAGCAGTGGATGCACCTAAGTTATGTAGCGGCCGGGCGCATCAAGCGCCAGTGCAGGGGTATTAAGACTGGCATCTAAAACGGCGGTCTTAATAAATGACCCCACATGTGCTTCTCCTGTAATTGCCACACAGATCTCAGACACGCAGCAAAAAAACGCTATGTATACGGGCACACTTAGGGCTTGTTCACACGAACGTGTGCTGCCCGTTGCCGTATTGCAAACCGCATTTGCAGGCACCGTTCTGTGTGCATTCCGCATCACGGATGCGGACCCATTCACTTCAATGGGTCCGCAAATACGGAGATGCGGAACGGAAGCACGGAACATTACGGAAGCACTACGGAGGGCTTCCTGGGGTTTCCATTCCGTGCCTCCGCACCGCAAAAAGATAGAACATGCTCTATCTTTTTGCGGAACGGAGGGATCGCATAGCCATTCAAATGAATGGGTCCACGATCCCCATTCGGCTGGCCCACGGTCGGTGCCCGTGCATTGCGGACCGCAATTTGCACTCGACAGCATGGGCACGGGATTCACACGGTCGGCTCAATTATACCTATTTATTTCGCTTCATTACAAAGCAAATGTCAACCATTTTACAATCACTACATATAATTAATCTACATAAAAAAATTAAAGACTGCACTCACCGTTCTGCTGTACTGATCCTGAGTTACATCCTGTATTATACTCCAGAGCTGCACTCACTATTCTGCTGGTGCAGTCACTGTGTACATACATTACTTATCCTGTACTGATCCTGAGTTACATCCTGTATTATACTCCAGAGCTGCACTCACTATTCTGCTGGTGCAGTCACTGTGTACAGACATTACTTATCCTGTACTGATCCTGAGTTACATCCTGTATTATACTCCAGAGCTGCACTCACTATTCTGCTGGTGCAGTCACTGTGTACAGACATTACTTATCCTGTACTGATCCTCAGTTACATCCTGTATTATACCCCAGAGCTGCACTCACTATTCTGCTGGTGCAGTCACTGTGTACATACATTCCTTATCCTGCACTGATCATGAGTTACATCCTGTATTATACTCCAGAGCTGCACTCACTATTCTGCTGGTGCAGACACTGTGTACATACATTACTTATCCTGTACTGATCCTGAGTTACATCCTGTATTATACTCCAGAGCTGCACTCACTATTCTGCTGGTGGATTCCCAGTGGATAGGGGGTAACTTGTTTTTACTGTAATACCCCTGCTAGTGTAATCCGCTCCCCTATGTGCATCCTGTAAGGGGAGCTGTATGTTGATGATACATCTGCAATGATCAGGATAGAATATATGGGGAACTCTCCGCTCACCGCTCTCTCCCCCTCAGCCTCACCCTCTGATAACTGGCCCATTCCACGCCGTCTATTTCTGGCGGTTTATAATAAGCCGTGCAGTGTGTGATTGTGGTAATCACTCGTTTCACACATTCCAGGACTTTTTTTTCACCCCATATTCCAAACAACAAGGTCTTTTACGGATCGGGGGGCTCTTGACATTCCAGTTCTGTAGGGTCGCGTTTGTCTTTGTCACTATCTACTGAATTTCTGGATCTCTGGCCCGTTCTCCATGGGGATGTCAGTGGGGCCAGAAACCCCGCAGTAGAGACGACTGACCTGCAGCTGTTTGGATGAGCAAATCGGGGCGGAGTGGACACAAATCCCAAATGTATGGAAAGAGCTGCTCACAAGTCTCATGTTCTTTTCCCGGTGGCCCAGAACATTTTTGGAAAGTTCAAGCAGAACATTCGATATCCTGCAACCAATTTTATTATTATTATTATTTTAACAACTTAAACATTTTTTTTACGATTTTCTTTCCTCTTAAACTATCCAGATGGTTCTCGCTCCCTCTTATTCTGAGAAAGCAGGGCGACGGCCCGTACAGCTCTCGGGCGGGTTCTCCCTCGCTGGGCCACATTTGTTTTTAGCATCTTTTATTCAGCTGTCTATCTTTTGCCGAGTATTTATTAAGTTGCACAGACGTTGATATAGAGTAGGCGTATTTTTATTAGTCTGACCTAGGGCTAAAAATTTCAATCCTATGGAAGATCAATTAAAATTTTCTTATTTTTGTTAATAAAACTGAAAAAAAAAACCAAGGCAGCAGTAAGGCAAAATACGGGGCAGGACAGGCGAGTGACGTGGCGGGTCAGGAAAGCCACGTGGCAGGACAGGCGAATGATGCAGCGGGGCAGGCCAGGAGAGCGATCCGGGCGGTTGGGCCAGGAGTGCCATACAGTCGGGCGGGCCAGGCAAGTGATGCGGTGGGATGGGCCAGGAGAGCGATCCGGGCGGGCAGGCAAGGAGAGCGACGCGGGTAGGCGGGTTAGGTGAGTGACGCCGCGAGGAGGGCAAAACTGATTTGACGATTCTGTAAAAAAACTGAATTATCAGATGCCTCAGACAAATTAATCGCCCAGCCCTAGCCTGACCTCTGGTGGTTGTTTTTCAGAAGGACAGGTTTATATTCACTTAAACTGGTCTAATATATTTACACATGAAAAAAGTTGCATCTTTGGGGAGAAAAGTCACAGTCTCCGGGAAATGCAAAAAAATAAAAATAAAAATTGCACTTCACCACTGCAAACAGATTAAGAAAAATACGCCAGTCCAGAAGTGGAGTAGAAATTTTACTGTTTTTCCAACAAATTAAGGACCAAAAAAAGGCTCACCTACACAAATGGGTCAGAAAAAAGTCAGACAACTTCTGAATTAGTCTAAAAAAAAAAATCAAAGTAGGCGAAACGAGGTGCTAAAACAGCATTTTTTAGACTAAAAACAGGTGCAGACACTTTAGTAAATGTGCCCCACTATTCCTAGTCTTCACACGAAAGTATGGGTTCTGTTGCCAAATTGCAGATCGCAATAAACGGACACTGTTCCGTGTGCATTCTGCATCACGGAGGCGGACACATTCACTTGAATGGATCCGGAGATGCGGAACGGAAGCACGGAACTGAAACCCACGGAAGCACTACGGAGTGCTTCTGAGGTGTTCCGTCGCGTAATTACGTTCCGCACAATGATAGAACATGTCCTATCTTTTTGCGGAACGGAGGGATGCAGACCCATTCAAGTTCAATGGGTCTGGATCCGTCCCGGAGGCCTCACAAACGTTCTCCGTGCATTTGCGGACCGCAAATTGCGTCCCCAATGCACACAATGAAACCCATACGTTCGTGTGAACAAGCCCTAAATCTGTTAGGTCAGCTGGTTTATAATTCAGGGGAAAGTGGGGTATAACCAAATATGGGGCCTGTAACAGCTGTCATATTGATGGTCACCCAGCTTTCCCAAAAACTGGTGGGAATGCAGCTGGTTCCACGTGCGTCCGGCAGGCGTTTTTCCAGTAATCATATATTTATGACCTATCTTCAGGACAGGTCACCAATGTCTGATAGGTGGGCGTCCGGCACGGCGCCATCGGCTGTTTGAAGAGGCCATGGAGCTCAGACGAGCGCTGCAGCCTCTACCTCGGCCAGTGACATTACGTTCATCGGCCACATGGCCTAGGCGCAGCTCACTCCCATTCAAGTGGGTTAGCCTGGGCTGCAATACCCAGCACCGCCACTATACAATGTATGGCGCTGCGTTTGGTGTGAGGAATATGAAGAGCTCACCAGAGTTCTGCGGTCTCTTCAAACAGTTAATTGGCGAGGGTGCTGGGTGTCTGACCCCCACCAATCACATACTCATGACCTATTCTGAGGACAGGTTATCAATATAGGGGTCCTGGAAAAAAAACGTATGCGGGAGTTGGACACATCTGATGAGATCTGTGTGGTCCTTTTAGACCTGTCCGGCATCCATAGCCTAAAGAAACCAGCTACATATTTCTGTCTGGTGCTGGAAATCATCCGCTGTTGTAAAACTGATCCTCCAGATGCCAGAAACGAATGCATAGAAACTATCGGATCAGTTATGTATATGGCAATATTTTATGAATGATTGTAAAATCTACCCAAACACTGCCCCCTAGTGTTATAAATTATATTACACTGCGCAGTCATCCAACACACCGCCCCCTAGTGTTATAAATTGTATTACACTGTGCAGTCATCGAACACACCGCCCCCTAGTGTTATAAATTATATTACACTGCGCAGACATCTAACACACTGCCCCCTAGTGTTATAAATTGTATTACACTGCGCAGACATCCAACACACCGCCCCCTAGTGTTATAAATTGTATGAAACTGTGCAGACATCTAACACACTGCCCCCTAGTGTTATAAACTGTATTACACTGCGCAGACATCTAACACACCGCCCCTAGTGTTATAAATTGTATTACACTGCGCAGACATCCAACACACCGCCCCCTAGTGTTATAAATTGTATTACACTGTGCACTCATCCAACACACCGCCCCCTAGTGTTATAAATTATATTACACTGCGCAGACATCCAACACACCGCCCCCTAGTGTTATAAATTGTATTACACTGCGCAGACATCCAACACACCGCCCCCTAGTGTTATAAATTGTATTACACTGCGCAGTCATCCAACTTACCGCCCCCTAGTGTTATAAATTGTATGAAACTGCGCAGTTATCCAACACACCGCCCCCTAGTGTTATAAATTGTATGAAACTGCGCAGTTATCCAACACACAGCCCCCTAGTGTTATAAATTGTATTACACTGCGCAGTCATCCAACACACCGCCCCCTAGTGTTATAAATTGTATTACACTGCGCAGTCATCTAACACACTGTTCCCTAGTGTTATAAATTATATTACACTGCGCAGTCATCCAACACACTGCCCCCTAGTGGTATAAAGTGTATGAAACTGTGCAGTCATCCAACTTACCGCCCCCTAGTGTTATAAATTGTATTACACTGCGCAGTCATCCTACTTACCGCCCCCTAGTGTTTATATTAAAAATATTCCTACGACTCCCTACGTCTGCCTGAAACACACTTGGTATTTCTCCCTGCTGGAACTAGTATAATACCGCCCCCTGTGCTGTAATCCCGCTCCTGTATTTTCTCAGTAATTACCTTTCCTTTCTTCCACAGTATGGTATAGTACTGGACGCGGGCTCCTCTCACACCGCACTGTTTATCTACAAGTGGCCTGCAGACAAAGAAAATGACACGGGCATTGTGAGCGAGCACAGCATGTGTGATGTCCATGGTGAGTAAAAGCTCCTCCCACCAGACTACGACTACTTTACACAGCAGTTTGTTCACCAGAGCTGCTCATCCTGCTGCAGCCATGGAGAGGCCCCCGTAGTCAGACAGTTTTTGGCCATCCGCCCACATACAAATATACATGGACCGATTGCGCTTTCTCCTTTTTTCTCCGTTTTCTGCATATTCAGATCATATCTGTGCCCCCGAGGGCACCGCTACCTAACGGTGTGGGAATGCCAACATAACGGCCCACGTGCCCAATCATTTCAGCCTGGATGAAAATCACAATGAACATAATATAAGAAATAGTATACAGCTCTAAGGCTGGGTTCACACTGTGCGTTTTTGTGTTTTAAAGGGGATTGTGATATTGATGACCTATCCACAGGATGGTCTGACTCAGGGCACTCTCACCGATCCGCTGTTTGTAGAGGCCGTGGATCTCCGATGAGCGCCATGACCTCTTCTTCGGCCGGTGACGTTGCGCGTCGGTTACATGATCTAGTTGTAGCTCAGTCCCATTCATGCGAATGGAGCTGGGCTGCGATACCAAGCATAGCCACTATCCAATGGACGGCGCTGTGCTTGGTAACTCTACTTTCACATGTGCGGCAGTGCGATATAGCCACCAGAGAATGCCAGGAATCGGCGGGACACAAACCGAAGCAAGCAACAGTTTCTGTCCGGCCGATCTCCGCCAGACCCCGTCCGGCAGTTCCGCATCTGGACAATATTGGCATACCGCGGCCTCCTCAAACAGTTGATCAACAGGGGTGCGGGAGTCGGACCCCCAACAGATACTAATGACCTATCCTGAGGACAACCCCTTTAAGACCCAGGGGAAAAAAATGCATCTGAAAAATTTCTTGTAAAAAATAAATAAATTCATGCAGTTTTTCTATGCAGTTCTTTTCAGAAGAAAAATGCGCGGTGTGAACGCCGCCTTGCAGGAATTCTAACTGGAAACGCATGTTGATGGTTCATAAATTTCCCACTTTTCTGCTGTCATGCTTTCATTGAACATGAACGTGAACCCCGTAAAGTGGCCATGGATTTATCTGTCATCTGTCCTTAGGTCCCGGGATATCCAGCTATTGGGAGAATCCACCCGAGGCTGGGAAGAGCCTGGAGACGTGTCTGCAGCAGGCTGTAAGCGACATTCCCTCCAGTCGGCATTCCATCACTCCCCTCTACCTAGGAGCCACCGCTGGGATGAGACTGCTCAAGTATGTACGGGGTGAAAGCCAATGCAGGAATATGTCCCCCTTCCCCCCCCAATCCTTGCAAATCATCTGAGGTTTTCAGGATCATCTTGAAGCTGAAGGGGAGCTCTAACGGCAGCCATATTGGCGGTCCCCCAGCTTTCACATAAAACAGATATAATGTGTAAATGACAGAAAAGAGCAACTCAAGGATTACTGTTTACTGTCCCGTTTCTACGTTGCCCCTTTAAGATGAACTACGGGGGGAAATTACGCCCACAGATTAATAAGTGGGCTCGCGTCTCTCACGCTCCGTTGCAGCAGGTTTAGGAGAGTCGCCCATATCCTGATATTTTATTAATGACCCTTAATATGAACACTACACCAATATTCATTAATAAGCTGTTACACTGAATACTAGGTTCATGGCCTATCTAGTGAGATTCCGCTCAGTGCAGGGAGACATCTGCTGCGGAGACCACCCATACTGATATCCTGGAGACTCCAGGCCTGTAATGCAGAGTTATGTCCCAACCGCTCCCAAAATATTCTGTTGTATAGATTGTAAGTTAAGTTTTTATAAGCTCTCCCTCCTCCCGAGCTGCATACTGGGTACTATGTTGTGCCTGACACGGCCCAGTATTAGGTTACATTGGAAGAAAATGCCAAATAATCGCATAACTCTCCTGACTCCTCGAGCTCCACCGGCCAAATCTGATAATATACGGATATTCACATCACCGGGGCAGGAAGAGAGGCAAGGACATGATGTTATTTTAAGTTTAAGAATGAGGCCTGACTGATGCTAGTGTATACAGCCGAATAATATAACTACTATAATACTGCTCCTATGTACAAGAATATAACTACTATAATACTGCTCCTATGTACAAGAATATAACTACTATAATACTGCCTCCTATGTACAAGAATATAACTACTATAATACTCCCTCCTATGTACAAGAATATAACTACTATAATACTGCTCCTATGTACAAGAATATAACTACTATAATACTGCTCCTATGTACAAGAATATAACTACTATAATACTGCCTGCTATGTACAATAATATACCTACTATAATACTGCCTCCTATGTACAAGAATATAACTACTATAATACTGCTCCTATGTACAAGAATATAACTACTATAATACTGCCTCCTATATACAAGAATATAACTACTATAATACTGCTCCTATGTACAAGAATATAACTACTATAATACTGCCTCCTATGTACAAGAATATAACTACTATAATACTGCTCCTATGTACAAGAATATAACTACTATAATACTGCTCCTATGTACAAGAATATAACTACTATAATACTGCTCCTATGTACAAGAATATAACTACTATAATACTGCCTCCTATGTACAAGAATATAACTACTATAATACTGCCTCCTATGTACAAGAATATAACTACTATAATACTGCTCCTATGTACAAGAATATAACTACTATAATACTGCTCCTATGTACAAGGATATATCTACTATAATACTGCTCCTATGTACAAGGATATAACTACTATAATACTGCTCCTATGTACAAGAATATAACTACTATAATACTGCTCCTATGTACAAGGATATATCTACTATAATACTGCTCCTATGTACAAGGATATAACTACTATAATACTGCCTCATATGTACAAGAATATAACTACTATAATACTGCTCCTATGTACAAGAATATAACTACTATAATACTGCTTCCTATGTACAGGAATATAACTACTATAATACTGCTTCCTATGTACAGGAATATAACTACTATAATGCTGCTCCTATGTACAAGAATATAACTACTATAATACTGCTCCTATGTACAAGGATATAACTACTATAATACTGCTCCTATGTACAAGGATATAACTACTATAATACTGCTCCTATGTACAAGGATATAACTACTATAATACTGCTCCTATGTACAAGGATATAACTACTATAATACTGCTCCTATGTACAAGAATATAACTACTATAATACTGCTCCTATGTACAAGAATATAACTACTATAATACCGCTCCTATGTACAAGAATATAACTACTATAATACTGCTCCTATGTACAGGAATATAACTACTATAATACTGCTCCTATGTACAGGAATATAACTACTATAATACTGCTCCTATGTACAAGAATATAACTACTATAATACTGCTCCTATGTACAGGAATATAACTGCTATAATACTGCCCTCTGTAGATAAGTCACACTTCATCCATTAATTGCCTCCTAATAACTTGAGGCTATGTAGAGCAGAGTAAGGCCTCATGCGCACGACCATAGTTTTCATCCGCATCCAATCCACATTTTTTAACGAATCAGATACGGACCCATCCATTTCATTTCCGCATCCGCACGTCTGTTCCGCAGTCCTGCAAAAAAAAAAAAAAAGAAAACATGTCCTATTTTTGTCTGATAGGACATTGCCACCATTTATTTTTTAACTTCTGTAGAAAAGTCCTATCCTTGTCTGCAAAACGGACCAGAATAAGGCATGTTCTGTTTTTGTTGCGGTGCCGCGGACGGACATGTTTCGCAGCCCCATTGAGATGAATGGATCCGCATGTGGACAGAAGCCAACGCTGTGACTTCCCTGTACATCATCTTGTTCTTTGCTCTCCGCAGCTGGACTAATGAGAAAGCCTCGGACAATGTTCTCGAAGCTGTGAGCAGCACACTGAAGTCGTATCCCTTTGAATTCCGAGGGGCCAAGATTCTGTCCGGTCAGGATGAGGGAGTGTTCGGCTGGGTCACGGCCAACTACCTCATGGAGAGCTTCATCAAGGTATGAAACGGTAGTCTCTCGGAATAGTAGCCCATCTGACCTTCTGGAGGCACCAGTGGTGGTACGCTTTTCTTTAAGTGCGAACCCAAACTCGGTGCCTGAGTATGTGTCAGTCTTAAATGTCCAACTAGCATTCCGTTCATGAATCTAGATGTACACATGATGTAGGATATTAGTCTGAAAGCTCGCCTACACATAGGTGGCTTTGAACTTTCCCTGAGCCTCAGTGCCAGTTTGATAAGGTTGACAATTCGTTGCCTTTGGGCTTTTGGCATCTAGATGTGGGATCTTCTGCTTTGTGCAGATCTGTGGGACAGAAGATTGGGCATTATGGAGGAATTAGCAGGGCATGAAAAGAGATGAGACATCTGAGCAGAGTCCTTGTGTGCGACGCCAAGATGTAAATAGTCATGAGCGGGTGAGATGCCCCCTCTCCATTCATCTGCACAACTGTCTATCCACGGGGGGTTTGATGATCCAGCCAAAAGATCTTCGGGTTGGTCACGTTCCATTGAGCTGGTTTGTTTGCACTGGGTTTCATTGTTCTGTCAGGAGTTAATGCCAGGTGGAAGGTTATAGGAGGCAAGCCCGGTGTTCTGTCTGAAACCCTGCACTCAGAAGTGCCCTCTAGTGGTGGACTCTGATACAACACGCGCACTTTTCTGTAGGTTATCAACATAGTGACTTCCAGTTCTGCCTATTATCCTGCAATGCTGATCCAGAGGAAGGCACCGCCGCCTCCCAATTTTTCTCCTCTTGGGCATAAAACTATATACTGTATGAACCTTAAAGGGGTTGTCCACTGGGTGCAGCACTGCTCAATGGATGGAACTGTGTCGTTTCAGCGCCGGATCGGCTGATGGTCAGGGGTGCAGGGAGTTGGACCCCCGACGATCAGATATTGATGAGGCCCAAAGCAGTGGACAACCAGTAGGCCAAACACATTAGTTGTATGTTGGTCAACCAGACAATTTTGACTCGCCTTCTAATGTGTATGGGGACCTACTGACTCTACCCTGAGGACAGACGCTAAGCCACCACCAGAGGCGACTGACAGCGGCTTTCTTTCTTCCTTCCACAACACATGCATGCTCGGCTGAAGGACAGGGAGAGAACAGTGTATGGCCAGCCGTAAGGCAGGTGCTATGAAAGTCTGGGTGACTAAACGGTGGCTCCATAGCTGTGGGTGCTGAAGGCTTATGGTACACTTGGTACATTATGATTACAATACTGCAAGCACAAAATATGTATCAGGGCTAATGCACACGACCACTCCGTGTTTTGCGGTCTGCAAACTGAACATCCGCAAAACACGGATGCCGTCCGTGTGCGTACCACAATTTGCGGAACAGAAAGGGCGGCCCATATGATAGATATGCCTATTCTTGTCTGCAAAACGGACAAGAATAGGACATGTTCTATTTTATGTTTTGCCACGGAAGGGAGCAACGGATGGATTTCTCCAAGCCCCACCAGATCAGATCACCCCCATAGTTGTTAGTTAAAGGGGTTCTTTAAATGTTGAAAGAAGCACTCCCACAGAAATTGTTTATTCTCTGACCTGTTAGAAAGGTACTTGATGCAGTGAAGGTAATCTTCTTACCAGGGACTGTATTTGTGAGTTATAACCTCCCTTCTTATCCTCAGCTGTGTCATGTGACTCTCCAAATAACATAGCATCTTATGCGGGGACAGGAAGCCAGTTTCTCTATGTATTCCTATGGGAGCCTCAATGTCAGTCTCATAGGAATGAAGAGAGAAGTAACTGACTTCTGAGTGTTGGTCACATGACACGGCTGAGGATCAGAAGGGAGGTTATGACAAATACAGTCACCGGTAAGAAGATTACCTACACTACAGTTTACATCATGTACCTTTCTAACAGGTCAGAGAATAAACATTTTTTGGGGAGTGCTTCTTTAATACTGATGATCTATCCTCAGGATAGGCGATCAGCATCTGATCGGTCGGGATCCAACTCCCAGCACCCCCGCCGATCAGCTTCCTAAGCCAATGATATCAAATTCATTGGTCACATGTCTGAGAGACTTTCTAGACCAAAGACATCTCGTTCATCGGTCACGTCTGAGAGACTTTCTAGACCAATGACATCTCGTTCATGGGTCACACGTCTGAGAGACTTTCTAGACCAATGACATCTCGTTCATGGGTCACACGTCTGAGAGACTTTCTAAACCAATGACATCTCGTTCATGGGTCACACGTCTGAGAGACTTCTAGACCAATGACATCTCGTTCATGGGTCACACGTCTGAGAGACTTTCTAGACCAATGACATCTCGTTCATCGGTCACACGTCTGAGAGACTTTCTAGACCAATGACTTCTCGTTCATGGGTCAAACATCTGAGAGACTTTCTAGAGTAGACCAATTACATCTCGTTCATCGGTCACACGTCTGAGAGACTTTCTAGACCAATGACATCTCGTTCATCGGTCACATGTCTGAGAGACTTTCTAGACCAATGACATCTCGTTCATCGGTCACATGGCTTAGGCACAGTTCCGTCCCATTTAAGTGAATTGGACTGAGCGATAATACAAAGCCATGGAGGAGTATGGTGTGAGGAGGCTGCAGGGATCACCGGTGCACTGCAGCCTCTTATTACACCTGATTAGAGGGGGTGCCAGGCGTCGGACCCCCACCGATCACATACTGATGACATATCCGGTGAATAGCTCATCAGTATTAAATACTCAACACCACCCCTTTAAGCAGTTTTCTACCATTTTGGCTCCTTACTGATGCTGCACGTGGATGGAAACGTGACATGTTTTCGGCGTTTACGCAACCTCTGAGCTGCTCTTTCATACGATTTATTTGCCAGTGTAGAATTTCTAATCTGGAATGTGAAAAACTGAAGGAACTTGGCCAATGAGTTGGAACCTGCATGTTACCCTTGGCACATAAACCGCGTGTAAAAACTAAAGATGACCTGAAACGGCAGACTCTGTTTTGCTTCCTTTCTGGGTGATGAATGTGACTGTTTGACCCCTGGGGTGTTCTGCCGGAGGATAAGGTCGTGTATGTGATCCATGGGCGATGAATGAGATTCCAGGACACTGTCATTATCTGTTTCCTCTTATGCACACCTGTAGATAGTCTGTTGGTGGTGTGTGTGTGTATATACATATATATATATACACACACAACGCCCATATAGAAGATTTATAGGGCATGGATTTGTGAGCACTGACGCAGCAGAGGTAATCTGGCCATAACATATATCTGTTTTATACTGGAATTTAATGGCCTAAGACTGGGCTCCTTCTCCATCTGGTAGTGGGCCAAAGCCATCTCCGATTCCTTCAAACCCCAGAAATCTTTGAGAGATCCGGACCTCTTCACTACATTCTGACTTTGGAATCTGAAGGTTGACTGGAGGGAAGGGGCCCTGTGATCATGGTGTGGCCCCTGGTTTATATCGGCTCTGTACTGTGAATGTGATGCATGTCTCTTCTCCTCTCTGTCCTGCAGTACAGCTGGGTGGGACGCTGGTTCCAGCCCAGGAAAGGGACTCTGGGAGCCATGGATCTTGGTGGAGCATCCACACAAATTACTTTCGAAACCTCGGACAAGATTGACAACCCCGAGAATGAAATGAACCTGCGGCTGTACGGCCAGTCCTATCGGGTATACACCCACAGCTTCCTGTGCTACGGGCGAGACCAGGTCCTCAAGAGGGTCCTGTCCAAAGTGCTGAAGGTAAGCTGACAGCATCCTCCACAGAAGGGGGTATCTGTACAAAATAATACGGGGGATGGGGGGGTTCAGACCAATCCAATTGTTTTATATAGCAACCAGTTTTACGATAACATGGTAGAAGCCTCACTACATGAGCACTGATTCATATTTTTTGCAACAAAAAAAAAAGGGACACAAAAGAATTACCCTTGTAAATATACCCCTAACATCCATCCTAATAAAGCCCCGGTGTAGGACTTGCTGCAAAAGAGAGCGATCTCACACGATATAATGAACCCTGCACCGGTGCCAGCTGAACATGATCAGGAATCGGTGGCGTACGTAGAGAAGTAAGGGCCCCATAGCAAGGATCAAACCAGGCCCCCCACAGAGGACAGAAGGGTTTCCGCCTAAACCCTTCTCAATGACCCCTGGGCCATTTTCCACGGTCTCATTTGCTAAAAGTTGTTCCTTTAGAGCAGGCATCCTTAAACTGCGGCCCTCCAGCTGTTGCAAAACTACAACTCCCAGCATGCCCGAACAGCCTACAGGTATCAGACTACAGCAGAGCATTGTGGGAGTTGTAGTTTTACAACAGCTGGAGGGTCGCAGTTTTAGAGAGTAGAGTCCTGACCAAGTTTATACCTCCAGTAGAAGAGGGGATAATCCCAACTAAGAATGGACCCCCTCTTGCCCTGGGCCCCATAGCAGTCGCATGGTCTGCCGCTATGGTAGTTATGCCCCAGTCAGGAATGTTTCCTTTCACTGACAGCAAGCAAACATCTTGAAAGTTAAGAATTAAAATACGTTTTTTGGGGGTTCAGCTTACAGAGGGGGATTCCGAACATGTACCAGTAAGGCTACTTTCACACTAGCGTTAATATTTTCCGGTATTAGGATATGTCATAGGGTCTCAATACCGGAAAAAAAGGCTTCAGTTTTGTCTTCATTCATTGTCAATAGGGAGAAAACATAACTGAACAGAACGGAACGCTCCAAAATGCATTCCGTTCCGTTCTCATACCGGAGAGCAGCGTGCTGCGGTTTGCTTTCCGTCATGGGATGCGTCATGACCCACAATGCAAGTCAATGGGGACGGATCCGTTTTCTCTGACACAATATAAAACAGATCTGTCCCCCATTGACTTTCAACCGAGTTTATGACGGATCCGTCTTGGGTATGTTAAAGATAATACAACCGGATCCGTTCTAAACGGAAGCAGATGGTTGTATTATCAGTAACGGAAGTGTTTTTGCTGAACCCTGCTGGATCCAGCAAAAACCCCAGTGTGAAAGTAGCCTTAAAGGGGTTATTATTAGAACTAAATAAAGCTCGCATGCCTATAGGGCACATAGTAGTATGATGTCTCATTCTAAGATTACAGCACCATCTAGTGGTAACTAGTGGTAAATACAGCACACTAATCTTTCCCATAGATGTCATCAAATCAAGCTGCAAATATCTGGAGACTGTAGATAAAGTGATATAGAGCAGGCCGGTATAACCTGGGCATCTCCTGTATATGATTATATACACTACTCAGGGATATTTAAGTTGTGGGTGAGATTTCAGGATAAACCTAAAATGCCCTCTAACCTTTACAAGAGAACTTAATGTGACCTTCTCTAACCTTCTGAATGCACACGTCCAACTGTTCAATATTTCAGGAGTTTTTTGCACAACTTGCTGTTCTCTAACAAGGAGCTTAACGGCAAAATTCACAACAGGAGTTTGATCCATGAATCACCCAATAAATTTCCAGGTTCAATGAGAATTGGTATTAAACAGTGCTCCTCATCATGCTGCTCACATTCTGACATCATGAGACCAAGACGACACCTAAAAATTGATGAACAGTACCTCGCCATTGCGAGGCTTCAAGCAGGATGTTCTCAGACGGAAGTGGCCCCTGAGCTTAGAGTGTCACAGAGAGTCATCAGCAGGTTGTATCAGAGATACAGAGACTGGAAGAGTCACAGGCAGAGAAGTGGACGTCCTTTGGCCACATCCCACACTGATGACCGCTTTATTGTGAACAATGCCCTGAGGAACCGGATGATGAATGCCACACTGGCATATTTAACCCCTTAAGGACTCGGCCCTATTTCACCTTACGGACTTGGCCATTTTTTGCAAATCTGACCAGTGTCACTTTAAGTGCTGATAACTTTAAAACGCTTTGACTTATCCAGGCCATTCTGAGATTGTTTTTTCGTCACATATTGTACTTCATGACACTGGTAAAATGAAGTAAAAAAAAATAATTTTTATTTATAAAAAAATACCAAATTTACCAAAAATTTGTAAAAATTGCAAATTTTCAAGTTTCAATTTCTCTGCTTCTACAATACATAGTAATACCTCCAAAAATAGTTATTACTTTACATTCCCCATATGTCTACTTCATGTTTGGATCATTTTGGGAATGCCATTTTATTTTTTGGGGATGTTACAAGGCTTAGAAGTTTAGAAGCAAATCTTGAAATTTTTCTGAAATTTTCAAAAACCCAATTTTTAGGGACCTGTTCAGGTCTGAAGTCACTTTGCGAGGCTTACATAATAGAAACCACCCAAAAATGACCCCATTCTAGAAACTACACCCCTCAAGGTATTCAAAACTGATTTTACAAACTTTGTTAACCCTTTAGGTGTTCCACAAGAATTAATGGAAAATAGAGATACCATTTCAAAACACCCCATATGTGGTCGTAAACCGCTGTACGGGCACACGGCAGGGCGCAGAAGGAAAGGAATGCCATGCGGTTTTTGGAAGGCAGGTTTTGCTGGACTGTTTTTTTTGACACCATGTCCCATTTGAAGCCCCCCTGATGCACCCCTAGAGTAGAAACTCCAAAAAAGTGACCCCATCTAATAAACTACACCCCTCAAGGTATTCAAAACAGATTTTACAAACGTCGTTAACCCTTTAGGTGTTCCACAAGAGTTATTGGCAAATGGAGATTAAATTTCAGAATTTAAATTTTTGTGCAAATTTTCTATTTTAATCTATTTTTCCCAGTAACAAAGCAAGGGTTAACAGCCAAACAAAACTCAAGATTTGTATTCGGGTCGTGTATGTGTGTGAGACCTACCTACTTCTAAAGCAGTAGAGGTGTGCCGAGACTGCTGTACGGAGGGTAGGCTAAAGGGGCCAAAAATCACAATCATAGCTTAAATGTTATATGTTTATTTACAATTACAAAACTAGATATTTCAACCTGCGGGTTTGGTATATATCGGGCATAACAAGCCGACTTCCACCTGCCTAACTTCTTAATTACATGTACCGGGACCTTGTGCTTAGACGCGGCAGAGGCCGCTCCGATGCGCATAGAATGCCCAGTAATCGAGCTGGGGTCGACACCAATGTTCCTCAACAGAATACGAATGAATTTGAGGAAGTTTGTGCAACTCAAAGGAGCAGAACCTAACCTAAGCAGAGGTGCCTCACCCGGGGTTTCCTTAATAAACTGTAACCACTCTCGAATGGTTCTCACTGGACACCATTTGTTACCCGTAGGAAAGTATTTAACTTCAGTCAGCTGACCTGGGCGTGTCGTCTTTGTGGAGGTTAGCGCAAGGATGTAACATGACGCGTCCCAAGAGAGCTGACTCTTCCTCAGATAATTTTTACACCTTGAAGCGCAGGTGAATTCGCCTGGTCTGAGGAAGCCATAGAAAGCCAGATACATGGTTGTCTTTATCAGTAAGCTAGTATATTGACCAAAAGGATATCCTTGCAACATATCAGATAAGGACCTGAACATCTTCCCCGTAAATGGCTGCCGGGAAGGACGGGTGACAGCAGAGCCTTTCTGTATACCCCTCAGTAACATTCTGATAGGGTGCGCCGAAAACAATGATAGTAGATTGGGATGCCCGAAGGCCGCCCTTCAAGAAGAGTGGGATGCCATGCCTCAGCAGACAATAAGGGTCCATTCACACGTCCGATTGCGGACAAGAATAGGACATGGTGTATTTTTTTTCGGGAACGGAAATGCGGATCCGGAAGTGCGGGCCACAATTCCGTTCTGCAAAATGCGGAACGAAATTGCGGACGTGTGAATGGAGCCTAAAGCGACTTGTGAACAGCAGGAGACATCGTTGTCAAGCTGGAATTTATGCTCAAGGCCACATGGCAAGTTACTGAGAAGCTGACATTTTGTGGCGGTGTACCCAGCACTGGGGTCGGCTTTTGTGTCAATAATCACCATTGCTGCTTCTACTTAATGCCCGCTTTTCATGATATAATATCACCGGAGCCGGAACTTCTTACGTTTTCCATAAATTTCACCCGAAAGCCAAATATCCCTAACTTTTTATGAGTAGTGTATACAGTGATATGGACCATGCTGGTATAACCTGGGTATCTCCTGTATATAATTATATATGTACAGCTGGTATAACCTGGGCATCTCCTGTATATAATTATATATGTACAGTTGGTATAAGTTATACATCCTCTTGTATATAGTGATATCACACACAATGGGAAGTTCATATAACACAAGTCACCTTGCTGGCAGTTCTGCGTCCAGTAGTCCCCAGCAGGCTTTAGGGGGCCTGTTTCCCCAGTGTGCGGATCTCAGCCCTCCAGAACGGCACAAAGCCTCAGAACCCAAAAAAACAGAGACCTCTCTGCTGAGCCCAGCTGCCTATTTAAGGACAGCCAGGTGCTGCCAAAACCCGGGCGGGAACTTAAACTCCGGTCCGGTATTTGACCTAACCTGGCTGGAAACCAGCCGAGCCACACATGCTGGGAGAAAAATACCGGCCTTGCCAGACAAAACCCCTTAGTGTGTCACAATATGTACAGCTGGTATAAGTTATACATCTTCTTGTATATAGTGATATGGACCATGCTGGTATAACCTGGGCATCTCCTGTATATAAATGATATATGTACAGCTGGTATAACCTGGGCATCTCCTGTGTGTGTATATATATATATATAATTATATATATGTACAGCTGGTATAACCTGGGCATCTCCTGTATGTATATATGTATATATATATATATATATATATATATATATATATATATATGTACAGCTGGTATAACCTGGGCATCTCCTGTATATAATTATATATGTACAGCTGGTATAACCTGGGCATCTCCTGTATATAATTATATATGTACAGCTGGTATAACTTGGGCATCTCCTGTATATAATTATATATGTACAGCTGGTATAACCTGGGCATCTCCTGTATATAATTATATATGTACAGCTGGTATAACCTGGGTATCTGCTGTATATAATTATATATGTACAGCTGGTATAGGTTATACATAGCCTTGTGGACAGTGATATATCATTATATTGGTTGCTTTACTATAATATGTAATACCAGTATTGTGTTTTTTGTTTTTTTTCCTTTTTGTCTTGCAGGAACAAGGTTACAGTTCGAATGTTCAGAATCCATGCTGGCCCAAGAATTATGACAGTTCTCTAACACTTGGGGATGTGTATGAGAGTCCGTGCACACAGAGTGAGAAGCCTCCTAACTATGACTCTTCACAGTCCATCCAGATGAGTGGCAGCGGAGACGGAGTCCAGTGCCGGGGAATTGTAGATAGCATCTTCCAGTTTACCGACTGTCCATACTCCTCGTGTTCTTTTGATAAAATCTTCCAACCCAAAGTGACTGGAAAATTCATTGTAAGTTGTATAACAAGCCATCGCTCTCTTCTGTCAGTTTGGTTATATCTGCTCATAGAAAAGCTGGGTAACAATCAATGTCGGTGCCACCGCGCTGAGGTCGTTGCCCATCGTTTCCAGGCCCCAGAGTACAAAGTAAAGCCAGTGGTACAAAATTACGGAAATCTAGTTATTAGTTCTATGAGGCAGCTTTGCCATTCAGGATTCAGCAAAAGCCAAAATGTGTTTTTTACTGTATGTCAGTTTCAGAAAATTAGCATTTACAAGACTGCGTCCGCAGTTTACCATATGCTTTATACTCGTCCCACGTGCTATTAATTAGCAAGTGCCAGAGCTGCCTGCTGTCGTCATGGAAACGCACGGGCACCGGGTCCAGGTCTCCGTAGAGTGTAATACGGTGCATGTCAAATATGACGATTAAAAGTCCTTTCTGTGAACTGACTAGTCGGTGCAATAACCGGTAATGTCTTTATTTTATTTTTTCCAGGCTTTTGCAGCTTATTTTTACACCGTAGACTTCATGAAATCTGTGATGAAGATGCCAGTTGACTCACTAGACGATCTGCGGATGGCGACCGATGCCATCTGCACCTCCAGGTTCGATGAGGTGAGTCACTGTAAACCCGCTCAGCGCAGTAATTCAATGCCCCTGTGGAATATCCTGATATACAAGAAGTTGCATTCACTGTAACTGCAGAAATTATTTTCTCTGCTTACACTTATCATGGAACATAACTTATAGTCCGTGGTAGCGGAATCCATAATAGAATTCATAGATAACCCAAACCTTGTATGCCGAACACTACACACTACCTCTGCCACACACTGTTCTTACCAATATTCAAGATTTTTGGTGCCTCTGCTACATTTTTGCCTGATGATGACTGGCGGTTTCCTCTGTTTTTTCTGCAGCTTTCCAGCAAAGCACCCTCGGGTCTGAAAAAACATCTGAACGGCTATTGCGCCACTGCTAACTTCATCTACCTGCTGACCAGCAAAGGGTACAAGTTTGACAATGACACCTTCCCCAACATCGTGTTCCAGAAGAAGGTGGGTATTCTGTTAGTTATTGGTAGCAGGGGCTCAGAGGTTGGCACCGTTATCCATATTACTCTGTAATGTTATTGGAGTTCCCCTTTAATAGGAGAGTTTCATACACTGATGTTGTTTTTCTACCAGGCTGGTGACACCTCCATTGGCTGGGCTCTTGGATACATGCTGAACCTCACCAACATGATACCTGCAGAACAACCTTCCATTCTCAAAGCCACTGACTTCAGCTCCTGGGCCGCCCTCATCTTCCTCTTCGTGGTTATCATTCTTGTGGGTCTGATTATCTTCTTCACCACCTTTAGGTCCAATAAACAGGCTGAAACCATATGATGCGAGACGGCCGCGAATGGGTCAAGTCATAGTGTCCCTCTGCCCAATAGAGAGGATTGTACAACTTATCTAGGTCCCCCATAATCCTAATTGGGGGACGGGGGACGTTTGTGACATCTTCATATATGGTTGCTGAAGCTTGGGCATGAAACCTAACAATGGACTGGATGTCTATACCGCGCCTACATGGAAGATCCCTGATGAAGGAAACAAGTTTTATTTTTTAAATGACACCTTGATATTTTATTTTTTAAAATATTTTTTTCCCCCAAATGGTCACACATTTTCTACTCTGCTAAATGTGAAATTTATATGGCGTCAAACCACTGTACCCCATAATGTATGTAAGTTAAAACCGATATATGGTTGGCGATGGCAACTGGTCAAATGCTAGCCTATAATCTCTAATATTCACTTAGGAATGTGATTTTTTAATTTGTGGCACCAATAAATCCATAGTGTTTTATATGGCTACTTACATGTGAGGGCTGATATAGCTGTCCATGTAGAGGTTCAATATGGGATTCTTTATATCTGCGGTTCATGTTCCCTCTGGATGGGAAGGAATAAATGAGAAAAAAGGTTATGAATCAAACAAAAGGAGGAATGGGCGGCAGCAGCAGCCGGGGGCTTCTACTTCCACCTGCTGCGATCACAGACCTGTAAATGGACAATTAAGATGCTTCACACAAAAACTCTTTCCTTATCTTGCTTCAGTCCACCACCTGCGCCCCGTGGCCATGACGTGATGATAAAGCAAGTCCCTACATCTTTTTAAGGCCTCTTGCACACGACCGTATGTCGTACGGATGACGTCCGTGTGCATTCCGTATTTTGCGGAACGGAACAGCCGGCCCCTAGTAGAACAGTCCTATCCTTATCCGTGATGCGGAACGGCAATACGGACATACGGAAATGGAATGCACACGGAGTAACTTCAGTTTTTTTTGCGGACCCATTGAAATGAATGGTCCTCAAAAAAAAAAACGGAACGGACACGAAAAGAAAATACGTTTGTGTGAAAGAGGCCTAAGGCTACTTTCTCACCTGCGGCAGCTATTTCGACAGAACAGCCTGACGGATGCAACCGGAATTTCCACCGGTCCGGCGGAGATCCAGGAAACATGCAGAGAAGGTGGGGGGACAGAAAGCGGTGCACGCTGGCGCAGATGTGAAAGCAGTCTACGATCCCTTTTATTGTCTATAGGTGCTGTTATAGTTTTACTGTTGGTCAAGTACACTTGAGCTAGTCATAGGGATAATTATTAAGGATCTGACCGTAAAAGTGGGTGAGAGGTATGCTAAGGGTTAATCCTGGAACCTAATCCCCGGCAGATGACTCCTCTGCAGTCCTGGTTGTTCAGCTATGGATATTCTAGTTAATGTAAAGTGACCCAAGACTTAGTGACTATTTATGGAGGTAACTGTGAAATCTAGGCTATATATGGACTTAATATAAATGCAATTCATGTAACAAGAGGTTAAAAGGGTATGCCGACATTTTACTACTGATGACCTATCCTCGGGTATGTGATTGGTGGTGGTCTGACACCCGGGACCCCCACCAATCAGCTGTTTGAGAAGGATGCGGCCATACATTGTCTAGTCTTTGTGCCTGGTATAGCACTCAGCCCCATTCGCTCCTAGGCCATGAGATCAATGAACGTGTCATCACTCGGCCTAGGAAAGGCCGCAGCCTTCTCAAAGGGGTCCCGGCTTTCAGACCCCCACCGAACAGATGCTGATGACCAGAGGATAGGCCATCAGTAGTAAAATGTCGGAAAGCCCCTTTAACTGCCTATTATTAAGGGATTATAACATTATATGCTGTACTTATACACACAGAAGGTTTTAGTTACGCTCCGGTGCAACACTGCCCCCTGCAGTGATATAGCAGAACTACATCCCAATCTGTGCATAGGTTTTGAATGACGCAACCTGCCGAACAGTGGATTCCGTTTAGCCCACAAGACTCCTTCTCCTTTTGGCGGTGGGCAGTGTTATGCCTCATTCACACGTCAGTGTTTGGTCAGTGATTTCCATCAGTGATCCTGAGCCAAACACAGAACCGGTGCCGATCTTTCCCTTATACCTTATGTCTGTGGAGGCTCCGATCCTGGTTTTGGCTCACAAATCACTGGCCAAACACTGACGTGTGAATGAGGCTTAACATAACCAGGGTTGCTGACAAGGACTTATTTCAGGTCTTCCTACAAGCTGAGGCCTCATGCACACGACCATTGTTGTGTTCCGTTCCGCAAAACGGGGTTCCGTTGTTCCGTGAGCCGCTTCTGTTTTTGTTTCCGTGTGTCTTCCTTTATTTTTGGAGGACCACCAGACATAAAGGAAAGTAAAAAAAAGTCTAAGTCAAGTTTGCCATGCAAATGATAGGAAAAAAACGGACGCGGATGACAATCTTGTGTGCCTCTGCGTTTTTTAGCGGTCCCATTGACTGGAATGGGTCCGCGAACAGTTTTCCGCGAAAATAATAGGACAGGTTATATTTTTTTGACGGACTGGAACCACGGATGCGGATGGCAAACAGTGCATTAGCCGAGTTTTCAACGGACCCATTGAAAGTCAATGGGTCCGCAGAAAATCACGAAAAACGGCGCAACGGACACGGAATAATACAACGGTCATGTGCATGAGGCCTTAGTCTTATAACAGAAGGGCATGAACAGTGTTATAATTACTGGTTGTTAATGAATGTCATTAAAGTTCATAAAACAGTGCATCCTAATGACTGATTATTTATTTGCACTTTCAATTGGAAAGAAAGGAAAACTTTGCCAGCTTTGTATCTACTCTTTACTGTTCTCAAGATCTCTGCTTTCTGTACCTGAGGCTGAGTTGTGCACTGCGTCACAGCTCATTACGAGGGCAAGAACAGACGGAGTAGTTGCTGAATGCGACCGAAAGCCGCCCACATGTAACAGGCGGTTATTCGGATAGCTTGCTAATTGATCCGTAAAACCGCATGGCTATTAATGGCGTAGGATGCAGGCAAAACACCGCCCACCCAGGCTATTGGCTGCTCTGTAGGCCTCTTCCACACGTCAGTTGATCACGGATGTGTACTGTCCGTGTTCTTCACGGACAGAACACGTATCCATCGATTTTAATTCACGTATCCTTGTTCATCCACTGACCGCGAGACATGCACTACTTTGCTCTGCGAAGAATGTGAAACCGCTGACAGAACACGGATGGCATCATGTAGTTTTCACATAAGGCCCCATGTGCATGCCGCCATTTTTTTCACGTCTATAGAAACGTCCTATCCTTGTCCGCAAAGCAGACAAGAATAGGATATGTTCTAGCTCTTTTCCAGGCCAGCGGAATGGACATCCGGATGCAGACGGAACATGAATGGTTCTGAATCGGATCCACAAAAAATGCAGATTGGATGCAGAATAAAACTCTGATTGTGTGCAAGGGGTGTTAGTAGGAAATGCTTTGGAAATTCCTTTTCAGCCGAGCAGGGCACTTGGTATACGGATGACCCACTGCAGGCAAAAAACCGCCACGTGGACCAACAGCGGCCCACTGATGGTCTTGTCAAGGGAGTGTGAAAGGGTTCACATGTGGCAGATTTGTTGAAAAAATAGCACTGACTTTTGCATTTATCTGAATGTTGCCTGCAGAAGTCCATGTGCTTGCCGCTGGCACAACCCTAGATTCTTGTCCGCAAAACGCAGACAAGAATAGGACAGGACAGATTATATTTTTTTTGCGGACCACAGAACGGAGCAACGGATGCGGACAGCACACGGAGTGCTGTCCGCATCTTTTGCGGCCCCCATTGAAGTGAATGGGTCCGCATACGAGCCGCCAAAACTGCGGCTCGGATGCAGACCAAAACAACGGCCGTGTGCATGAGGCTTAAGGCATAATGTCTCATTCACACGTCAGTGATTTCCATCAGTGATTTTGAGCCAAAACCAGGTGAGGATCTTTCCCTTATGTCTGTTGAGGCTCCAGTCCTGGTTTTGGTTCACAATCACTGATGGAAATCACTGATGTGTGAATGAGGCTTAAAGGGGTTGTCCGAGTTATTCTTTCTAACTAGGGAAATGTAACAGCTTTCCAATTAACTCACGTTATCTCCAGTGGCTGGTTTCTCAGAGTTCACTGAGGGTCACATGACCTGTGATGTCAGCTTCTCTCCCTGCTCTGATAATGTTGGTGCACAAGCCTGAGAGATCTGTACACCAGACGTCACTGGGCTGGCCACGCCCCCCTGCACTGCGGCTGCTGCTTATTGCTCTCCCCCAGGATTCTTAACCCCTTCAGCTGCACAGACTCAGAGCTGAAGTGTTTACTGTGTAGCTGCAGGCAGTGAAGAGACAAATGGTGGGCACAGGAGCTGAAGGAGAAGTTCTGCAGAGCATTGCAGGTAGGGGGAAGTTCCTGTGTGTATCAGCAGTGTCATTGTACAGCTAAGACTTGTAGTCCTACACATACAACATGCTGCTGAGTCTCCCAGCAGGCAGACATGTCACTCAGGGCAGCACTTGTATTCTTCACTCCGTTAGCAGAGCAGGGGGAGGGGCACAGATTGTTGTTTTTGCAAGTAAACAAAGGGCCAGAAGAGAACCAGGGAAATGAGGAAATAGATATTTTTTTGCCTAAAACTTGATTAGCTTAGTTATATATTGCTGACCATCAGATTTACAGTGCTATATTATTATTTTTCCATAAGGCCGAATGCACACGGCCGTGTTCTGCGGCCGATAGCGGTCCGTGGTATGCCGGGCTGGATTCCTGTTCAGAGCAGGAGCGCACGGCGTCATTGGTTGCTATGAAATCGTGCTCTTCATGTCGCCGCTGCACTACAGTAATACAGCGCACGGCGTCATTGGTTGCTATGATGCCGTGCGCTTCATGCCGCCGCTGCACTACAGTAATACACTCGTATAGTGTATTACTGTAGTGCAGCGGCGACATAAAGCGCAGGGCGTCATAGCAACCAATGACGCCATGCGCTCCTGCTCTGAACAGGAATCCAGCCCGGCATACCACGGACCGCTCTCGGCCGCGGAACACGGCCGTGTGCATTCGGCCTAAGGCTCCATTCACACGTCCGTGGTGTGTTGCGGATCCGCAACACACCCGACCTGCACCCCTATAGAAATGCCTATTCTTGTCCGCAAGCTGCGGACAAGAATAGGACATGTTCTATCTTTTGCGGAGCTGCGGACCTGAAGATCGGGGCCGCGCTTCGCAAATGCGGATGCTGACAGCACACTGTGTGCTGTCCGCATCCATTCCGTCCCCATAGAAAATGAATGGGTCCGCACCCGTTCTGCAAAATTGCTGAACGGATGCGGACCCATTTGCGGACGTGTGAATGGAGCCTTACTCGAACAACCCCTTTAAGAGACTTTTCACACAAGCGAGTATTCCGCGCGGGTGCAATGTGTGATGCGAACGCATTGCGCCCGCACGGAATCCGGACCCATCCATTTCAATGGGTCTGTGTACCTGAGCGGTGGTTTTCACGCATCACTTGTTCGTTGCGTGAAAATCGCAGCATGTTCTATATTCTGCGATTTTCACGCAACGCTGGACCCATAGAAGTGAATGGGGCTGCGTGAAAATCGCATCGCACCCGCAAGCAAGTGCGGATGCGATGCGTTTTTTACTGATGGTTGCTAAGAGATGGTACAGTGCTCAACTATCTTCATATGTAACACGTACAGATTTTGCGCAGATTGGTTGCAGAAATGCCTCAAGATATGCATGCAAATGCACTCTGAAAATCTGCATAATATACATTGATGTGTGCGTATGACCGGTGTGCATCTCTGTTAAAGGGAACCCGTCACCTCCAAAAACCATCCCAAGCCGCCAGCAGTACCTGACAGTAGCCAGCAGCGTGTTTCCGACGATAATTTTCTTCCTGAAGGCTGATGCGGCTAAGTTCAGAAAACGTTCCTTTATCCCCTGATGGCACGCTTCTCTAGCATTTTGCGGGCCACAGCACGGCCATGGGGCGCACACGTTTGTGTGCAGCAGGCCTCATGCTGTTCCAGATTTGAGCTTCCTCTCTGAATGAGGTCATCTTGCCACAGCAGACTGCTACTTAAAATTTTATGTGAATGTGCAGAAAGCCTCATGTTTAATCCAGATGTGAAGATACCAGGGGATGGGGCAACATTCATTTAATGTGTTAATTTATCCTTTGGCAAAGAGTCCTATGAACCTCACTGCAAGATACATAGAGGTTAGGCCTCTTTCACATGACCGTATGGCTTTTTCAGTGTTTTGCGGTCCATTTTTCCCGGATCCGTTTTTCAGGTTTTTTTTGTTTCCGTTTCTGTTTGGTTTTTCCGTATGGCATATACAGTATACAGTAATTGCATAGATAAAATTGGGCTGGGCATAACATTTTCAATAGATGGTTCCGTAAAAACAGGACGGATATGGAAGACATACGGAGTACATTCCGTATGTGTTCCGTTTTTTTTTCCGGACCCATTGACTTGAATGGAGCCACAGAACGTGATTTGCGGGCAAAAATAGGACATGTTCTATCTTTCAACGGAACAACGGAAATACGGAAACGGAATGCATAAGGAGTACATTCCGTTTTTTTGTGGAACCATTAAAATTAATGGTTCCGTATACGGAACGCCAAAAATAGCCTGTAAACGGCAAAAACAAAAAACTGTCGTGTGAAAGAGGCCTTAGGCCTCCTGCACACGACCGTAGGTGTCCCGTTGCCGTATTGCGGACCGCATTTGCGGATCCGCAATACACAGGCACCGTTCCGTGTGCATTCCGCATCACGGATGCGGACCCATTCACTTCAGTGGGTCAGCAAATCCGGAGATGCGGAATGGAAGCCCGGAACTGAACCCTACTGAAGCACTACGGAGTGCTTCAGTGGGGTTTCGTCCCATACTTCTGTTCCGCAAAAAGATAGAACATGTCCCATCTTTGTGCGGAACGGCGAGATCGCGGACCCATCAAAGTGAATGGGTGAATGCCCAGCCCAATTTTTTCTATGTAATTACTGTATACGCCATGCGGAAAAACGGAACGGAACCAGAAACACTACTGAAAAACAAAAAAAGGGTCCAGGAAAAATGGCCCGCAAAACACAGAAAAAGACTTAGTCGTGTGAATGAGCCCTTAATGTAATGTGTAGCGTATCCAGATGCAGAGCTGACACTAGGGGGCATCATGAGTCAATCCAGTAACGGTAACACTGTACAGTCGCACTGAATCTTTGACAGACCCTCAGGAAAGTGATGAAGACCTGAAAGAAGATGCAGTCAGTTATGAGCAGCCCTTTGACAGCTGCACCCAATAGAAGTCAATGGAAGACTTTGCAGTCTAGTAACATTTCCCATTCACTTTGTATGGAGTTTGAATTAAGGGGGGCCGTGCATGAAAGGCGGATCACGTCTGAATTTGCGATCTAACCTTGTCCTTAAAGGGGTTTTTCACCCCTGGACCTTTTCTGCAGACCAGCAGTGGCAATCATACTTATCCAATGCCTGCTGCTGGGCTCCAGCTCTATTGCTTCCCCTTGGGCGCCGCTGGTCTCTGTTCTCCCCGCGTCATCATCGGGTTTGCTCGCTGTAAGTAAAGCTTGATCACTTTAGAATAATAAAAAAAAGTCTACAACTTTCTGAATGGGAGGCTATAGTTTCTCTACCGGGGAAAAACAGATCTAATACTTCTCACAGCTGAGGGTTTGCTTCAACATATACAGTCTAAACAGTCCTCTGTCAGTAGGGTTGAGCGAATTGGATTGGGATTGCTGTTTCTGAACACGATTCTTTTAAAAACTTTGTTAAGAATATGGGCTCCTTCCTACTGTAAAATGTATGGCCTCTGCGGAGGCCTTTCTGAAGTTTCAGCAAAAATCGCGAGACTTCGACTTGCTTCTATCACGTCAGTTAGTTTTTTCGCATAAATTACTGTATCAAAATGCAAAGCTGAACTCGGCTTCATTAATGAGGCACGAAGCCGATACAGTAATTTATAGGAATAAATAAGCTGACACGTGATAGAGGCAAGACAAAGACCTCCGCGGAAGCCATACACTTTACAGTAGGACGGAGCCCAAAATTTTTAAAAGAATCGGGTTCAGCAACCCTGTGTCAGCTTCTCTGGGTGTAAGCAAGGATGTTGCCATTATTGACAGCAAGCAGAAAGTAAAAAAGGAAAAGTTGTAGACCTTTTCATTGTTCAGTGATTAAAGGGTTACTCCAATCTGGACATTTCTAGCATACCCACAGGATATGCCATAAATGTCTGATAGTTGCAGGACCGTCTACCTATCTCAAGAATGGGCCCCGAATTGTGGCCCCAGCTCTCGCCATTCACTGTTATGGGAGTTCTGAAAATAGACGAGTAAGGCCGTTGTGCGGCCGTTCCGTGCATTGGGGACCGCAATTGCGGTCCTCAATGCACGGGCAACATCCGTGCAGCGGGCCAGACCCATTCAAATTAAATGGTTCCGTGGTCTGTCCGCACCGCAAAAAAATATGACATGTCATATTTATTTGCGGTGCAGAACAACGGAAAGAAACACCACGGAAGCACTCCTTAGTGCTTCCAGTGTTCCGTGACTCCGTTCCGCATCACCGGAATTGCGGACCCATTCAAGTCAATAAGTCCGCATCCGTGATGCGGGGTGCACAACTGCCGGCGGCCGTGGATTGCCGACCCGCCGTTTGCGGGCCACAATACGGCCACAGCCACCCAACGGCAGTGTGCATGAGGCCTAAGCATCAGGATCAGGATGAAGACATTTCAGCCGATCCAGGGACGGCCCAGGAGCCACCAGAGATGGGTTTGTC
The DNA here is from genome assembly GCF_905171765.1 of Bufo bufo. Classification (NCBI taxonomy): domain Eukaryota; kingdom Metazoa; phylum Chordata; class Amphibia; order Anura; family Bufonidae; genus Bufo; species Bufo bufo. Next base: position 6,628,595 of record NC_053396.1, on the reverse strand, counting down.
AATTTTCACGCAGATTTCTTCCATTTCGGGGTAAAATCTGCAGCAAATTTGATGGTAAAAAATGTATTTTTCTGTGTATTGGGATAGTGTGGACATAGGCCTCCCTCACACTTCAGCGAGTCATGGATGGCACACGTACCTGATGATTCTTAATTCGGTTCTTCACGGACCATTGGTTAGGAGATGCTCTGGAAATTCGTTTTTGTTGAAATACGGAGGGCAAAAAAACGGATGCCTGGAGCAAACACAGATTCTTCACGGACATCAAACGGACACGGCAATGCGAATGAGGCCTTGTTCCTACAAGTCAGGAGGAGTGTTTAGGTTATAGAGTTGTCAGAAAGAGAAGAGTATTAGGCGACAGTTGTCACTGAGTGATTATTACATTATTCTGGGCTCATTCTCGGCTGACCCTGCCTCACCTCATCCGCTCTTGCAGTAATTGCTCTCCCTATTATCAGCACAATTATCCTGGGTATCTGCAGGGACAATCTGTGATCACCAGACGGAAATGTCAGCAGAACGGTCTCTGCAGTGCAGCGCGTGTCCCCCACTGCAGGGTTATAAGCGCAGCCTCTGCTTCTACTGCCAGGTGCTACCTTCAAGTCTACTATCAGGCAATTCTGGAACCACGTATGATCAGGGAAGAGGACAACCCCTTCTGACTGCCAATAGATCTGATAAATGTTTTAACCCTTAAAGTCTCTTCTGGGTTTGGATCCTGTCAGAAAATGTTTTAAGCTTTGCTGAATTTGAGCTCATTATTAATTAAACGTCATATTTTACTAGCGCCGTTCACATTAGTCTGTTACGTTATCACAGGGCTGCTCTGCGTGTCAGACCAGGTCGTCGTAGTTTTATTCCGGCCGTTTGCCGTGCTGCCGCCGGAACTCCAGCCCGCGCCCATTATAGTCAATGGGGCTGAAGCGGAGCTCCGGCGGCACGCGTGCACTAGCGCCAGCACGGATCCGGCAGACTGTTCACCCGCCGGACAGCCTGCCAGAAAAGGCTGGCACTAGTGTGAAAGCAGCCTTAGGCCCCTTTCACACGGGCGAGTATTCCGCGCGGATGCGATGCGCGAGTTGAACGCATTGCACCCGCACTAAATCCTGACCCATTCCTTTCTATGGGGCTGTGCACACGAGCGGTGATTTTCACGCATCACTTGTGCGTTGCGTGAAAATCGCAGCATGCTCCTCTTTGTGCGTTTTTCATGTAACGCAGGCCCCATAGAAATAAATGTGTTTGCGTGAAAATCGCAAGCATCTGCAAGCAAGTGCGGATGCGGTGCGATTTTCACGCACGGTTGTTAGGAGACGATCGGGATGGGGACCCGATCTTTATTATTTTCCCTTATAGCATGGTTATAAAGGGAAAATAATAGCATTCTGAATACAGAATGCATAATACAATAGGGCTGGAGGGGTTAAAAATAAATAAATAATTAAACTCACCTTAATCCACTTGCTCGCGCAGCCGGCATCTCTTCGGTCTTCTTTTTTGCTGTGTGCAGGAAAAGGACCTGTGGTGACGTCACTCCAGTCATCACATGGTCCGTCCCATGATCTTTTACCATGGTGATGGACCATGTGATGACTGGAGTGACGTCACCACAGGTCCTTTTCCTGCACACAGCAAAAAAGAAGACCGAAGAGATGCCGGCTGCGCGAGCAAGTGGATTAAGGTGAGTTTAATTATTTATTTATTTATTTTAACCCCTCCAGCCCTATTGTACTATGCATTCTGTATTAAGAATGCTATTATTTTCCCTTATAACCATGTTATAAGGGAAAATAATAGCAATCTACAGAACACAGATTCCAAACCCGAACTTCTGTGAAGAAGTCCAGGTTCGGGTACCAAACATGCACGATTTTTCTCACGTGAGTACAAAACGCATTACAATGTTTTGCACTCGTGCGGAAAAATCGTGCATGTTCCCGCAACGCACCCGCACCTTTTCCCGCAACGCCCGTGTGAAAGAGGCCTTAGCCTATCCTGTGTGACACAGTCTACTAAAGCAATGCATTAAGCCTAACATATGTAAAATTGGGCTAATGAGCCAGCTGGACTTGGGACCCCAGAAGGAGTCTGAATTTGCCTCTCAAATACCCCTAGCATTCTTTTTGCACGCTACCGTATGCCAGGGGAGTCTTACCTTGCAATAGGTCAGTGTTTATCACAGCAGCTTGAGCTATTATGATTTTTTGAATTACATGAATTACATAACTGTTGAAACAAAAAGTTACTGGTAATCTTATATCTACATATCATGGCCGAACATTGTGACTTGTCGCAGCAACAAACTGGTTCCTTTACGCACACATGGCGGTCCTTGTCCTTCTGGACCAAGGTCTTTTAAATCTTAGAGTCTCACTAATTCTCCAAGGACCAGTGATGAGAGAAGCGAACTTTGGAGGTTACATCCGAAGTCACTTCGTTCATAACTTCAGGTTAATACTGTACAGAGATTTGTTTCCGTAGAGTATTAAAATGTATGGGCTCTTAAGAGTCGAAGTTAGTTATTGGTGAATCGTTGAATAACTTCAGTAGTGGAAAACCCCTTTGAAATTTGAACCCGAACTCTGCTTTAGTGTCGAGTGGTACCTCAAGTTCGGTTCCAAGTTCTGAAGTGGTTCACCACTACCGAAGTTATTCAACGAAGTCACGCGCGACTAACTTTGGCTCATACATTCTAATAATGTACGGAGACGGATCTCTGTACAGTATTAATCTGAAGTAATGGACGAAGCGACTTCGGATGTAACTTCCAAAGCTTGCTTCGCTCATCACTAGTCCTAATGTAAACGGAATGTACAAGCAAAAAATGATATTAAATGTGGTTGACCCATCTCAGAAATTGATGGCCTATTGCTGGGATATGCCACCAATGTCAGAGGTGAACGGAGAGCAGCTATGGGAAATCTGAATATAGCGGAGTGCTAGCAGTCCCGTACAGACAGGGCAGCGCCAGCTCGATGCGCCCTCTATTCAGCAGCATGCCTGCCTTCCCAGGGGTGAGACCTGCGCCCGTCTGACACGGACAGCATATATCATGCGATCAATGTCCCAGAAGGGCCAACTCCTTTAACTTTACTAGGATCCTTATCTCCTCCTCTTAGAAATAACTGGACCCCTCGATAAATCACATTGGATTAATACATTTGATCCAATCTACACAGTGGAGCAGTAGACGGGCCCACTGGAATGGCAGAACCATCCACCGCGGCTTCATCCTGGCAATGAAACCTTGGGCGATGATTTCAGGGAAATACCCAATTTATACAGAAAGTGTTAGGGCTCTTTCACACGAGTGGCTGCCGTGCGGGTAATCCGCTGTGTGAAAGAGAGCCAAGCCCCGCTCCGGACAGCAGAGACACGGAGCATTAACATGACTGATGCTTCTCTGTGATCTTTTTACTACAAAATCACAATGACAACTTAATCTCACTGTGATTTTGTAGTAAAAAGATCACAGAGGTGCACGGAGCATCATCAATCATGTTAATGCTCCGTGTCTCTGCTGTCCGGAGCGGGGCTTGGCTCTCTTTCACGCAGCGGATTACCCGCACGGCAGCCACTCGTGTGAAAGAGCCCTTATTCACGCCCTTTATCAGCTCAGGCACAGAGGCGTCCATCAGGTCCAGTCATACACTAACCCCCCCCCCGCGCTCCCAGGGTTTGTATACCTTACTACTACAGCTGCTCTATACTTATGCGTTTTCTATAACTCCTATTTGCACTTCTTATATTGATCTTTTTGTTTTAAATCAATATAGAAGAATGTTAACATTAAAGGGGTTATCCCATCTCAGACAATGGGGGCATATGGCTAGGATATACCCCCATTGTCTGATAGGTGCGCGGAAAGCTGTGGCCAGAAGACCCGGGGTCCATCCACCACCAAGCGCTACTCCCATAGAAGTGAATGTGCGACTCCTACTCCCATTAATTTCTATGGGGCAGACAGAAATAGCCGAGCCAGCGATTTTTGGCAGCCCCATAGAAATGAATGGAGGGCGGCTGCGCATGCACAGTGCACCCTCCACCCTCCATTCATTTCTCTGCTCCGTTCTCATTGTAGGTGCAGGTCCCAGAGATGGGACCCGCACCTATCAGACAATGGGGCATATCCTAGCGATATGCCCCCATTGTCTGAGATGGCAAAACCACTCTAAATATAAGTGCTGCCGAAAAGACGCAGAATTGGGATGGGTGCATTTCAGATTGTAGTCAGTGAAAAACTATTAATATATAGTTTATGGCCTTTTTCACACATCAGTGTGTGCTGCCTGTGGTCCTCTTGGACAGCTCAGGTATCCATTGACTTTAATGTGCGTATTCACACATCAGTGGTTTTCCAAGGACTATGGTGACACCATGGAAACAGGCGCCATTTTTGTCCATGATTATGGTCTATACGTACGTGATGCCATCCGTGTTTGGTCCATGGTTTTCACGGCCTATTGGTAGGAGATGCTCTGAAAATTTTCAGCCTAGCACATGGACATCTTCACAGATGAACCACTAATACAGGTAAAATACAAAATAGAACAGAAAGTCAGTCCTGTGTCCCAACACGGACAATTACTTGCGCTGCTGCTGGTCCCGGAATCGTGTGGTAGGTTGTTCACACTGGCAAAGGCAAGTCATAAGGTTTTGGAACCGCGCTGCTGGAAACTATGTGTTCCGGTCACAAATGGATGGTGCAAGGGTATCAGCCCCTCTCATCGACACCCAAAGGGTACGATCCTCCCAGACCTCCTCCTCTACAGGGTTCAAGGAGATAGGCAAAATAGTGAAGCACCCTTGAGAATCTTATAATAAAAGGTTTTATTCTACTTACAACAGGTCAGTAGACAAAAGGCATAAAAATACAAAGTGATCGTCACGTTCCTGCCCGACCCGGGTTTCGCTGCCTCGCTTCTTCAGGGGCGATGACTGCGCATGCTCGCAATCGAGCCCTTTAAATAGCCCAGCTGTCTCATTATTCAAGCCGGTGTGGTTCCGATCCGTTTAGCATACTTTCAAAAATAACAGTTTTACATCATACAACATAAAAGCACATTCATTAGTTCTTTTAATACAATCACCTATTAAAATATAAACATAAAATACACATGGGAGCAGATTATTACTCCCTATTGCCAGTTCATATATAAACCCTTTCGGTTTGCCGCTAATGTCCACATTCAATATATAAATTCAGCCTCCTTATAGGAATCTATCCCCTAACTAGTCTTCTCGTATCCTAAAAGTGTTCCAACTCGATCTATTATAATGATCATACCATCCTATACATACCATGCCCTCCTAGAATATTATGCAGGTATTCTCCACCCACTCCTGGAGCGTCACTCCGAAAGACGCCGTCTGTTCCTGGAGCGTCACTCCGAAAGACGCCGTCTGTTCCTGGAGCGTCACTCAGGTGATCTCCACCCACTCCTGGAGCATCACTCGGAAGGACGCCACCCACTCCGGTAGCGTCATTCAGGTGTTCTCGACCCTGCCTCCATCTCTGACGTTCCTAGCACGAGACGCCATGGTCCAATAGAGCGGCCAGGGAACCTGACATCACCCAAAGGTCCTTAAGAGGCCAGGTAGAGAACGGCCGAACGACGTCACCGGTAAGCTCGCTTTACAATAAGCATGGTTTTAGGTCAAATTCGATGTTAAGCCCTCTGGGTTGTAGGGTACCTAGCTGGTAAATCCACTCCACCTCTTTTTTATTGATTTGTGCCAGCGAGTCCCCCCCCACGCCAGTGTGGCTTAACAATTTCAACTCCAGCGAATCTTAACCCATACGGATTTTTTCCATGCATTAATTTAAAGTGTGCTGATACACTATGGGTCATTAGGTCTTTTCTGATGTTCCGTAGGTGTTCTTGTATCCTAACCTTCAACTTCCTAATTGTTCGTCCTACGTACTGGAGTCCGCAAGGGCATTCCAGTACGTAGATTATGCCCTCATTTTCGCACGAGCAATTGTTCTTTATACGAAATTCGACCCCATTCTTTTTAGATACTATGTGGTTAATGTTTATTTGACGTTCTTTGGGGTTCTGATTTTCACAACCTGCACAAAATCCACACCAAGTGAATTTTCCTTCTTTTTTCACCTTTATGTTTACTGGGGGAATGGCACTGCGTACGAGTTTCTCTCTAATGTTGGTGGCTTTTTTAAAAATAAAAGAGGGATTTGCGGGTATTATTTTTCCTATTGTTGGATCATTTTTTAAAACTCCCCAGTTCTTTTTCACCATTTTCTTAATGTTATCTGACATGGAGCAAAATTTGGTCACAAAAGAAAATCTGTAGTCCCTATCTTCCTTTTCCACTATTACTTTTGTATGTTCCTTTCTTCCCCTTGTTTCCATCTCCACATTCTGTATGCACACATCCAAATCAGCCTCATCATATCCTCTTTCCACAAATCTATTTTTTAACACCCCACATTGTGTTCTATACTCACTCACTTCTGTACAATTACGGGCCATCCTCTTAAACTGATCTTTTGGAATGTTCCTGAGCCATGGGCCGTAATGACAGCTCTTCATATCAATATAGGAATTCACATCTGATTCTTTAAAGTAGGAGCTGGTGAGAAAGCGCCCATCTTCCATCCGGATGCATAAATCCAGAAAATTAACACTTATGTTGCTGATTTCCCCCAAAAAGACTCGAGTCCCTCCCTCCCACACTAGGAGACAGTCATCAATATACCTCCTCCAGAAGGTCAATTTACCCCCTGGGGTGTCCGCTCCTAGTGTGGGAAGGATGAAGCTCTCCTCCCAAGCCCCCATAAAAATATTAGCAAAGCTGGGGGCGAATATCGCCCCCATCGCCGTGCCAATACACTGTACGTAATGTGAATCTTTGAACCAAAAATAATTGTAATCGAGGCAGTAACTAAGGCATTCCAAAATGAAGTTACCCCCCCACTGTGAATACATGGATGGCCACAATTGATGTGGCATCCCTGTACACAGTTATTCCAAAGAAACTAGGAATGGAAGCGGTGGAGAATAAAATTAGAAATGACGCAAGAATGGGGAACCAACAGGGTAACTTCATTTTGGAATGCCTTAGTTACTGCCTCGATTACAATTATTTTTGGTTCAAAGATTCACATTACGTACAGTGTATTGGCACGGCGATGGGGGCGAAATTCGCCCCCAGCTTTGCTAATATTTTTATGGGGGCTTGGGAGGAGAGCTTCATCCTTCCCACACTAGGAGCGGACACCCCAGGGGGTAAATTGACCTTCTGGAGGAGGTATATTGATGACTGTCTCCTAGTGTGGGAGGGAGGGAGGGACTCGAGTCTTTCATCTCTCAATTGAACCATAATAATTGGAATCTACGATTTGTGGGGGAAATCAGCAACATAAGTGTTAATTTTCTGGATTTATGCATCCGGATGGAAGATGGGCGCTTTCTCACCAGCTCCTACTTTAAAGAAACAGACGTGAATTCCTATATTGATATGAAGAGCTGTCATTACGGCCCATGGCTCAGGAACATTCCGAAAGATCAGTTTAAGAGGATGGCCCGTAATTGTACAGAAGTGAGTGAGTATAGAACACAATGTGGGGTGTTAAAAAATAGATTTGTGGAAAGAGGATATGATGAGGCCGATTTAAATGTGTGCATACAGAATGTGGAGATGGAAACAAGGGGAAGAAAGGAACATACAAAAGTAATAGTGGAAAAGGAAGATAGGGACTACAGATTTTCTTTTGTGACCAAATTTTGCTCCATGTCAGATAACATTAAGAAAATGGTGAAAAAGAACTGGGGAGTTTTAAAAAATGATCCAACAATAGGAAAAATAATACCCGCAAATCCCTCTTTTATTTTTAAAAAAGCCACCAACATTAGAGAGAAACTCGTACGCAGTGCCATTCCCCCAGTAAACATAAAGGTGAAAAAAGAAGGAAAATTCACTTGGTGTGGATTTTGTGCAGGTTGTAAAAATCGGAACCCCAAAGAACGTCAAATAAACATTAACCACATAGTATCTAAAAAGAATGGGGTCGAATTTCGTATAAAGAACAATTGCTCGTGCGAAAATGAGGGCATAATCTACGTACTGGAATGCCCTTGCGGACTCCAGTACGTAGGACGGACAATTAGGAAGTTGAAGGTTAGGATACAAGAACACCTACGGAACATCAGAAAAGGCCTAATGACCCATAGTGTATCAGCACACTTTAAATTAATGCATGGAAAAAATCCGTATGGGTTAAGATTCGCTGGAGTTGAAATTGTTAAGCCACACTGGCGTGGGGGGGGGACTCGCTGGCACAAATCAATAAAAAAGAGGTGGAGTGGATTTACCAGCTAGGTACCCTACAACCCAGAGGGCTTAACATCGAATTTGACCTAAAACCATGCTTATTGTAAAGCGAGCTTACCGGTGACGTCGTTCGGCCGTTCTCTACCTGGCCTCTTTGTCATGGTCTTACCTGCTTGCTGCTCTCCTTCGTTTGACATGTGCTGGCGGCCATCTTGGGTTCTGGGTTTCTTGTAGCCTTCCACCCTGCGGCTCCTCCTTCCCCTGGGAGGAGCTGGATGCCTAGCTCATATATATAGGAGGTCTGTGGCTTCAGTTCCTTGCTTGGTCCTCCTGTGTTCACATGCTTCTAGACTGCTGCTGCTTCTGGTTCCTGATCCTGGCTTTGTCTGACTACCTTGCTGGTTCCCGATCCTGGCTTCGTCTGACTACCCTGCTGGTTCCTGATCCTGGCTTCGTCTGACTACCCTGCTGGTTCCTGATCCTGGCTTCGTCTGACTACCCTTCTGGTTCCTGACCTCTGGCTTCGCAAAGACTCTGCTCGGTTTCACCATCCGTTTGGACTTTTGCTTTACAGCTTTATTTTCAATAAAGCCTTCTTATTTTCATTTATCTCTTGTTGTACGTCTGGTTCATGGTTCCGTGACATTAGGACCAAGCCATGAATTCTGACGGTACAGGGCCATCCTCGCTACCCACGCTGGTTGCCAGACTTGATCAGCAGGATCACCTGTTGGGTCGGTTCGCTGTGGCGTTGCAAACCCTGCTTGAACGCACGGCTCATTTCGCTCCCGTTGCCGATGGGTCGGTTGTCACTCCTGGGCTCGCTCCTACTGCCGCTCCGGTTGTTGCGCCAGAGTCTACCCCGACACCTGTTGTTGCGCCTGCGGTGTTTCGGGGTATGACCGGTTCTGCCCCTCTTCCACAGCGCTTTGGGGGAGAGCCAACTCAGTGCCGAGGTTTCCTTAACCAGGTGGGCATTTATTTCGAGTTGCTGCCACATGCCTTTCCTACTGAGAGATCAAAGGTGGGCTTCTTGATCTCGCTGCTCTCGGACAAGGCCTTGGCCTGGGCCAGCCCTTTATGGGAGAACAACAATCCGGTGGTTGCCGAGTTTTCCGGTTTTGTTGCTTCTCTTCGGAAGGTATTCGATGTGCCGGCTCGTGCTGCCTCTGCTGCGAAGCTCCTTATGTCCATCAGACAGGGTTCACGATCCGTAGCTGAATACGCCATTGAGTTTCGTACCCTGGCAGCAGAGGTGGGCTGGAATAATGAGGCTCTGGTTGCTGCTTTCTCTCATGGTCTCTCGGATGCCTTGAAGGATGAGGTTGCAGCTAAGGACCTACCAGTTGAGCTCGAGTCTCTTATTTCTTTCCTGATTTTGATTGACACCAGACTCAGGGAGAGACCTTCCTTTAAGGAGAACCTGCGGAGGTCTTCTAACAGATTGGTGCCTACGTTTGCTGTCCCACCCGTGCCTCCCTCTCCTCCCACGCCTCCTGGGGATGACTTGTCTGGGGGTGAACCCATGCAGCTGGGGTTTGCTCGCCTGTCCGAGGGGGAGAGGGCACTCCGGAGACGCGAGGGCCGATGCATGTACTGTGGTCTCGGTGGGCATTTTCGGTTGGCATGTCCGAACCGTCCGGGAAACGCTCGTACCCTGAGATCCTGTCGGGGGCAGATCTTGGGTGGAGTCTCCTCGTCCCCGGTTTCCCGTGTTGACAAACCACTGATCACTGTTGTCCTCTCCTGGGTCGGGGGCTCGGTGACGACCCAGGCGTTGGTGGACTCTGGTGCTGGTGGTTTGTTCATTGATAGTGTGTTCGCTGCCGCCAATTCCATTCCTCTGCAGGCTCGAGGTTCCCCACTGGCTCTTGAGGCGATAGACGGCAGACCCCTTCTGCCGCCACACGTGACTCATGAGACCCTTCCAGTGGGGATAGCCATTGGTGCCGTTCACAGAGAGTCGGTCTGCCTCCAGGTTATTTCGTCTCCACACTACTCGGTGGTCTTGGGGTACCCCTGGCTCCAGAAGCATAATCCGACTTTCGATTGGAGATCGGTCGAGATCCTCTCGTGGTCACCGCAGTGTGGGGCTAGTTGCATCCATGGGTCTGTCAAGTTGCTGTGTACTTCCTCGGACTCTCTGTTGCCTCCTGAATACGAGGAGTACCGGGATGTATTCGATAAGGTGCGCGCGGTTGCCCTACCTCCGCACCGCCCATACGATTGTGCCATAGAGTTACAATCTGGTGCCGTTCCTCCTCGTGGCAAAGTCTATCCACTGTCGGTAGCGGAGAATGAGGCCATGGAGGAGTACGTGAGGGAGGCGCTTTCACGCGGACACATTCGCAAGTCTTCGTCCCCGGCAGGGGCTGGATTTTTCTTTGTGAAAAAGAAGGGCGGTGAGTTGAGGCCTTGCATCGATTACAGGGGTCTCAATCGCATCACGATCAAGAACGCTTACCCGATACCCTTGATTTCCGAGCTGTTCGATCGCCTTAAAGGGGCCACGGTCTTTACCAAACTCGACCTGAGGGCGGCATATAACCTGGTAAGGATCAAGGCGGGCGATGAGTGGAAGACCGCGTTTAACACCAGGACCGGTCATTACGAATCCTTGGTTATGCCCTTTGGGTTGTGCAATGCGCCCGCAGTCTTTCAGGAATTCATCAACGATGTTTTCCGTGACCTGTTGCAGCAGTGTGTGGTAGTCTATTTGGATGACATCTTGGTATATTCTGAATCCATGGAGGCCCACATTCTGGATGTCAGACGAGTGTTGCAACGGTTACGAGAGAACAAGCTGTTCGGTAAGCTTGAGAAATGCGAATTTCACCGATCCCAGGTAACCTTCTTAGGTTACATCATTTCCGCTGAGGGGTTCTCCATGGATCCTGAGAAGGTTTCGGCTGTCTTACAGTGGCCCCAGCCCAGTGGTCTTCGTTCCCTGCAGCGCTTTTTGGGCTTCGCCAATTATTATCGGAAGTTCATCAGGGACTTTTCCATGCTGGCCAAGCCTCTCACGGATCTGACCAGGAAGGGCAGTAATTCCCAGGTCTGGCCGCTCGAGGCCATCCGAGCTTTTGAGGCCCTAAAGTCCGCCTTTGTGTCGGCTCCGATTCTGTCGCATCCCAACCCTGGGTTGCCCTTTGTCCTCGAGGTGGACGCGTCTGAGACGGGAGTAGGCGCCCTTCTGTCTCAGCGTAGAACACCAGAGGGTCCTCTGCTTCCTTGTGGGTTTTACTCCCGGAAACTGTCTTCCGCGGAGTGCAACTATCAGATTGGTGACAGGGAGTTATTGGCCATCGTGCAGGCCCTTAAAGAATGGAGGCACTTGCTCGAGGGTTCGGTGGTTCCGGTTCTCATCCTGACGGACCACAAGAATCTGACCTACCTTTCTGAGGCCAAGAGATTGACACCACGTCAGGCCAGATGGGCTCTGTTCTTGTCACGTTTTAATTACGTGGTCTCCTACCTACCCGGTTCCAAGAACATCAGGGCGGATGCCTTATCACGGCAGTACTCCGAGCTGTCCAGGGAGGAGTCGATTCCGACTTCAGTCATACCTCCGAATCAGATCCTGGCCGCCATTCGCACCAGCCTGACCTCTCCCCTGGGTGAGCAGATTTTGGCGGCTCAATCTGGTGCTCCCTCTGGGAGACCCAACGGCAGATGTTTTGTGCCTGAGGAGTTGCGCACTCGGTTGTTGCGAACCTACCATAACTCCAAGACCGCGGGGCATCCTGGAAAGAATCAGCTGTCCTGGGCTGTTTCACGTCTGTTCTGGTGGCCTTCCCTACGTTCCGACATCGCCGCATATGTAGCGGCATGCTCCGTTTGTGCCCAGAGTAAGTCCCCTCGGCACCTTCCGTTGGGCCTTCTGCAACCCATAGCCACCGGGGAGCGCCCATGGTCACACCTGGGGATGGATTTCATTGTGGACCTCCCTGCATCCCGAGGCCATACGGTCATTCTCATGATTGTGGATCGGTTTTCCAAAATGTGCCACTGTGTTCCTCTCAAGAAGTTACCCTCTGCACAAGAGTTGGCCACGATTTTTGCCAGGGAGGTCTTCCGGTTGCACGGTTTGCCTAAGGAGATTGTGTCGGATCGGGGGAGTCAGTTTGTGTCCAGGTTCTGGCGCGCCTTTTGCTCCCAGTTGGGGATTCATCTCTCCTTCTCCTCGGCCTACCACCCTCAGTCCAATGGGGCCGCAGAACGATCCAATCAGGCCTTGGAGCAATTCCTTCGTTGCTATGTCTCCGATCACCAAGACAATTGGGTTGACCTCCTGCCTTGGGCTGAGTTTGCCAGGAACACGGCGGTGAACTCTTCCTCTGGGACGTCTCCCTTCATGGCCAATTATGGGTTCCAACCTGCCGTGTTACCGGAGGTATTCTCTCCCCAGGATATTCCGGCTGTGGAGGATCACCTTTCCGTCCTACATGCTTCTTGGGTACAGATCCAGAAGTCCCTTGAGGTCTCTGCGCAGCGCCAGAGACTCCAGGCTGATCGCAGACGAGCGCCTGCTCCTTCCTACCAGGTCGGAGACCGTGTATGGTTGTCCACCCGCAACCTCAACCTTCGAGTGCCCACTCCCAAGCTGGCGCCTCGCTTTGTTGGTCCCTTCCGAGTGCTTCGCAGGGTAAACCCGGTAGCCTATGCCCTTGCGCTTCCTCCTGGCATGCGGATCTCCAACGTGTTTCATGTCTCCCTGTTGAAGCCTCTGGTGTGTAATCGTTTCACTTCCTCGGTTCCTCGGCCTTGTCCGGTCCAAGTGGGCAATCGTGAGGAATATGAGGTGAGCAATATCCTGGACTCACGCCTGGTCCGCGGTCGGTTGCAGTTTTTGGTCCATTGGCGTGGTTATGGTCCAGAGGAGCGTTCCTGGGTTCCCTCCGCAGATGTCCATGCTCCTGCCTTGCTCCGAGCCTTCCACGCACGCTTCCCTCAGAAACCGTTTTGTGCTCCGCGGAGGAGGGGCCCTTGAGGGGGAGGTACTGTCATGGTCTTACCTGCTTGCTGCTCTCCTTCGTTTGACATGTGCTGGCGGCCATCTTGGGTTCTGGGTTTCTTGTAGCCTTCCACCCTGCGGCTCCTCCTTCCCCTGGGAGGAGCTGGATGCCTAGCTCATATATATAGGAGGTCTGTGGCTTCAGTTCCTTGCTTGGTCCTCCTGTGTTCACATGCTTCTAGACTGCTGCTGCTTCTGGTTCCTGATCCTGGCTTTGTCTGACTACCTTGCTGGTTCCCGATCCTGGCTTCGTCTGACTACCCTGCTGGTTCCTGATCCTGGCTTCGTCTGACTACCCTGCTGGTTCCTGATCCTGGCTTCGTCTGACTACCCTTCTGGTTCCTGACCTCTGGCTTCGCAAAGACTCTGCTCGGTTTCACCATCCGTTTGGACTTTTGCTTTACAGCTTTATTTTCAATAAAGCCTTCTTATTTTCATTTATCTCTTGTTGTACGTCTGGTTCATGGTTCCGTGACACTCTTAAGGACCTTTGGGTGATGTCAGGTTCCCTGGCCGCTCTATTGGACCATGGCGTCTCGTGCTAGGAACGTCAGAGATGGAGGCGGGGTCGAGAACACCTGAATGACGCTACCGGAGTGGGTGGCGTCCTTCCGAGTGATGCTCCAGGAGTGGGTGGAGATCACCTGAGTGACGCTCCAGGAACAGACGGCGTCTTTCGGAGTGACGCTCCAGGAACAGACGGCGTCTTTCGGAGTGACGCTCCAGGAGTGGGTGGAGATCACCTGAGTGACGCTCCGGGAGTAGGTGGAGAATACCTGCATAATATTCTAGGAGGGCATGGTATGTATAGGATGGTATGATCATTATAATAGATCGAGTTGGAACACTTTTAGGATACGAGAAGACTAGTTAGGGGATAGATTCCTATAAGGAGGCTGAATTTATATATTGAATGTGGACATTAGCGGCAAACCGAAAGGGTTTATATATGAACTGGCAATAGGGAGTAATAATCCGCTCCCATGTGTATTTTATGTTTATATTTTAATAGGTGATTGTATTAAAAGAACTAATGAATGTGCTTTTATGTTGTATGATGTAAAACTGTTATTTTTGAAAGTATGCTAAACGGATCGGAACCACACCGGCTTGAATAATGAGACAGCTGGGCTATTTAAAGGGCTCGATTGCGAGCATGCGCAGTCATCGCCCCTGAAGAAGCGAGGCAGCGAAACCCGGGTCGGGCAGGAACGTGACGATCACTTTGTATTTTTATGCCTTTTGTCTACTGACCTGTTGTAAGTAGAATAAAACCTTTTATTATAAGATTCTCAAGGGTGCTTCACTATTTTGCCTATCTCCTTGAACCCTGTAGAGGAGGAGGTCTGGGAGGATCGTACTCTTTGGGTGTCGATGAGAGGGGCTGATACCCTTGCACCATCCATTTGTGACCGGAACACATAGTTTCCAGCAGCGCGGTTCCAAAACCTTATGACAGATGAACCACTGACTGTCTTGCCACGGACAGAGGCCTAAGCCACCAAAGAGGTGTACTTATCTCCTGTGCCTGACTGCTGCAGCCAGGTAAACAGATCTCAGCTGGGAGAACCGCCGGATCACTGCTTCATTGCAGGTGGATCCATTGTATCGTGCCATTTCCTCCTGCAACCATACAACCCCTTTAACCCCTTCCCGACATCCACCGTTACAGGAACTGAGTGGGCATCTGCTGTTTCACACAGCAGACACCAGGTGGCACATTTACTATAGTGTCTGTGCCTGTTTTTAGGCGTAAAAATTCTGCTTTTTAAATTTACACTTTTTTTAGTTTCATTTACTACTGAAAATGCACCTGTTTTTGAGTCTCTCCAGCTTTATTCGTCCATTTTGATTTTGTTATACTAATTCTGAGGTTTTCTAACTTTTGTACCTTTTTTATGACCTATTTATGTCGGTGTGCCTTATTTTGCAGCTGATTTAGTCGTAAAAACAGTCTAATTTCTACTGCCCTCCAGGTCTGGCGTACTTTTCGGCCTCTGTTTTAAGGCTCACGCACAAAATGGAAGCGCTCGTTAGTATTCGCCCCATAAGACGCACTGGCCTTTTCCCTACATTTTGGGTGGGGGAAAAAAAGTGTGTCTTATAGGGCGAAAAATACGATATGTATCGTCGTCTTCAGGACTGTGGTACAGTTTGATGCTGGGGGGAGGGGGGCACGGGAGCGACGTCTCCCTGCTCCATTTCCTCTGATAGGCTTCATGTATAGTGCCTGCAGCCCATCAGAGGCCGGCGCAGGCGGCGCGATGACGGAATCATCATGGTGCCGCCCGAGCCGGGCAGCATACAGCTCCGGACACAGGCCACACAGGACACTGCTGACAGCCGCATGGAGGGAAGTATTTGGGTTTATTGTTTTTTATCTGGCATCATGCTGTTGGGCCATTATGGGGGCACTAAATAGGGACATTGTTGTACTGGCACACATTTTAAGGGTGCATTTTTTGCACTGGCACACATAAGGGGGTATTTTTGCACTGGTACACATTATAAGGGGGTATTTTTGCACTGGCACACATAAGGGGGTATTTTTGCACTGGTACACATTATAAGGGGGTATTTTTGTACTGGTACACATTATAAGGAGATATTTTTGTACTGGTACACATTATAAGGGAGTATTTTTGTACTGGTACACATTATAAGGAGACGTATTAGTACTGGGGGGCTATGGGTAACATGACTACTAGTATGGGCACAATGGGGGCATTATTAGGGGCACTAGGCGCTCTGGCAGATATTTATTACCATTGGTGGGACTTTTGAGAGCACTACTAGTTGTGGGAGGCACCTGGCACGGTATCAGCTTAGCACAATTATTTTTGGAGGACACTATATTAGGGCACTTTTACACTAGCATTGTTAGAATCCGGCAGCCAGTTCGTTGCCGGAACTGCCTGCCGGATCCGGCAAACCGTATGCAAACGGATATCTTTTTTTTCCGGATCCGTTAGACAGATCCAGTGAAATAAAGGATCCATCTCATCCGTTATCATCCAGTTTCAAACGGAATAACAGATCTGGTATTTCAATTTTTCAAAGATCAAAAGAACCAATTTCAGATGCAAATTGTACAGTGGCTATAGAAGACAACCGAAGGTCACATCCCCCTCAGAAGAGAGCAAAGATGATGCCGGACCACATTCAGTTTGGATTTCAGGCTCTAATCCTTGTTTGCCGCTGGAGGAGACGTCTTCGAGCCAGACTGTGCCGTCCCTATTGGGTGCAGCCAATCACTTCTGCCCAAATGAGAAGGGGAGCATTTTCCGCTAACTTGTGACAAAAAATAAAAAGTTCTATGAACTCACTATGCCCATCAGCGAATACCGTAGGGTGTCTACTTTCCGAAATGGGGTCATTTGTGGGGTGTTTCTACTGTCTGGGTATTGTAGAACCTCAGGAAACATGACAGGTGCTCAGAAAGTCAGAGCTGCTTCAAAAAGCGGAAATTCACATTTTTGTACCATAGTTTGTAAACGCTATAACTTTTGCGCAAACCAATAAATATACACTTATTGCATATTTTTTTATCAAAGACATGTAGAACAATAAATTTTGAGAAAATTTTTATATAGAAATGTAGTTTTATTTGAAAAATTTTACAACTGAAAGTGAAAAATTTCATTTTTTTTGCAAAAAATTCGGTCAATTTCGATTAATAACAAAAAAAGTAAAAATGTCAGCAGCAATGAAATACCACCAAATGAAAGCTCTATTAGTGAGAAGAAAAGGAGGTAAAATTCATTTGGGTGGTAAGTTGTATGACCGAGCAATAAACGGTGAAAGTAGGGTAGGTCAGAAGTGTAAAAAGTGGTCTGGTCATTAACCACCTCAGCCCCCAGTGCTTAAACACCCTGAAAGACCAGGCCACTTTTTACACTTCTGACCTACACTACTTTCACCGTTTATTGCTCGGTCATGCAACTTACCACCCAAATGAATTTTGCCTCCTTTTCTTCTCACTAATAGAGCTTTCATTTGGTGGTATTTCATTGCTGCTGACATTTTTCCTTTTTTTGTTATTAATCGAAATTTAACGATTTTTTTGCAAAAAAATGACATTTTTCACTTTCAGTTGTAAAATTTTGCAAAAAAAACAAGATCCATATATAAATTTTGCTCTAAATTTATTGTCCTACATGTCTTTGATAAAAAAAAAATGTTTGGGTAAAAAAAAAATGGTTTGGGTAAAAGTTATAGCGTTTACAAACTATGGTACAAAAATGTGAATTTCCGCTTTTTGAAGCAGCTCTGACTTTCTGAGCACCTGTCATGTTTCCTGAGGTTCTACAATACCCAGACAGTACAAACACCCCACAAATGACCCCATTTCGGAAAGTACACACCCTAAGGTATTCACTGATGGGCATAGTGAGTTCATAGAACTTTTTATTTTTTGTCACAAGTTAGCGGAAAATGATGATTTTTTTTTTTTTTTTTCTTACAAAGTCTCATATTCCACTAACTTGTGACAAAAAATAAAAACTTCTATGAACTCACTATGCCCATCAGCGAATACCTTGGGGTCTCTTCTTTCCAAAATGGGGTCACTTGTGGGGTAGTTATACTGCCCTGGCATTCTAGGGGCCCAAATGTGTGGTAAGGAGTTTGAAATCAAATTCTGTAAAAAATGACGAGTGAAATCCGAAAGGTGCTCTTTGGAATATGGGCCCCTTTGCCCACCTAGGCTGCAAAAAAGTGTCACACATCTGGTATCTCCGTATTCAGTAGAAGTTGGGGAATGTGTTTTGGGGTGTCTTTTTACATATACCCATGCTGGGTGAGAGAAATATCTTGGTCAAATGCCAACTTTGTATAAAAAAATGGGAAAAGTTGTCTTTTGCCAAGATATTTCTCTCACCCAGCATGGGTATATGTAAAATGACACCCCAAAACACATTGCCCAACTTCTCCTGAGTACGGAGATACCAGATGTGTGACACTTTTTTGCAGCCTAGGTGGGCAAAGGGGCCCATATTCCAAAGAGCACCTTTCGGATTTCACTCGTCATTTTTTACAGAATTTGATTTCAAACTCCTTACCACACATTTGGGCCCCTAGAATGCCAGGGCAGTATAACTACCCCACAAGTGACCCCATTTTGGAAAGAAGAGACCCCAAGGTATTCACTGATGGGCATGGCGAGTTCATGGAAGTTTTTATTTTTTGTCACAAGTTAGTGGAATATGAGACTTTGTATGAAAAAAAAAAAAAAAATCATCATTTTCCACTAACTTGTGACAAAAAATAAAAAATTCTAGGAACTCGCCATGCCCCTCACGAAATACCTTGGGGTGTCTTCTTTCCAAAATGGGGTCACTTGTGGGGTAGTTATACTGCCCTGGCATTCTAGGGGCCCAAATGTGTGGTAAGGAGTTTGAAATCAAATTCTGTAAAAAATGACGAGTGAAATCCGAAAGGTGCTCTTTGGAATATGGGCCCCTTTGCCCACCTAGGCTTCAAAAAAGTGTCACACATCTGGTATCTCCGTATTCAGTAGAAGTTGGGGAATGTGTTTTGGGGTGTCATTTTACATATACCCATGCTGGGTGAGAGAAATATCTTGGCAAAAGACAACTTTTCCCATTTTTTGATACAAAGTTGGCATTTGACCAAGATATTTATCTCACCCAGCATGGGTATATGTAAAAAGACACCCCAAAACACATTCCCCAACTTCTCCTGAGTACGGGGATACCAGATGTGTGACACTTTTTTGCAGCCTAGGTGGGCAAAGGGGCCCATATTCCAAAGAGCACCTTTCGGATTTCACTCGTCGTTTTTTACAGAATTTGATTTCAAACTCCTTACCACACATTTGGGCCCCTAGAATGCCAGGGCAGTATAACTACCCCACAAGTGACCCCATTTTGGAAAGAAGAGACCCCAAGGTATTCGCTGATGGGCATAGTGAGTTCATGGAAGTTTTTATTTTTTGTCACAAGTTAGTGGAATATGAGACTTTGTATGTAAAAAAAAAAAAAAAAAAAAAAAATCATAATTTTCCACTAACTTGTGACAAAAAATAAAAAATTCTAGGAACTCGCCATGCCCCTCACGGAATACCTTGGGGTGTCTTCTTTCCAAAATAGGGTCACTTGTGGGGTAGTTATACTGCCCTGGCATTTTCCAGGGGCCCTAATGTGTGGTAAGTAGGTAAATGACCTGTGAAATCCGAAAGGTGCTCTTTGGAATGTGGGCCCCTTTGCCCACCTAGGCTGCAAAAAAGTGTCACACATCTGGTATCGCCGTATTCAGGAGAAGTTGGGGAATGTGTTTTGTGGTGTCATTTTACATATACCCATGCTGGGTGAGAGAAATATCTTGGCAAAAGACAACTTTTCCCATTTTTTTATACAAAGTTGGCATTTGACCAAGATATTTATCTCACCCAGCATGGGTATATGTAAAATGACACCCCAAAACACATTCACCAACTTCTACTGAATACGGAGATACCACATGTGTGACACTTTTTTGCAGCCTAGGTGGGCAAAGGGGCCCAAATTCCTTTTAGGAGGGCATTTTTAGACATTTGGATACCAGACTTCTTCTCACGCTTTGGGGCCCCTAAAATGCCAGGGCAGTATAAATACCCCACATGTGACCCCATTTTGGAAAGAAGACACCCCAAGGTATTCAATGAGGGGCATGGCGAGTTCATAGAAAAAAAAAAATTTTGGCACAAGTTAGCGGAAATTGATTTTTTTATTTTTTTTTCTCACAAAGTCTCCCTTTCCGCTAACTTGGGACAAAAATTTCAATCTTTCATGGACTCAATATGCCCCTCAGCGAATACCTTGGGGTGTCTTCTTTCCAAAATGGTGTTATTTGTGGGGTGTTTGTACTGCCCTGGCATTTGAGGGTCTCCACAATCATTACATGTATGCCCAGCATTAGGAGTTTCTGCTATTCTCCTTATATTGAGCATACGGGTAATGAGATTTTTTTTTCCCGTTAAGCCGCTGGGCTGAAAGAAAAAAATGAACGGCACAGATTTCTTCATTCGCATCAATCAATGTGGATGAAAAAATCTCTGCCAAAAAAAGAAAAAGGAGGGGAAAGGCGTCTGCCAGGACATAGGAGCTCCGCCCAACATCCATGCCCACTTAGCTCGTATGCCCTGGCAAACCAGATTTCTCCATTCACATCAATCGATGTGGATGAATAAATCATTGCCGGGATTTTTTTTTTTATATATACAAAGTGTTTGCCAAAGTATATGAACACCGCCACCTCCTCAGCTCATATGCCTCGGCAAACGTATCTTTTACTGCAGAGGAGAAATCTCGTCTTGCAGCGCCGCATACACCGACTTGCGTGTAATCTGACAGCAGCACAATGCTTCTGTCCGAATGCACATCAGTGCTGCAGCTAGTCGATCGGTTGGTCCACCTGAAAGGTAAAAAAAAAAAAAAAAAAAAAAAAAAAAAAAAAAAAACCAGGCCGCAAAGCAATAACTTTATTAACTTTAGAACAGAACATATTAACTTTTTTTTAACTTTTGTAACTTTTTTACTTACCGGTAATTTTTTTTTTGTTTAGTTTTTTTTACCTTTATAGAACAAACCTCTCCTTCCCCATGGGACAATGTGCAAAGCGCAAATCGCCCAAAGATGTGGCGAAGTACGTTATGCACTTTATCCCAGGTGAAAGGAGAGGTTTGCAGCAGCTGTGAGTAAAAGGGCCCTAATAGCCCTGTGTGCCTGTCCTGTGAGATGCAATCCCTATGCTAGGTGTACCTGTGTGTGGTACTTCCGGAAACACTCACCTAAGCATAGGGCAGGGTGGTCAGCACAGTCAGGACAGAAATAGCGGGTGTCACGCCTTATTCCACTCCTGCTACAGACACGACATTTTTTTCGGGGTGGCGGTTGGGTTGAGGTACCAGCAACGACACTGGGGAAATGTCGCTCGTGTAGACGGCTAACTACACTGGTGGATGGGGCCACGGAACCTCCTGGGTAAAGGAGGTTCGCGATGATCTCTTCCTGGAATTTGAGGAAGGATCCTGTTCTCCCAGCCTTACTGTAGAGAACAAAACTATTGTACAGCGCCAATTGAATTAAATATACAGACACCTTCTTATACCAGCGTCTGGTTCTGCGGGAAACTAAATAGGGAGCCAACATCTGGTCATTGAAGTCCACCCCTCCCATGAGCGCATTATAGTCGTGGACACAGAGGGGCTTTTCAATGACACAGGTTGCCCTTTCAATTTGGATTGTCGTGTCTGCGTGAATGGAGGAGAGCATGTAAACGTCACGCTTGTCTCTCCATTTCACCGCGAGCAGTTCTTCGTTACACAAGGCAGCCCTCTCCCCCCTTGCAAGACGGGTGGTTACAAGCCGTTGGGGGAAGCCCACGCGACTAGTTCGCGCGGTGCCACAGGCGCAAATCCGTTCTAGAAACAAATGCCTAAAGAGGGCCACACTTGTGTAAAAATTGTCCACATAAAGATGGTACCCCTTGCCGAATAAGGGTGACACCAAGTCCCAGACTGTCTTCCCACTGCTCCCCAGGTAGTCAGGGCAACCGACCGGCTCCAGGGTCTGATCTTTTCCCTCATAGATCCGAAATTTGTGGGTATAGCCTGTGGCCCTTTCACAGAGCTTATACAATTTGACCCCATACCGGGCACGCTTGCTTGGGATGTATTGTTTGAAGCCTAGGCGCCCGGTAAAATGTATTAGGGACTCGTCTACGCAGATGTTTTGCTCAGTGGTATACAAATCTGCAAATTTCTGGTTGAAATGGTCTATGAGGGGCCGAATTTTGTGGAGCCGGTCAAAAGCTGGGTGGCCTCTGGGACGGGAGGTGGTGTTGTCGCTAAAATGCAGAAAACGCAGGATGGTCTCAAATCGTGTCCTGGACATAGCAGCAGAGAACATGGGCATGTGATGAATTGGGTTCGTGGACCAATATGACCGCAATTCATGCTTTTTTGTTGAGGAGAAGGCCCAGAAAAATTTTAAGTTCGGAAACTTGGACTGGTTTCCACCGGAAAGGCTGGGCATAAAAGCTTCCCGGGTTGGCGGATATAAATTGTGTGGCATATTGGTTTGTCTCTGCCACGACTAAGTCCAAGAGCTCCGCAGTCAAGAACAGCTCAAAAAATCCCAGGGCCGAAGCGATTTGAGCCGTCTCAACCCGAACTCCAGACTGGGCGGTGAAAGGGGGAACTACAGGTGCGGCTGAAGTTGGTGACTGCCAATCAGGGTTTGCCAGCACCTCAGGGACTCTAGGGGGTCTACGGGCCTGTCTGCGCGGTGGCTGCGACGGGGTAACTACTGCACGTGCCACCGTACCAGCTTCAACTGCCCTTCTGGTGCTCGCTACTTCACCAGGTTGTACGGCAGTGCTGGTACTAGGTCCAGGAAGGGCTGCGCTGCTGGTGTATGCCTTACCACGTGATCCGGCAGCGACAGCCCCACTCTGCTGCTCTTGAAGCGGATCCTGCGTAACCTGTGGTCTAGCGACACGGGGCCGGGTACGCCTGGTGCTGCCAGGGACCTCAACCTCCTCGTCCGAACTTTGGGTCAGAGAGCCACTGCTTTCCACAGGTTCATATTCTGACCCGCTAGATTCGTCAGATGAGGGTTCCCACTCCTCATCCGACTGGGTCAGAATCCTGTAGGCCTCTTCAGAAGAATACCCCCTGTTTGACATTTTGGACTACTAAATTTAGGGGTATTCCCTGAGACTACCCAAGAAAAAAAGCAAACCTGTCTTACAAAGGGGAGGCTAGCGAAGTACCGGAGGCCGCTGCGGTTGATAAAAAATATCAAAACTGATTTTTTTATCGCCGCAGTGCGTGTAAAGTGAATGTGCAGTGATCAAAAAATAATAATTTTTTGTCACTGCGGTGGGGCGGGCGTGGGTGAACGCACGTGTGGGCGACCGATCAGGCCTGATCGGGCAAACACTGCGTTTTGGGTGGAGGGCGAACTAAAGTGACACTAATACTATTATAGATCTGACCGTGATCAGTTTTGATCACTTACAGATACTATAAAAGTACAAATGCTGATTAGCGATACGCTAATCAGCGAATAAAAGTGACTGCGGTGCGGTGGGGTGGGCGCTAACTGACGCTAACTACCTAACCAAGGGGCCTAAACTATCCCTAAAACCTAACAGCCAATACCATTGAAAAAAAAAAAGTGACAGTTTACACTGATCACTTTTTTTCCTTTCACTAGTGATTGACAGGGGCGATCAAAGGGGTGATCAAAGGGTTAATTGGGGTGCAGGGGGGTGATCTGGGGCTAAGGTGTGCTGTTTGGTGTACTCACTGTGAAGTCTGCTCCTGTGCTGGATCCAACCGACGAAAAGGACCAGCACAGGAGCAGACAAGCCATATAACAGATCATATTTACTAATATGATCTGTTATCTGGTTTGTGATTCGATTTTTTAAAAATCAGCAACCTGCCAGCGACGATCATTGGCTGGCAGGTTGCTGATGCAACTCCTCGAACTGTGACCGAAATCTCGCGTCTCGCGAGAAGACGCGCCGGCGCGTTCTCTCGGAATGAAACAACCACCTCCAGGACGCGTCTGTGCGTACAGCGGTCCGGAGGTGGTTAAGGGGGTTTAAGCTAGGGGGGCTGAGGTGGTTAATGGCCAGCGCTGATGCCCAGTACCGTTTTGTGGCAATGAAAATTAATTTGCTGTTAAACTATCGGTGGCAGTGACCCATATCAGCTAGACGGTAAACCACTTCTGAGCAAAAAAACATACGTGTATGCAATCTACAAATGAAATACAGTATACTCACGGCACTGCTCCCGTTGCCTGTCTCCGAGGTCCTCACAATTCGGCACAATTGCCTCACCGATTTCGTGCCAGAGGAGCTGGGTCGCGTTGTGGTCTGCGTGGCGGCGGTCGGTGTGGTCCCACAACGCTGGGTGTGCCTCCACCAACTGAATGAGGTCATTATCTATGAAAAAGCTGACCTCCTCATCCATTCTGGTGGAGAGTCTGGAACCCTAAAGAAAAATATAAAAAATTATATATATATATACAGTACAGACCAAAAGTTTGGACACACCTTCTCATTCAAAGAGTTTTCTTTTATTTTCATGACTATGAAGGCATCAAAACTATGAATTAACACATGTGGAATTATATACATAACAAACAAGTGTGAAACAACTGAAAATATGTCATATTCTAGGTTCTTCAAAGTAGACATCTTTTGCTTTGATTACTGCTTTGCACACTCTTGGCATTCTCTTGATGAGCTTTAGGAGGTAGTCCCCTGAAATGGTCTTCCAACAGTCTTGAAGGAGTTCCCCGAGATGCTTAGCACTTGTTGGCCCTTTTGCCTTCACTCTGCGGTCCAGCTCACCCCAAACCATCTCGATTGGGTTCAGGTCCGGTGACTGTGGAGGCCAGGTCATCTGGCGCAGCACCCCATCACTCTCCTTTATGGTCAAATAGCCCTTACTTTCAAAGTTTTCCCAATTTTTTCGGCTGACTGACTGACCTTCATTTCTTAAAGTAATGATGGCCACTCGTTTTTCTTTACTTAGCTGCTTTTTTCTTGCCATAATACAAATTCTAACAGTCTATTCAGTAGGACTATCAGCTGTGTATCCACCTGACTTCTCCTCAACGCCACTGATGGTCCCAACCCCATTTATAAGGCAAGAAATCCCACTTATTAAACCTGACAGGGCACACCTGTGAAGTGAAGACCATTTCAGGGGACTACCACTGCCGGATCCGGCATTAATACATCTCAATGGAAATTAATGGCGGATCCGGCAAGTGCAGCATTGTATTTTGGCCGGGGAAAAAAACGCTGAAATCTGCAGTATTGGACTGCTCTTTATTCAGAATGCATCAGGACAAAACTCATGCGTTTTTTTTTCCGGTATTGAGACCCTTTACCGGATTTCAATACCGGAAAAGAATAAGCGTCACAACTGAGGTAAATTTTTAAGCATTTCTTCCGACTTGGGATTTGGCTTCCGTCAGTTGCCATTGACTGACATGAACACAATCGTCTTCTCCTATATGAGCCATTTCTTATCACATTTTTCAACCTTTACTGCACAGCGTGATAACATAAATAATCTTATCTTCCGCGTAATTTACCTCAGGAGGCGGCCATCTCCGGCTCCTGAGGTAAATGCGCGCCCCCGCGGCCGAGCACACTGCGCATGCGCGGCTGCTCCCTCACGCCGTCTGCGCGCTCCCGCTTCTTCTGTCAGTGATCATCGCTTCGGCCGGGGAACGCGATGCAGCCTCTCCCCGGATCAGCCTGAGACATGGGGGGATTCCGCGGAGCGGGGGTCACCGTGTGCAGCTGCCTGCTGCTGCTGGTTATGTGCACTGGGAGCCCAGGTAAGAGGCACAAGGTGGGGACCTGGAGAAGGCAGGTGTCATGGAGGGGGGAGCACAGGTGTGGTGGTGGGTATATGTGCTGATGTGTAATATGGAGGGGGGGGGGGGGTTATATTATATTGTGGTGTATGTATGATGCGTGTACTTCTGTATGTGTGTGCATGTATGGGCATGTATATGTATGAGGCTGTCCATATGTATATCTGCATACATCTATATGTATACGCCTCTACCTGCAGATATATATGACCCCCCCCCCCCCCTCGGCTCCTGACATATGTTATGAGTCTGACAGACGGACGCTTTCTATGTAGCGTTCTGCGTCCTTGAATAATGTCATAATAATGGGGAGGGGTGATCCGGGGATTATAATCCGGCATGATGTCATAAATCCGGAGATTATAATCGGTCATGATGTCATAAATCCAGGGATTATAATCGGTCATGATGTCATAAATCCGGAGATTATAATCGGTCATGATGTCATAAATCCAGAGCTTATAAATGGTCATGATGTCATAAATCCGGAGATTATAATCGGTCATGATGTCATAAATCCGGAGATTATAATCCATCATAATAATGGGGAGGGGTGATCCGGAGATGTCATAAATTTGGAGATTATAATCCGTCATGGAAGGTCATCCCTGCGTGTTTCCCTTCATCTGTATGGAGCCGGTTGGGGGTTACCCCTTGCGTTTCTGGTGCCCCCATTATACGAGGGAGGTGATTGGAGTTGTAGTTCGCCTGGGATCTAAATTGAGGAATCGCGGTGAGATGACATCTGATCCGCCGGGAAATGCTTCCTCCTCTCCAGTTCCTGATGTTGAGGGGAATGATTTTGCTAGTGGGCTTCCTGTTGTCGGGAAGCTACAACTCCCATCATGCACTGACAGTCTAGCTGGTCTTACTGGTTGTCACCCAGCTGTCCGTGAAATAGATCTGCCTCGTCTGTGTATAACTGATTACATAAGGACTGTGTTATTATAACCGTATTATGCGCGGGGGAGCGGTATATCATGTTACACTGTAGTTTGCAACCTGTGGGCTTCCAGCAAAGCAACAACTCCCATCATGCCGCCATATTGGTTGTCACCCGGCTCTCCTCGCCTTGTCTGTTTATAATCGACTACATAACTGTATTATTATAAGAGTATAATGCATGGGCGAGCATTACACCATTATCCAATGCAGTAGTTTGCAACCTGTGGGCATCCAACCGCCAGGAAATGACTGTGCATGCTGGGAGTTGTAGTTACCATTGGACGCTTACAAGTTGTCAAACGGCTGTATTCCATGATGGTATAATACTCCCCTGTGCATTATATTGTTATAATGATGCAGTTGTCATGTAGTCAGTTATAAATAGACAAGGCGGGGAACGCTGGGCGACAACCCTCATGGAGGCTAGACTGTCCCATACATGATGGGAGTTACAGTTTCCCAGCAGCAGGAGGACGCCTGCGATGTAATGCTCGCCCGTGCATTATATTCTTATAATAATACAAGTCTTATGTAATTGGGTACAGGAAAGCTGGGTGACAACCCCCATGGCCGCCCTTACAGATCCCTGTGGGGTTGTCACCCAGCTTTCCAAGACTCCTCCCCAAGGTAAACAGTGATGTATATGAAATCTGAACGAGTCCTGGAATACAGTGAAATCGGTAAAATAATAATAAAAAAAAAACAACAATTTTTTGCTTCCTGACCGCCTTCCGATCCAGCAGTGCCGCACTGCCACCGCGCCAGGCTGCTACGATGACGTCACATATACCACTGCAGCCAGTCACTGGCCTCAGCGGTCTCGAGGCTCATTCACACGACATAGCAGCACACAGCATTATAAGTCAGTATAATGCCCTGCGCTCCTGCAAGACGAGCAGCGTCCAGAGGATCACACGGCATCCGTGTCTGATGCACAGATCATATTGGGCCGCGGCGTGGTCACCTCCCAAACGGGTTCGGAGAGACAAAATTTGGGGTAAACTTGTGCGCTTCTCAGCAGTCACGCCCCCTGCTGTCAGGTCCATGATTGACTATCTGAATCTCCATTGCAGACTGGGGTCCCCGTCCTCTTTTAGGGTCCCCCTTGACGTCTTTCCGTCCGCCATGTCTGTCCGGGGAGGCAACAATTGCTTCAGAAATGAGCCTTGTATTTGGAGTGAGTCATAGGGGAAGGAGCAGAACCTGTTCTTGGCGTGTTCTTATAACCCGCGTGCCCGTCTGTGTGTTTAGCCAGTGCAGATATGTGGTTCTGGGTTTCCCTTCCGTCCCGGCTCATTTTCTGGGCAGGAAAGCATTGTTATTTCCTGCTGCCGCCCCCTCCGGACCCCCGCTGCTTTTGTTCTGCGGATTATAATAGCGGGCATACCCTTGTGCGCTTTGGTTAACCCCTTTTTGTATGTCCTAAAAGAGCACATAGAGCTAACGGACCCTGCACGGATCCCTTAAAGGGGTCCTCTCACTTAATCATGTAGACACAGTTACTTCGAGGCACTGACTAATGTATTGGATTCATTTTTCCATTGCATTATACACCGCTGCTTATCCAGGGGTTACGACCACCGCTACAGCGCAGATATGAGGTGGACGGGCTGCTTTTTCCCCCATAGTGTGCAACCACGACCACTGCTGCCGGATTGCAGGGTGGCCGTAACCATAGAAACCAGCAGTGTAGAATGTGATGGGGAAATGAATCAATCCAGCAAAGGAGGCAATATGGAGAATCGCAATACATTAGTAAGTGCCTTGTATTAACGGTCTCTGCTGAAGTGAGAGGACCCCTTTAAATTGAATGGGTGCATTCAGTCCGCAAAGTGCGTGTTCGTGTTTTGGTCCATAGACGTAGGGGATTCCGTGGAGAACATGAACGGGAAGCACCGACCACTGACATGTGCCGTAATCTCCACAGACAGCGCATCAGTCCATTGAATCCAGTGGGTAGGTTACGCGTTTCGGTTCGAGACGCGCACCATCTTGGTCCTTTCAATGAAAAGCACAGGGAGTACACCGATGGCATCCGTGTCTGCCAGTGTCATCCGTGTTTGGAATGTTTTTAACTCACCGTCGTCAGTGGGATGTTTCATGTTTGTAAAAAAAAAAAAAATGGATGAAAATAGACATTTTTTCACAGACATGAGGATAAAGCCTCTTTCATGTGTCGTGACTCTGCACGGATGGCAGACGCCACGGAAGCACGCCCTGTTTTGTCCGTGATTACGGCTCCCTCGCGCACATTATAGTCTATGGGTCTGTGATTTTCACAGACCGTTTTGGTAGAAGATACTCTGGAGACCGAATTTTCAGCCTAGCAGCGTCCGTGGAATATGGATGAAAAATGGCCACAGATGAAGCCGCGACCGTCGTCTTCACAGACATGGGCTACCGATTGCGCAAATTGGCGAGTGGCGCCTAGCAGCAGCAATTTCTTCTATCCGCTTGGGTTACTCTGTGCAACCTAATGATGCAGTTAGTGTGGACTTCGATCCGAATTTCAGGTAATTTGATTCGCCCTGAATTTCCTCGTGCGTCGTGGTAATGAATCGAATTTCTCTGAGTAGGAGTAAAAAATAAAAATCATACTTAACGCACGAAATCCCGCGCGCAGTGACGTCTGACGTCACCATGGGCCACGTGAGATTTTGCGCTGGGTCCTCAATCAAGATGGCGGCGGCCAGCCCTTTGCGATCAATGGATGAGGGTAAGTATGATGAACGCGGCATCTGCAGGGAGACTGCACAATCGTATATATTTAATCGTTTATGCGTATATTTTACCGCTCTGACCGCGTTGTTCTATTCTCCCACGGTTCGGCCCGCAGCTGAACCATTAGTCACAGGCCGTCAGCTTTGAGGGATTTCTCTTTATAAACCAGCGCCGGGTTCTCACAGTCTCCGCGCTCCTTTCTGTTTAACATCAGCCCATTGTCTCAGCATAAATTGGCGTTTTCCCCCGCTTTTCACCCAGCTTTTCCAGCCGTCTCAACTTTTACATTTTTGAAAAATAGAAAATTAAGAAACTTTGCAACTAGGCTTACAAACTCTTACTTATCTACAGTCCTGTGGGTTTCCATGGTTACAGACTACAAACAATCCCTGTGTAGTCTGACCCTGCGTTCATGTTAGGCTTCGTGCACACAACCGTGTCCGATCTGGATTGCACACAGAACCATTCATTTCTGTGGGTCCGCAGGGAAAAAAAAACGACCGCACGCGGGTCCGCGTCGTATGTCCATTCCGCAAATAGATCGTGTCTTATTCTTGTCCATATTGAGAACAATAACAGCAATTTCTAGCGACGGGATCGAGAAAAATGTGGATTGCACACGGAAGCTACCGGTATTTTGGCGGTTTAACAATACGGACGCGGTCATGTGGATGAGGACTTGTGCTTTGTTCATAATGTAGGTGATACGCGGGGTCAGATCTGACATCGGCTTTTAATGGGTTCTCCCATGGTTTCTCGCACTTTTCACAGTATGAATATGGTCGGGTACTGCGCTATTATTGACGTTATATGTGACGGAAATGCAGGTGTGAACGCTGCCGCACTTCTGTCAGGGAATATCGCAGACCTGGTGTTGTACTGATCCCAATGGCAGCTGCAGGACCCCATTGACCTATAATGAGGTCTGTTCTGGAAAAGCTCGGCCGTGTTTGCAGTCATCCACGTTGGCCGGATCCAGCCCTAGGATTTCTCTCTTTGCTTTCTGATAAGCGAGCCCTGGAAGTATTCAGCCGCTCGTGCCCGCACCAGCTACTATCTACCCCTTGTGACATGGGGGTCATTTACTATAACCGTCTAGAAAAGTCTCAAATTTTGTTCCGAGTGCTGATTTACTACGAAATTTGCGACTTTTTGCCACTTTTCCAAAAATCTACTCCAGCAGAAGAAGCAAGTCATTTATTAAAGGGGTTTTCCAAGATAGATTATCAGTATCTGATCGGTGGGGGTCTGACACCCAGGACCCCCACCTATCAGCTGTTTGAGAAGGCACCGGCGTTCGCAGTAGCTCGTCGGCCTACTCGCAGCCTTCCCTAGGCGGGTTCATCGGTCACAGGGCCCAGGGCGCCGCTCAGCCCCATAGATGTAAATGCAGCTGAGCTGTGATGGCACGGCGCTGCGCTGGGGGAGCTGAGAGAAGGCTGTGGCGCTACTGTGAGCGTCGGTGACTTCTCGGACAACTGAGGTCCCGGCGGTTGGACCCATCCAGAGAATAGGTCATCAGTATGAAAGTCTCGAAAAACCCCTTTAAAAGGCACGAGTCTCTTCATAAATTGGCCAGATCGTCCTCCGGCGGGGTTTTTACGAAGACTGGCATGTGAAACACCCAGTTTTAGTAAATGACCCCCACCTACAGCTTATTCTTCACTCAGATTCCGGCCAATATCCAGAATTCTGGATGGTTTCGCCCTATTGGTCTCGTAAACACACCGCGCTTTGTAACCATGCGAGATACTTTTTTACGGGTGACCAGTAATTCTGCGCCAGGTCCATTGATGGCGGATTAACGGAAATTTTCCTGTATACCCTGTGTGCCGGATGCCGCCTCCAGCTCTTTCATCCTCCTCCGCCTGTACGGGCATTTATTTTGGATGCCGCCTCCAGCATTCTCTGGTGGGTCCATGCCGAATGGACGGACCCTTAGGCTTGGGGGCTGTAGTAACCGCACGGCACTGGCCTCTCCCAGCCGGGCCCCCTCCTTGTCATACCTCCCAACCAGTCCAACCTGTCCGTCCCCTGTGTCCGATCACTGAGCTCTGTATGTTGTTTACACACAATCTCCAAGGACACTTTTTTTATTTTTTTTAAAAAGGCTTTGTCGGGTGACATTCTTTACGTTCCTGCACGGTCGCTTTCCGCTTTCGAGCAGAATAGAAATGTCGTGTCGTCATGGGAGTCTGCTTTCTGCACCGCTCTTAATGGGGTTGTCCAAGATTAGAAAAACATGGCTGCTTTCTTCCAAAAGGAGGTGGCGGTGCGCTGGAGAGTGCGCATACTGTGCTTCTAGAGAACCAGCAAGACTTAGACCCAGCAGCGGCCCCGGGTCCCCCCCCCCCCCCGAAGTATCGCTAGCACTGTGCCTTTTAATGGGCCTGCCATTTGCCCCAAGAGAACACAATTCAGAGTGCACTGGGAGTACCGCCTGTCAGTGGTAAGGGCAGTATAGATGTACATATCGTACCCTGGATTTGGTAGAAAGACCTCCTTCAGCTTGAGGTTCTTTTAGATGGAGGACCACCTGTCATTGGAGGAGATAATGCAGTGTAAGGGAGCTGGGAGTACCGCCCTTCAATAGAGGGAAATGTATAGTGCACTATATAGGAGATGGAATGCTTACAGCCGGTGTGACATAGTAGAAGACCCCCCCCCCCCCTTCATTGTCACAGTGCCGACCCCCAGGACTCTCTAGAGCAGAGCAGGGACTCCTTACACAGCAGAAGACCCCCCCCCCCCCCCTTCATTGTCACAGTGCCGACCCCCAGGACTCTAGAGCAGAGCAGGGACTCCTTACACAGCAGAAGACCCCCCCCCCCCCCTTCATTGTCACAGTGCCGACCCCCAGGACTCTATAGAGGGGAGCAGGCACTCCTTACACAGCAGAAGACCCCCTCCCCCCCCCCCCCTTCATTGTCACAGTGCCGGCCCCCAGGACTCTATAGAGCAGAGCAGGGACTCCTTACACAGCAGAAGACCCCCTTCCCCCTTCCTTCATTGTCATAGTGCCGACCCCCAGGACTCTATAGGGCAGAGCAGGGACTCCTTACACAGCAGAAGACCCCCCCCCCCCCCTTCATTGTCACAGTGCCGACCCCCAGGACTCTATAGAGCAGAGCAGGGACTCCTTACACAGCAGAAGACCCCCCCCCCCCCCCCTTCATTGTCACAGTGCCGACCCCCAGGACTCTATAGAGCAGAGCAGGGACTCCTTACACAGCAGAAGACCCCCTTCATTGTCACAGTGCTGACCCCCAGGACTCTATAGAGGGGAGCAGGGACTCCTTACACAGCAGAAGACCCCCCCCCCCTTCATTGTCACAGTGCCGACCCCCAGGACTCTATAGAGCAGAGCAGGGACTCCTTACACAGCAGAAGACCCCCCTCCCCCTTCATTGTCACAGTGCCGACCCCCAGGACTCTATAGAGCAGAGCAGGGACTCCTTACACAGCAGAAGACCCCCCCCCCCCCCCCCCTTCATTGTCACAGTGCTGACCCCCAGGACTCTATAGAGCAGAGCAGGGACTCCTTACACAGCAGAAGACCCCCCTCCCCCTTCATTGTCACAGTGCTGACCCCCAGGACTCTATAGAGCAGAGCAGGGACTCCTTACACAGCAGAAGACCCCCCCCCCCCCTTCATTGTCACAGTGCCGACCCCCAGGACTCTATAGAGCAGAGCAGGGACTCCTTACACAGCAGAAGACCCCCTCCCCCCCCCCCCCCCCCTTCATTGTCACAGTGCTGACCCCCAGGACTCTATAGAGCAGAGCAGGGACTCCTTACACAGCAGAAGACCCCCTCCCCCTTCATTGTCACAGTGCTGACCCCCAGGACTCTATAGGGCAGAGCAGGGACTCCTTACACAGCAGAAGACCCCCCCCCCCCTTCATTGTCACAGTGCCGACCCCCAGGACTCTAGAGCAGAGCAGGGACTCCTTACACAGCAGAAGACCCCCCCCCCCCCCTTCATTGTCACAGTGCCGACCCCCCAGGACTCTATAGAGCAGAGCAGGGACTCCTTACACAGCAGAAGACCCCCCCCCCCCCCTTCATTGTCACAGTGCCGACCCCCAGGACTCTATAGAGCAGAGCAGGGACTCCTTACACAGCAGAAGACCCCCTCCCCTCCCCCTTCATTGTCACAGTGCCGACCCCCCAGGACTCTATAGGGCAGAGCAGGGACTCCTTACACAGCAGAAGACCCCCCCCCCCTTCATTGTCATAGTGCCGACCCCCAGGACTCTATAGAGCAGAGCAGGGACTCCTTACACAGCAGAAGACCCCCCCCCCCCTTCATTGTCACAGTGCCGACCCCCAGGACTCTATAGGGCAGAGCAGGGACTCCTTACACAGCAGAAGACCCCCCCCCCCTTCATTGTCACAGTGCCGACCCCCAGGACTCTATAGAGGGGAGCAGGGACTCCTTACACAGCAGAATACCCCCCCCCCCCCTTCATTGTCACAGTGCCGACCCCCCAGGACTCTATAGAGCAGAGCAGGGACTCCTTACACAGCAGAAGACCCCCTCCCCCCCTTCATTGTCACAGTGCCGACCCCCAGGACTATAGAGGGGAGCAGGGACTCCTTACACAGCAGAAGACCCCCCCCCCCCCCCCCCCTTCCTTCATTGTCACAGTGCCGACCCCCAGGACTCTATAGAGCAGAGCAGGGACTCCTTACACAGCAGAAGACCCCCCCCCCCCCCCCCCTTCATTGTCACAGTGCCGACCCCCAGGACTCTATAGAGCAGAGCAGGGACTCCTTACACAGCAAAAGACCCCCCCCCCCCCCCCTTCATTGTCACAGTGCCGACCCCCAGGACTCTATAGGGCAGAGCAGGGACTCCTTACACAGCAGAAGACCCCCCCCCCCCCCTTCATTGTCACAGTGCTGACCCCCAGGACTCTATAGAGCAGAGCAGGGACTCCTTACACAGCAGAAGACCCCCCCCCCCCCCCTTCATTGTCACAGTGCCGACCCCCAGGACTCTATAGGGCAGAGCAGGGACTCCTTACACAGCAGAAGACCCCCCCCCCCCCCTTCATTGTCACAGTGCCGACCCCCAGGACTCTAGAGCAGAGCAGGGACTCCTTACACAGCAGAAGACCCCCCCCCCCCTTCCTTCATTGTCACAGTGCCGACCCCCAGGACTCTATAGAGCAGAGCAGGGACTCCTTACACAGCAGAAGACCCCCCCCCCCCCCCCTTCCTTCATTGTCACAGTGCCGACCCCCAGGACTCTATAGGGCAGAGCAGGGACTCCTTACACAGCAGAAGACCCCCCCCCCCCTTCATTGTCACAGTGCCGACCCCCAGGACTCTATAGAGGGGAGCAGGGACTCCTTACACAGCAGAATACCCCCCCCCCCCCTTCATTGTCACAGTGCCGACCCCCCAGGACTCTATAGAGCAGAGCAGGGACTCCTTACACAGCAGAAGACCCCCTCCCCCCCTTCATTGTCACAGTGCCGACCCCCAGGACTATAGAGGGGAGCAGGGACTCCTTACACAGCAGAAGACCCCCCCCCCCCCCCCCCTTCCTTCATTGTCACAGTGCCGACCCCCAGGACTCTATAGAGCAGAGCAGGGACTCCTTACACAGCAGAAGACCCCCCCCCCCCCCTTCATTGTCACAGTGCCGACCCCCAGGACTCTATAGAGCAGAGCAGGGACTCCTTACACAGCAGAAGACCCCCCCCCCCCCCCCCTTCATTGTCACAGTGCCGACCCCCAGGACTCTATAGGGCAGAGCAGGGACTCCTTACACAGCAGAAGACCCCCCCCCCCCCCCTTCATTGTCACAGTGCTGACCCCCAGGACTCTATAGAGCAGAGCAGGGACTCCTTACACAGCAGAAGACCCCCCCCCCCCCCCTTCATTGTCACAGTGCCGACCCCCAGGACTCTATAGGGCAGAGCAGGGACTCCTTACACAGCAGAAGACCCCCCCCCCCCCCCTTCATTGTCACAGTGCCGACCCCCAGGACTCTAGAGCAGAGCAGGGACTCCTTACACAGCAGAAGACCCCCCCCCCCCCTTCCTTCATTGTCACAGTGCCGACCCCCAGGACTCTATAGAGCAGAGCAGGGACTCCTTACACAGCAGAAGACCCCCCCCCCCCCCCCCTTCATTGTCACAGTGCCGACCCCCAGGACTCTAGAGCAGAGCAGGGACTCCTTACACAGCAGAAGACCCCCCCCCCCCCCCTTCCTTCATTGTCACAGTGCCGACCCCCAGGACTCTATAGAGCAGAGCAGGGACTCCTTACACAGCAGAAGACCCCCCCCCCCCCCCCCTTCATTGTCACAGTGCTGACCCCCAGGACTCTATAGGGCAGAGCAGGGACTCCTTACACAGCAGAAGACCCCCCCCCCCCCTTCATTGTCACAGTGCCGACCCCAGGACTCTATAGGGCAGAGCAGGGACTCCTTACACAGCAGAAGACCCCCCCCCCCCTTCATTGTCACAGTGCTGACCCCCAGGACTCTATAGGGCAGAGCAGGGACTCCTTACACAGCAGAAGACCCCCTCCCCTCCCCCTTCATTGTCACAGTGCCGACCCCCAGGACTCTATAGGGCAGAGCAGGGACTCCTTACACAGCAGAAGACCCCCTTCCCCCTTCCTTCATTGTCACAGTGCCGACCCCCAGGACTCTATAGAGCAGAGCAGGGACTCCTTACACAGCAGAAGACCCCCCTCCCCCCCCTTCATTGTCACAGTGCCGACCCCCAGGACTCTATAGAGCAGAGCAGGGACTCCTTACACAGCAGAAGACCCCCTCCCCCTTCATTGTCACAGTGCCGACCCCCAGGACTCTATAGGGCAGAGCAGGGACTCCTTACACAGCAGAAGTCCCCCCCCCCCCCCCCCTTCATTGTCACAGTGCCGACCCCCCAGGACTCTATAGGGCAGAGCAGGGACTCCTTACACAGCAGAAGACCCCCTCCCCCCTTTATTGTCAGAACCCCAGACCCCGCACTTGCTAAGCCCTGGTCTATTGCTCACTGTTATCAGCCATTTAGTCTTGGAAGAGGCTCCTCCGTGAATAGTCCTGATAATGACTTTATGTCACCAGATCCTTATTGTCCCACATATTTATTACTGCGTCGGGGAGGCCGTTATCTGTCTATTATCTACATTATAGACTGCTGGAGCCCGCTGCCTGTCAGGCTGACTTTTTATGGTTATATATATCGTTCTTCCGCTCCGATACGCTGCGACGAGCAGGACACGATCAGCCTTTGGATGTAAACAAGAATCTTCCTGTTCACTGACAGCAAGCAGGGATCTTGTAAATGGGGAGGATTTGAAATGCAAAACTGTAGGAAACCTGGGAGACTCGGCTTGTCACCCAGCTTTCCCAGACCCAGATACAATTAGGAGAGAAAGTGGCGGGGCGGGGGGTTCCATTACACTATCCCATTCATGTCTGCCAGCCTCCTGCGGCACGCTTCCCTATGGAGACAGGCACGTGGAACCTGATGGCG
Organism: Bufo bufo; assembly: GCF_905171765.1. Lineage (NCBI taxonomy): Eukaryota > Metazoa > Chordata > Amphibia > Anura > Bufonidae > Bufo > Bufo bufo. The sequence continues at coordinate 6,591,705 of NC_053396.1, read as the reverse complement.
GATATAGCGGGGGCGCAGTGGTTTATGTAAGGGGTTAACATACAATGTGTAATATATATATATATATTTCAATTAGCATTAGACTAGTATATAACTTATCAAGTGGCTCATAAATCAGCGCTCCACCCAGTGTCCATAACTGGTACTGCAGTAGTACATGCCATTGGAAAATGGGAGATGTGGTTCAGCTAACCAGAGACTGAGGGCTCATGCACACAAACGTATGTATTTAGCAGTCCGGAAAAAAAAAAAGAAAACGGACGTCCATTGTAACGATGCCTGTCCGCAGAACAGGACATTCTATTTTTTGCTGACATATGGAGTGCACACGGAGTCATTTCCGTTTGAAATAAATGGTTCTGCATATGGACCACAAAAAAAACGGAACGGACAAAAAATACGTTTGTGTGCATGACTCCTAAGGCTATTGATTGCAAGCTCTTTGGGTATAATTTTTACGTTCATGTAGCACTTTATACACGCGTGATCACCACGAAGCGATAGAAGGCGGCGGCCTGGTCTGGTGAGTCAGGTCCTCCATCAGACGGGCTGCGGGGGGCGTGAGGGCCTGCACAGTATTAGGCAGGTGGGTATGTGGCTGCAGAGGCCGCCCGCCACCTGTCGCTCCATTGTCTCCTGTAATCAAAGGAACGTGCGCTGCCGGCTGCAGCCTATTCTTCCGGAACAATGTCTGATGCGCTAATGACGGCGCGCAGCCGCTAATTGTAGGGTTCAGCGCGGAAGGTTTATTATCTGATTACGAGCTCATCTTCCATGAGCAAGCAGAGGATCAGGAGGATTCTGCAGAGGAGGAGGCGGCATTACCGAGGGAGAATTGGGGAATAATTAGTGTAATGTCACCACTGAGAGGGGGAGGCAACTCTCAGCATGCTTCCGAGAACAGCCTGGGACAGTGTGCATGCTGAGAGTTGTAGTTTCACAGCCGGCATGTCGGTGGTTGCTGACCCCTGCTTCCGTCTGGTGCCAGAAACCACAAAGCAGATAAAATGTACTGCGCGTATCCGAGCATAATAATCCGTTTATAGATGTGCACCGACGAGGATGGAGGAGGAGCTACAGCCGCTGGGGTGACGATGAGGACTGTAGTACTGAGCGCTTCTCTGAGACTGTACCACTCGATAGGCTTAGATATAGCAGACAGTATCACACAGGACAGGATTAGATACACAGCTCAGCAGACAGTATCACACAGGACAGGATTAGATACACAGCTCAGCAGACAGTATCACACATTATAGGATTAGATACACAGCTCAGCAGACAGTATCACACAGGATAGGACTAGATACACAGCTCAGCTGACTGTATCACACATGATAGGATTGGATACACAGCTCAGCAGACAGTATCACACAGGACAGGATTAGATACACAGCTCAGCAGACAGTATCACATAGGATAGGATTAGATACACAGCTCAGTAGACAGTATCACACATGATAGGATTAGATACACAGCTCAATAGGCAGTATCACACATTATAGGATTAGATACCAAGCTCATCAGACAGTATCACACAGGACAGGATTAGATACACAGCTCAGCAGACAGTATCACACAGGATAGGATTAGATACACAGATCGGCAGACAGTGTCACACACTATTGGCTTAGATACACAGATCGGCAGACAGTGTCACACACTATTGGCTTAGATACACAGCTCAGCAGACAGTATCACACAGGATAGGATTAGATACACAGCTCAGCAGACAGTATCACACGGGATAGGATTAGATACACAGCTCAGCAGACAGTATCACACAGGATAGGATTAGATACACAGCTCAACAGACAGTATCACACAGGATAGGATTAGATACACAGCTCAGCCGACAGTATCACACGGGATAGGATTAGATACACAGCTCAGCAGACAGTATCACACAGGACAGGATTAGATACACAGCTCAGCAGACAGTGTCACACAGGATAGGATTAGATACGCAGCTCAGCAGTCAGTATCACACAGGATAGGATTAGGTACACAGCTCAGCAGACAGTATCACACAGGATAGGATTAGATACACAGCTCAGCAGACAGTATCACACAGGATAGGATTAGATACACAGCTCAGCAGACAGTATCACACAGGATAGGATTAGATACACAGCTCAGCAGTCAGTATCACACAGGAGAGGATTAGATACACAGCTCAGCAGACAGTATCACACAGGATAGGATTAGATACACAGCTCGGCAGACAGTGTCACACACTATTGGCTTAGATACATCTTCTCATTAGTTCCCAGATTCTGGTGCAGTGTGTCTGTTGAGGTTATTAAAGATCCCATATGATGTTGTCAGTTGTCGGGTCGCTGGGGTCGTCCTCCCCTTGTGACCTTTCTCACTAGCGGACCTTACACTTACACCTGTGTTTTGTGCCTGGAGGTTCAGGAAGCCTCCACCAGTGATGTCACCAACGTCTCTGAGATCCTGATCCATGTGACAAACCTGAAGTGATGACATAAGATTACTAAATGCCCCGCGGACCTGAGGTCAGCGCAGCCGTCTGAGTGCCCGGCCGGCTCTGCTACATTTAGCTTCCGTTTTATTGAGGAGATGGTTTGTTGGACATTCGCAGATTCTGACATGAAAGGGGTGTCGTTGCTTTGAGCTCTTCTGCGTCGTCGTCCAGTTTTGGAATGTGCATGTATCTGCCCACTGTTAGCTCAGGTATATAGCCAACCTTAGGCCTCATGGACACGACCGCGTCCGTATTTCAGGCCGAAATACAGATTTCTCCCATGTGCACTAGAAATGACTGTTCTCATCCTCACTGTGGACAGGAGTAGGACATCTAATATATAAAGCTGAGTGTGTGTGTGTCCGCTAAAGAAATCCGCACGGTCGCATTTACAATCATGAAATTTGGCACACAGGTACATCAGGTGTCCGGGAAGGTTTTAGACCGGGTCCCAGCTCTCTAGGACGTACCGTTCCTGAGATATTCCCCAAAAATGCATTAGCCAATAGAAGCTTAGTCACATGACCCTTATCAGCCAATAGAAACTCTCAGGTTCAGGGCTCCAGATGGCGACCTAGAATTGCTAAATGTAGTCTTGTCGCCATTTGCACCTAGACCCGCCGCTGCTCTGCCGCTTTCACAAACTGACATGACACGCGCTGCTCTCAGCGAGTGCCATGTTCTCAACAACACAGGGGAGAAGGAGGAAGTCCCTCCCTGCTGTACTGCTGCTGCCGCTGCCACCAGTGGGCTGATAGCAGGGAGGAGTGGAGGAGGGGCTGTGGCCACTGCACCACCAATGGGCTGATAGCAGGGAGGAGGAGAGGAGGGGCTGTGGCCACTGCACCACCAATGGGCTGATAGCAGGGAGGAGGAGAGGAGGGGCTGTGGCCACTGCACCACCAATGGGCTGATAGCAGGGAGGAGGAGAGGAGGGGCTGTGGCCACTACACCACCAATGGGCTGATAGCAGGGAGGAGGAGAGGAGGGGCTGTGGCCACTACACCACCAATGGGCTGATAGCAGGGAGGAGGAGAGGAGGGGCTGTGGCCACTGCGCCACCAATGAATATCGTTTATGCTTAATACAAACGCAGGCTGCGGGTGCCGGACATATCCCATACCCGACACCCAGCCTCTATGACTGCGCGCTGCACTGCGCGCCCCCAACCCCCCCCCCCCCCCCCAAGTGTTATCATTGGTCGTGCAGTGCGCCCCCATCCCCCAAGTATTATCATTGGTGGCAGTGGCAGTTCCGATCGGAGCCCCAGCAGTGTAAGCCTGGGGCTCTAATCAGTTACCATGGCAGCCAGGACGCTACTGAAGCCCTGGTTGCCATAGTCGGCTCCCTGCTGCTGTGTGCACAAAGCACAGGGCAGCAGAGATCTATCAGGGTGAATAGGACAAGGGATGAAAGATCCCAGGTTCTAGCCCCTTAGGGCTCTTTCACACCTGCGTTCTTTTCTTCCGGCATAGAGTTCCGTCGTCGGGGCTCTATGCCGGAAGAATCCTGATCAGTTTTATCCTAATGCATTCTGAATGGAGAGAAATCCGTTCAGGGTGCATCAGGATGTCTTCAATTCCGGAACGGAACGTTTTTTGGCCGGAGAAAATACCGCAGCATACTGCGCTTTTTGCTCCGGCCAAAAATCCGGAACACTTGCCGCAAGGCCGGATCCGGAATTAATGCCCATTGAAAGGCATTGATCCGGATCCGGCCTTAAGCTAAACGTCGTTTCGGCGCATTGCCGGAGCCGACATTTAGCTTTTTCAGAGTGGTTACCATGGCTGCCGGGACGCTAAAGTCCTGGCAGCCATGGTAAAGTGTAGTGGGGAGCGGAGGAGCAGTTTACTTACCGTCTGTGCGGCTCCCGGGGCGCTTCAGAGTGACGTCAGGGCGCCCCAAGCGCATGGATCATGTGATCGCATGGATCACGTCATCCATGCGCATGGGGCGCTCTGACGTCATTCTGGAGCGCCCCGGGAGCCGCACGGACGGTAAGTATACGACACACACAAACATTAGATGAAATATACCCAAGCAGATCCTTCAGCTAGTGATCTTTAATTTGCAGAATGGGCGCGCGGGTGCGGACAGTACGGGGATGACGTCAGTCTGCTGGGTTTTTTCTTTTTCTTTTTTGGGACCCGCGAACGGTCTGTGCGCAATCTGCAAAAATAATGTGGCTGTGACACGGATGCACAATACGGTCTTGTGCATGAGGCTTTAGTCTGGGTTTCCTCTGTAAGGAGCACTGGGATGGCGGCCTCTTCTATTTACATGGGACTGCTTGGTTTTGAGAGGTACGCCGCCTCGTGTTTGGCCTGCGCGCTGCTGCTGTAGGGCAGGCGGATTGTGTCGTCTCTTATCCTCTCTGGTCTGACTAAATCCTTTAAGACTGTACTCTCACCCCGTCCATCTGCTCTGCCGTCCTCTTCTCTGTGGCGCAGGTTACTATTAACCAATTAGATGCATAATCCTTCATTGTCGTTACCGGCATCCTGTAGCATTAAAGGGGTTCTCCAGGATTAGAAGAATATGGCTGCTTTATCCCATAACGAGCACCACACCTATGGCTTGTGTCTGCTATTGAAGTGACTGGGGCTGAGCTGTAATGACACACACAACTTATGGACAGGGAAGAGAGCCGGTCCCGGAGAACCCCTTTAACAGCTGCGTCCCACATGCAGCATGGACACAAGGTGTGGCCCTTGAGAGCCCCAGGGCTGCAGGGGGTTGTCTGTTCCAGGCAGCGTTTTTGCTAAAATATGTGTTTCCTCTGAGCTATGGGTGAAACGCGCCGCTGGTCCGGAGCCTGGAACGGGAAACCATTGTCAGCCTGTAGCACAAAAAAATCCCTTTTACAACCCTAGAATTTTTTGGTGGCATTTTTAATTTTGTGTCATTTTTTTGTGTGTTATTCTTGCCATTCTTTTAAAGGGGTTCTTCGGGCTGAGCTGCTCAATATTGACCCCTCTGTCTCGCCACCAATTCCGACTCGCGTGATCATCAGGACTGGATGTGGGCTCTGCCACGATGGACGGCCAAGTACTGAGCAGACTATCCCCCCTCCCTATCTTCTCACACCAAAGTCCTATACTTAAGCCTGTGGGGGAGAATAGGTGCCATATCCAGAGCATGGTCCATGAAAATAGCACAAAATGCGACGTATGTAGTCCGTTTTTTATTGCACTATAGACTTCAAACTAACAAAAAGGGCGTGAAAAAAAACGTGAAACGTCAAAGCGCTGTGTGCGAGATGAGGGCTGCGGTGTGCGTCCCCTGCAGTGAGTTCCAGTCGGTCCCGTACCCAAGTGATGCGTATCCCGCAGCCGTCGCATAGCGTCCGTATTTCATGGGAATTACTGCGTCTCAAGGCACGTGCATGCCACCATTTTCTCTGCACGTCTTTAGAAATGTCCAATCCTTGCAAAAGGGACAAGAACAGGATAAGATTTTTATTCTTTTTTTATTTGCGGTGCGCTGTTTTTTATTTCCTGCTCCATTGAAATGACTGATTCTGCATCCGATCCGCCAAAAAATATGGTCGAGTGCATGAGGGCTTTGTCGCAGCGCGAACCCTCCAGCCTTACCGAGACATTAAACCTCCAGAGAAGGCTCACACCTCGTGCTCTTCCTGCCTCAGCCAAATGTTACCGACATCCATGAATGACCCTGTAGGGGCGGAAGGCATTTGTGAGGTGGAGCGGTCCTGTCCGTGCACGCAGGGCGCCGTGTAGTCCCAGGCGCCTTGGCGTTTGTTGCTGCGGTTTTCCCCATTCATTTGCATGCTTAGCAGTGAGCATTGAGTGCACCGTCTCTCTCACCCAGATGGGATGGCAGCCTCCAGCTTATGGTTTATTTGTGCGCAGAAAGACGCTCGTCAGGCAATTAACACGCCACGTTTTTGCTAATTGCTCGGCGTCCGTTTGCAGTCCCAGGATCTGCTGCATTACTCGGTCAGGAGGGGGGGGGTATTCCCTGGATATTGCAGTCGATGACTTCAGTCCAGGCTTATCGGAGCCTAATAGTCCCCAGACAGTGACAGAGGATCTGCAGCCGGTCAGCGCTGCCAGCGATCCTGCTGGGGGCTATGATGAATCCTGCGCTTCCCTGCATCCGTAGTTCTGTTCCGTGGCCCCCGCAAAAAATATACAGCATGCCCTTTTCTTCTTGTCCGGCATTTCTATAAAGGGCCTCGCCTTCCGTTCTGCAAATTGCAGGACGCACATGGGCGGCATCCATGTTTTGCGGATCTGGAATTTGCTGATCGCGTAACACTGCGCGGTCGTGTACGTTTTTTGCCCTCCGTGTATAACCTGTATTCCACGGACGCTGCTAGGCTGAACATTTAGTTTCCAGAGCATCTCCTACCAACGATGTGAAACCGCGGACCAAACATGGGTGGCATCACGGACCCGTATGTGTAATCGTGGACAAAAGTAGGGCGTGCGGTGTGGCCCTAGTCCGTGGAAAACCACTGATGTGTGACTACGCCCCTTAAAGTCAGTGGATGGTGGACACCATGGACAGCACCCGTCCACGATTCGCTGCCCTGTGACACACGCCTGGGCTGACCGTGGTTGTGAACGGTTTTGCTCTTCCAGCCGTTGGGATAGATTGCACTTGGCTGACGCTCCCACGTTGCTGGCGACTCCCTCTTCGTGAGATGTGATTTATAAGCGGCCGGGTACTTACCGTCTCCTCAAGTGCTGTCCTCTGTGTCTGCGATGTTTTAACGTTTTACTCAAGAGGATCCAGAGTTTCTCAAGAGCGTTCGCTTTAGTAAACCGCCAGGATAAGTGGAGCACTCTGCCATGCGCCTGGCCACCATCCCAAGGCCGGGGACGGGCTCAGCAGCTCCTGCATCTTATTTCTATTGCTCCCTGGGCGTGTCCTGGACGTTGCAGACTTGAGTTGCTGCACCGACCAAAAAGTGCGGCGTGGATCACATAACTCCAGGAAAACCAGTCACAAACAGGATGATAAATCTAAAATCTGCTGGAGTCAGGACATAAATCGCAGGGGGACCCACTGATGAAGGCCTTCAGCCGAAACGCATGTGGGGGTGACGAAGGACCCCTCCTTGGTAACACTTCATATGCATTGCTCTTTATTTTGCACTTGGCACTTTTAGGCCTCTTTCACACAAGCGAGTTTTCCCGCGCGGGTGCAATGCGTGATGCGAACGCATTGCGCCTGCACTAAATCCGGACCCTTTTATTTCAATGGGTCTGTCTACATGAGTATTGTTTTTCTGTTTTTCACGCATCACTTGTGCGTTGCGTGAAAATCGCAGCATGTTCTATATTCTGCGTTTTTTAACGCAACGCTGGCCCCATAGAAGTGAATCGGGCCGCGTGAAAAACGCATTGCATCCGGAAGCGGGTGCGGATGCGATGCGTTTTTCACGAATGGTTGCTAAGAGATGTTGTTTGTAAACCTTCAGTTTTTTTCTCACGCGCGTGAAAAATGCGTCAATGTGCGTTGCACCTGCGCGATAAAAACTGAACGCAATCGCAAACAAAACTGACTGAACTTGCTTGCGAAATGGTGCGAGTTTTCCTGACCGCACCCGGACCTCGTGTGAAAGGGGCCTTACTATTCATTCTTATTAGCATACATTTGCAAACATTTTTATGCCAGTTTTTGGCGTAAAAAGAGTTGCAAGTCCGCTTTTTACAACTTTGAGTTGTCGAGGGGCGGCCCGGGGCAAATTTACCATCATTTAAGGCGTAAAGAGGAGTAAAACTACTTCAGCCCCACGGACTGTTGAGAGCGCGCCTAATTAATGACTAGGTGCGCGTCAATCCTCCGGCAGCGCAGAGGGAGGAAACAGCGGCCAGTGTAAAAATGCCCATGTGCGTGGTTTTTTTCGGTTACCTCTGCTGCTTTTACTGGGCACCAGCAGCCTATTTGCCCTTTATTTCCCATCTTGTATACACCGGGCATCACAGTATTAGTATTTTACATCGATCGCCGTCCCGCTATCTTTCTTGGGAACACTCGGCTATTGTTCTTTTGTTTGGGGGTGAGGGGTCCTCGTCCTTTTGGTTCCTCTGCTTCATGTCCTCCATCCAGTAATTTTTCTGTTTTTAGGGGATTTTCCTGGTGTTATGTGATTCACCTTGCAGTATGTTATTGGTAGGGCATACATTGAATTGGGTGCGGCGGTGTTTGCCCGTATAGACGACCGGCCATTGTTATTTTTGGGGCAGTGTAGTAACCAGGCCTCTCACATGGATGTGTGCTGTCCATGTTCTCCATCCCTTGATGTGGACCAAGCACGCCCATTGAAATCTGTGGTTCTGTGGAAACCAGTGTTCAGTCAGTGGTTTTCACGGACCATTGGTAGGAGAGCCTCTGGAAAGTCATTTTCAGCATGCACACAGCCGCGGTTTTCGGTTCCCATCCGATCTGCTTTTTTTTTTTTTTTTTGCGGATCGGATGCAGACCCGTTCATCTCGACGGGGCCACAAAAAGTGCAGGTCCATAAGTCCGTTCTGCGTCCCCGCAAACAAATAGAACTTGTCCGTTTGTCTGACAAGAATAGGACTTTCCTCTGGACGGCATGCTCACAGCCGGGATCCAGGATTTGCGGACTGTAAAACACGGCCGTGTGTATGAGGGCGATGAGTCTGTGTAGAATACTGACGACACATGGACATCTTCGCATATGAACCACTGACCGTCTTGTCCCAGAGGTCATCATGGAGGCCTGGCGCCGATGCCCTGGACGGCTGGGGATGTACCCGCTCACCATCTGATGCAGCGCATACCCCTTTCTGCTCTCACCCAGACGTTCTCGTTCCTGTCATTTCCCTGTCGCTGTGCCGGCCTCGCCCTCTCTATATACGAGGACTACACCCTGCATGTCGTGGGCTCACACCCATATCTATTGTATTGTGTCAGACCAGGCCTGGAGGGGTGACCCGCGCTGGAGACTTCCACTGCAGAGCCAGGTCCGTGGCACGTGGTCTATAAATACTGGATGCGTCACGTGCAGTAAACTGTATTTCATATGACGGCACAGAAATCCAGCAAGCAGCAGACGTAGGCCCGCGCCAGTTTAGCAGGCGCTCACCTGATGGTCCAGTCCACAGTGCCTTCCTACGTAGATGAAATGCTGACGCCAAAGCGCCGGCTCCGGGGCCTGAATGTCATCGGTGCCCACAATGCAAGGGCGCGGATTGAGTGAGGCAGATAAGTACATGCACGCTGATCATCGGTATTTTACTGTGTTTATTTCCTCGTAGCGGTGTGACATCATACGAGCGGGATCCCTTGCAGCGCCCCCTATGGGTGATACATGTGCAGCAGGAAGAGGATCTAGCAGCCGTGTGACAGGATCCAGTGGATAAACAAACATCACAAGAACATGCGCAGCTGACTCTAAGGAAAGCTTCGCACGCAGCAGATGTTTTTGCAGAAATCTCTGCGACTGAAAAATCGGTTCCGTTCATCTGAAAGGGGTTTGCCGCAATCCACGCGCCAAATCATCCCCTCTGGTGAATGGAGCAGATGTTCAGTCGCAGAAAATGTAAAGGCTGCACACAGGGCGGATTACACGCGGTATTTCAGTGTGGATTCCTGAGCGGAGAAACCGCAGCGTAAGGCTCCATGCACACGAACGTGGTTTGTTCCCGTGTCCGTTCCGTTTTTGTTTGTTTTTTTGCGGAAAGGATGCGGACCCATTCATTTCAATGGGTCCGCAAAAAATGTGCTGTCCGCATCAGTATGTCCGTTCTGTAGCCCTGCAAAAAAAACTAGAACTTGTCCTATTCTTGTCCGTTTTTAGGCATTTTTACACTGGATCCGCAAAAAAATAAAATGGATGGTATGCGGATGTCATCTGTTTTTCCTTTTTGCGGATCTGCAATTTGCGCACCGCAAAACACTTACGGTCGTGTGAATGTACCCTTACACATGCAGGTTTTGGTGTGGAAATTCTGCCAGACAGCCCGCACACCTGTGCAGGTCGCCTAAATGTACTGGCACGTGGTACCGAATTTTTTTGTTTGTGCAGGAGATCCACAAAGGTGCGCGGCTCGTGCCCGTATTGTGGCCTGCAAGCAGCGGGTCTGCAATCTATCTAATCGCCTGAATGGGTCCACAAGATACGGAGCAGTGCGGAGGCACTACAAAGCGCTTCCTTGGGTTTTCTGTCCGTGCCTCTGCACCACAAAAAAAGAGAACGTGTCCAATATTTTTTTGCAGTGCGGACTGAATCTTGCGGATCGCTGACCCATTCAAGTGAATAGGCTCGCATCCGCAAACGGCGAGCGCACGGCTGGTGCCCATGCATTGCAGACCACTGTGTGCACATTTGTGTACATGACCCTATAACCACGCAAAAAATACATATAAATCCGCACTATTTATTGCGGGTTTTTTTGGTGTGGTTCTTATGCAGCTTTAGTTGCGCATTTTCTGTTTATGTTAACAACCCCATTAAAGTCTGTGAGGGAAGCGTAAGCGGATTTCAGAATCCACGCGGCACAGAAGAACAAACTAACGCGTACGCGGGATTTGTCATCTCAAGCACTTTGTTGGTACTGTATGGCGCTGTGGTTTTTCCGTATGATAATCTAACCAGAGGAAACGCCCGTAATCCACATCGTGTGCAGGTAGCCTAAGGGTCTGTTCACACAGCTAAGATCTGCTACCAGAACGCCACCGTCAGCTCCCCATTGTCTTCCGTGGGAGAAACGCTACCATGTGCGCACCTTGGCGTCTTTCTCCTTCGCTGATTTCACATCCACTTCAGTCCTGGCATGTTACTTGTCTGATGTGGATAAATGGGAAAGTTGTAAAATATTTAGCGGTATATGCGCGTATTTGGAAGCATTTCCACCGCCCGAAACGCGCTGTATACACTTTATACAAGGCAGATATTAGCTGTGTGAACACAGACTTAGAGCTTAGTCACAGGTCGCGGTTTTTGACGTGATTTTCCCGAATAGCACAAGCTGTAAATAAGCTCTAATAGGTCTCAGTGATATGCTTATTATTGGAAGCGATGGTATTACTGGTACCATTAAGCACCACAATTACCGCGCTGTGTGGCGGCGGTTGTGGATGTGCTGTTTCAGGCGCCAGCAAAGTAAAATGAACTTCCTAAGAAGCTGAACATCCTGTTTAGGCCTCGTTCACATTTCCGTGTCCATTTGACGGCCTTAGAAAATCAGTCAATGTTTTGTCTGTATTTGGTCCGTGTGCCCATTTTTCGCCGTCCGCTGTATGTCATCTGTATTCCACGGATGCTGCTCTAGTGAAAATGTATTTCCAGATGCTGTCCGTGTTGTGTCAGTGATTTTTCACGGACCCATAGACCTCATTGGACGTGCTTGGTCCACATCATGGGCAAAGTGGTGCATGTGTCCATGAACAAACGCATTACAAGCCGCATCATGCAAAAATGCAGCGCAATGAAAAAAAAAACTGTACTGTAAGGCCTCTTTCACACGAGCGAGTTTTCCGCGCGGGTGCGATGCGTGACGTGAACGCTTTTTTTTTCTCATGCATCAGTTCTGCGTTACCTGAAAATCGCAGCATGTTCTATATTCTGCGTTTTTCACGCAGCCCCAGGGCCGTCTTTACCAAGGGGCAAAAGGGGCAGCTGCCCCGGGCCCAGTTGCTCCTGGGGGGCCCAAGGCAGCTGCCTCTTGAGCCCTGCTAGCTACTGCCCCGGGTGTCAAGCTGTCAGCTACACAGGGGTGCTGCCGTGCCTGCCTGCACTGAGTCTAGGCATCGTGATCGTACTGTGTTAAAGTTGTTGTGATCAAGGACCTTAATGACATCATCACCATGTGACCAGTAACCTAGCAATTACTGGTCACATGGCTATGAGGTCATCACAGGTCCTACCAGGAGTGTTCTGTGGAGCTTTTTTGTGTGAACATTACATCAGAAAAAGGTGACAGGGGCTGTTATGTTAATATACTGTAAACTACTGTATAGTGGTGGGCTGTATACTGTGTGGGGGCCTGTATACTGTGGGGGGCCTGTATATTGTGTGGGGGCTGTATACTGTGTGGGGGCCTGTATACTGTGGGGGGCCTGTATATTGTGTGGGGGCTGTATACTGTGGGGGGGGGTCTGTATACTGTATACTGTGGGTGCGGTATAGTGTGGAGTGCTATACTGCTGTACTGTATAGTGTGGGGGGCTGTATCGTGTATAGTTTGGGGTGCTGTATACAGTGAGGTGTTGTATACTGTGGGGTGCTGTATACTGTGGGCTGCTATACTGCTCTACTATATACTGTGGGGTACTGTATAGTGTGGGGCGCTATACTGCTCTACTATATACTGTGGGGTACTGTATAGTGTGGGGTATTAAACTGCATACTGTGTGGTGCTGTATACTATAGGGGGCTATACAGCATACTGTGGGGTGCTGGGGTGCACTGTAACACTAGGGTGAGCCGAGCCCCGTCTCCTTCCTGCAGAGCGGTGCCCACTTCCAGCCTGAGCCCAGCTGCCCAGAGCACTGATCCTGAGCCGCTGGAGTCTTCAGAACTGGAAGTATTTACAGTCATTCACTGCACTCTACCAGATGTGTGGATTTTTTTTGTGTGTGTTGTGGTGGAGGGCGTGATTGCCTTCTAGGGTGTGGGAAGGCGGGATCCAGGGGGCCCAAGTAAATTTTTGCCCAGGGTCCAATCAATATTAAAGACGGCCCTGCGCAGCCCTGGCCCCATAGAAGTGAATGGGGCTTCAGTGAAAAAAAAAATGTGTTTTTCACCGATGGTTGCTATGAGATGTTGTTTGTAAACCTTCCGTTTTTTATCACGCCTGTGAAAAACACATCAAAACGCATTGCACCCACACGGGAAAAAATGAACGCAATCGGAGACAAAACTGACTGAACTTGCTTGCAAAATGGTCCGAGTTTTACTGAACGCATCCGGAGCCGATCCGTCACGCTCGTGTGAAAGAGGCCTAAAAAAGGTGTGTTCTGCATTTCGTCAGAAGGTGGTATTTATTTTTATATATATATATGTATATATATATATATATATATATAAAAGTATGGTAAAAAATGCTGCAAATAAAACTAAGGGAGCCATTTATTGATGGTTGGAGTCTTGCACGCTCGCCTCTGTCTGTGAATGTGTCCGCACCCGACGGAATGGATGCGGAGAGCACACTATGTGCTATCCGCATTTCTGGAGCGGGCCCCGATCTTCCGGTCCGCAGCTTCGGAAAACATAGAACATGTCCTATTCCCTATTCTTGTCCGCAATTGCGGACAACAATAGGCAGTTCTATGGGGGTGCCGGCCGGGTGTATTGTGGATCCGTAATGCACTACGGACGTGTGAATGGAGCCTTACTAAGAGAAGCAAAAGAGAAACCTACACCAGCAAGGGAACTGGTGTGGACTGGTCTGGATTCCCACTATATTCTGCCGCAGTTTCCTGGCGTATTTGCGCCTGCGGTGCCTCATCCCACGCTCTGCCCACATTTTGGGGCTCTAAACTACCCCAAAAAGTTGGAAAATTTTGCACAACCACGGCATGGGCCAAATTTTGGGAATTTTTGAAGCCCATTCTCTGGTGTAGAGGGGATGATAAATGTCCCCCATGTGCTGCTACCCGGACGTTTTTAAACGTTTTGGATCAGATCCTGGGAATGTGTCATGGAACCGCTATTTCTGCGATTTCCATGCCTTTACTAGATCCTGAAATTCCTGGTGGACTCCTACAGGTTAATGCAAGATTAGCCTTTTCTGCACAGCTGTGGAGATCACACAGGGACCTGCGGCCACGTCAGCAAATCTCCTGGACCGCCCTGCGCAAACACTGCCGATACCTGCGCGGCCTCCCTGCAGCGCCGGCGACTCTCAGAGCAGCTGACTGCTGTGAGGTGCTGGAGAATTGCATGGCTAGCAATTACTGCAATCACTCTGTTCCCCACAAGTACAGGACAGTTAATGGACCTGTTTCACTTATGCCAGGGATGGACATCCTACAGCAGGGCATGATGAGAGTTGTAGTTTTACAACAGCTGGAGGGCTGCAGGTTAAACAACCCTGACATATGCCATCCACAGTGTTCATACATCGACAGCGCAGCGGCGCGCAGGTGTAATTACAAGCCGCCCCATTCACTTCTATTGGACGGCTCCTTCCAATACACTGGAATGGGGCGGCTTCTTGTAATTACACTGCTCATGGCTGCAATGTCGATGGCGAGCAGATAGGTCATCGATATTAAAATCCCAGAAAACCC